>NC_054380.1:81288980-81959980 GCF_017654675.1 Xenopus laevis
TGCTGCTTCCTGCATCTCCAGGTTGCTTCTCGTTCCCCCTTGTTTGTTGACATAAGCAACTGCTGTGGCATTGTCTGACTGTATACGTACTGGTTGTGATTATAGCTTGTCTGTCCAACTGTAAAGAGCAGTTGTCGCAGTTGTGATTCTTGCCTTGTCCTTCTTGTCCAGCAGAGTGAGAGTGTTGTATACCGCACCCCTGCCAAATTTCTTGGCGTCGGTTGTCACCACTTCCCAGTTTGGCTGAGCCCAGCTCCTGACTGCAGTCAAATGTATATGGACTGTCCACCTGGTTGTTGTGGACAGGGGAATTGTCTGTTGAAGGCTCTGATGGTCTTTGGTCCAATGATGGACAAAGTTGCATTGCAAAGGTCTCATGTGGAACCTGGCATATGGTATGGCTTCTAGTGCTGCCACCATGTAGCCCAGCAGTTGGAGACAATCTGCTGCTGACACCACTTCCTTGTGTAGGAACACCTGAGTGTTGACAAATATTGCTTGGATCTTGTCAGTTGTGAGTTGAACAGTCTGGAGTTTGGAGTCGAATATTAGACCCAGGAACTGAATTTGCTGTGATGGAATTAGGGAACTTTTGCGGTGGTTTATTAACTGGCAGTACTGATTGAGTACTTGTAGACAAACCTCTGTGACTGTTGTTGCCTGTCGTGACGACTGAGCTCTCAAAAGTAGGTTGTCCAGGTAAGGTAGAATGTGTATCCCCATGCATCTTAAGTAGGCCATGATTGGTGCCAGAACTTTTGTAAAGACCCTTGGGGACGTGCAGAGACCGAAGGGTAAGGCTGTGAACTGAAAATGCTGGTCTGCGATTGTAAGAACGGTTGTGACTTTGAATGGATTGGTACATGTAGGTAGGCATCCTTTAAATCGATTGAAGTCATGTAGCTGTTGGGTTCCATAAAGGCTATGGTGGAGCGTACTGACTTCTTTTTGAATTTGTGGTTGTAAATTAATTCGTTCAACTTTTTTAAATTGAGGACCGGTCTGAAATAGGTCTGCCCTTGGTTGCCCCCTGGCGTGAGTTCGTGTTTCTGAATGAGGAGGACCAAAAGGAGCAGTAACTCCTATTTGTGGTTGACCATGGTCTTTTGTTTTGGAACTTAGTTAGTTAGTTTGTTCGAATTTTTTTCCCGTTGGGAGAAAGGTACTCTTGTGATTATCTTCTTTAGTTTTAGACCAAACAGGGACTCTCCTGAGTATTTTAAGTTAAGCAGTTTGTTTTTGGATGCTGTGTCACCTGACCAGTGACGTAGCCATAATGCTCTCCTGGCAACCGCTGTGCTAGCTGTAGATCTCGCTGCTAATTGTGCCACTTCTATTGCGGTGTCTGTTTAATGTCACTCGACGATCTGGCTGAGACAATTTGTGATCTATGTCTGTGATATTGCTTTAAACACTGGAAAGGAACGTGCTTTCTTTTGGTGTACTCCTAGTACTCTATCTGCTTAAAAGTCACCGTCTTATCTTTTATCTCCAAGGTTTCCACCATTGCTTTCAACAGTTTGCTAGAGACCTCTGGCCTGGCAAACTTAGTTGTTTGCTCTGTATCTGAATCACTGCTAGAGTTAGACTCTTGGTCATCTGAGGCTTGTAAGTCAGAAACACCCACTAGGTCAGTTTCCTTATCTGGAAGTGATTCCTCTGTGTCTGAGAAATCTGGGGATCTCTCTTGAGCCCTGCGCTTTCTATTAGATGTTATGCACTGTGTGGATTGAAAGGTGGATTTAATCCATTCCAGAAAATCTCCAAATTGTGCAGGAAACTGGGATGTTGAAGGTTGCTCCTGTAATATTGGAGCTGAACTGGCTTTTGTCGCCAGGGGGAGTTGGTGTGGCTCCGGTGTTGTTCCTCTTCGCTAAGGGCATTTTCTCTGAGGGTAAAATTGCTCTCTGCAGTGGTGGGGGCCTGTGGTGTTAAAATAGGGGCCTCTGTGGGCTTGCAGTCAGAACAGTAATTTTGCTCTGACTTCCTCAAGGTGTGCCTGCATTTTTTGCATTAAATAATTTTTTCAGTCTTTTTAGCAGGCTTTTTAGCTGACTTTGCAACTTGAATATCCTCCCTTAACTACCTGCGTGAATCTGACCTTTCCATGTCCGAGATTCCTCCTCTATAGAGTATGCGACTTGAGTGTAACCGAGCACCTTGTCTCCTGCTGTGTATTGATAACACTGCTTGACCATTAGTACTGAAGTTACTGCGCGTTTTTTTACACTTGCTTGAGAGCGCCGTGCAGCTTATCTGACTGCTGCGGCTCTGGAGTAGCTGGTGACAGACGACGCACGCTGATAAGCGTTAATATGCTCTCGATGCAGCCATGACGTCAGCCGTCCGGCGCTTCGGGTTTTGCGCCACTATTCCCAATGCGTGACGAAAGCTGCACCATGTTTGTAGAGAGGAGATGCAGGGGAAGGGAGTTTTATCAGCGCTCCCTTTATGCTCTTTAGGCGTTACCTTCCAGGAGCGGCCACCTGTACATCACTATGGCGCTGAAAGAAGCGGCTCTGCACTCCAGTAGTCCCTGCTTTTGCGGAGCAGGCTCTCCGGCTAATAATGCCTGAGGTAATAATTACCCCTCCGTCGCATGCAGGTATTGCAGATACGATGTCCAGCTGTCCTTACACTGTATCCCTGTCTGGCCAATTCCACTTGCTGCGAGTTGCCAGCAAGGAGGGAAAATGGCTCAGTTGGCAGATAATACAGTATCACTGTATGCCATCCACTGTGATCTTGGGCATCTCCTTCTGCTGCAACTGCCAGCAAAGAGGGAGAGCGCCATCCACTCTGATTCTGGAAATCCCCTTTCGCTGCAAATGCCAGCAAAGAAGGGGAACCCTTTACGTTGGGGGGCAGCTCTGCATGCCCCCAATTTAGTAGTGTATCTTCGGAAGAAAAATAAATTAATTAAAAGTAAAAGAAGATAAAAATAAAATTTTCTGCCCTACACCTCCGAGGCAGCACAAAGAACTGGGGATGGTAGGTGGAGCCAGATGTTATATTCTAGGGGAGGGGTCAGGGGTTAATCTTCTGTCCTGCCTCGAGAGGTGAAGATAGACATAACCCAAGCGTCTGCACTGACAGGAGGGCCGACTAGAGAAACATCCAGAATACCTGGCACCTGGGTTTTTTTTATAAGGAATCTTTCTGTAATTTGGTTCACCATGCCTTAAATTAAATCATTTTAAAAATTAGAATTGTTTCTAATTACCTTCCAGTAAATTGGGGCTTCCTGGAAAAAAGGGTTTTCAGATAAGGGATCCCATTTTTATACTGATACTTCTGCTTACTTACAGTATATACTCTAGTATAAGCCGAGTTTTTCAGCCCCCAAAATATGCTGAAAAACTCTAACTCGGCTTATACTCGGGTCAAACACATAAACGGTCGCCAAGAATAGTCGCCGGCGTCCAAGAATAGTCGCCGGCGTCCAAGAATAGTTGCCCGCGTCCAAGAATAGTCTCCAAGAATATTCGCCGGCATCCAAAAACGAGATGCCGGTACCTCCAATGGGAGCAGAAACCCTCAATTTTTTTATTGAAACTTACCAGAAGCTGCTGCATTTCTCACCCTAGGCTTATACTCGAGTCAATAAGCGTTCCCAGTTTTTGGAGCTAAAATTAGGTACCTCGGCTTATACTCGGGACGGCTTATACTCAAGTATATACGGTACTTCTATTATGAATTAAGGTGTATATGCATTAATATATATAGTATTACTATTAATAAATATTAATATTTTACAAAGTTCATTCAAGATATTTAAAGGGATTCTGTCATGATTTTTATGGTATTGTTTTTAACACTAAATCCCATTTTGCCTGGTCATGTGCTTTCAGAACCAGCACATAACGGGATACTGTCATGTTCCATAGCAATTTACAGAAAGGAACATAATAACCTGTCTTTTTTAAATTTTTCCTTTAAGCCTGTCTTTTTTAATGTTTCCTTTAAATCCAGCCTACAAGTATCAAATAAACAGCATCATATATTAACAGAGAACAATGCAATACCTTTCTTAATGCTTTAACCTTGTGCTTTGAATCCTCTCTCTGTTTTGGGTTGTCATGCGATATACCGGGGCTACTTATGGGCGATGACTTTATCGATGTTTTCTCGGATTCTTTTTTATTCTCTTGTCGCACTTCAATTTTCTGGTGATTATCATAAACACTTGAGTCATTAGCTTCCATTGCTTCATCTTCAGCACAGCACTTTGGACATAAATATTCTTTATCTTCAGTTTCCATATGCTGGGCCTGGGAAAGGCTCAGACCAACACATTCTCCATGGAACCAATCATCACATCTTCCACAACCTACCATAAACCTAAGAAAATAATAGCATACAAACAAAACATTATTTTGATTGGGTTTAAAACAAAAGTGGTCACCATAGCATCATGTATATAATGCATATTATTATGCATATAAGTACAGGACAGCATCTCTGTTATCTAAAACACCTTCTTGGTTTTCTGAAATTGATTTTCTTACTTAGATCGTTTAGTAACATTTATTGATAAGAAATTTTGACTGACACTTTAATATACACTTGTTTGCTGCCCATATACATGGTTTGTTATATTAATATTCTAATTTTCTTTGTCATAGTTATTGCTACATTATTGAACATTGCTATTGACTTAAGGCATCATCCACATTAAAGGCATTCATTAAATCTGACCAGATGGATAAATTAAGCCTGTTTATGTCAGGCTTTTCACATTTTGCGATCCTTTAGTTTAAAGCACACTACAACGCTGGTCCAACATGATTCATCAGATCAACAATCACACCTCCATTTACTGCTTAGTTTTAGTTCAAAGTAAATTCTATTAAATTCAATGAGCATTTTACTAGTTTTAATCACCTAAACTGTGAAGCCACAAGAATTAATCTCTCTCAACTCAAATAAATCCTAATGTGAATAAAGCTAAAACAACCAGTTTTAACAATTTCAAGTTATAACTGAAAAGGTAGACCTACTTTATTTCAGTAAATAAAAAGCAATGATGCGCCCAATTCATACAGTAGTTTGTATATTTGGTCAAATACATAATCCTCCATATAAGATTTGGCAAGATAACAAATCTAAGGGGCACATTTACCTAGGGTCGAATATCGAGGGTTAATTAACCCTCGATATTCGACCGTTGAAGTAAAATCCTTCGACTTCGAATATCGAAGTCGAAGGATTTACCGCTATTCCTACGATCGAACGATTAAATCCCTCAAATCGAACGATTTGAAGGATTTTAATCCATCGATCGAAGGATATTCCTTCGATCAGAAAATTGTTAGGAAGCCTATAGGGACCTTCCCCATAGGCTAACATTGGCCTCGGTAGGTTTTAGGTGCCGAACTTGGGGTCGAACTATTTTTTAAAGAGAATGGTCGAATAGTCAAACGATTTTTAGTTCGAATCGTTTGATTCGAAGTCAAAGGTCGTAGTCGAATGTCGAAGAACTAAGAAAATAGCTTGCCTCGTATTTATTTCAAAATGAAATATAAAAAATATGTTTGGTCTTTTGAAAAACAGATTGCAGAAAAGGATTATGCAGGAGGAGCGCTATTAACTTAAGTGTTTCCTGATTAAACACTACAATAATTCATAGGAATGAATAGAACATGGGTGAGTTCTAGATTCAAATCTGCCCCTTAATGTGGATTTATGTGTCACTATACAGAATCAATAACAATGCATTATTACAAAGAACAACAAAAACATACAATGATAAAGAACTTAAGTCAACTTAATAAACTTAAGAATGGAACTGCTCAAATCCAGAAGTTTCTGGATAAAAGATTATTATTGTAACAAATAGATGTAATGTACTATTATTCATTGCTTTGATAAACTTGAAGAAATTAAAATCACAATACTAATAGCAAACAAAATTATAAATGTATGAGTTAAATATTTAATAGCAGAAAACCTACTTATTGCCATGAAGTTTTCGACATGAGCAACAATGTCGGATGGAGCTTCCTGCAATCTTATCACTTGCACAGGTTAATTCTGTTCCATCTTTCTTTACAGCCGGAATGTTATCTGGAACAAACAATTGTGGTTCATCAACAGAAATGCTTTTGCTACTTCTTCTTTGTCGAGGTGGAACTGATTTTTTCAGTTTAGGTTTTTCTTCTGAAGTATCCAATGCCTCTGTCTGTTCCCCAAAATCTTTTCCTTGAAAGCTTGCTTTGGATATTGTTGATAGAAGATTCTTAGATGCTTTTTCAGTAGACTGAGACAAACTCTTGGTGCGGGTTCGAACATGAGCCTGCGAAGGATGTGCAATATCTCTGAAACCACAATGATTATCACTGAAATCCTCCATATGGTGTTTAATGGGATTATCTAAATTAGCAGTTTTTTCACCAGAACACACATTTTTTGTCAGCTTTTCATTTGAAGAACCTACAACATTCTTTATATTTTCTGGCAACATTTTCTTTACTTTGACAACATTCTGTCTTTCTGGATTGTTTACGTGCCCTGTAAAACTGTCTGCTCTTTTAAGGCCACTAGCTTTACCTTTCTGACTCTTCAAATGCATGCGGGTATTTTTTATAGCAGTTACTTTTTTAGGAGTTTTTGATGATGGCTGCAAATGAGGTTTAGCTTTATCTGAAGTAGATTTTTGCTTCCTCAAACCTTTTTTAACATTACTTAGTTTAATGCTGCCTTTTTCCTCCTGTAACATTTTTTTGCCTGATGTCAGCAGCTTTTCTTCTTCTTTCACAAGTTCATTGTATGTCGATATATTGCTTTCAGCAATATCAGTGACTGTGACTTTCTGATCAATTGGATTTTCTAATGAACCATCACTTACAGATGAGTGTGCAATTTTTTCAACATCCAAGTCACATTTAACAACCCCAGATAAGAGCGCTAACTCTTTGTGAACATTATCATAAATGACATCTGTTTTTTTATCAGTATTAAAAATCTCTTCTTCATAAACATGTTCATCTGCTGTTTGTGTTAACAACTCAGCTACTGTATGATTAGTAGTTTGTGAATGGGTTAGCACAGGTTCACTAATTACACATTGTTCTTTATCACACTTTTCTTTTGATAAAATAAAGAGGTTTGCATTTTCAGAGTGATCTTTCAGTTCCAGTGGTAAAGGATCTCTTGTTTCGTCACAAGTGTTGCTTAATTGGTTTTCATCTTTCTGCTCAGCTGTTAGGATTTTATCTGTAAATTGTTTATGTGCTGCTCTTGTTGACCTTCTTGAACCTGAAGATGATGTGTGAATTTGTTCTGACGGACTGCTGCTTCTTTTACTTCTTTTCACTTCATGCTCTGGGGGCAAGACACTTTTTACTTTTGAAGGACTTGATTGCTTCTCTGTTGGTTGCTGTCTCAGATTTCTTACACAATCTAAGAAAAGTGAAAAGAAAATTACAATACTTAAGAAGCTTCACTGAAAGTAGACAGTTCTACTTTGTTGCTTAAACAGAAGCCAGTGTAATTTTAAAGAAGAAGAAGAAAATGTTTTAGCACTGCAGGTAACAAACTGTTAGGTACCCCTCAGTGATTATACTCTCATCTTCTTCTACTTGGATTTTTTTATGGTCCAGTACAGGTGTGAATGCACAGCAAAGTAAAACCATTAGAGGCAAAAAGCTGGCTTTTCACTTTGCTGTGCACATAAACCTGTCCTGGGGCCACAAAGAAGATTGAAGAAGCGGAATAACATTGTATGCCAGTGCTCTTACAAAAATACCTCAGGCCTTTGTTTTTAGAGAATAGCAGCACCAGCCTGGGGTCTCAGGTAAGGGATTATAATTACTGTAGGGATTAATGATTAAAATCACAAGGGGTTGCTTATATACCTTTCCTTCTACTTTAAAAAACTGTCCCAGACGTTATACTCCTTTTTATAATTTTAAGTACACTAAATTTTAACCCTTACAAAGCCACATGGCAAGTTTAATTATGCAAAATTTTTTCTACCATCTACACATATCATAGCCCTTATAAGGAATATTTCTGAATGCAGATACAAAACTCCCAGAATGAGACATATAAGGGCATGCGAGGAACAAGTTTAAAAGGAAACACTCACAGCTGCAGCGGGCAACCATTATGTAATTTCAACATCTACTACAACATAAATTCTTTTTCTGGTTCATACCTGAAGCAAATTTCCAATCTTTTCCATCTAAGCGGTGGTTTAGCTTTAAATTAACTTTTAGTATGTTATAGAATGGCTAAGCAACTTTTTAATTGGCATTGATTTTTTTTTTTTAAATCATTTTTGAATTATTAGCCTTTTTTTGGACACCTCAGTTTACAAATAGGGGTCACTGACCCAATCTGAAAATCTCTGTAAGATACATGTGCATTGTTATTGATACATTTTATCTATATCTCTTTCTATTCAGGGCCTCTCCTATTCCAATTCCAGTCTCTTATTCAAATCAATGCATGATGCATCAACATTATTGTATATTTTTTGGAGAGATCGTATATCATAAATTGAGTGCATTGAGTGTTCCAAGAATGGAAATAGCCATTTTAGACTTTATACTTTTGGCCATATTTTATAGGTGAATATTAAATTAAGAAGGAACAAGAAATGTCATCAAGAGCAAAAGCTGGCAAGATATTTTTTATTACCGTAAATGGGGTTTAGATTCAAAGCTAAAGGTAACTATTCACTGAATGAGAAAAGGTGACGGTTTAGGTGCTAATTTACCAATGGATATTTGTGGGACACAAGAGCATTCTCCCCTTGAGATAATAGCAGGAGTTTTAACCTTAAAGTGTGGGGGGGGGGACTTTTTGTGCTATAAAGTTGTGGAATTCTCTCCCTAAACCAACTGTACTGACATTTACATTAGATATGAACATTAAGGGTTACTGATATGTGTATTCATGCTTTTAAAATATTGTTAATACAGGCAGGGACTGGTCTAACTGCCCTTTTGAAATCATGTATGGGACCTATTATCCAGAATGTTCCTTAATTTGGAAAGTTCTGAATAATAGGTTTCCAGGTACTATTATTTCCAGGTATTCAGTATGACTGCTCTTGCAACATCAAGGGGCCCATTTACTTATCTCGAGTGAAGGAACAGAAGAAAAAAAACTTTGAATTTCGAATGATTCAAACTAAAAATCGTTCGACTATTTGACCATTCGATAGTCGAAGTACTGTCTCTTTAAAAAAAAAACTTTGACCCCCTACTTCGCCTCCTAAAACCTACCAAGGTGCCATGTTAGCCTATGGGGAAGGTCTCCATAGGCTTTCTATCAATTATAATAAAAAAATAATTAATCAGTAGTGAATTCAGGAATCTAAGGGCTAAGGTACGTAAGCTCTTGTGAGCAGTACCCTTTGATCCTATTTTTAGCCTGTAACTCTTATTTGTTGGCACTATATAATAAAATATAATGATAGGAAGTACTTGCAACACTACTTGCCTCAGATCACTTTCCATACTGGAATGAGAAGCACAGCAGATCATATAGCAAAAGCGACTAGTGCTAAGCAATCTTTCAACACAGTAACCAAAATGTTGCGCATACCATGATCCTTACAGAAGAAAGGATAGTTAGTTAGAAAATTAGTTAATCATCAAATTTCTATCTAGTGAAGGGTGTTCACAGGAATTGTATTAACAAGTACCCTGTTCTATGAAACGTGGAGATTTTCTTAGTGGCTTCATTGGAGGTTCATGTAATCTATTAATATCTTTGTTTGGCAAAATCAGATCCTCTTCATCATTGGGGTCATTAACAGTTACTTTACCGACACCCACATCCATTATTTCATCAAGGCCAACACCTAAAAAAAAATATCAACCACAATACTTTTAGAAGACATGACAAAGAGACATTTAAAATATGCCTGGAATGGAATGCACTTAATCTCTCAAAAGAAAGTTTAGTTCAGATGTACTCTTAGTTATAGCTTGTAAGGAACCCATAGTATTATTCAACAAATATCACCAAAAGTGCAGCTTTATTAAACAAATCCAATATCATAAAATGACTGCAGCTTTGTACTGCCCTTATACACACATATCATCATTTATTGAGCATAAACAGCCAGCACAGAATCATGCAGTTTTTTTTAGGCAGGTACCCTTTTTATAAGGGTATGGGGGAGTCAGTACCCATTCCTTGCACTGTAAATAATGTATACTAGGCTAAAGTTCCCGCTGACTCTTAAGGTGGCCATACACGGGCCGATAAAAGCTGCCGACAGACCGAGTCAGCAGCTTATTGGCCCGTGTATGGGGGCCCCCGACGGGCTTCCCCGATCGAGATCTGGCCGAAAGTCGGCCAGATCTCGATCGGATGGGATTAAAAATCCCGTCGGATCGCGGCCGCATCTGTTCGTTGATGCGGTCCCGCGATCCGACCACCCGTTTGGCGAACGCTAGGATCCGATCGTTGGGCCCTAGGGCCCACGATCGGATCAGCCCGATATTGCCCACCTCAAGGTGGGCATATCGGAGGGAGATCCGCTCGTTTGGCGACATCGCCAAACGAGCGGATCTATCCGTGTATGGCCACCTTTACTGTATTTAATGTATTTTGGAGAGTCTCCAAGATGTATTTTTTTAAAAATTTTATAGAATGGCTAGAAGTTAGGCAGCTTTCATTAAGAAGAAAATGCTACACTCCATAAACCTGTGTCTTTTTCAATCTAAATTATTATATTACAAAGTGCATCGCAAGGTTTAACAGTATATTTCAGCTGACAGAGGGAAACCTGAAACAGCCCATACCTCTGTACATTTAAACTCTTTATGCTCACACATCATTGCATTATGAACATTCGATCATCAAGTGTGGGTAAGCAAAATTAAATCAAGCAAGCTGGGGTTTTTTTCTAAAGAAGATCTGTGGAGAAAAATCCCAAAATAAAATTTAAAAAAACAAAGCAATACCTGAAAATATGAGTTAAGCAAGTATGCATCAGCACCACATTGATGATGTGTATATTTACCTGATGAAGAGGACATCTGCAAATTAGAATCAGTGCTATCCAAAACTGGTAAGCAGAATTGGCTACTTGCAGATCCTAACATTGGATCCTTGTCACTCAGCATGTTCTTCAGAGAATTTTCTATGACATGCTGGCTTGTGGAAAATTCCTCGCCACCTTCACTTTCTAGGTTCGTTCCTAGAAAAATGGCATCATCTAAGTGTTCAGTAGGAATTAAATGGTTGAATGTGTCAACTATATCCATGAATACCTCCGAGTATCTATCAGTCCTGAAAAGCAAAATGATAATTAGTTCTCCATTACAAAAAACACTTTACTTGCTTAAAGTAAAAATAGTGAACCAAAGAATGCATATTATCTCATGATTGTTTTAATTTTCATAAATTAGTAATATGTATGTTTAAAGAGGACATATGATAAATAAAAATTTAAACCCATATTCTTTATGGAAAAACAATAATTTTTCCTAAATACTTAAAATTCTGCAGTTTTACAATAAAAATGTATAAGTTCTATACTGTGTATCCTGTGCTTGAATGGCTGCCCCCATTGCTACACAGCAGCTTGTTATATAAACAATAGTTGTGTTTCTGAAGCAAAATACCAGTTTTACCAGTGCAGGACAACAGTACATTATATTGGCATTCCTTTAAAACACTTTCATGTTTTGGCGTTACTGTTCCTTTAACTGTGGCAGGGAATGATGTATAATCGGCAGATATTTTTCGGCACTGTATAAGTGCCAAGAAATAAATAAGCAGTATTGAAAAAAGTCACTTATTAAAAATGACATTACAGCAGTAGACAGCTACCTAGAACTGTATGAGGAGCGAGAGAGAAATTTTTTTGAATCCCAATGTATATTACATAGCTTATTTGTTTTCTGCTGTGTAGCATGTGCCTTTTCTCCCTTTTCAACATTGAATGGCTGCGTCATGGCTACAAAACAGTTTGTTTATATAAACTATAATGGAGTGCACCAGTGCAATGCAATCAATACATTATATAGTCATTCCACTTTCATTTTTAGGTGTTACTGTTCCTATAAACTTACAGTTATAATTTACAATCTAAGGTGACTATCACATTAACATACACGCATTTTATGCATTACCTATATTTATATAGTAGATATATAGAAAGACAGACAGACAGACAGTGCATGAAAGAGCCACAACTGGAAGAAACATCTGCTTGTAAGAGCCATAACTATCATCTGACTTGATCACAAATCAGCAACGGAGCAAGATATTTTATATATAAAAAAAAAAAAAGATTACATGGGTAAATCCTTTAAATGAAGGTAGTTCATAAAATTATGCATCTTGAATCTGTGCAGCAACTACTTTGCATGTATCCTTCAGTAAAATGTGTGATTTATAGATGTTCAGTATAAAAAGCTTTCGCAAATTTAGATTTAATGGACAATGAAAGGTTAATAAAGAGTTAATAGTGGATTCAGTGCATCCCTAAGGGAAAGACATACCTCTGGTGTTGCCATCAGTGATATTCAATCCTCTCTGTTTCAATCCCCCTTTCAGATTAAGTGCCACATTGTAGGAACAAAAACTCCCATCATTCATCTCTCCTTCTCCAAGGCAGCGGAGCATGCACATAACATAGAATTTGCAGGCATTGCATGCGCATAAATAAAATTTGTGAGCGCCTCATATTGTGAACGTATGAGCGCTCCCAAGGATTTGGCTCATGCGCCATGTGGAGGAGAATGGTGAACACGAAGGTACATTGACAGATAATTGTTTTATAGGGCACAACAGAATGAAAACATGTCCTTGTCTCTTGAATAGGATACTTCAAACTTTGCCTTCTTATATTTTTATTCATGGGGCAAAAATACAGTACTTTCATTTTATTTTTAAACTAAAAAAAAGCACATCTCTTAAAATGTAACTGGCTCAAAGTTGCTTTTAAAGTACAGGTATTATTATTATTATTATTATTATTATGTGTTTTTAGCCAGTGCAAAGAAACATATTAAGTTCACTTAAAGGGGTTATTTGCCTTTATATTAACTTTTAGTATGATGTAGAAAGTGATATTCTGAGACAATTTGTGATTCATTTTAATTTTATTATTATTTCTGGTATTTGAGTTATTTAGCTTTTAATTCCTAGCAATCTGGTTGCTAGGGTCCAAATCACCGTAATAACAATTCATTGATTTGAATAAGAGACTGGAATATGAATAGGAGAGGCCTGAATAAAAATAGGAGTAATAAAAAGTAGCAATAACAATTTCTAGCCTTACAAAGCATTTGTTTTTTTCGAAGGGGTTAGTGACCTCCATTTGAAAGCTGGAGAAAGTCAGAAGAAAAAGGCAAATAATTTAAAAAAATTATACAAAATAAATAATCAAGATAAATTCAAAAGTTGTTTAGGATTAGCCATTTTATAACATGTACTCTTCAGCAACTTCAACAGTAGTTTTTTATGCTAGACTAACTATATCAAGTTTGAAAGATCATGGCAAATTCGTGCCTCAACCTCTGCTACTGCATACTTATTGGCAAATTTCCAGGTATAACTACTATCCTTTCAGTCTAGTTCAATTCTAAAAAAAACAATTTCACTTCTTCTGCACTATGGAGTGCACTTTGGTTCCTCCAGTGAAAAAATTACAATTTTCCCTTTTTTTCACAAACATTTTAATGATAAAACTCTAGAAAGTTGTATTTGTTTCAACCTCTTATTCCATCCCCATACATAGTTATGTGAAAAGCACTTCCTTATCGTTCCAGCCAAAAGTGCTACCTCATTGTGGTCACATTGCACCCAGAGAAGTAAAAAGAACATGCAAGCTGTTCTATACCATTGAAAATAGTCACCCACAAAGCTAATCTTTTGTAAGAAGAGAAAAAATAATCCCCAAATAATAAAAGCATAACATACTGTAGAAGCACAACAAAGACAAAATAAAAATGTAGCAAAAAACATCCTGTTGGCAAAAGGTCTATATCAGGGGTGTCCAAAATGCGGCCCGAGGGCCACATGCGGCCCAAGATGCATATGAATGCGGCCCAGCTTGAAACGCTTGGTTCCCAAGGAAACGTCATGTCGCAAAGGATATAGGAGGAGGGGGGACTCTGCCCATTGCCCAGTTAGTAATAATAATATAATAAGTCTATTTAATATCCAGGTGTCCCATATTCCAGTGTATAGCTCCATCTGGTTATCCAACTGGTATTGTAGTTCTTTTCTGTGTATTTCCTTTACTTTTACAAATCAAACGTGTTTGTGTATTTCATGTGTGGCCCCAGATAATTTTTATTTTTCCAATGTGGCCCGGCGAGCCAAAAGTTTGGACACCCCTGGTCTATATCATCCCTTGTGAATCAGCCTTCAAAAAGAACTATCCCTTTTCCCTATGTGAGGCATCACAGTGTTGTAAAGCTCAAAGCTACAAACATTAGCATAAGCCCAATCATTATACTTTGCACCAAGTAAAGGTGGCCATATAGTGACCCACTCATTTGGCGATGTAGCCAAACGAGCAGATCTCTGCCCGATATGCCCACATTGAAGTGGGCGATATCGGGCTGATCCGATCGTGGGCCCTAGGGCCCAATGATCGGATCACAATGCAGGAGAACAGGTGGTCGGATCGCGGGACCGCATACACGCATAGACGTGGGCGTGATCCGACTATTTTTTAACCTGCCTGATCGAGATCTGCCCGACTTCCGGCCAGACATCAATCAGGAAAGCCTGTCGGATGACCCCACACACGGGCCAATAAGCTGCCGACTCGGTCTGTCGGCAGCTTTTATCAGCCAGTGTATGGGGGCCTTTAGTGTTTCAAGGTGCACTCTGTTTGAATGCATGGAGAACATACAGATTATTGGGGAAGGATGATGGGTATATTGTAATTGCACTAAAGTACTGCACCTGTGCTAAATGATTATAAATACATGGTCCCAACGGATTTGACACATTTTACTATCCTAATAGTATTTTTGACATCTATCATCCACAGTAAGTGTTGACCCCTATTAGGAATGTATACAGTGGGCTCATTTATCATAACTGGGCAAATGTGCCCATGGGCAGTTACCTATAGTAAGCAATCGGTGATTAGCTTTTTAAAGCCAGCTGCAAGAAGAACAATGAATGCAACAATCTGATTGGCTGCCATTGGTTACTGCCCATTGGCAAATTTGCCCATGTTGATAAATGACCCCCAGTGTTCTTTAAATTTGAAGCTGCAATGAAGAGTCACAGACCTTTAAAGGAGAAGGAAAGCTACGGAGGCATTTTATTGCCAATAGATTAGCTGCAATAGTGCAAGCTAGAATGCTATATTTATTCTGTAGAATGTTTTACCATACCCGAGTAATAAACTCTAGAAACTCTGTTTGTTTAGGATAGGAGCTGCAGTATTAACATGGTGTGACATCACTTCCTGCCTGAGTCTCTCCCTGCTCTGGGCTCAGATTACAGTAGAGAAGGGAGGGGAGGGGGGAAGAGGAGCAAACTGAGCATGCTCTTGCCCAGGGCAATGAGGTTTAAGCTGAAGGCAGGAAGTCTGATACAGAAGCCCATGTGTACACAATAGAAGGAAGGAAATGTGCTGTTTCTTTTGATAGGGGACTCAGAGCAACATTACTTTGGGGGATTACTGGTATATTTAGATGGACCTTTCTGATAAGGCTTACTTAGTTTTAACCTTTCCTTCTCCTTTAAAGGACTTTTTGTGTGAGCACTACCCTTTGCCTAATACCATCACAACAAGCTCATCCATGTGGCCTTGTAGTGATAGTGTCCTGGGTTCCGTTCCAGCCAGGGCACCATCTGCAAGGATTTTATATGTTGTACTTGTACTTACATGGGTTTCCTCCTACACATTCAAAAAACAACCATACATGCAGGTTATTGGTCTCCTGATGAAGCTGTCCCTAGTGTGTGTGAATGTCATAGGGACCTTAGATTGTAAGCACCACTGAGGCGGGGACTGGTGTGAATGATGTAATCTCTGTAAAGCACTGCAGATTATGTTAGCACTACAGTTTATATAAATAAAAGATCATAATAATTCTGCTATTGAAACCAGTAAAAATAACAGGATCATGTAACTCACCCTGCACACTTTACTTGATATGAAGATAATCAGAACAGCAACATGTATTTATAGGCTTCTGTATAAACTTTCTGATAATCTTCATATAAAGTAAAGTGGGTGATTTCCATGATTGTGTGCATTTATACTGAGCAAACAATGGACTCACAGCACCACAATACTAAATACCGTGGGTGTTGCCAGCTACCATTTTAAATATAGAAACAATAACATTATACAGCATGAGGGTAATTATGGTTTCAGCAGCAGCTTTTTTATAAGTTAACTTTCTTTTCCAAGAGAATTCACAGTCCATTTAGTGCATTATCTGTACATCAGCCAGAGTGCAGACAGCATGTAGAAATGTAAAGCTGGCCATAGACGTACAAATGTCACCCTTGTATCGGAGGAACGATCGCACGTCCCAATCTTCCGACCGGTCACTAACCATTCAAATTAAATAAATCTGACAGAAATCTTTTAACCTGTCCCATCGAGTAAATGACCGATCGATATGGTACGGAAAATGTCGAGACGAACCACACACAATCCAAAAATTGTAAGACTATATTTTGGCATCTAAGGCCAACTTTAGACACTAAGAGCTAAACAACATTTAAAAAGATGGGGAGGAGCAGGGTAGTACTGTACACAACTCTGAAAGAATGGTTCATTAGTCATAAGGCTGCTGCATATCAGCTATAATCTACAGAGGGTTATACAAATATTTTATTCCATTTTAAAAAAAAATTCTATTCCAAGGAAAACAGACCTGGCATATGAACAAGAAAGCTAACACGATACATGCAGCTCAGTTGGGGTCCATGTTCTAAAGAGCTGAAAGTAGGCTCTATCATGGGTTCCTAGATGAGATTCATTGAATGTTTGCAAATAGAAGGGGGGGTTACCTCCCAAAATGAGGTAGCTGATTAAAGAGATGGGCACTGGTGGGTGGAATTTAGGAGAGTAGAAACCCCATTGCCATTGATGACATTACAGGAAAATTCAAGGCTACTAGCTACAAGTGATGGATTTAAATTGTCAAGAGCTTATGTCGCACATGAAGGATTCTCGGCCTGTGGATAAAAGCATGCCAAGGATCAGCTCCTATGCTACCGTCAGTTTTTTTCAGCCTGTGCCTAAAACTCACCCCGAGAAACAGTCCAGCCGCTCACCTCCGCTCTATGATGTGTCTGCACTTGCTGGCACAACGTTGGCATGGGTGCAAACATGTGAAGCAGATTTCAGCATTTCCACACCAAAAACTCAGTGTGTCTGCACACATGCAAACACCAGCATTTTAAAGATAAATGTAGGGGCAACCCTAATGACTATAATCACTGCCCTCCTGGTTGGTATGGCATCTTTCATGCAGAGTGCACCACCACCATCTTGTTACCAGATCCCTTATGCACAGTTCAGAACATCTACTGAGGTTCTGTACACAGTATAGTTTGAACTGGAATTGGAGATACAAGGGAGCAGTCAAAAAGATATTGGTGGCACCAACCTATGTTAAGGTGGCCATACATGGGCAGATTTGAAGTAAAAGTAACACCTGTCCCGCTGGGCAAATGCCCCTAACTTGTTACTTACCCTTCTGCGCAGGTCCAGTGTATGGAGATCACCGACACCATCTTCTTCCTGCTTTGACCGGCGCATGCGCAGTAGGAGCATTTCGCCGGTACGATCTACTGCGCATGCGACAAAAGTCACAAAGTGAAATTGGAAAACTTTGTGACTTTTGGCGCATGCCCAGTAGATCCGTACCGGCGAAATGCTCCTACTGCGCATGCACCAAAACGCCGGTCAAAGCAGGAAGAAGATCGTGTGGAAGAAGATGGTGCCTGTGAACTCCGTATACTGGACCAGCACAGAAGGGTAAGTAACAAGTTAGGGGCATTTGCCCAGCGGGACAGGTAGGCCAGGGGGGAGGAGGGAGGGTGGGCGACACACGGGAGGGGGGAGGGTTTTTGCGCCAACTAGGTTTTCTTCTCCTTTAACAAACTAGCACCCCAGTTGTTTTCCCCTTTGTTATCCATGAATAAAAATGTGGTGCTCGGAACAATGCCGGACATCTAAGAATGGCCTACCGTTGATAAAACTCTACTTATCTACCATTTTAGGATTTTTTTACAGCATGGCATTGCAATGCAATCCAATTTGGATCCAACAACCCAAATCAGGCCCACAGCATGAGCCTGTGGATCAGGAGCAGCCAGTCTATTTTTTACTTCATTATTATTTTTACAGAAAAGAAAAAAGCACCTCCATCAAAACAGTAACCTGCAGTGTGTTGTTAGTGACTATACAGTGATGTAAAAAAAAAAAAAAATAAAGTCTCCTAAATCTCTGGTTTTACATATCATACATTACAAGTCATAACTAACAATTATCAAATCTAGGACTACTTCTCAAGGGCATCAGATATAATCTAGTAGCCAACTTTGCAAAACAAGAATTGATATTTAATCAAATAACCAGTCCATGAATAACCCATCTGTATAATAAGCACCACCTTGAAAGAAAGCCTGATACTGCCTAAAGAATGAAGAAGCGAGGGTTTTATTTATATAATCATATCTATATAAACAAGACAATGAAAATGTGGATTTTTTTAAAATAAAATTAAGAGAACACATGTTCAACACAAGTCCTATTTATTGCGCTCATGTTGCGCAAAAGTGTACATATGAGTATAATGTCCTTTTAGAAGGACATCCACCTGTAACAGCATGAAAACTTTCTGACAGTGGCAAGGTGGGAAAATCTGCATACAAAAAGGTAGCCTGTGTACTCATATGTCAGTCATTCTGGAGCCTTGTGTGAATAGGAGCAGCACAGGATGTCAGTCCCACCCAACCAACCACTCCTTATCTTAGATTTATTAAAATAAATTGTTGTATGAAATCCAATAAATAAATAACTTTAAAAAAATTATTATTGTTGCAGCTTAAGTTGGAGGCTCAGCTCCTGGTTGGTTTGTTATGGCAGGAGACCAAGTATATCGATATATGTTTATCTAATAAGGTGGCCCATTGGGTTATCAGGGCTGGCTGGGTTATCAAAATGTAAGGTTATTGTTTATGGAGTTTACATTGTTATGAAACTTTGAAGAATTCTGGTTATGTAAGCTGGTTGGTAATAAAATCAGCTGCAGCCTTTTCCTCCACCAAAGAACATTTGTGTTTTAATTGTGTGTAAGTAAGTACAGGTGTGTGGTGTCTGTCCCAAGAGCACATGCTCTTTGGCGTCGAAAGGGAAAAGTGTCCTGGGTTGGTGCATTTTGGAAGTGTTCTGGCCCAGGGTCTGAAGGAAGCAACTAGTACTACCTTTCCTTGTCCTTAAAGGGATACTGTCATGGGAAAACCTGTTTTTTTCAAATGCATCAGTTAGTGCAACAGTGCTGTTCCAGCAGAATTCTGCACTGAAATCCATTTTTCAAAAGAGCAAACAGATTTTGTTATATTCAATTTTGAAATCTGACATGGGGCTAGACATATTGTCAATTTCCCAGCTGCCCCCAGTCATGTGACTTGTGCTCTGATAAACTTCAATAACTCTTTACTGCAAGCTGGAGTAATATCACCCCCTCCCTTTTCTCCCCAGCAGCCTAACAACCGAACAATGGTAAGGTAACCAGATAGCAGCTCCCTAACACAAGATAACAGCTCCCTAACACAAGATAACAGCTCCCTGGTAGATCTAAGAACAGCACTCAATAGTAAAAGCCAAGTCCCACTGAGACTGATTCAGTTACATTAAGTAGGAGAAATAACAGCCTGCCAGAAAGTAGTTCCATCCTCAAGTGCAGGCACAAGTCACATGACTAGGGCAGCTGGGAAACTGACAATATGTCTATCCCCATGTCAGATTCAAAATTGAATATAAAAAAAATGTGTTTGCTCTTTTGAGAAATAGATTTTGGTGCAGAATTCTGCTGGAGCAGCACTATTAACTGATGTGTTTTGGGAAAAACATGTTTTCCCATGAAAGTATCCCTTTAAGGAATCTTACTTTCTTGATAAGTTCCATGCGCCTTGGTGAGTACAGAGTGATCATGATCTGGAAGAATTGGCTGCATTTCTTCCTGCATCTTCTGCCATGGAATGAATAAAAGAACGACCACAGAAAAACAAAATAAACACCTGTTTGTAAAATACCAAATCCGCTCCCTTCTATGAGTGTGCAATTACAGGCAGGTGTTCAACTTTTCAGTGCAGAGTGTACTGCAGCATGGAGACAAAGTATTTTCACTCCGAAATCTGTAGTAGTTGAGGTGACCGGTTGATTCTGTGCCTTTCAATGCACACCTATACAAGAGAGTGCACTCACTTTCCGAGACACAGTGAGCAAAGTGCAATCGCCATATTTTCTTTCCACTACTGCCTTGTCTGGAGGTGGCATTAGATCCACGGTTCACCTGGGCTGCTGCATCTGTTTGTAAATGGAATGCAGGAAGGACTGAGCACAAATATATGTAAGTGCAAGGAGTGGGTTTTGATAGAAGTACCTTTAATTAAAGTGGTTTAGGTGCAATGTACTGTGGGCAAAACCTCAAGTTATCTCCTGCGCTTGCAAACATAAATGAGCCCTAAGGTGTGGGAGGGAGCAGATCGGCTTTTCTCTACTGATGCATGTAAGCAAGCAAACAAAAAGAGCCATTAGCCTAAAAGGGCAAGTTTACCTTGATATTACAAATGGGTCTATGTTTTAGGAGTTGTAATTATTTATTTCATATGGATTGGCGTTATAAGTGGTGTATAAATACTACGTTAGGCTCCTAGGCTACACTTTCCACAGCCCCCCACCCCCCAACTGCTGCTGGACCTGATTGGGTGCCATGCTGCCCCCCATGCACGGCCAGTACCTGCTTTCTGGCTGGGTGAAGATTAGGTAAGGCTCGTGTTTGTGTGCCCTCAAGCTCTACATGCTGCGTCACTGGCACTTGCCAATTCCCCAAAGCCGTTCTTGCATCCTGCTACCTTGCCTAATCCTCTATAAGCCAGCCAAAAAGCAGGTACCACCTGTGCAGAAGGGATGGGGGCGGAACAGCACCCTACTGGGCCCCAGTAACACAGTTAAAAATCTTTTTTAAAACAAAATAAAAAATTGAAAAAGCACCATGGGCCCCTCAGCACTGTTGCCCCCTAGGCTAGTCTAGGTATTAATCCACCCCTGGGCATTATTAGCTGTCATACTCTTTCCTGAACATAACCAAAACTTCACTCTGGTTGTCATGGTCACTATTGGATGGCCACAAAAAGCTGAGTAAAAGGCAGGCAAGCTGAAAATTATGGTACATAAAACTGAGGCCCCACGGCTACTATAAAGTTGATTTTAAAGTGCAAAAGTCCAATAACAGCTGCAGACAGCCAGGTGGTAAAAGCTAGAGTCTACTATGAATCTATAATAAAGAAGATTCCTAATACTCAGTGCATCACTATCATATATAGGTGATTAAGAGGAGGAATTAAAATACAATTAGTTGCAGGCCCGGGGAGCCCGAGGCAACTCCAGAACTTCTCGGTTGGAGCTTGTCACAGGCCGATAGGAAGCAAAGGCTCAAGTGTCATAACTCTGCAACAGCCATGCATTTGTTTTGCCTGACACATACAGAACGTGCTCTCCCTACATACATACATACAGCATATACGTACGTACGTACGTACGTACGTACGTACGTACGTACGTACGTACGTACGTACGTACGTACGTACGTACGTACGTACGTACGTACATACATACATACACATATATACAGCATACGTACATACATACATACATACATACAGCATATACGTACATATATACATACATACATACATACACATACATACATACACACATACATACATACACATACATACATACACACAACATACATACATACATACATACATACAGCATATACGTACATATATACATACATACATACATACACATACATACATACACACAACATACAGCATATACGTACATATATACATACATACATACATACACATACATACATACACACAACATACATACATACATACAGCATATATACACACACACACAGTGCTCCATGCACACACACTAACCACGCTCACAGCACATCAACGCGATACACACACACGCCCAGTAGCTGCGAACAGCACATCAGATTACGGAGGCCTCTCATGCTCCTGTCTGGGCTACCTGAAAACTCCCCTCAAACACTACGACAATGAAGGAGCACTTTGCATGAATGCTAATACTAATTATCATGCCCCAGCTGAACCCATTTATAGCCCTGAGTGTCAGAGGGATACTTACCGAGCTGGGGGCGGTCACGGCTGACGAGCTGTTCATGTCTACGGCCTTCCTCCTAGCGAGCTATCACCAGCCAATGCGCGCGCCCCGGCGCTTCCTTGTGCTCCCCCTCACGGGAACGTTCGTTCACGTCACGCGCTGCTATTGCTAGTGGTCTGGGTAATGAGTGACGCGGCGTGGGGGTGACCTCTCGGCGAGAAACCTGCAAAAACTCGGTGGGCCCCGCCGACTCAGATCTGCTCACCTTGTTCCCCTTAGCATCGCAAGGAGTGCCCTTGAGGTCGGACGTAGCCCTTGACCCCCCCCCACACACACTAAGCTAGGTTGAAAAAATACACACTTCAATCAAGTTCAACCTTTTAACTCTATTTCTTTATAACCTGCCTAACTGCCAGTTGATCCAGAGGAAGGCAAAAAAAAAACATCTGAAGTCTCTCCAATTTGCCTTAGAGGGGGGAAAATTCCTTCCTGACTCCAAAATGGCAATGGGACTAGTCCCTGGACCAACTTGTACTATGAGCTATCCTATATAATAAAATCCAAGTGTCTCTACGTCCAGTCCGTCCCTGTGTCCGTGGAAATGCGCTACTGCGATTGGATGATCATTTAACAGGAAGCACAACACATGATTGATAAGAGCCAGCGACTGTGCATCCAGTGCCCGGGGAGGCGCCACTCCTAGCGCTCAAGTTTGTGCTCCGGGGAGAGACACCGGGGAGAGACTTAAATTGCAGATTACTTGCAGCCAGGCAGCAGTCAGATTGACAGAATTACCCTGTGCGATCTGTGGCATGCTCAACGTCGTCGCGTGTTGTGTGCGTAGGCGCTACATGGTCACGTTCCGCGCACTACAAGGGAAAATTTTCGTTCTGACCCGGTTCCCTCTGGAGCTGCCCCGGCAGGAGGATGTGTCTGGGATTCTGCAGGGAGACCCGCGCCTGCAGCCTGCGGCTGCTGCTGCTGATACTACTGGGGATGTGGCACTATATATATATATATTTAGAGAGAGGTGACAGGGATGTGTAGGGCGAGGGACACTCAGGGAAATGAGCAGTGTCAGGGGCCGAGGGCTGAAGGGTTGTCTGGCAGCGACAATGGCTGAGACCTGAGCTCTCAGCCCCAGGGATATAGTAGCACTGGGGGGATATAGTAGGACCGGGGGATATAGTAGCACTGGGGGGATATAGTAGGACCGGGGGATATAGTAGCACTGGGGGGATATAGTAGCACTGGGGGGATATAGTAGCACTGGGGGGATACAGTAGGACCGGGGGGATATAGTAGGACCGGGGGGATATAGTAGGACCGGGGGGGAATATAGTAGGACCGGGGGGATATAGCAGGACCGGGGGGATATAGCCGGACCGGGGGGATTAGCAAAACTGGGGGATATAGCAGGACCGGGGGGATATAGTAGGACTGGGGGATATAGTAGGACCGGGGGGGATATAGTAGGACCGGGGGGATATAGTAGGACCTGGGGGATATAGTAGGACCTGGGGGGGATATAGTAGGACCGGGGGGGGATATAGTAGGACCAGGGGATATAGTAGGACCAGGGGGATAAAGAAGCAGTGGCGGATGTGGGGAAGCAGGAAGCATCAGGGGAGATAAACACATTGTCTCAGGTGACAGGGAGACTGTTGGGGGTACAATAACAATCCTATCCTATATAATAAAGTTCAAGTGTCTCTGCGTCCAGTCCCTGTGTCTGTGGAATTGCGCTACTGCGCATGTGCCCCATGGACCGTCTCTGGCGAATTTACGCTAACGTCTCTGGCGAATTTACGCTAGCGTCTCTGGCGAATTTACGCTAGCGAAGTAGATAGACGCCAACCAGAGCGTAAATTCGCACTTTAGTGAATTTGCGTAGCGCAGGCGAAAATTCGCCTGGCGAAGTGCGGCGAACGCTCGCGAAGCCTGCGCTAGCGATTTTCCGCCACCATGTGACAGAGGAGCAGCTCGAGCTGTGGGATGTGTGACCGGGGAGTCCGCGGCGCAGTCAGTAAAGGTAAATGGGGGGTCGGGGTTGAGAGAGACTTCCACCAGCTCCTCACAGAGCGTCTTGCCTCTTTACCGTCTCTGGCGAATGTTTGACTACATATGTTCTAGCGCCCGTTAATTTAACGGGCTTAATGTCTAGTCTTCCATAACCCTGTATTCCCTCACTTGCTAAAAAGCAATCCAACCCCTTCTTAAAGCTATCTAATGTATCAGCCTGTACAACTGATTCAGGGAGAGAATTCCACATCTTCACAGCTCTCACTGTAAAAAAAAACCCCTTCCAAATATTTAGGCGGAACCTCTTTTCTTCTAATTAGAATGGGTGACCTTGTGTCAGCTGGAAAGACCTACTGGTAAATAAAGCATTAGAGAGATTATTATACGATCCCCATATATATTTATATATAGTTATCATATCAATTCTTAAACAGTGTCGGACTGGGACACCAGGGGCCCACCTAAAAACCTTAGGCCAGGGGCCCACTCTCAGTATTATTATTCTTCCTCCCGTCACTCAACCTCTATTCTCCTAGTATATATTTCTTAATATACTATAATACTATAATCTATTAATTCATCTATTTAGCCTCTTTGTTCTCATAGAAATAATAATTGACCATAAATTATGCCAAATGTTTAGCAGCATGAGGGTACACTGACACTTGGGCCCACCGTATCCCGGTGGGCCAGTCCAACACTGCTCTTAAGCGCTTTTCTCCAGCGTGAACATCCCCAACTTGGCCAGTCTTTCCTCACAGCTAAGATTTTCCATGCCTTTTACCGGCTTATCTGCCCAGTAGCATCACTAGAGGGGGGCGGGCCCTGGTGCGTGACACGCAGCCAGGCCCCACCCCCCTCCGTATGGCCGCATTTGTCAGTGGTGTGTGAGCTGCCGGGGGCCCTGAGGGGGTGCGGGCCCTGGCCCGCTCGCACCCCCTGCAGTTCCGCCACTGTAGTTGCCTTTCTCTGTATCCTCTCTAATACAATAATGTCCTATTGAGCACTGGAGACCAAAACTGTACAGCATATTCTAGATGGGGCCTTACAGTGGAAGAATGACCCCTCCTCCTGTAAATCAATGCCCCTTTTAATACAGCTCAAGACCTTATTTGCCCTTGATGCCACTGACTGGCATTGTGTGCTACAGCCAAGTTTCTCATCTACAAGGACTCCAAGGTCCTTTTCCATAATGGATTTGCCTAGTGCAGTCCCATTAAAGGTATAAGCGGCTTGGATATTTTTACATCCCAGGTGCATGACTTTACATTTATCATCATTGAATCTCATTTGCCACTTAGCAACCACCCTCTGTACCTGATCCTGTAGAGTTTTTTTATTCATGTGCAAACAACTTCATTAAGCACAAAATACCTTCGTTTAGAAAGCAGTTTGTTGGACATGGTATCAAATGCTTTGGTAAAATCCAAATAGATCACTACTGCCCCGCCACTGTCCAGCATCTTACTTACCTCGCCATAAAAAGCAATCAAATTCGCCATGCTGATTGCTGCTCATAATGCCATTCATAATGCCATTCACCAGGACAACATTTTGAATGTGATCCCTTGACAAGCCTAGAAACAGTACTTCAATTTTTTGAATGGTCGAATATTCAAACTATTTTCAATTAGAATCAAAGTCAAATTTGGCCTATTCGATGGTCGAAGTACCCAAAAAATACTTTGAAATTCTACGTTTTTTTAATTTGAATAATTCACTTCAACCTTTGATAAATCTGCCCTTTACTGTAAGGGAACTTCTGTAGTAGTTTTTATTACTTGTGGTTTGAGTTTAGATTTTTATTCAGCGGATCTCCAGTTGCAAATTACCCTAGCAACCATTAAATGATGAATGATTTAAATAAGAGATTGGAATATGAATAATAGAGGGTCTAAATAGAAACAGGAGTAATAAAAAGTAGCAATAACATTACATTTGTAGCCTTACAGAGTATTTTTAATGGGGTCAGTGACCCCCATTTGAAAGCTGGAAAGAGTTTGAAGTTAAAAAACTATACAGCAAAAAATATATAACAAAGACCTATTGAAAAGTTGCTTGGAATTAGCCACTCTAACATACTAAAATTTAATTTAAATATGAACCTCCCCTTTATTTCTAGGTCTGCTGTACATGTTAGAGTTACAACACAAATTTTGCCTTGGGTGACATCTGTTTTGCATGATTAGAATATCTTTTTAGCCTAATACAATCTGACTTCTGACTTTTGGTGACAAATGGCATAGTGAAATATAATTTTTTTTTTCAAAAAAAAAAAAAAAAAAAAAAAAGAAGACTTTTGAAGGCAGCTTTAAACAGCAGAATATTTTGCAGGACAGGTATGTAACAGTAGAAGAGCAATGTCTGTATGCAGGAGGCACATATAGGATACATACACAAGTGAACCTTGATGTTTGTGCAACTTTCAACAGTGCAGGTCAGAGGGCAGATTGATTTGTAAAAGGTCTAGTTTCTTTTGTGTGTTTAGCTATTCAGGAACTATGGCTAAATGCTGACGTAGATACACAAATACCTTTTACTGCTTTACAGAGTCAGCGCATTGTCAGTGTTTGCAATTTCCCCCCCCCTCCACCTAATCCATCTGCAAACCAGTGTACAAATTGGACAACATTTGAAAAGGATACCTCTAGCAAAGAGCCACCTCCGTGCATGTAGCTTAAACTAATTCTTTACCTTCCAAATCCTTTTTGTTCCAGTTCAGTTGTTTTGAGAAGAAATAACACATTTTCTTAAATACTTTCTGTTCTTTATTTTTGCAGTTTTGGGTGGGTGGGGGTCACTGAACTAATTTAATATACATTAGTATTTCTTATCTTTTAGACATTACAGAGCAGAATCTGAGTTTCTGGTCACATCAATACAATAGTTATTAACTTGCCACAGATACTGCTAAATGTATCAACTAATGTAGCAAATTGTAACAGTTCAGAATCAGCACCTAGAGTCCTAAACTGACACCAGTGAGAGCAACATAACTGTTTAAAGGGCAGGTGAACCCCAAAATAAAAATTTGCCTAATAAAGCAAAACCCATTTCTTCGCAACTATCCAATATACATTAAAACATTTTTATTGCTTTTTAATAATTGTAAAACACGGTTGCTTTTTAAAGTAGCATTTGCTTAATTTCTAGCTGTTACCTTTTAAACAATGTTGCTAGTCTTAGTTCCCCAGCAAAGACAAGTCTGTTAATAAGCTGCCTTGTCATACATTGTTTCAACAGTCTGGGCCATTGGGCAAAGGCTAGAAAGAGAAACACTGCTAGCAATACTTTTACACAAATATCAAAATTTGTAATGCATGTATATTGCAAAGTTGCTTAGAATTGGGGTTTCTTTTATTAGGCAAAAAATATATTTTGTGTTGACATTCTACAATTTTAGAAAAAGGTCAAAAATAAAAAATTAGAAAGCAACTGTAAAAAACCAAACACTTTATTTCTGGTATACTATCGGACACAGCTGTACAAAGCACAGACAACCCCTTTAAGCCTGTAGCTACCATTCTTGATCCTGGCTGTGGCCAGGGGTGACAGACAGAAATGGTAACATCCAATTCTATATGCAATTATTTTATATTGCTAGCAACATCTACAGCAATAAATGCTAAACGGTGTTTAGTCTGTAGTCAATACCCAGTGTCAAATCTCAATGGAGGTTTGGCCCCATAACTTGGTAGTCTAGACCCCATAAAAATAATCAGTAACCAAACTACTGTACTAGAAATCAGTAAGACTGCATTACAAAGGTGGTGGGCTTACAAAGCTGTGGGTGAGGTATCTTTTAATGAAGATTTGTTAGGAGAATTAACATTGTAAAATGGTGCTAAACAAGGGATGGTATAGGAATGTACAACTCCAAATGCATACAATAATAGCCATTTATTTTCCCTCTTTATTTTGATGTTTAAGCTCTCATACTATAGATTTACAAGCTGGTGAACACTGGTAACTTATTCTCCCACAGAACTAACATCACACATTTCCAAGACAGTATAAATATATGGTTGCGCTAACAATACAGTCCACCATTTTTATCAATTACATAATAAAACAAATCAAGTGTCCAAATATCAACTTACACAGCTCAAAAAGCATACAAAATACAGACTGAGCTCTGCCTTGGAAGTAGCAGAACTTTAGGAAGGGAAATCAAGGAATTACAGAGCAATTGTTGAACAGCAATTCTCCAAATGTATCATAATAAAATAAATGATACGTTCAAAAACTGTATGATAAGAATTTACATTTTAAAAATATTTACCAAAAAAAAAAAAAACACAACAGTTATATTCTATACTTCCTGCACAAGACAAAGGCAACATTTGACTATTAGGGCACGGGGATATAGCACATATTAGGCCCTCCATATAACGGGTACAAACATCAAACTGTAAGGCTTTGTCCGAAAACTTGTACAGGATAACTGGTGTGCTTAAATATTAAACCAGGGTGGTTAGTATTAGGGCTACCAAGTCATAGGTTGGCAATCCACGAAAAGAAGCAGAAAACAAAGGTGGGGCAAAACATTGCTGAGCAAATCTTGATATTACAAAAACTGTGGGCAGGGGCGTAACTACAGAGGAAGCAGACCCTGCGGCTGCAGGGGGGCCCAGGAGGTACAGGGGGCCCCATGAGGCTCTCATTGATGAGCAATTTGAACATATATTAGTAAAACAGGACAAACACTGGATATGTTGGGGGCCCTAAAATTAATTTGCTGTGGGGCCCAGCAACATCAAGTTACGCCACTGATGTGGGAGAAGATGTAAACATACAGTGAGCAGCCAGCCAATCATGAACCAAATGCCCATGTTAATTTGTGGCAGTTTGAATTATTAAAACTGTTAGGAAGGATGTGGAAAACTACACATTAAAAATGTTGGCATTTGCAAAGTTTGAAAAAAATGCAGAGATTTAAAAAAAAAAAAAAAATCATAAACATTGCATGATTGTAACAAGGAGGGACACAGACAAGCAAATGCATTAAGCTCAATTACGGGAATTTTATTCTATGTAGTAACAGCAGTCGCAGTACCACTAGGATTGTGACCTACTCATGTTCATACTAAGTAAGCTTCACTTGACCTATAAATATGGACTAGAAGCACAAAATCGGCACAGGTCTTCATTTTTGTTTCCCCGAAGTGTATTCTGGAATGCTAATTCACTGAATGCAACAGTTATTTCGGTGTCCGTTGGATTCTTTAAAACGTAAACGCATCTTGGGACGATATTTCTCCAAGTAAAGCAGCTGCTTACTGTTGAAGGCTCCGCGTCTTTTCCTATAAAAACACATTACAGATGAGCTTTAGAAAGCAAAGGTCTTTAATATAAAAAAAAAAAAAAAAAAACCATGTTACTACAAAAGCCCTTGGAGTATATTTATCAAAGCGTGAAGTTAGAGATAACCAGTCAGGTAGCGTGAAATACTGCCTCTCTCCATTCATTTCTATGGGCTTTTTAAAATTTATCAAACGGTGAACTTTTACTTTAACCCTTTAATAAATACGCCTTTAAAAATCCCATAGAAATTAATGGAGAGGTGGTATTTCACGCTAGAGGACTGTGGTTATCTCTAACTTCACTCTTTGATAAATATACCGCTATGTGTCATGCCTGGCTAGACTGTATATGGGTACAATGCAGTTAGAGAAAAATATGCTACAATGCACTGCTCTGACTAACACCCTACTTGTGCACAACTAATACTGTAGCTGGTACATGATCTTTTCCATGGCTATTTACACTGACCCGGTGAAAACTAAGGATATCAAGCTAGCATGTAGTAATGATCTAAAGTATCTACCCAGCAAATAAAATTTCTTGGCAGCAACAGCCCTGTTTTTAAATCTGATAGTTTTGGTGTGAAATTAGCCTTTCCTATAGGGAAAATTGGAAATTTTTAGCTGACAATTTCAAAAATCAGCTCCAGGAACTGGCTTGAAATGAAAATGGTTTGCTAGAGCACCTTTAGACTACTAATGGGCCAGAGCAATGTACAATAATTTGCACACAGTGAATTGAGGGGTGAAGAGAATTGCATGTAAACACAAATACTTATTGGGTACAACCTCACACAGATTTTTAGCAGTTTGTTTGAAAGTATTTTGCAAATAAATTAAAATTTAAATACTTACTGCCTTATAAACTGCACTGCATCTTCATACTTCATTCCACTTTCAATGAGTGCAAGAGCAACAAGAACTGGAGCTCTGTAAAATGACAAGTTAAATTCAGTTAGTGTTACTGATGTTTTAACCAACATTCAGAAAGTGTTTTTATTTTCTTTACCGTTTCATGAAATAAATATTCTTTGCATTTGATTTCACTAAAGCCAGACATCTGCACCTAAGGATCTGATCAGTGGGGTGGGTGCAAATGAAGCAGTCAAAGCTGGGGCCATAGGGTAAGGGCACACAAAGCAGTTCTCAATAGTAATTAGCAACCAGTTGGGTTGCATAAGTAAACCATTATTAGACTTAACTCCAAGAAACACATGCTGCAGCACCACGAATCCTGTGAAAAGTGGATATTGTGCCACAATAAACCAGCTGCAACATGTGTTTCTTGGAGTTGGGTTCTTGTACCTGACGCTACAACAAGCCGTGAGTTAGAGCACCGCCCGCCTTTGATTGTACCATTATCAGACTTAAGCAACACTGGTGCAATTTATCACCTGTTTCCAAGGATATACTCCCCCATGTGCATAATAAGTTTAAAGTTGAGAAAGAATACAACACCTACCTGCCAAGGCCAGCAACACAATGAACTGTTATACAGCAACCAGGCTCTTCACGGAATTTCACTTTCAGAAGGTTTAACCAATCATCTACTATTTGGTTGGATGGAGGTGCACCATCATCAAATGGCCAATCCTACAAAACAAAAAAGTAAGAATTTCATTGGAAATGTTAAAATATGCAAACCTATGCTTGGGCATATTAAGATCTGGAGAATAGGTTTACTGTAAATATTCAACAGGAGCAATAACAGACAGAGCAAGAATGAGTTGAGCTTGTATGTATCAGAGGACCGGCCAAAAAAATAATGCTTATTCTATGTACACTGACATAACAGCAACCTTCTTGTTTTGCATATTTTGGAAAATTTAAGGTAAAAACCTCAACCTGTTATTTGGCATGTGGTGGTGGTTAGCAGCTGTCTGGAACAGAGAGCATAATCTACATTGCAAATATTGGCTTGGCAGGTTTCTGGTGCCAAGTTCTTCACTACTACTACTTCACTTTTAAATGGTGAGAGGCAACACTGGCCACATTCTTCGATGCAGTGCACTGTACAGAATAATTAAGGATAGAAGTATTCTTCAGACTTTCAGCAAAACTTGTGAATTGTCAAGCATGGCATTTTTTCCTTTGTGAAAAAACCATTGCCATGTGTCACTGTCAACGTCAACACAAGACTTTAGGGGCCAAAACCTGCCCTTAAGTGCAGTGACAAGTCAATTTAAAAGGCATAAGGCATTTTCCCAGCAGATGTAAATAAATGACGGCAGAGGAAACCTCACATCTGACAGTATTAGTTATGTAAAGCTTTTATTTTATCTTAAAGGTGTGGTTCACCTTCAAACCACTAGTTGTTTTCAGATAGATCACCAGAGATAACTACTTTCCAATGACTTTCTATTTTCTATGTGTGGCCATTTTTCTATTATTGAAGTGTAAAGTGTAATGTTTCACCTTCTGAAGCAGCCCTGGGGGGGTCGCCAACCCTGTAAACTGTTCTAAATGGACACATTTAGTTGATACATTTCTTATCTTTGTCCCTGCCAAGAAGAAACCCTGGGTTTCATTATAGGCAGCTGTTAGAATTGATACAATAGTTGCCAACACTCCAGAGATACTGCTGAGAAATGTATCAAGTAAATGTTGCAAAATTGTAACAGTTTAGAGTCTGTACCTGAATTAATGAGCTACCAGACTGAAACACCAGAGACTGCAACATTAATTAATACTTTAAACTTAGACTTTGGAAAAACAGTAAAAAATAAATAATGGAAGGTAATTGAAAAAAAAAAGTCTATTTTTGTGGAACATTCTAAACTCAATTGAAAAAAAAAGTGGAAGTCGAAGCAGCTTTGGGGGAGGGGGGGCTGACTCTTTAACCGTTCTAAATTGATACATAGTTTATACATGTGCTATCTTTGTCCCTGCTGAGCAGAATCCCTGAGTTTCATTAAAGGGGAACATAACTTAAGCTTTTTGAAAAGTAAACAATACCAAGCAACTTTGCAATACACATCAATTAAAAAATATGAAGACTTTTCAAGGTTTTTAATAGTTTCGGACAGTACTGTAGCCTAGCACTCTGCTCTCCTGCTGATCTTTCTGACTACTATGCTGAGCTGGCTGACTACTGTTATTTTGTATCAATAGCCAGCTGTCTTCAGCCTGCATCCTCCAAGCCCAACAATTGAAGAGCTTTTCATAGAAACTGGAAACTGTTATGGGTATATTTGGGGTTTCTGTGTTATATGGGCCTCAAATTTTGATTTGGAAGCCAGAGTTCCCCTTTAAAGGCAGCTGTTAGAATGGATACAATAGCTGCTAATGTTCCACAGATGCTACTGAGAAATGTATCAACTAATTGTATCAACTAAATGTATCAAATTGTAACAGTTCAGAATGCTCCTGGATCACGGAGCCGCCAGACGGAGACACTAGAGACTCAAACATTAAAATTTAAACTTACATTTTGGGAAACTGGTAAAAAATAAAAGATGGAAAGCAATTAAAAAAAAGAAAAAAAAAAAAAAAAAAAAAAAAGTGTATGAAGAACAATCTGAAAACAACTCAACTGAAAAAAAGTTTTTGGAAGGCAAACAGCCCCTTTAACATATTAAAAGACCAGTAACATTTTAAAAAAAATGTTAGTATATATCGAAAAAAACCACCAAGACAAATTAAACTTTAAAATCACAAAGTCTTTATTAAGAACAGTGGCGTAACTACCGGCTTGCGTGCCACTGACTCCAGCGGCAGAAAATGGCGTACGGAGGGGGGCAGGGGCCAGGCTGCACGTCCCGCCCCCTCTATTTATGTTACTGATTAAGAAATAACTTACCGAAACTCTGCTATATAAAGTCATTGGGCAATCCATCGTGCGGCGCTCGATTTCTCTTCCCTGCTTTCAGATAGCCAGGGAGGAGAAATCGAGCGCCGCATGATGGATTGTCTTTCCTGAAGAGGAGCAGAAGAGGAGTTTCGGTAAGTTATTTCTAAATAAAGGCTTTGCGATTTTAAAGTTTAATTTGTCTTGGTGGTTTTTTTTTCTATGTATACTAATTTTTTTTACTGGTCCTTTAAAGATTAAAAGAAAAATAAGTTGGAGTTAACACAATATGAAACATAAGCTAATTCTCTTAGAGACCAGAACTTTGCTAAACACAGTGCACACATCCCTCTAACTGGCAAGGACACATTCTGTCCTCATACCATGAAGTGGCCTGAAGGCATTTATGGATCTGAAGTTTGATTTTCTGAGGTATATTAATGTAGAGTCGACAATGCAGAGAACAGGCTACTGGTGTAGTTTCTTACGCAGAATGAAGTGTCTGTATTGTGGAGAAATATAATTCTATGTATTATTTTTTTAGCATCATTTCCTTATCAAGTAGCCAGCATCGATTAGAGGAAAATGTCTACCATTGTTATAAACCTGTGAAGATGGAGACATGATAAAGTGGCTTACTAATAACCACTGTAACAGAATGGCTGACAGAATAACTGGGAAAGTCCTGGACACAGTTCATGTTTGTCCCAGGTTTCTGTCAGAATGGTTCTGGGCCATGTAGCCGGTCCTGGTTTTCTTGGACTCGGGTGGGCCAATTTAAAACAGCTTTCCCAGTTTGGGACTGTGAATGTGTGAGGAGCTGGGAAAGTGACTGTTTTCAATACTGAGCTGCAACTATATGGAGGATCACCAAGTGACTGGAAGAAGGAACTGGAAAAAAAAACACTCCTAAGAGACTGTGGCTTGAAAGTTTAACAGAGGACTTTGGGACTCAATACTGTTAGTGCTGGACATTTTTGTTTCTATATAAACCAAGGGTCGGTGTTTAAGCGGGACTGCTATTCCTACAGGTGGCTGTTTTGAACTATTTTTTACTTTGACCAACACATTTTTCACTGCGCTTTAGTTCTTAACTGACCTCTTACAAAAGCAAAATGCTTTTACAAAAGCATAAATCCCAACTTTTAAAAATAACAAACGAGTAGATAAAGCTACAATGTAAAAATCAGTTTGCCATTACTGAAACACTGCTATAAGCCAACAAAGAACTGCCTTTGTACAGCTTTGCAATTTACTCACCAAAACTTGAATTCCTTCCTTTTCAACCAGAGCAGTGTCATAAGTGGCTTCACACACTCTTACTAAGGTTGTAACGCCAAATTTCTTAAGCTCCTATAAGAGATATGAGGAGAATAATGTTAATATTGAAATTCTTAAAAGTTGCATTTCTTTTGGAGATCAAAACCTATAACCCTTTCTTTGCTGGTAAAGAGCATTCTACAAGCAATCCTTTACCCAGTACCATTACCTCATTTAAAATTAATTTTAATAAAAAATATTTTTATTGGGTAGAACCAAGCAATTCGGGTAAAAACTATTCCCATGGCCAATGAATATTAAGCTTTTTGCTTTCTGGTAAATGCAAAATTACAGCTTTGAATCAGCAACTGGACAGCCTCAAGCATTTTCCGGGCTTATGTGATACCCTCCAAATAACACAATGGCATGACACAAACAGGTGAATAAGGAAGGGCTTTTTCAAACTGTTCCATTTTTAACCACCTCTTTTCTCAAGCTGTGCAGGGGAGCCTGTTGCACTCTGTACCCAGGTGGATCTGATAGGGAACCAAAGTCTGTCTTTGCTTGTGCAACTGCAGGGCTGTGATCAGCTATACCCCTTCTACAGTGCTTCTGTCAAGTACAATTGGAGAATGAAGCAGATCTATAAGGAGCTCCAATAAGGGTAGGACTTCAGACTTTTTCCGCAAGATCCGACGCGCTGCGCAAAGACGCAGGCATCAAATCGGATGCGATGGAAATTAGGTAAGCAAATGGATTGTCAGATGGTGTCACAACGTTGATCTGACGCGACAGGACTGTCGGATGCAGATGCAGTTGGATCAACGCTACGACTTCATCCGACATCGCCAATACTTACCTTGTTTCTGTCGCATCTGACGGGATGCCTGCGTCTTTGCACAGTGCGTCGGATCGTGCAGAAATCGTCCGTGAAATCCTACCCTAAAAGCCAAGTTAATGATAATCTTTTGCCCAAAACGAGCATCAGATATTCATTATTGCCTACAAGAACAGAGGGATTTTTTGCTACACTACAGTGGGGAAGAAAAGTATTGAACACAATTTTTCAGCAAATATATTTCTGCAACAATAAGGTTGCAAAGGTCTTGAGAGCTTTGCGTTTACCCCTCTTGAGATGCTTCTTGTGTGTTACCCAGATAATGAGAAACCTTTTTATAAGCCAGGCCATTAATAAAGACTAAACCGGCCAATATCAATTTGCACAGAATTGCTTTCAGACAGATTTCAGCAGGTTTATTGGCTTTCCATGCCTTTTTGCGCCTCCTTTGCTTCATGTGTATAATTATTCCTTGTGTTATTCCCTTTTATTACACAACTTAATTTATGGACTTGTTTGTTTTGAGTTCTTTGTATGCGTGGATTATTCGCGTTGTTACCGTCATCTGGTGTAAATTTCATGTCAATAGCCCCATTAGAAATAGGTTTACTGAGAAAAACGTTGACGTGTTCAATACTTATTTTCCCAGCTGTATCGGTCTCCTTTAAGACCAAAATTAACTAGAACTAAATGAGCTTGTTAAGGCTGCAAACTCCACATAAAGGTGTTTGACAGAGAACCAATGATATATAAAACCGAAGCTAAAAAACAAAATCCATATACACATTATTTACCAAGGTATATTACTGCTGCATTATGTTTGACACTGAACTTCCGGTTTTGACGGCAAAGCAAGTTCACTGTGTCTTACCTCTATAAACTTGTTTAGAGTTGCATTGGTTGGGTTGTGTGTTATAAGGAATCTCATGTTCTTGTAGGTTATCTCCACTGGAGCTGGGCGGTTCATTCTGGCCATTTTAACTTGTATTAAATGAGCACGTAAAAAAAAAAAAAAAAAAAAAAAAAAATTGTTTGGGGGCAACAAAAAGTTAATCAAAAGAAATTATGCTTGTAACTGAAAACTTCACTCTACGTGAAGATTCCCAGTGCTTGCTTGGATGGAAGCGAAATGGACCTCCTTATGAGAAGCAGCAAATCTTCAAATCAGTAATACTGAGGCAAAAGAAATGCAGTGCACCGAGATTTACCCCATCCAGATTTCAGCCCCTTAATCAAAGTGCTCTGTCAAATTCAGTTTTAATCCAACACTTCTTGTACAGGCTGACTGCTCTTAGGGGGGTTTCTTGATGGAGTAGTAATGAATTTCTTCTAGAGTTCACTTGTCAGCATAGAGCTCATGCTGTGCCTGGCAGTAGTCTCCACTGCCCTTCAGAAACTCCATAAATGTGTGACCAAAAACACCACAGAACTGCTGTTGAAAAAGAGGAGAGGAAAACATGCCCTTTTAATAAACCTAAAATATGAATAATAGCCGGTGCATTTATAAATCTTATAAGCAGATATTTCTAAAGTGAACACATTAAGGTCATACCATTGTTAAAGGACAACGAAAGCTAAAAATTAAATAAAGCTGTATGATAAGGCTGTTATACCAAACACAGAGCAGAGTTAATCCTTTGATCCTGGTGTCTAGCAGTAGGAAATTTGCACTGCTGAGAATGCGAGTACAGGACTACAGTGACGTCACTGATTTTTCATTGCGCTTCCTACAGTGCCCAAGGCAGCCTTCAGTCTCATTATGCTAAATTCTATAGTACTGCGCATGCTTTCCTCCCTTCAACAATGACGAGCGTGCAAATGGAGCTAGGCATGCGTCATTGTTGACCCCTTGGAACACACCCCCCAGCCAATCAGCTGCAAGCATCGCGTCTCTGTGGAGACAAGTGAGCGATCCTTTGCATTCACGTACTTTGCAATTGCTTATTCTGCGAGCCGAGCAGGGACAGTTTTCGCTTGAGCGCTACGTCATCTATGACATGCATCTGGGGTCAGGGGTAAAGATTTTTTGCGTATGCGCAGTAGCATTAAGGAGGAAAAAGAAGTCTCCATTACTTAAGCAAGATGGCGGCTGCGTTCTGCAAAGCAAGCTTTAAAGAAGACGATCAATTTACTATGTGTGTGTGTGTGTATATATATATATATATATATATATATATATATATATATATATATATATATATATATATATATATATATATATATATATATATATATATATATATATATATATATATATATATATATATATATATATATATATATATGAATCCAATACTTTACAAACACTGCATCCCAAGGGTCTTAATAGGGAATGACCTGTATGCCTTTATATAATATTGTTACTTATGGGTGTGGTTTGGGTCTATGTTGCCTTTAACACACATTGTATCTAGATGTAGCTAGTTAGTTCTACTAGTGGTTTCAATATTGTTATATACTTAATAATGACATATGCTGTAATATGACAATTGTAATATGTGATATGATGTTCAAAACAATATATAGATAGGTATGCACACTCAAAAGAAGGCAAGTATGGTATATTTAAAATAAAGTTTTACTTGTTTATGCAAATAATACACACAAAGCCACAATAGTAGGCCTGTATAATACAATACATAAGCTTACATGGTATATACCTAACGTTTAAACATAGCCACAATTACATAACAGTAAACAGTAAGTATTACAATTATACAGCAAGGAGCAGATACACCTACCACCAGTATGAGAATGGCCCCAACGTTTCGGCGTAAGCCTTTGTCAAGGGGATTCTGACGTTTGCCCTATCGTGTGGAGCTATAAATACCCTGTTCAATTACCACATGGTGTGTGACGTCACTTCCGCCTATGTCACTTCCGCGGATGAGTCATCCGCTTAGCAACACGGCTCTCTATATTCATTGTACTTGCCTGCACTACAGGGAAAGCATGCGCTCATGTTTACTCTGTCGCTAGGTAACCAAAACATGGGGTAACTCACGATAGTTCACATAGCAACCAAATGTCATCCAGCAACACAGGATATAAACCATACTACTAATTAATCACAGATCAAAACAAAAAAACAATTTATCATATAGATAAAACATATAAATATATGTTCTAAAGTGCTTGTGTGCAGAATTGATTGATTTATACCATTGCATATAATAAAATCGATAAAGTTGGTCATATGACCTCAAAAGTGGGTATGTGCTTATAATCATGTGTCTCAATGTATCCAATCGATGATCTGGGTCATATGACCTCTAAAGTGGGTGTGTGCTTATAATCATGTGTCTCAATGTGTCCAATGTGTATAATCGATGACCTGGGTCATATGACCTCTAAAGTTAGTATGTGCTTATAATCATGTGTCTCAATGTGTCCAATCATATGTAGGGAATTCATGTAAAAAGATTTGTTCATAAAAATACATATAGTAACCAATCATCTTTCATTAGTTCATTATAGTGACAATCAATATTATAAAACAGTCCATATTGTGCAATCTAATATTAAACAATATAAAAACAGACCCGTGGTCAGTGCAATATATTTAAAGTGACAGTGCTCATTAACATATTTCCTCGTTTTTTCGTTTTTTTTAAAAAAATAAACCTTTGGTGAGGTTAATAGGAGGACACAAAAATTCAATGGATAATCCATCACTCATTTCGTATATGATCTGTGAAGATAGTAGAAATAGTAACATATAAATAAGGTTAAAAACAATTATTAAAAACATCAGAAAAACATTACTATATAGTAAACTCATATAGGTACACAGGCTGAGGTCCTACGACTCACATCAAAATTCTTAATAAGAGTAATAAGTAAATATACCATACTTGCCTTCTTTTGAGTGTGCATACCTATCTATATATTGTTACGTTGTGGGGTACCCATTGTAGGGGTACCCTTTTGATGTTTGCACCTCTTGCACTGTTTACCTACAGCATTTGCTGAATTGGTGTGCCCTCCACCCATTACTAAATTCTATATGATGTTCAAAAGCCATAACAAAAAATGCGATGCATATAATATGGGTGGAACCTGATTTACAGTTCCTAGGATCCTGATTGGATTAGCTTTGATTTGTTTCACGTGTCAGGTGTGTTAAGGCATAGCCTTTATATAGGATGTGATGTCACTTTGATGTATACTGCTTGATAAAGAAGCGGGAGCTTCGAAACGTTGCAGAGTTTCTTATAAAGCAATATTTATATATCACCTGCTCCCTTGACCCCATACCTTCTCGCCTTCTCCACCCAATCTCTGATACACTCTCTCCTGCACTTACCCACCTATTTAATCTTTCACTCTCTACTGGTACCTTTCCATCATTATACAAACAAGCACTAATCACTCCTATCCTCAAAAAACCTTCCCTTGATCCCAGCTCTCCCACTAACTATCGACCGGTCTCCCTTCTTCCATTCGCCTCCAAATTACTAGAAAGGCTTGTTTATAAACGCCTGATCCAGCATCTCACTCACAACTCCCTCCTCGACCCCTTGCAATCTGGCTTCCGCCCATCACACTCGACTGAAACTGCCCTCACCAAAGTAACCAATGATCTTCTATTGGCAAAGTCTAAAGGTCATTATTCCATTCTAATTCTACTAGATCTCTCTGCAGCCTTTGACACAGTTGACCACACACTCCTCCTTGACATTCTACACTCAGCTGGCATTCGGGACACTGCTCTTTCATGGTTTACATCTTATCTGTCTGACCGTTCCTTTAAAGTTTCCTTCTCTAACTCTACTTCTACTACTTTCCCACTCTCTGTTGGAGTTCCTCAAGGCTCTGTTCTTGGCCCCCTGCTGTTCTCGCTCTATACAACTTCACTAGGAAAACTCATTCAGTCATTTGGACTTCAGTATCACCTTTATGCTGATGACACCCAACTCTACTTGTCTACTCCTGATCTTTCTAATTCTGTCCTTTCCCAAGTCACAGACTGTCTTTCTGCTGTCTCCTCCTGGATGTCACAGCGCCACCTGAAACTGAACCTTTCTAAAACAGAAGTCATCATATTTCCTCCAAGATCTTCCCCTGTCCCTCAGATATCACTCACCGTAAACAACACCACCTTTCATTCCACCACACAGGCACGCTGCCTAGGAGTTATCTTAGACTCTCATCTGTCTTTTTCACCACACATTCAAACACTTGCAAAATCTTGCCGTATTCAACTGCGCAACATTGCTCGAATACGACCCTATCTCAGTTCAGAATCAACTAAAACACTGATTCAGTCTCTCATCATCTCCCGCCTTGATTACTGCAACTTACTCCTCACAGGTATTCCAACAAGTCACCTTTCACAACTCCAATCTGTTCTAAACGCGGCCGCTAGACTCATTCATCTAGCTCGCCGCTCAACATCAGCTGCTCCCATTTGTATGTCCCTTCACTGGCTCCCAATCTCTTCTAGAATCAAATTCAAATTACTTACACTCACATTCAAGGCCCTTAATAATGAAACCCCTCCCTATATTTCATCTCTAATCTCCAAATACACTCCTTCACGAAACCTACGCTCTGCTTCTGATCTTCGCCTCACTTCTCCTCTGGTCACTTCTGCCCATTCTCGTCTACAAGACTTCTCTCGGGCTTCTGCTTTTCTCTGGAACTCTCTGCCACAAGCTGTCAGACTTTCTCCTTCCTTCCAAACTTTCAAGCGCTCCTTAAAGACCCATCTGTTTAAAGAGGCCTATTCGTTGTACCTTAATTAATCATTGCTGTATCAAAAATGACAAAGTGTTTATATAATCCTAATGTCTCAATTGTACCCTAACCTTTTAGTTTGTAAACCCCATTGTACTCTGTAATCCTTGTCTGTTAGCCACCATTTATTCCCTGTTTGCTATAACTGCAGTAAAGCACTGCGTATCTTGACAGCGCTATATAAATAAATGATGATGATGAAATGATGATATTTTCTTTTATTCACTACGTTGGTCTGGACTTTTTTGTTTTGATGTAGATAGAGATACATACATACATATATATAGGGGACCTGAAACTATAGCGATCTAAGGCATCAGTATGAGAGCTATTCAGAAAGGTAGTGCATAACTTTTGGCTTTCCTTCTCCTTTAATGCCTAGAAATAGAATGTAAAAATTATTAATCCAAAATATACAATTTAAATATTGTTTTATTAGGCCACACATTATGTCTGTGTTATGGAAAAGTTGAAGCCACTTGTTAGAAGGCAGACTAGTGCAAACTGTGGCAATAATGTGTTGATATGCCTAAGAAATTATCAGAAGAAGGGAATGTTCTGACAGAAGCAGCTTTAGTTTCATTAGCAATAAACCAAATAAGTGTTTGCACTGATCAGTGTTTATTGTTGAAGATTCTTCTATCACAAAATGTATTTTCAAAGGACAGAATCTTCCAACAAACAAAAGCGGCAACAGGGGCAGCCTCTTCTCAGATTGCGAAACAATTACAGGAAACAATAACGGTAATGGGAATCTCCCTTTGCTGTGGCATAACTTTAGGTGATGCCCAGGAAAAAAGGGGGCCAGTATGAACAGAGGGGGTTAGGGGCCCCAAGCCAATGGCAATATATCCCCCATTAGATAACACAAATAGAAAGGAGACACAGGCTGTTGCCCCATGCCAATTATGGACTGCAGAAATGATAGAACACATTTCTGGGTAACCCTCTCACTTGCAATAAAATGTGTTACTTTTCTTAATGCCCCTAACATAAGCAGCTCTTACTGGTTTTAATGTACGATATTACTTGATGTACTTATATTACCCAGTGTCTCTGTAAAGAGTTGCTTATTAACACACCTGCTGGTTTTCTAGCACTTATAAGAAGCCTTCCGCTAAGTTCCTGCGGAGATTGATGCTCTGATTACATAAAATAGTAAGTGGATTGAAAAATAAATGGCCATATAGTTAAAACGTTTGGTCTAATGAAAGCAGTCTAACTGCTAGTTGATCAACAGGAAGGTGAAAAATCTGTAGTCTTTTCAATTTACCATCACTCAGGAATGAATGTTTTTTTCCCCCTCTGAGGCAATCAGACCAGTTTTTTAGATAACGTTTGTTGTAAGGGCAAATTTAATTAACCCTGTATTTTCTCACTTGCTAAAAAGCCACTCAACTTATTAAAGCTAACTAATGTACTTGCCAGTAAGGATTCAGGGAGAGAGTTCCACAACTTAACAGCTCTTACTGACAAAACTTTTAAAATATTATATAGGAACCTCCTTTCTTCTAATCTGAATCACTGCTCAGTGTATTCTAAAAAGACCATCTGATGAAGATTCTCGTTATGAAATGTTTTCTGGCCGCAATTATCAGATCAGCCAAATTTAACACAGCTAAATTAGGCAGTGCTCATAATGAACAGCATCACATGGTAAAGGGATAACTTGGTCATTTGTTAAAGTGCTCATAACAGCCCAGACTCCATATAATTTGCAGAGAAGCCAATAAAAGAATGCAAATGTGACTGGGAAAACAAAAAATTGCAGGACACTTTGCAATGTATCACTTGTCTGAACAGTATGCAGGATTGCGGATTTTTCAATACCTTGTGTCACAATGTGCACTTTTCCCAGCACAGTTCATTAAACTCATAAAATTGGTGGAAAAAAAGCTGGGCAGTGACAAATGACCAAACCAGGGCGTATACTCAAGATTTAGGAATAGTTAAGTTGGCCTTATTATAAAAGCTCATCCTTGCTGACCGTTAAGGTCCCCAAAGACGCAAAGATTTTTCTTGACTAACGACCGATTTTAGCGAAGTCCGACCAATCCTTCCAAATTATCGTGCGGGTAGTGGGATTTGAATGATCGTACATCTTACAATTTTACGACCGACATCTGTCAGAAAATTGATCGGCCAGGTTAAAAAAATCTTTATTGGTCCTAGTGCAATCTATCTATGTTTGCAGAGACAAGCAGGCAGCTATCATTTGTATTCCTGGCAAATGGTCTTTTTAGTTGATGGACAATTTGTACGATCGTTTCGAGATAATCGTGGTCTCACAATGACGATCGGATCTTTTAAAAACCTTTATATCTATGGCCAGCTTTATCCATTAGCACCACTTTGAATTCTGCATACCGACACCCTCTCCGCTATTAATGTCTGGGTAACCTTGAGTCCCTATCAGCAAGAACAAACATCCAATAAATGGCTAAGAGCAAGAATGATAAAAACCTGAAACATACCATGTGTCCTTGTCAGTGCATTTTTATGCAACAAAGTGGTTTTAAATTTATAAAAAAAAACTGTACTGCTATAAGTGAATGCAGAATTGATTGGACACCAGAGTTTAACCATGGTTCATTCTTGCACTGCTGTACCAAGATCTGTGATTTAAGTCCCGCTCATGTGCCTGCTAAGCTTCAGTTTAAATTCCATAGCAATCTGGGAAATCCATGTTTTGCTTGTGTAAAATAAACAAAAGAAAAAGTTCCATAAGCTCTAAAGGACAACCAAATCATACAACTTGCTGTGAGCTGCAATGTGACTTTAGCCTTAGGTACAAACCTAGTACAACGAGTCAGACTGCCCAATAGACAAGTCTCAACATGATCCGATAGTACATACTGAAGGGATAAATATATGAATCATAGATATAAAGGAGACAATCATCCAGTCTGTACTGTATAACACACATGTAATTTTTCACGTCTTATTGAACTCCAAGCAAATAAACTATATATAGGGAGTGAAAAGCAGACAGACTATTGAAATAATAATGTGCATGCAAAAAAAAAAAAAATGTAACATCTGTACAGCTTCACCTCCCTAGGAAATCTGCACCAACACTAAAGGTGCCCATAGATGTAGAGATTCGCTAGTTTGAAGTGGGCGATATTGGGCCGATCTGATCGTGGGCCCTAGAGCCCAACCATCGGATCAGAATTGATCTGATGGGGTTGGTCTGATCGCATCCATGCGGCCACGATCCGTCAGGATTTTTTTACCTGTCCGATCGAGATCTGGCGGACTATCGGCCAGATATCGATCGGGAAAGCACTCTGTCTGTCCGCAGCATTTATCGACGCGTGTACGGGGGCCTTTAGTAAAGGCAACTTAAGATCTACTAGTAATGTCCTACCTGCCCCAGTCCAACTCCCAGCATATTAATAGCCCTGACATAAATCAGGTGAAAGTAGTAAACCAGGCCATCCGGAATAACCAGTCAACACTGGAGAGACACAATAGGGCATAATTATAGTACAATCCCAGCATGCTCAGACACAAAATGAAAGACACAGGGGGCTCATTATCATCACTGGTTCAAATTTGCTATAGGTAACTACAGTTACCTATAGCAACCAATCATTGATTAGCTTTTTAAAGGAGAAGGAAATTCCCTGTGCGCAAAAACCCTCCCTCCTCCATCGTGGCCTACCTGTCCCGTCAGGCAAATGCCCCTAACTTGTTACTCACCTCTCTACGCAGGTCCTGTCCACGGAGTTCACAGGCGCATTCGTCTCCCAATCGGTCTTCTTCCTGCTTTGACCAGCGTTTTTGGCGCATATGCAGTAGGAGCATTTACCGGGTACGGATCTACTGTGCATGCGCCGAATGTCACAAAGATTTCCAATTTCACTTCGTGACATTCGGTGCATGCGCAGTAGATCCGTACCCGGTAAATGCTCCTACTGCACATGCGCCAAAAACGGCTGTCAAAGCAGGAAGAAGACCGCTTGGGAGAAGATGGTGCCTTTGAACTCCGTGGACAGGACCTGCGTAGAGAGGTAACAAGTTAGGGGCATTTGCCGGGGGGGGGGGACAGGTAGGCCAGGGTGGAGGAGGGGCAACACAGGGGAGGGGGTGGTTTTTTTGCACCCAAGGGGTTTCCTTCTCCTTTAAAGCCAGCTGCAAGTAAAACAATGAATGCAGCAATTTGAATATTTGCCCAGTGTTGATAAATGAACTCCAGGGACCACCTAGGGGCAGTGTCATAATCCATCAAAGGGCACAAGAATACTCCCCAGCAAGAAGTACAGACTCACTACAATTGACATAAATGGCCCACACCCAGGCCACCAACACGAGGTTGATGCTAAAACACTGCAACAGTGTATCCAATGGGGTCGGTGATACTACAGGAAGTCTCAAACCCAAATATCACGGGATAAATGTAAATACGTCAGGGAGATACGATCTGAACTGACGCTTAACTACGTGTATCACAAATCACACAGAAAATGTGCCAAACCAGGATACCCTTTGAAAGCAAAAGTCTGCCGAAAAGCAACACTGGAAGCCATTAACACATACACAGCGGAGCAGCACACATAGTCCTTTGTCTGTGACAGTCAAGCGCGGCTGAGATCACCGTGACAGCCGCAAAAGGTACATTGTATTCTAATGTTAAAGAGAAGTAGGAGAAGCACGGAGTTCCCGTTGATATCGAGCAGGTACAGCAGCATACTTACAGGGCTATGCTTACTCATTGAAGATTGTATCTTAATCATACAGTCGGTCCCTAAGAATAGTCGATGGAACAGCAATGGGGCGGGCGGTGATGGCGCATATAGCAGACTGCTGTCTCCCAGGCGTAGGGCACGGTGATCCGGGCTCAGTTGACACGGCCCTAACCTCCTTCCTCGAGGTTCTTCTCCGTGACCAGTAAACAGCATGGGACGCGGATTACGTACAGTACAAAGACGCCGGGCCGCCTGCGTAAGTAGGGCGTTGTTATATATCACTCGTGACGTACAAAACGGCCTAGCCAATCAGAAGGAAAAACACAATAAGGTACGACGGAGGGACGTACTACATTGACGTCACGCCGCTGAAAGCCGGTGTGAACTGGTTCAATAAGCTGAAAGCTTCTGTCTTATACCGATGGGGGTGGGGAATAATTGATCCGATCGGTCTGTCAGTCACCTTATGTGGATGACATTTATACAGAGTCACGGCGTAACGGCTCTGTTACTAGGAATAAAGGAATGCGTGCTGTTGGAGCACAAACGACTCGCATTATTTTTTTCTTCTGTCTCCATTTCTATGCAGGGGTCGGCGCAGTGCGTCAGAATAGTTGACGTTGTGCAATAATTGTTCACGCCTGCCTACAAGAACCATTATAAGCCGTGAGGGGAGTCTCCAAGTACAGGGAAAACAACTTTAAGGGGGAATGGCAATGTGCGTGTGTTCATTGTCCCTGTGTTTACGTTTTGGCAGTATACCCGATATATTAATGGGCGACCATTGCTGCCACATATCACCTATGACTAGCACATCATGTAAAAAAACAGGGCTGCTGCAAGTAGAAGTTCTTGCTGGAAGGACTCTTGTTGTAAAGGTAGAACATGGGTCTCACCCACCTTAGGCATACCTCCCAACATTTTGGAAGTAAAAAGAGGGACAAAATTTTTTTTTCCGCATGTAGCGCAGCATTTTTTGACCACGCCCCTTTCTGTGGCCACCCCCCTAATTACCATGTTTGTTTTACAAAATTTGGCAGGTTATGAAAGTTTGAAAATATTTCTCCTTATCTAAACTGTGTTTTTGTGTCTCAAAATTGTTATAAAGTATCTTATTTGCACCTGTTAGGTGTTCTGGGCTCTCTGCTAAAAGCCAATTAAGTGAGAAACTTTGTTTCTTTTTCTGGCTGTTCAGTGCAGAGAAAAGAGGGACTTTCCAGTACAAATGAGGGACTTCGGGTTGAGCTGTCAAAAGATGGACTGTCCCTCCGAAAAAGGGACAGTTGGGAGGTATGCCTTAGGCTTGCCACCTTTTCTGAAAAAAATACCGGGCTTCGTATATATTTATCTTTTTTCCCTATTAATAACATTGGGATCAACCATGATTTGTAACGGCCAGGCTGGTAAACAGGTCCGGACTGAGAATTAAAATAGGCCCTGGCATTTCTTCTTCTGTACTGCTTCTGTACTGCTGTGTAGAAATAAAAATAGGATGCCAGAGGTTCTTGCAAACAAAGCAAAAGGGGTTTTATTGAACCTTCAACCACACAAAAAACAAGGTAACATTTGCAATCAGAAGAAACAGTCAGAAGAAGAGCTGGGTTCAGTGAAGATGCTTGGTTGTTTTTAACATACACATTTAGGTTGCCAGCTAGTGGTCCAGATCCCCTCCAGCGGAAGTTATTCAGGGCATGATATACAATTTCCTGATACCTTCAGTTCTGTGGTCCCTTGATTTTAGGCCAGTTAGACCTAAGGGAAAGCTACGTCCAGCTATCAATCCTTAGGTGGAGCACAATCTGTCTGTACTAGCTTGCCCTACTATCTTATGTTCCTAGTATTTACTTCTGACAAAGCTAGTCCTGAAATCTGACTTAACCTGGGGCCCCGGATCACTTTCACTTGAGGGGTTGTCCATCAAGGGCAAAACTCTTTATTTGGCCTTGTTGATGCTTCCCAGACATTTCCACCTAAGTCAGAAGATGGAGGCAAAAGAGAAAGAACCACACCTCTCCAATCTCTATTTGAGTTAACTTTTAGGATGATGTAGAGAGTGATATTCTGAGACAATTTGCCATTGGTTTTCATTTTTATGCAAGATAGTACAGTATTTGCTTTAGAAGACACTGAGTGACTCATTGTTTTTATCCACAAAAACTCCTAAATACTTTTCTATTAAAGGAAATTTATATCTGCAGAATGAATATTGTAAGACGCGCCGGGAGATTCCAGCATTCCCTTACCTCCCAGCGCATCTCTCTTAGATCTTCTGTGCACAGGTGCGCACTTTCGCCTGCCTAATTCCTTTGACGCTGGCGTTTGGCGCCCACCGTCCTGACACCCAGCGTCATGACAAAATCAGTAGGCGCAGGTTTGAATTTTGGCACCAATTTACTCCTTAAAGGCCCAGTCTCCATTTTGAAATTTACCCAAGCTGGTTACAGTTTACTGTTCCTGCCTAAGCTTTATTACTCTTACTGAATTCCTGTTTTTTTTACTTTTTGCCTGACTCTCGACTATGATTTCTGCCACCTCCCTTGATCCTTTTGCCCAACTTCGACTACGTCTTTTCTTCAACCCTGCCGGTACCTCGCTTACAGTTTTTCCATGCACTTCCTTGCTGGATTCCGCAGCAGAAAGCCCGGGGCCCCAAAAGGGCATCGGTGAACATCAGAATCCACAGGGTTCACCTGTGCGTCAGCAAGGTACTACCACCGAACAAGGTTCCTGACAATGTAGTCATTACAAATATTTAACCAACTGATAATTTATATCATAATGAGTGCCCTGTTACAGAATCTTACCATATATCAGTAAATATTGCCCTTTTTCATGTTTTAACATAAGCCATCACTTTGTGATAGTTTGTGTGCTCCCTTCACGATTTTGACAACTCAACCAACAGTCCTGGCTTTGTTACTGAAATGTCCCAACTTTCTCTTTGATCTCCAGCACTGAACAGTCAGAAAAAGATACAAAGTTTCTAACTTAATTGGCTTTTGGCAAAGAGCCCAGAACAGCCACCAGTTGCACTCAGATACTTTTGTAACAATTTAACATAAGCAAAGAAGCAATTGTAATTATTTAAGATCAGCAGGTCTCTTGGGGAAACAGTGATTTGCAGCTTAAAGGGCAATACACCTTCATTAGCAAAACTGTAATAACACATTAAAACCACAGAAACGTGTTCAAACTTACATAACCTGCCACATTTTGTAAAATCAACATGGTAATTAGGGGGTGTAGCCACAAAAATGGACATGGTAAAAAAACTTTCAGCAAATCTTTTTGTCCCTCTTTATATTTTCAAAATGTTGGAAGGTATGATAATGCAGCTCTATACTTGACAGTGGCAGTAAAAGACAGTACTCTGTTCATTCACTGGCTGATGTAACCTGGCTTGTATGTGTGCCCTTAGTTTGTGTGTAAGCACAGTGAATCGTACAAACCAGGGAGTGGCCCTTAATATTTAAAATGTCAGTTTGCTATGTATGATTATTCAATGGCACATACTACTATAAAAGTGTATTTTTATTAGGGATTCAGCCGAACCCCCGAATCCTTCATGAAGGATTCGGCCGAATACGATCCGAATCCTAATTTACATATACAAATTAGGGGTGGGAAGGGGAAAACATTTTTTTACTACCTTGTTTTGGGACAAAAAGTCACGCAATTTCCCTCTCCGCCCCTAATATGCATATGCAGCAGGATTCGGATTTGGCCGAATCCTTCTGCCCGGCCGAACCGAATCCTAATTTGCATATGCAAATTAGGTACGGGGAGGAAAATTGCGTGACTTTTTATCACAAAACAAGCAAGTAAAACATGTTTTCCCCTTCTCATACCTAATTTGCATATGCAAATTAGGATTCAGTATTCGGCCAAATCTTTCGCAAAGGATTCGGGGGTTCGGCCGAATCCAAAATAGTGGATTCGGTGCATCCCTAATTTTTATAGGCTTTTGTTAGATATAATTCTCTGAATTATATTTAGGATAATTTTTTTGATATTTTTGCAAAATAATCTTAATAAAATATACAAATTAATACATTAATAAAAAGGGGGATTTGAAATATTTTGAGATTAACAAAATTGTGTTCTTCATCATGATTTGTAGGTTTGGAAAAATTGTAAGAAAGAAATGTAGTAATATCTAATATTGTGATTTTGCTGCTGGAGGAAAATTGTGCGTATTTTTCAAAAGGCAATAAAACTTTTATTTTGTAGGTATGAGGGGGCTGAGAGCCAGAGCAAGGAATATTATGTTCCTATTAAACACTGGGGGGGGGGGGTTTACTAAAATCCAAATTGTTCTGATTAATTAATGAAAAAAAAATCCAGCCTAACTAGAATCCACGATTTATCCTTAATTATAATTAAATAACCATGAAAAAACTGAATCGACAAAGAAACAGGCCTTTTCGGATTGTCGCAAGAAAACCATGACTTTTTCGGATTGTCGCGTGAAAAATCCACATTTTTCTAATTTGATGCCCTGAAAAGTCATAATTTTTTGTGAAATCGTTGGAAAAGCCTGAAATGTTCGGATTATCATACAATACCCAGTGCAGACAATAATATCTTCACATTGCAAATAGGACCTCTGCCACTGACTTCTACAGGACCTGACAGTTGAAGTGGGAGTAATTTCGGATTCAGACTTTTTGCAGCCTCAGGGTATAATAAATCTCGAATAAAATTTGAGCTGTTTTTTTTCCACTAAAAATTCCAAATTTCATAGTAAAGATACTCTAATTTTTCAAGTTTCTACCATTCAGACTTTAACAAATAACCCCTGGAAAGTATGATAATTAAAGTGGACCTGTCACCCAGACACAAAAATCTGTATAATAAAAGTCCTTTTCAAATTAAACACAAAATCAAATTTCTATTTTTTATTAAAGCATTCATAGCTGTTGTAAACTCATTTAAAAATCTCAGCTGTCAATCAAATATTGTCTGCCCCTCCTCTATGCCATGGGCATAGAGGCGGGGCAGACAATTACTTTCACTTTCCATTCAGCACTTCCTAGATGTCACTGCTCTCCCCACATTCCCCCTTTCTCTTCACTGTTTAATTGTGTAGCCAGTGCATGGGGATGGACATCAGGTCCCCCATTCTGGTGCACAAACAAGATTCTGAGATGATACAAGACTTGTCTTAATAACAGTGTCCACAAAATGGCTCCTGCCTGCTTGCTATAATTATGAATTCCCAGACTGAAGGACACAAGAATCAAATAATTTATATAGTGTAATTAAAGTTCATTTTGCTTGATTAATGTGATAAAATAGGATTTTGAATAATTTTTTTGGGTGACGGATCCCCTTTATATAACTTTTGACAACTGCAGGATTACTTTTGGTATTATACTGTAAAACCTTTTTAAATTGATAGATTTTATAATAATATAAAATATTTTATGTTATATTGATAGTATTTTATAATAATAGTCTAAGCTTCATTGTTTAACTGAAAGTTTGCCAAAATGACTCATTATGCAGGAACATCATGGTACATGCACATGAACTGTAAGGCAAAGTTGTGTATTGTTAATGCAGATTGCCATTATGCTGGTGCCATAGAGTCTACATTTCTGGGTTACCATTCTATTCATGCTGGGCTGTCTTAACTGGCACAACAACATCAAGGGACCCTGTCACTTAAAGGTTAAATCTGTGCTAAAAGAGTTAACCTGTTAGCAGACTGAAGGAAAATGTGACTAGCAGCAGATCCTATTTCCAGAAGGCATTAAAGGGATACTGTCATGGTAAAAAAAATTTTTTTCAAAATGAATCAGTTAATAGTGCTGCTCCAGCAGAATTCTGCACTGAAATCCATTTCTCAAAAAAACAAACAGATTTTTTTATATTCAATTTTGAAATCTGACATGGGGCTAGACATATTGTCAATTTCCCAGCTGCCGCAAGTCATGTGACTCGTGCTCTGATAAACTTCAATCACTCTTTATTGCTGTACTGCAAGTTGGAGTGATATCACCCCCCTCCCTTTCCCCCCCCCCAGCAGCCAAACAAAAGAACAATGGGAAGGTAACCAGATAACAGCTCCCTAACACAAGATAACAGCTGCCTGGTAGAACAACACTCAATAGTAAAAACCAATGTCTCACTGAGACACATTCAGTTGCATTGAGAAGGAAAAACAGCAGCCTGCCAGAAAGCATTTCTCTCCTAAAGTGCAGGCACAAGTCACATGACCAGGGACAGCTGGGAAATTGACAAAATGTCTAGCCCCATGTCAGATTTCAAAATTGAATATAAAAAAATCTGTTTGCTCTTTTGAGAAATGTATTTCAGTGCAGAATTCTGCTGGAGCAGCACTATTAACTGATTCATTTTGAAAAATTTTTTTTTCCCATGACAGTATCCCTTTAAGTTTCCAAAATGTCCTTTAAAAAATGAAGCACTTCCTTTGTTTGACATTCACAAGTAACTAGCAACGCATCACTTGACAGCCCCACTTTTATTACAGTTAACTATGCTCGTGTGCAAATCACATCAATGTATTTACACTAGAAAATGCTGTTCTTCCAAATGTCAAGGCTTTCATTATTGTAAATGGCCTATAAATGCTGTGTATCATTTATTTCATTCTGACCTGAGATATTGCTTGGTGACTGGCGTTTGCTTGTAATGGCTAATTAAATTAATGCTGAGGTAAGATTTCCTTTAATTTTAGGTGCTCCTTTTTCAGAGAAATAGTATGCAATTCTATGCAAACAAAAGTGATTAAACATGCACTGGTTAATAACATAAATGTATTTTAGCAGCTCCCATACCTGTGTGTGTGTGTGCGTGTGTGTGTATGTATATATATATATATATATATATATATATATATATATATATATATATATATATATATATATATAGAATTGTCTGTGGTGTCCGCACTCCTTAGCTTGTGAACTCGAGGTGCACGATCAATAAATCATACATAAAGGTTGGAAGGATCAGCACACTCCATTTTGCGATGAAAAAAAGTGTTTTTTTATTATTAAACACACATAACTCCTTATGTGTGTTTAATAATAAAAAAACACTTTTTTTCATCGCAAAATGGAGTGTGCTGATCCTTCCAACCTTTATATATATATATATATATTATGGGGGAATGTAATAAAAGTTGGTAATGGAAAAACTAATCGCAATGCGAAAAGTTATGCCTTTGTGTGAACAAATTTTGCTTTGTGCGAATTTAATATAGCTTTTGCGAACCCGGAAACTGTTTAGCGACCACTTCCAACAGTGGAAGACCGTTTGCGAATTTTAAAGTTTCCACAAATGCGCAGTAAATGTAATAAAACTTCTTACTGAAAAAGTCGTTGGGGGTCATTTATAAACATTTTATGACGGCAGATCCATTCGCAAAGTGAATATATTTGCCCTGTGCATGATTATATTCATATAGCTGAATAAGTGTGGTGCAAACAGAATTGCACATTTTTTCACAATGCGAATGTCTATAAAAGCTTTTTAAATATGTCAAAAGTCGCAAACTGTGAATATTTATGCGCAGACTCTTTGGTGGCGGAGAAAATATTCTCAAAACAGTTTCGCAAAGTGCAAATTTAAGTTACTGTCAACGCTATTTTTGCGCACAACAACCGCACACATTGGGTGCACTCTCGCAAACTCGCATCTCATTTGTGCGCCATTTGTGAAAATGTATTCACAATGCGAATTTGCAAAAAACGGAAAGATAGGCAGAGCAGTGCAATATATTAGCTTTGAGGAAAAAACATGGGCAATACAACCATTCGCGAAAAAATATGCGCTCCGCGAACTTTATAGATGTGTTTGCTCCAAAAGTTTACAACACCTTCCATCACTTCTTTATCGTGCGCAATTAAAATTTGCAATGTAATAACTGTTTAAGGAACAATATTACATTGCGAGATGTGGATTTTTATTCTTATTGGTGCAAATTGTTTTGCTCTTTGTGACTTTTATTGTATTCCCCCGTTAAAATCCCAAACTAAGTGTGTTCTCCAGTTCAGTAACAAGTAGGTTCTCTCCAACCTACAGTAACATTCAAATGTTCCAAAAAGTGCTACTGATCGTACCTCAAAAAAAGGAAAACAAGAAAAAATGTAGTGCAGCATTCTTGGTAAAATCACACCTTCAATGCGATTCCATTCACACATTATCAATGTTAAATCCCCACCTCAAAACTTTAGTTCAGGTGAAATTATTTTCATATATACTCAAACACCATCAAATAAAGTGCGCTGTGGTAAATAATAAAGAAAGGTTTAGAAGAGTAGGTAGGTACCCACAGTTTTAACCCTGTTTCTGTAGTTGATTATACTCACAGATGACCAATTTGTTTCACATATCAAGAGTATGCATTGTTCCCCAAATCCTTCCTACTTCTCTCCTCATGTAGCGACAGACAATGAATATCCCCATCGACAGGTGAGGAGAGCAGTTTTGAGGTGAGGATTTAACACTGATAATGTGTGTATGCAATCACATTGAGGTGTGATTTTACCAAGATTATATATATATATATATATATATATATATATATATATATATATATATATATATATATATATATATATATATATATATATATATATATATATATATATATATATATATATATATATACATACCTCGTACAAACATTCATTTTAATGATGTTAAAACATTAAGATATTTTGTTAAAGGACCTGTTTTGAGGCAGGTGTACCAAGAAATATAGCTTTAGCTCTATTTCTAACAGTACGTTTGTTGCTTAAAGGCAGGGCCGCCATCAGGGGGGTACAGGGGGGACTGTTGTCCCGGGCCCTGGTGGTTTGGGGAGATAAGGGGGGCCCGGCCGTGCTGCATTTACTTGCACTTACTTGCATTTACTTGCACAGCCGGGCCCCTGCATCAGAGCTCCGATGACTGGCTTCTTGTGTTCTGATTCGCCTTGAAATGTAAGTCCCGGTAAAGCCACATGCGGATTGGTTGGGAGACGTTTGAACCTCCCCTCTACTTTAACCAATCACCATGCGGGTTTACCGGGACTTACATTTCACTGGCGAATCAGAGCACAAGAAACTGAAGATACCGAACTCCCTGGCTAAGGTACGTGAAGTTTTTTTTTCTTTTAACTTGTGAGGGCCCTGACCAATTGTTTATTTATTTTTTTTAAATATATGGGGGCCCTGGCTAATAGTTTTTTATAAAATTTGTGGGGAGCCTTTGCTATTTTTTTTTTTTAAACGTGTGGGGGCCCTGGCTAATTGTTTTTTTTTAAAATGTGTGGGGGCCCTGACTAATTGTTTTTTTTAAAAAAAAATCTGTGGGGGCCCTGGCTAATTGTTGTTTTTTAAAAAATGTGTGGGGGCCTTGGCTAATTGTTTTTTTTTTAAAATGTGTGGGGGCCCTGGCTAATTGGTTTTTTTTTTAAATGTGTCGGGGCCCTTTGCTAGTTTTTTTAAAGATGCGTGGGGGCCCTGGCTAATTGTTATTTTTTAAAAAAAAGTGTGGTGGCCCTGGCTAATTTTTTTTTTTAAATGTGTGGGGGCCCTGGCTCATTGTTTATTTTTAAAATGTGTGGGGGCCTGGCTAATTGGTTTTTTTTAAATGTGTGGGGGCCCTGGCTCATTGTTTATTTTTTAAATGTGTGGGGGCCCTGGCTAATTGTTTTTTTTAAATGTGTGGGGGCCCTTTGCTAGTTTTTTTTTTTTAAGATGTGTGGGGGCCCTGGCTAATTGTTGTTTTTTAAAAAAAGTGTGGTGGCCCTGGCTAATTTTTTTTTAAAATGTGTGGGGGCCCTGGCTCATTGTTTATTTTTAAAATGTGTGGGGGCCCTGGCTAATTGTTTTTTTTTAAATGTGTGGGGGCCCTTTGCTAGTTTATTTTTTAAATGTGTGGGGGCCCTGGCTAATTGTTTTTTTTAAAATGTGTGGGGGCCCTTTGCTAGTTTTTTTTTTTTTTAAAGATGTGTGGGGGCCCTGGCTAATTGTTGTTTTTTTAAAAAAAAAGTGTGGTGGCCCTGGCAATTTTTTTTTTTTAAATGTGTGGGGGCCCTGGCTCATTGTTTATTTTTAAAATGTGTGGGGGCCTGGCCACAAATGTTTTTTTTCTTTAACCACCACCTGACACCAAAACTTGTAGGAGGGGCCTGGGCACCAAAGTTATTTTTTTAACTTGTAGGGGGGCACTTAATGTTTTAATGCCTGTGTCTTGTGTGGCCTTCATACTGAGGGAAGGGTGGCGAGAGGGGCCCAGAAAATTTTGTTGTGCGGGGCCCCGTGATTTCTGATGGCAGCCCTGCTTAAAGGTGTTTACATTGAAACAAATTTGAATACATTTCATTATCTTTTCCTATTACATCAATTGTTCAAATTTACTCTTTCAATTTAAAAAGTACTATGTGATATCATTGATTTAAGAACATAACAATCCTGGATTCGGTGCTTTCCTATAACATACTCATAGATATCATAGAAAAACATATCTCTGGTTTAGTGTGACTGGCTTCCTTGTTTCAGTGTTCATATTTCTGTTGGTCAATAATTTTCTTCACCTCATATATTTGTATGAAGATTAAAGGGTGCGAGGAATGCCAGGACAGAAAGATACTGCTTCTAATAGAAATTCCAACATTAAAATCTGATATTTCCTTTACAGAACCCTTTAATAGCTTATTTTTCATTGTCCTTGTCAAAGTCTACATAGGTTTTTAACAAGGAATTGCCTGTTGATCAAATGATCTACAACAGCCTGAATGAACTCAGTTCAGGGTGTGTCTTGACAATGCCTGTTCTGCCCCAGCCACTCCATCACTCCCCCAAAGCCACCCACCCTATCAGCACTCTGTGATCTGTCTGTTCTAAAGATTCAGCTGTTGGTTGTTTAAATAATTTCACTGATATTTATTGAGATTTGAGGGCAAATTACTGACAGCTGGTGATTGAGCTTTTACTGTGGGGTTAAATTAGAGTATTGATGCCCAGGCCAGCTTCACTGCCCTGGGTTGGCAGGTTCAGGAGATTGCTTGCAATTTTGTCAGTGACATCTTTTTCCTTTTGAAGTCACTGTCCAGCTCAGCTCCGTCTGGACTTGGAGTAACATAAGCAGGTATTGGCTCTGCAAGGAAATAGCCAGGGCTCTGAGGGAACACTGGTGCTACAACCTGGTCATGAGATATAGTTGCAAAACTAGCACTCAAATTGAAACAGAAGGCATCTGTCACTATCTCACTATGGGGAAAAGTTGCACACTGCATCTGCAGACATACTGTAAATGAGTCCTATAATGTTAATCCCTAATATATAATATATATAATATAAACTCTATCTATAATATAAATTACATGACCTAATTTTCTTTTCTGCAATATCCCATTGTTGCCACTAGATGATGCCCTGGTATAATAATAGTAATGATATGTTTTCAATATATTATATTGCATTTAAAACTTTTTAAACAATGATACAATAAAAACAAATCTATTTGTTTGGTTTTTATTTGTAACTACAAAATACAGTAGGGAATTATAGGGAGTTCAGATTACAAACATATTCAATCCATATGCAGCTTTCCTTCCTAGAATTTATAATTCCAGAAAGCATATAACAGGCTGCTCAGGTCTGAGTGAGAAGGGGCTTAATGAATGGCAAAGCCTTTTTACTGCATGTTTCATGTAGCTCCCTCAAGCCAGAATAATGGTTGAACTGTCAGCTCTGGTCCTTGATAGCAATGCTGGTCATAAACGTAGAAATTCAGTCATTGAAACAATTTTTTGTTTGATTTAGGATTTTTTTGGATTGGTTTATGGTGATACACCAGTGTTGTATTTTCTGTGCTCATTTGTAGGTTGTTGACTGGGGTGGCAACCTTGGGGAGGGGTGCCATATGTAACCTCTATGAATATGTGAAGCAAATCCATGCCGTGGTAAGAATTGAAGGGGGCATCTTGCAATTTCTTTAATGTGCTTGTGTTGATCCAGTAGTAGAGATCGGATGTCATCATGAAGTGTACCCAGGATGCCAGCAGTCTGAAATTCACCATGAGAAAGCCTTATCTGATTATCAGTTAGATAATAAATTGTCCTTATGGTCCAAACTCTGTTTGTTATAGCACTCCACAACAGGTTGCAGCCCCTGTGCTAGGATGCCAAAATGCTAATGGACCAAAACATGTTGTGCAATAAACATAGAATGCGGATTTGAATATATAACGTGCTCTCCGGGTACTACTTTAATGCTACTTATCTGATTATCCATGCTGTTGCCAGGGACATTTTTTAGGGGGTGATGCAAAGTTGAGGTATATGCACAAGGTGCCATGTAGCCCAAGTTCAGCCTTGGGTACCACATCTAATAAAAGTGATTGCAATATCCTATTATTACCACTAGATGTGGTCCTCACCTAAAAACGTAATTACATTGCTTTCTACACAGTGTTTAAAAAAATATTGTACCAGCTCAAAACATTCTGAAACATTCTCAACATTGCATTGCTTCTAGTTTATTAGACAGTCCAAGAAAAATGCAAATATTTGTTGAAGGATATTCTAAATAGTGAATTGCTTCTAATTTAATGGGTGCAAAAGTCAGTCCAGCCAAACGAGCATTATCAATTTATATAATAGGTATGATAAATGTGTATGAATGATGTATAACCTCTGTTTACTGAACTGTAGAATATGTTGGTCTTCTATAAATTAATTAAAGGAAACCCCAAAAATGAATGCTTAAGCAACAGATAGATTTTACTGTATCAAATGAAATGGCATATTAAAGAATCTTACCATGTTTCAGATACTCAATGCAGCACTAACTCTTGTAGCGAGTACATGGAAGACACCAACTACTGCTTCGATACAGCAGTTAACCAAACTGATAGAATCAAGGAAATGTATGGAATTTTTGGCAGAAACCGACCCGGAAAAGAATCTTAAAATCATACAGACATGAGAACCATGGACTTCCTACCAGCTTTCCATATCCACCTAGAATGCTCAGCCCGTTCCTATAGTCAAGAAGGCCAACTCGCATCCTCTGAGGTCCACGCATAAGTGTTACGCTAGCCATTTCTAATTCCAGGTCTATATTTTCCTTACGAGTAAGGGGAGTGCTGGTATTATAATCACTGTATATTGATGCATAAAAAACAATATGACTAAAACCAAGTGACTATTGGCCTTTTACAGAGTATCTCTTGCCTTGAACCACTATTTCATAATGGTCTCTGTGCTGCCTAAGAGATCACTTGACCAGAAATACTACAGCTCTAACTGTAAAAGAAAGAAGTAGGGAAGCAAAAGACAGAACGTTGTCCATTAATTTACTCATGTGACCTAACATGTATGGTTTGTTTGTGTGCACCGTGAATCCTAGGATCCCAGGGGGCCGTTCTATTCATGATTACCCAATTGCACATACTACTTAAAAAATATATAATTATGATTTTTTTTTTTTTTTACATGAAGCAGGGTTTTACAGATGAGCTGTTTCATGCAATATATTTTTTATAGAGATCTACATTGTTAGGGGGTATAGTTGTTCTGTAATAGTCCCCATAGTGCCCATATTATTTGTATAGTATCATATGTGTAAGACATGTTCTACAAGGTATAAAACAATTGACATACAGTTTATATAGTTTAATAATGGCAATAATTAAATACCTAATTGGTGTTAATTTCAATACACAGAGTGGAATGAGGAAAAGGAGACAGACAGAAACAGAAGTATGCTAATATGTTAATATAATATGTTAATATAGTATAATATTCTAGAGAAAACTGTGAGGCTAGCTGGGCAACAAGAAAGGCCTGGTGTAACAAAACAATGATCCTAAGTACAACATAATATCTAATATCTAAAACTTAGTGGCTATAAAGTAATTAAGAATTTGGAATGGCTCAGACCTTTGAGATTGAGATGTTTTAGTTGTTAATTTAGATGCAAAAGTCCTACGCTTGGATTAAAACCGTTATTACACATACTTTATACTTTATATTCTTTATATCTTTATGTTTGGCCTTTTGGTAGACAGACAAGATAATAAAACTGGCCAGCTTTATGGGCAACACACTGAATATATGGATTTTAAGCAGAGGATTGAAATCTTAGGGCACACTATGACATTGGCATGTAGTTTTGTACAAGCAATACTGAAGACACAATAGTTACTTATTCTGATAATTGCCAGTTTTGCTTTAAAATAATAATCCCTCTGTTTTACCATGTATTTTAATATGCACAATATCATATGTTTTGAATTGCTTCACTCTGAGAAATAACACTTAATTACAAGCCCTGAACATGCTATGTTCCCCATATTTGTATATGGTCTCTAGATGGATTTTTTTCTTTTTTTTTGTTGCGACTTTTATACCAATGACGATTAGTTTCAAGAATAAAATTATTTTTGTCCTTGGTAGATACACATACATCATGTCTTTTGGGTAAATGTGGCCATGAAGATGCATCCTTGATACTGCATTTTAAAAGTGCCATATTTACATGTGAGTGGGTTAAATAAATGTACCTTCTGTAATATAGCAGTACAATGAATGGATGAAATGTATATAATTTAGTAACAACTGGATCATTATGCTGGATGTACCTCATGATAATATAAATGACAAGAAGCATCAGTTGGCAGTTAATAAAGGGCTGGGTTCCTGGTCATTTGAAATTCATTCATAAAGAGAAAGGTGAAGGTGTATACAGAGGCAAGGGTAGAAGGTCACAAAGGGTAAGGACTATTTCAGCTATCTTCAGCTCGAGTGAGGATTGGTAATGGGCTAAATATCCAGCTGGAACCCCCCAGAACAATTTGACTCTGCCTGAAGTATCCAAGATAGTCAGAGAATGACACGTATCTGAGTACTAACATTTTTATATGTCTATAACCTATAAGGGAAAGAAACCTTGATCTAAATGCTGAACCACAAAGTGAGATTTGGACTGAAAAAAACAGAAAACCCCCTAGAGAACAAGCTGCTTTGATCTTATTAGAAAAACACTATTCAGTTATACTCATTCCATGTGTTCCCATAACTTGATTGTACAGATTCTTTAACTCACTTAGACACAGCTATCATTGTCAGAATTGTTTATTGCAGCACTTTTTCTGCTTTATAATGCCATTTTTCTTTCCTCTCTACTCTAATAAAGGTGGCCATACAAGGTCGCCAAAGGAGCGGATCTTAACCCGATATGCCCACCAAAGGCAGGGCAATATTGGGTTAATTTGATTGTTTGGCCTTAGATTACAATAAAGGTAATGGTTGCCGATGGGACCGCATTCACTTACCGATGCAGTTCTCTATCACCAAAAAAATCAAACCTGGCAATCTGGCAATTTTTGTCCTGATATCGATTGGGGAGACCCATCAGAATGCCCGCTACATGGGCAGATAAGCTGCTGAAAAGGACTAAAGGACAGATATCAGCAACTTTAATCTACCCATGTATGGCCACCCTTAGTTAAAATGTCTAATAACATTAAAATGTAGCTTTACCTAGAAAAACCCCGAAAAAGCTAGAAAAAAGTAACACATTTTGTAGTAGTGTTTTATTATACTTAATGCACTATTTAGCTGTAGTTGTTCAGTGTTTTCAATATAGTTAGTTAGGCAAAAATGTAATATATAAAGGCTGGAGTGACTGGATGTCTAACATAATAGCCAGAATTGATTGGTTACCAGGCAGTAACCAATCAGTGACTTGAGGGAGGGGGCATATGGGTCATAACTGTTGCTTTTGAATCTGACCTGCATGCTAAGGATCAATTGCAAACTTACTGAACAGTTATGTCCCATTTGGGTCACTTGGGTCTGCATGGATACGTGAGCATGATATTCAGGGACACTTTTTAGAATTATGTGCTATGCGGGAGGAAGCATTGGGTTTTTCTTCTTGGGGGGGGGTTAGTTCTTCCTTAAATTGAGTTTTGGATTGTTACATGGGCAGATTTTGTCCCTTAATCAGTAACAACTCATCTGCAGTTAGGAGCCAATTACAGGTTTGCTTTTAATATCCCTGCAAGTAGAACTCACTGCAGATTAGTTGCTACTAGTTAAATGAGGCAAAATAAGCCCATTGTATTTTCTATCATTTAATGCTATAGTAAACAAGTTATGTGTCTTTTGTAGTTAACTTGAAATAAAACTTTTGATTGGCTCCTAAGAATTAATGGACTTATACAGATCTTGGTGTTTGACAACTGTTAACAAGTCCACTAAACATTAATATCACAAAGTATTTTTTATTAAGCCCACAAGTCTCTCCTTTAGAGGTTCTCATTTAAAAGCTTACTAGCCAGAAATGGGTACATTTGCATTTGGGATGAGAGCAAGAGAGTAAGATTTAGATACACGCTGAGAGGGTTGAGACCTGGGAGTGAAACAGCTTGGAGCTACTGTTCGTGTTCCGAATGGAAACCTACTCTGTAAAGGTACTGTGACTCTGTGGAGTTGTACTTTTGTGTTTGGCTGTGAATCCCAGTAGGGGACCGGTAGTAGAGAGGGAAAGTACAGTGTGTGTTAGTTAGAGCCTAAGGGGCAAATTTACTAAAGGGCGACGTGACTAACGCTGGCGTCATTTTGGTACTTTGCCGATTTACTAACGGTCGCTGGTGTAACTTTGCTAGCGAATGAGATAGCCTCTAGCGGTACTTCGCTCCCTAATGCCTGGCGAATTTGCGCCCTGGTGAATGGATGTAACTACGACTTGCCTTCACCACCTCAGACCAGGTGAAGTGCAATAGAGTAGATAGGACTTCCTCAAAATTTAGTTGAAAAAATTTCTAAGTTCCAAAAACGCTGGTGTCTTCCTTTTTTCAGGGTGATAGGCTGCAAAAGAGCGTAATTTTTTTTTGGTGTAACCTGCTTCCCCCCTACATTTCCCAACATATGGCACATAAACTATACACTGGGCTCATGTCTAGGGCAATATAACAACTCTATTTTCTTTTATTAATGTTTCTCAGGCTTGTGTAGTGTAATGTATTTGCTGCAACATATACGTCCATTGAACTTTAACTTTCCGCTGTATGCAAATTAGGCAACACTAGCACAACTTCGCTTTGCTTGGCGCTGTAACACTAGCGCAACTTCGCGAGCGTTTGGCTCCCTGGACAGAACTTCTGATTTAGTGAAGTAGCGTTGTCCTGGTGAATCTACACCTTGCGAAGTGTTGTGCTGTCAGCGAAGCTGTCGCTGGTGAATTGTAAATTTGCAGTCTATCACCCTGAAAAAAGGAAAAGACGCTAGCATTTTTTGGGACTTAGAAAAAAAAGTCCTATCTACTCTATTGCACTTTGCCTGGTCTGAGGTGGCGAAGGCAAGTCTGGCGCAAGAGGTAACGTTCAGTAAAATCTGCATCTTAGTGTATTTGAGTATTTACGTCCAGTCGCCAGAGTGCAAATTCGCCTGGTGTTAGGGAGCGAAGTACCGATAGAGTATATCTCCTTTGCTAGCGAAGTTACGAAATGACGTCACACTGACGAATTTTCACCAGCGTTAGTCACTTCACCCTTTAGTAAATTTGCCCTATAGAAGGACGCCGGATGACAGCTCTCCTGAATTCGGGAAGTAACAATAGTTCCGGTAATCTTCATGTCTTGACGGCATATTCGGTGCATGCGCAGTTGGAGTAAATTTCTGTTCCAGAACAACCACGCATGCGTCGAAAGTCACAAACGTTTCCAAAAAGATTCATGACTTTCGGCGCATGCGCAGTGGTTTGGGACCGGAAATTTACTCCAACTGCGCATGCGCCAAAACTTCCGAAAAAGAAAGAAGATGGTGCCTGTGAACTCTTAGGCCAGAATCTGCATGGAGGTGTGAGTAAAAAATTAGGGGCATTTGCCCAGGGGGGTCAGGTAGGCTGGGGGGAGAAGGGAGGGGGGGTCTACCCAGGGTAGGGGGGAGGGTATTTTTTTATTACAGGTTGAATTCTCCTTTAATTTCAGGGTTCATTGAGGTCTGGCATGGTGCCAAGAGACTGGTGAATTGCTAATGTGGTGCCTCTATTAAAAAAGGGATCCCGTTCTCAACCTCAAAACAAAAGACTAGTTAGTTTGACGACAGAGGTAGGAAAGCTTTTCGAAGGGTTAATAAAGGATAAAATACTGGACTTCATAGAAAATCATAATACTATGAGTTTGTGCCAGCATTGCTTTATGCATAATAGATCTTGCCAGACTAACTATTTCTTTTTATGAGAAGGTAAGCAGGGACCTTTATTCTGGGATGGCAGTGGATGTGATTTACTTATGTATAAGAATGCTGGGCTTTCATTTGGAGGGGTTGAACTTGATGGACTTTGTCTTTTTTCAACCCGATTTAACTATGTAACCATGCTTGTTCTCAGAACCCTTTACACACAATGAGAATGATGGGAAAGTAGGGTGACGCCTGATTTTCCCTCAACCCTTTGCTGGCCTTGAAGAGGGGGGTAGAGGAAGGTGACATGATACCTGATTTAGAGGTCTCCAGAGACAACCCCAATTCCAGAGGCAGAAACAGTGTTTCTGCACATGGCTCTGAACCAAGATCTGTTATATCATGTGAGCAAAATAATTGCAGCCGTGTTACCTATTGTAAAGGAAAACATTGTCCAAGCCCAGGAGGCCCAAAGCAGAATTTAGAATAGGTCTACAACAGTAAGGACCTTTAATCCTGGTGATAAAGTCTTGGTGCTTATCCCCACAGTTGAGAGTAAGTTCCTGGCCAAGTGGCAGGGGCCTTATGAAATTATTGAAATGGTTGGTGAAGGAAACTATAAGGTATGGCAACCTGATAAGAGAAAACAGGTGCAACTTTATCATGTGAATTTACTTAAGCCCTGGAGGCCTTAGGAGGTCCTGGTATCAGAACTGTTGCCACTGGACCATTTTAATAGTTTGATTGCTGAAGTAAAAATAGCCAAAAAGCTTTTGGTGTCACAGAAACAAGAAGAAAAAGAATTCTTAATGAGAAATAGTGCTCCCATCTTCCTGGAAGGACTACTCTAATTGAACATGATGTTGTTACTGGCCCTCAGTTAAAGTTATGGTGAAGCCAAATAGAATCCCTGAGGCATGTAGATTCTCTGATGAGGTAAGAAAAATGTTGGATCTAGGAGTAATTTTAGAGTCCCACAGTGATTAGCCTAGCCCAATTGTTTTGATCCCTAAACCTGATGGCACTCTAAGGTTTTGTAATATCAAATTTTGATATATATGTATAAAATATATTTTGATACTCAAGAAATTCTGGGTCAAATAAATATATCCTTTACTTTTTACAAGCCCCCAAAACAAACATAATGCCTTGCAAAGTCATACCATGTACAACTGTATTATTTTGGTTTGTTCAAAACTCTCTTCAAAATGATGAAAATTGTTGTTCATGTCATTTTATTACTTTGTCAAGAGTGTATCACCATGGAAACATACCTTAATGATTGTAAATGGCAAGTTGCATTTTACCCTCTCAAGGAAGCATGATTACTAAATATAGCTACAACATAATGTTCTTTAATATAAAAAAATATTTGAAAGTATGTCCTCTTTATTAAATACAGTGGAATTGAACGCACTGTGTTTGTGAAGTAGAAATAAGTCAAATCGACTGGACTTGCTGGGTTTTTTTTTCTTCCAGACATCCAACTGGTTTTCTCAATTCAGAATAATTTGTAAATAAGATATTTCAAGTATATATACTCTGGAATGTTGCTCCAGTCAGCATAATCTGTTTATGATAATCCACAAGGATGTCATTAAATTAGGTTTTGATTGTATTAGCATGATTGGAGCTTTGAGGTGTTACTAAACCTTCCAGGGAGAGGTGGCAAAACAAAATTGTATGTGGCAGACAATAGGGGGCCCATTTACTTGAGTGAAGGAATAGCTCGAGTGAAGGAATAGAGGAAAAATAGTTCGAATTTCGAATGGTCGAATATGGCCATCGAATGGGTTACTTCGACCTTCGATTCGAACGATTCGAACTAAAAATCGTTTGACTATTCGACCATTCTATAGTCAAAGTACTGTCTCTTTAAAAAATTCTTTGAATCCTAGTTCGCCACCTAAAACCTACCGAGGCCAATGTTAGAAGGTCCCCATAGGCTTCCTAACAATTTTCTGATCGAAAGAATATCCTTTGATCGATGGATTAAAATCCTTCGAATCGTTTGATCGATTATTCCTTTGATCATTCGATCGTAGGAATAACGGTACATCCTTCGACTTCGATATTCAAAGTCGAAGGATTTTACTTAGACGATCGAATATCGAGGGTTATTTAACCCTCGATATTCGGCCCTAGGTAAATGTGCCCCTAGATGTCGCACCCCCCACCTCTGTATAAAATATTTTTTTAAGTTTTTACATATATGGCTTCTTTAACACCTCTTTTTAACCAGACGCTCTCCCAGTCTGAATCTGAATCTGAATCTGAACTTGGCAGTCTTCAAAGGTGTGTCCTTTTTTTTTTAAATGTAGGTACACAGCTTAGTCCTGACTAGAGGAGCTGGCTCTTCTGTGCTGCGCCATACACTGGTGTAACTGTTGTTTGGTTTTTCCACGTACAAATCAGAACACTCCGCACTGCATACACAATGTTACTCTTCTTGTGTTTTGGGTTGGGTCTTTTGGGTGAACTAGTTGCTGCCTCAGTGTGTTGCTGGGTTTAAAGCAGACAGGGATGTTTTCCAGTAAATAGCAAACAAATACAAATGATTGGCCTGAAAAACATGTTTCCTTTCACTTAAGAACATGGTTTCTTGATGTCATAAAAGGTGTATTAGTATACACAGAGATGACATCAAGAATCTAATTCTTTCTTTCTTCTACTATAATTCTGTTTTGGTCAAAATACCATATGTGTGTATCCTTTTGTGTGACGAAGTCTTGTAAGTGTGTGTTTTTATTTTGACTTGGAATGTTTATCTCTATGTATCTGCCTATTATAATAAGAAATGCTGAGTAGAAGAAAAAAGATAAATAATTGAGGTATCTCCTGAGCCATAAATAACAGGGGCAGTGCAGCAATAGGATCAATATGGAGAAAGTGATTCTTCGCAAAATATAATGTCTGCCAGTTTTAATTAATAATAAGCAAACTTCTATTACGACATGTGAAAGGCCTTCTATTAGGTCATGTTTTAGTGCCCAAATGCCACTTCAACTTCTCTGTCAATTTTTAGTGAAATTCATTCCTCTGACTAGCAAGATAGAGAAGAAGAGAGAAATAGAATAAGATGTTAATCTTAAAATTAATTTGTATGATGCAGCTATCAGAATTCTAAGACAAATTTCAATTGCTCTTTATTTGGGGGGTGATTTTTCCACGATTCAAATTTTAGAACAAAAACTCACAAAGTCAAAATATATTTTCAAAAATTCTAACTCTAGTATGTATTAAAAAAAAACCTTGCTCTTTATTTGGGGGGTGATTTTTCCACGATTCAAATTTTTAGCACAAAATCTCACAAAGTCGAAATATATTTTCAAAAACTCTAACTCTAGTATGTATTAAGCAAAAACCTTGAGTGTAAAAAAGAAATATGCATCTATAAGCTGGCGAGTTCATGTAGAAGTCAATAGGAGTTATCCCAGGTAAAATTCAAGCCATTTTTTAAATTCGAGTTTGTAAACTCACAAATTTTTGTTTTTAAGCATATAAACTCTAAAAAAAATCAAGGTATTTGAGGATCTGGAATGTTTATGGGATTTTTGGGGTGTTTTACATTCTGTTTTTTTTTATAAATAAGCAAACATTCGAGTTTTTTTTATTCTAAGTAGAAAAAAACTCAACCTCACAAATTCAAATATGATAAATAGGCCTCTTAATGTTTTTATTTTTCATTATTTAATGATTGTATAATTACCCTAGTAGTTTTGAAATCAAAACAGAAAATTAACTAAATGGATAAAATTGCAGCATTTCCCATGACGTAAATACTTTTTACATGAGAACTGACGGGCACAGGGGGTAATTTAGCACTTGCACCACTGGGATCAGTAAATGACCCGCTCTTGATTCATAGTAAAACAAATCACATTAATTTCTTTCAGAAGAAGGTCCTAACAGGAGGAGGTAGGAACTGTAGCAGTAAATATGTTGGTATTAAGGTTACTGTACTGTGTATAACAGAATGCAAATTCCCACTTTTGGGAAATTTCCATGGAAAACCAGAAATGTTGACATAACTGGATTTATTACTATGTTGTCTACTGCTTTTTCACTCCAGCCTTTGTAGATCCCACTAACTAACTAATCAGAAACACTTTTTATTTTGTACGTGCTATTTACCTAGTTTTTTATTTTACACTGAACGATTCCTTTAATGTCAAACTACACCATTCTTATACTAATAGAAATGCTTCTTTTGATGGGAGTCTTTTGATATGTGTACATTTGTATATGCATATACTGTATATTTGTATATTGTTTAGACTATAAAAGTCATCCAGTAGCCAGCGTTTAAATACAATTGTTCATCCATAATTACACTTTTTTAAAAGCGGATGTGGCAGATGCCTCAATAAAAAACAGCCAACTGGTGTATAGACAAAACATAGTACATAAAGCATCTGTACTCATCTAAAAGGTTGACATGGTTTTATATCTTGTGCACAATATCAACCACAATTTCTACAATTAAATGCAAATGCACATTTTGTTGATTGAATTTTCTAATGTATTCATTTAAGGTACCAACTTTCTGAAGAACTTCACTATTTTGAGTTCAACACATTTCTTGCCTTCCCACTATACTTTAAAGAAAAAAATGAAACAGAAAAACTGAGCAGAGTTTATTCTCACCATCACTGTTATGTTCCTGGCATCATTACAATTAAGCTTACTAATTTCATAAATAAATGTTACATAGTATTCTACCCGGGGAATATTGTGCACTCCTCTAGATCAGGGACTTTTTTCAACCTTTTTTACTCATGCAACACAAGCATGAAGAAAGTTCCTGGGTGCCAAGTTAGGCCGATAATTGGCTATTTGTAGGCCCCTATATGGACTGGCAACCGACAGGAGGCTTTGTTTGGCAGTGCACCTGGTTTTTAAGCAACCAAAACTTTCCTCCATGCTTTGAGACCACATGGAGCAACATCCAATGGGTTGGTGAGCAACATGTTGATCACAAGCCACTGGTTGGGGATCACTGTCCTAGATGATGACCAAAGTCAAGACACAGTGAAGGTGGCTTGCCTCCCCTTTGTCTGTTTGTGTGCATTGCTGCACCGTATGACCAGTGTATCAGACAAATCATCACGAGTTTATAAAAACTCCCATAAACTCGAAATTAGAAAAAAACGACCAATCAAAATTTATTTAAAAAATTAATTTCTTTACATTTGGGTGAATAGGATCGACCCGCATACTTGAATTTGAATCGAATCTAAAAAAAAATAGATTTTCAAAGGTCCACCAAATAACAAATTGATTCATTGTAGGAGGTCCCCTATAGGTTAAAACACCAATTCGGCAGGTTTTAGATGGCGAATAGTCGAATTCGAATTATTAAAGGGACAGTACATGATAAATTTCAAAATAGATTATTTTTTTTTTAAACTTAGATTGAATTTGGACTATTCACTAGTCGATTACACTAAAATAAACTCAGAATTATAATTTTAAAATGTAAATTTTCAATTCAAATTTCAAAATGTGAATTTTCAATTCAACCCTTGATAAATCTGCCCCTTAAAGTTAACTCAAAGGTGAACAACCCATTGAAGGACCCATGTTGAGGTTATTTCATAAGGATCTACTGTGGTTTAGTAAAACATTTAAATGAATTCTTCTGAAGGAAATATAACCTACATGAGTAGTAGTAATTTGTTTATAAGAGAAATTGCTACATTACAGATTTCATAGCAATAATTACATTGTACTAATTTTCAGTAGCTATAAAAACACTACTATAATAAGCAATTATTCTTGGCAGGCTATGCACTAGAATCTGGCTTTATTTCAACAAAATTAACTTTGCGTAAGATGGATGATTGATTAGATGAATTTCTTCCGATATGGCATCCTTCAGTGGTTTCTGAGATGAAAAAAGTGTTTTGATTAGCATTGAAGTATTTTTGCATGATGTTGCACCTCTATGCGTGTATTAAAAGGAAACTTGTAAAAAATAATTTAAACCTCAAAATTGCATTTGTAGGAAAAAAATAAGTGGGAACAGCATACTGTTTTCACTTGTGTAACAACAGTGACTGATTTTGTGAGGATGTGGTCATTCTTTGAATACTAGAGAGGAGAACAATTAGAATGATATGCTTACATTGTGTTATGTTTATGAGTAGTTTACTAAATTTTAGTAATTCACTTCAAAGCAGAGCTCTCTATCTGGCATTGGTGGGCGCTGAACCGGAACGCGAGAGAGAAACAGCAAATTCCATTATTTAAAGGCACATGCATCAAAATGCACTCCTTTCACTTCCATATAGTTTCATTTGGCACCTTTGCTCCTGTTCAAAATCAGGCAGGCCACCGTGGGGACCCTGGAGATACTGTCTGGTTTGGAGGTGTTGGTAGCTGTGGGTCCCCTTAGCGGCCTGCATAATAGGCGCAACAATCCTTGATTCAATACCCACAGCAATCTACTTCAGTAGGTGCCAAATAAAATCAAGCTCACGCATCGCTCTCCCAACTGGACTTTTTTAGCACATTTGCGCCAACACAGTGCGAACACAATTGCAGCAATGCACTGGCAACAGCTGAGTCAGAAGATTTCCCACTGGGGCCACAATTACATTGGCATCATGAGTAAATCACTGCATTGTCAAAAGAAAAATCTTCTGATTGCATTTAGACATTGTAAATGACCCCTGCTGTCTTATAGCTTCTGCTGGTTGTCATATATGATATTCTAATGAGACATCTTCCATTGCTTTCCCTTACCTGTTATGTATAATAACAAAAATTGCTCGAAGGATTAGTAATATCAAAAATTAAAATTGTTTATTTTACATGGCTTAAAATGTATTACTATCCCGTACATGCAGAAGTTCAGTTTTTACTGCAGTGTGTTTAGTATTTTTTCTGCTGTGTTCAGTTGTCAAACAAAGCCCCCCACTGTTCTGTTTGTATATATGCAGCAACAAAAATATTGTATATTGGCTCATTAATGTGTATCACACACTTTACAATTACCCTTATGGCTTGCATTACACAGGACATTTCATTAAGAAAGTGAAGCACAGCAGCAAGATAAACAGGGTAAAATAAAATGAGAATTACTTTATGCAAATACATCAAACACATAACTACACAGCCAAGTTATCTTTTTAAACCAGTTGTAAGATAGCTAAATGTGATTTTAATTTCAATTTAACACAACTTTGAAGCTTATCTACTGAGAGAAATTGTCTAGATATTCTTGAAATGTTTCATCAGGGTTCAAGCCATAGGTTAAAACTCCATCTTGAATACTGGCCCATGCCATTATTTTTGTGCTAAACCATGCTGAACATGTCTGTTCTTGCTAACAGCTACAAGCCCTCCTCTCCCATGTACTCGATTTAGCATATACTTAAGAGCATGGTTTGCAGCCTCCTGCAGTGTTTCACATGCATAATACATTCTGTATACAAATATTACTTTTGAAGTAGACAAAGGGGCAGATTTACTAAAGGACGAATTGTCGCCAGTGATCGCTTCGCATACTTTGCCAGGGGTAAATTCGTTACCACTACGCTAATTTACTAAAGTGCAGCGTTGCAACCTGGGCACAGAATGATGGCGACTTTTCGTTTATTCCTAGTGAAAAGTTGCTAGTGTTCTTACGCTTAGGTCAATTTGAATAGGACAGGTACATTAAAGTTGTATGGAGGTCTTTATTAGAGATGTTGGTGCAAATGCTTAAAGTGGCCATTTTTTATTGCAAAAAAGTTAAATTTAGGAGTTTTGCAGCCAATCCCGCTTAAAAAAAAAAAAAGGAAAAGTCACGGGCGTAATTTCAACTTTAATGCATTTTCGGCAGACAGGATATGATGTAAGTGAAATACGATTGAGAAGGATGTAGCTAAATTTTAGCAGTTCGTCTGGTCTGAGGTGGCAAATTCAACTCTGGTCAAAAAGGTAACGTTCAGTAATATCCGCACTCAAGTGAATTTGCGAAAAGTAGCCTGGCAATAGAGTGTGAACGAACACTAGCGACGGACTCTTTCACTAGCGAATTGTCGTCTGCACCTGTTAGTGAATTGGCAATGTCCCTGTGGATGTGATTTCTGGCGAAAAGTTGCTGGTGTTAGCCAAAATGTTAAAAGAATGTAGCATTCATGTGAATGTAAGAATGTAACATTCATGTGTTAGAATGTTAAATAATTAACCCTGCTTCATATTGTATTAGTCCTTTGAGATTTAAGAAGCATTCATTTGAATTTGTTACACCGAAAGGCATGTTTCAGGGTAATGGGGTTTCACTTTATGTACCAGAAACAGGCCTGTAGAATGGAAATAAGAAACTCATTATTAAAGAAGACAGACTGGGAAAATACAGGACATCTCTGACTCCCAAATATGTCAGATCTCATGAAATCACATATTAAAGTATTCTAGAATTGAAAATTCTGTTCTTTAAACGTTTTAATTATTGGGGGTTTTTTTCCATCTAAAGTCTTCAAAGTGCACCGTGCAGATTTTCTTTCCTATGTAATAAAATAGCCAGCATTTTACACCTTTAAGTGGGTAACCTAAAACTGATTTTGACATAACTGCAATTTTTCTTTCTAGCTCAATTATACTTCAGGCTCAGAATTAATAATAGTTTATTAGTTCAATACCTTTTGTGGAGCATTTTAATAGTTAACTGAAAATGTACTGCAAGTAGTTAAGCTGGATGAAGAAGCAAATTCCATATTCTTACATTTATATGTGAGATTTACAGTATGAAAGGTAACATTTCCCCCATCAGTGCTAGTTAAATTAGTAGAGTGTAGAGACTAAAACCAGACTAGTTACTGTCCAGCAGATTATGGATGAGAAGAAGGCTACTGAACTCCATGACCCAAAATAGGGGCCATATTTTAGAATATTCTAGTTAGTAGCATTTTTATATTTACAATTAACTATATTAATGGAATACAAAATTTAACATTTTAGTAATATGAATTAGTAAATGCCACGGCAGAGTTCTTACCTTGTTCCATATAAAAAAGCACAAGCCTTGTAAGAGTGACTTTCATAACAGACTCCCTATGACCTGTGGTAGATACAGCGCCAACATGGTTGTCTGCATACAGTGTCGGACTGGGGTGCCTGGGGCCCACCAGGAAACCTCATCTCAAGGGCCCACCCCACCGGGGAAAAATAGCGCCCACAAATATCAAAATTAGCATTTTTATATTAAAAAAAACTGGAATGGCCGTAACAATATTAAATTAAAATATTAGTTATAAATACAAAAGCATAACATAATCCTTGTTCCCTGTAACATGCTTTTTTTTTAAAAGGATTGCAATTCAACTTCATTAATTTTTGCTTATTAAGCTTGTCAATTGTGCTAAATGTAGGATATTAGTTGCCTCTTTCAAGTAATTTGAAAACTATACAAAATATAAAAAAGACCAGTTGAAACAATGCTAAGAACTGTCCATTCTATAACATAGTAAAAGTTATCTTAAAGGGATCCTGTCATCGGAAAACATGTTTTTTTCAAAACGCATCAGTTAATAGTGTTACTCCAGCAGAATTCTGCACTGAAATCCATTTCTCAAAAGAGCAAACAGATTTTTTTATATTCAATTTTGAAATCTGACATGGGGTTAGACATTTTGTCAATTTCACAGCTGCCCCTGGTCATGTGACTTGTGCCTGCACTTTAGGAGAGAAATGCTTTCTGGCAGGCTGCTGTTTTTCCTTCTCAATGTAACTGAATGTGTCTCAGTGAGACATGGGTTTTTACTATTGAGTGTTGTTCTTAGATCTAGCAGGCAGCTGTTATCTTGTGTTAGGGAGCTGTTATCTGGTTACCTTCCCATTGTTCTTTTGTTTGGCTGCTGGGGGGGGAGGGGGTGATATCACTCCAACTTGCAGTACAGCAGTAAAGAGTGATTGAAGTTTATCAGAGCACAAGTCACATGACTTGGGGCAGCTGGGAAATTGACAATATGTCTAGCCACATGTCAGATTTCAAAATTGAATATAAAAAAATCTCTCTGCTCTTTTGAGAAATGGATTTCATTGCAGAATTCTGCTGGAGCAGTACTATTAACTGATTCATTTTAAAAAATGTTTTTTTCCCATGACAGTATCCCTTTAAGAGGTTAAAAAAACTTGGAACTTTTTTTCTGCTGGTCCCCCCATAGTAACACTGATACAAACTTTTATACACATTTTTAATTTTTATTTTAGTTTAGTTAGACCTGTCAGGGAACCGGGAGTTCCCTCTGGGGAGTTGTCCGGATATAGGAGGAAGCCCCTCAGGAGGGATCAGGATCGTGGTATCCAGGGATTCAGCAGAAGGGGTAATCAAGTTCAGGCAACAGGTCAAAAGGCAGGCAGAATATAAACAGAGTCCAAAGTCCAGGCAGGGGGTCAACAACAAGAGATCAATCAATAGAATACACAGGGATAACAGCAACAAGGAACCCAGGAATCTAATCAGGAACAAGATCCTATTTTCGGGCGCCATCTTGGCGTCTCGGGCGTCCTTTTAAAGGGGTTTTTTGGCGCCCTTGCGTCGGCGTCAGCACGTCTGCGACCGACGCGCTGCGTCTGCGTCCGTCGCACCGTTGTGACGTCTTCGCGCCTGCGCACTTGCGCGCAGGCGTCTCTGCGCCGGCGCCGCTACCCACGTGGCGGCCATGGGCGCCGCCATTTTGGGAGCGGCGTCGGAGGACGTAGTTGCGCCGCCCGGAGCTCCTGGTCCTGCTCCGGGCGGCGATCGTGACAAGACCAAAGTCAGTACACCTGCTGATGCAACTCGGAGTCACAACTGGAGGCTTCAGTGTAGCCAGTAATGTCCTCAAGTTAGTTAGGTTAGTTAGTTAGTTAGTTAGTTAGTTAGATGATGTGCTAAAATATGTGAATTACTACAACTAAGGAGCTCTGTTATTTTCACCCAAAACAAATGCTAAATTCTGTAACACAGTGAATAAGGCTTTGGGGGGGGGGGCTGAAACATTCATGAGATTCTCAGACTTTCTTATTGAGCAGAACTACCTAACTGCAATTAACCACCGAGACAAGGCTTCTGGGGAAACTTGGCGTGAAAATCCCTCACCAGACGAGGAGCGTGAACATCACGATGTCCTTCCCAGGAGCATTCTTCAGGACCGAAGCCCCTCCACTGAATGAGGTACTGAAGGGACCCTCTGGAGATCCTGGAGTCTAGGATTTTCTCCACCTCGTACTCGAGTTGACCCTCCACAGAGATGGCAGGAGGAGGAGATTGACCACCAGAGAACCGGTTGGTGATAGCGGGTTTCACCAGAGACACGTGGAACACGTTGGGGATTCTCATCTCTGGTGGAAGCTGAAGTCTGACAGCCACAGGGTTGATTATCTCCAAGATGGGAAATGGACCCACGAATTTTGGACCCAACTTGGGAGATGGGATCTTCAACCGGATATTCCTGGAAGAGAGCCAGACATTATCACCCACCTTGTAGGGAGGAGAGGATCTTCGACGACGATCCGCGAAAGTCTTATGAACAAGAGCGCTCTTCTCTAGGTTCAATTTGGTAGCAGCCCAAATAGCAGACATATGGGCTGCGGAATCGTCAGCAGCCGGGACGTCAGAAAGTACAAAGTCTTGGGGAAAAGCTTGAGGATGCTGCCCATACACCGACATGAACGGAGACCTTCCTGTAGAGGAATGACAAGCATTATTATGAGCGAATTCCGCCCATGGGAGGAGATCAGACCAGTCATCCTGGCAGAGGGATACGTGGTTCCTCAGGAACTGTTCCAGGGCTTGGTTGACACGTTCAGCTGCCCCATTCGTCTGCGGATGGTATGCGGATGAAAACTGAAGAACAATTCCCAGGTCTTTGCATAGGGAACGCCAGAATTTGGCAGTAAACTGGGTGCCTCTATCGGAGACGATTTCCACCGGGAAACCATGCAGGCGGAAGATGTACTGGATAAATAGCTGGGACAACTCCACCGCAGAAGGCAACTTCTTCAGAGGGATGAAATGGGCCATTTTGGAGAATCGATCAATGACAACCCAGATCACAGTGTTCCCACAAGAGGGAGGAAGTTCGACAATGAAGTCCATGGACAGGTGGGTCCAGGGACGGGAAGGAACCGGCAATGGCTGTAGTAACCCACTGGGGCGGGAATGGCTTGACTTAGATGTGGCACAAATATTACAAGCAGCAACAAAGTCCTTCACATCTTTGCGGATATCAGGCCACCAGACCAGGCGTCGTAATAGTTCAAGAGTCTTAGCTGGACCAGGGTGTCCGGCTTGCCTGGAGCAATGGGTCTGTTGCAGAATAGGCAGACGCAGCTCAGGAGGAACAAATGCCATTCCAATGGGAGTATCTGAAGGAGCAGAAGACTGACCAGCCAGGATTTGGTCAGCAAACTGTGGATACAGGGAGGCAATAATCTTGACTGGAGGGATGATTGGCTCTTGTCTCTCAGGAGAGCGGTCCACCGGAGTGAAGCTACGAGACAAGGCATCGGCCTTCTGATTCTTGGAACCTGGGCGATAAGTCAAGATAAAATTAAACCGAGAGAAGAAGAGAGCCCATCTTGCTTGTCTGGGGTTTAGCCTCTTGAGGGACTGGATAAACTCGAGATTCTTATGATCGGTGAAAATCTGAACAGGAATCAGAGAACCCTCCAGGAGGTGACGCCACTCTTCAAGGGCAAGTTTAACAGCCAAGAGTTCTCGGTTCCCGACATCGTAGTTCTGCTCTGCGGACGAGAACTTCTTGGAGAAAAAAGCACAGGGATGCAACTTCCCATCAGCGGGATGTCTCTGAGACAGGATGGCTCCGGCTCCGACTTCAGAAGCATCTACTTCGATGCAGAAGGGTAGTTCAGGATTGGGGTGTCGGAGGACAGAAGCGGACGTGAAGGCCTCTTTCAAAGACTGAAAAGCTTCAATGGCAGATGGGGGCCACAAGCTGGGTTTACCCCCTTTCCGGATGAGGGCCAGGATAGGTGCAATGCGGGAAGAGAACCCCCGGATGAACTGCCGATAGTAGTTAGCAAATCCGACAAATCTCTGGATTGCCTTGGTACTCAACGGGATAGGCCACTCCTGGATGGCAGACACTTTCACGGGATCCATCTCAAAACCTTCAGGAGAGATAATGTATCCTAGGAAGGGAATCTTAGACACCTCGAAGACGCACTTCTCCAACTTGGCGAAGAGAGAGTTCTTCCTCAGACGAGAGAGTACCTCCTTCACCTGGGAGCGATGGCTTTCTAGGTCTTTAGAGAAGATCAGGATGTCGTCCAGGTATACGACTACGAACCTTCCTAGGAGATCCCGGAATACATCGTTAACAAACTCCTGGAAGACGGCAGGGGCATTGCAAAGGCCGAAGGGCATAACGAGATATTCATAGTGCCCGTCACGAGTGTTGAATGCCGTCTTCCATTCATCACCCTCACGGATGCGAATGAGATTGTACGCCCCTCGGAGATCCAACTTAGAGAATATCTTCGCCCCCTTCAGCTGGTCGAAGAGCTCTACGATCAAGGGCAGAGGGTACCTGTTTTTGACAGTGATTTTATTCAGGCCCCGGTAGTCTATGCATGGCCGAAGGCCTCCGTCCTTCTTCTCCACAAAGAAGAACCCAGCCCCTGCAGGAGAGGTAGAAGGGCGGATAAACCCCCGCTGGAGATTTTCTTGGATATATTCCTTCATTGCGGAAGTCTCAGCAGGAGAGAGAGGGTAAGTGCGGCCTCTGGGGGGCATGGCTCCTGGCAGGAGTTCGACAGGACAGTCATAAGAGCGATGTGGAGGAAGGAATTCCGCAGACTTCTTACAGAACACATCGGAGAATTCCTTATAACAGGAGGGCAGAGACTTTAACTCGGTTGAGGAGATAGTTACCTTCTTGAGGGGTTTATCAGGAAGGCAATGCTGTAGGCAGAATGGGCTCCAACGAGAAACCTGCCCTGTGGACCAGTCTATGGTGGGATTGTGCAGGCGCAGCCAGGGGAGACCCAAAACAACAGGAACATCGGGACAAGAGATGATAAGAAACGAAAGTCTCTCTTTATGCAGGGTCCCAACCTGCACAAGTAGTTCGCCAGTGGTCATCGTGAGTACAGACTCCAGGGGTTTATCATCTATGGCGAAAATCCTCATGGGAGAAGGCAAAGGAAATAGGGGGATTCCCATGTACTTAGCAAAGAGAGCGTCCATGAAGTTGCCCCCGGCTCCGGAATCGAGGAAAGCATTCCCGAAGATGGTCTTATCAGTCAGACGAATCTGGAAGGGAAGGAGAAACCTGTGTGAGTTTCCTTGGGTCTTCCCCTGAGACCAATCACGAGACTTTTGAGCCGTGCCCCCTACATGAGTTACCATAGACATACCTCGGGGTACAAAACTCTTAGCCTTTGCAGGACAGGCATTAGCGAAGTGGGAATGTCCGCCACAATACATACACAGGCCTGACGTCCGTCTGCGGAGTCTCTCTTGTTCAGTGAGGCGAGTTCTTCCCACTTGCATGGGTTCCTCCTGGAGAGAAATGGATGCTTGGGCAGGCGGGGTGACAGGAGCCTGCAGGAGAGGCCTCTGGAAGCGGGGTGCCAACGTGGGTTGAAACTTCCTGACACGATCTCTCAGGGTTTGATGCTCTCTCAGAAGAGTGTCCACCTTAACAGCCAAGGCGATAAGGTCCTCAACTTGCGTGGGTAATTCCCGGGAGACCAGGTCATCTTTGATGCGGAGGGAGAGACCATTATAAAATGCAGTATGGTATGCGTCGTTGTTCCAACGAGTCTCAGCAGCAAGTGTACGGAATTCAATAGCATACTCCGCTACACTGCGACTCCCTTGGCGGATTTGGAACAGACGGGAAGCAGCGGATGTCACCCGGCCGGGAGCATCGAAAACGATCCGAAATTCTTTGAGGAATGCTTCCGCGTCATCCATCAGTGGGGACTGCTTCTCCCAGTGTGGAGATGCCCACTCGAGAGCTTTCCCTGCCAGACGAGTAATCACAAACCCCACCTTGGCACGTTCAGAGTCAAATTCAGTGGGGTGTAGGGCAAATCGAATCTGGCACTGATTCACGAATCCTCGACAGGCTTGAGGATCGCCATCGTAAAGAGGCGGAGCAGGAATGTGTGGACCAGAGGTAGAGGGCTGGGTAGCCTTGGTAGCAGCCCCTTGCGGAGGAGGTGCCGGCAGGGGGGTCGCTGGTGTCAACAAGGAGAGCTTTTCCAAGATCGCCTCCAGCGTGTGTCCCACGTAATTCTGCCGGGCTTCATACGCCTCCATGCGGGAATGTAGGCCCCGAAAGGCCCTGCCGAAATCTGGCTGAGCTTCCTCAGAGGAATCCATGGCCCGAAAATAATGTCAGGGAACCGGGAGTTCCCTCTGGGGAGTTGTCCGGATATAGGAGGAAGCCCCTCAGGAGGGATCAGGATCGTGGTATCCAGGGATTCAGCAGAAGGGGTAATCAAGTTCAGGCAACAGGTCAAAAGGCAGGCAGAATATAAACAGAGTCCAAAGTCCAGGCAGGGGGTCAACAACAAGAGATCAATCAATAGAATACACAGGGATAACAGCAACAAGGAACCCAGGAATCTAATCAGGAACAAGATCCTATTTTCGGGCGCCATCTTGGCGTCTCGGGCGTCCTTTTAAAGGGGTTTTTTGGCGCCCTTGCGTCGGCGTCAGCACGTCTGCGACCGACGCGCTGCGTCTGCGTCCGTCGCACCGTTGTGACGTCTTCGCGCCTGCGCACTTGCGCGCAGGCGTCTCTGCGCCGGCGCCGCTACCCACGTGGCGGCCATGGGCGCCGCCATTTTGGGAGCGGCGTCGGAGGACGTAGTTGCGCCGCCCGGAGCTCCTGGTCCTGCTCCGGGCGGCGATCGTGACAAGACCAAAGTCAGTACACCTGCTGATGCAACTCGGAGTCACAACTGGAGGCTTCAGTGTAGCCAGTAATGTCCTCAAGTTAGTTAGGTTAGTTAGTTAGTTAGTTAGTTAGTTAGTTAGATGATGTGCTAAAATATGTGAATTACTACAACTAAGGAGCTCTGTTATTTTCACCCAAAACAAATGCTAAATTCTGTAACACAGTGAATAAGGTTTTGGGGGGGGGGGCTGAAACATTCATGAGATTCTCAGACTTTCTTATTGAGCAGAACTACCTAACTGCAATTAATGACTTGTCTCCAATTATTTAGCGATGAACCTGGGCTACTGGCCCACTCATTCAGTTATTTAAACATTCATCACTAGAGAATTCTAGGGCTTTCTCTGGTGATGAATGTTTAAATAACTGAATGAGTGGGCCAGTATTTTGTAGAGACAGGGTTACTTAGCTTTCCCTTACCTGTCATGTGCAATGTACAGATAGCTAGAATTCCTTTCCATTGCCTTGCCTTCTGAGCATGTCTTGCTTGCTCCAAGAGGACTGAAGTGTGAAGAAGAAGACGCAGCTGAGAGTGGGAGGCAAAGCAAGCTGTAAATCTGCCCGGAGCCTTCCGTGGAAATTGCAAGGCTTGGGTAGCTACATAACCTCTGCCCTTGTATGTATGTATCATTAGCTGTTGTGTGGGAAGCAGAGGCATCTCAGTCGCAGGCAGCAGCATCCCTGGAGCTGGAGAGACTGTAGGTGAAAGGGCTGCCGCTGGGGAGAGGACCTGTAGCAGCTACTGATTTTACTCATGCTACATTTCTATCCGGTTCTCCTCGCTGCGGCTCCACTCAGCCCACTATATTCAGAGCACCCATTTTCTGCAGCTGCCAGCAACTGCTTAACTGATGCGACAAACACCCGCATCCTAACCAAAGCGGGCAACAGGCGGCAGTGGGCCCACACTTACCGGTAACCATTGTGATTTCATTTTAGAGGGGCCCACACCGCCAACTGCCTTCATATGTGCCAAATTGAATCATCAAATTAACTAAACGAATGGCCTAGGGGCCCACCAAGGTTGGGGCCCACCGGGTTTTTCCGAGGTGAAGTGCATTAAAGTAGCTAGATCTGCCTCAATCTTCTGTCACTTACATTATACTCTGTGAGCCAAAAATGCACCAAAAAAAAATGCTGGCGTCTTTTTCTTTTTTCAGCCTGTGTAAGAAACTTACCCTGGTGGTCTAGTGGGCAGCGGGGTCCACACCGCGTCCTTGGCGTGGATGCCCGCTGCGCCCCTCCTGTCCTGCCCTTGCCGGCGCCATCTTTGTTTCCTAGGGTGCGCGTGGCACGCCTGCGCGTCTCTTAAAGGCGCAGGTGCGCTGGCGTGAAATTGCGCACGTTTTGGCGCCAATTGGATCCCTATTTAAGGCCCATTCAGACTTGTAGCCAGTGCCCATTATAGGATCATATCTGGTGGTTTCCTGAGCTTTGTGCTACCTGTTCCTGAATTTGCTATCCTGACTGATTATCCGTGTTTGACCCTGCCTGTTCCGGATTACTCTGCATTCTGTATCCTGACCCTTGCCTGCCTACGACAACTCTTCCTGCTTAACCCCTTGAATGACAATCAGGTTTGACCCTTGCCTGCCTGACGATTCTGATATCCGCCTGCCTCGACCCAGCCTGTCTGACCATCCTTCTGCTTTATCCAGTCTGTCTGATTATCTGGTTTTGACCCCTTGCCTGCCTGACGATTCTGTTATCTGCCTGTCCTGATCCGGTCTGTCCTGTTTCCATTTCCACCAGACGCCTTGTCCTTGACCTTCTGCCCAAAGACTCTTGCTATCTGGTCATGCCCCTTTGCCAGCCAGAACACCTCGCCTTGTACCCCTCGTTAAGTCCAGGTGGCACCCAATTAAGCTGAGGGCTCCTCCCGAAGCCCAAAGGTGGTCACACTACTGGTGAAGCCGAGACCAGGGTCCTTGGCCTTTGTTCTGGTATTGGGTGTCGGCCGTGACATTATAACGGGCCCTGATGGATGAAGAAGGTCAAGTCGCTGCTGCCGAGGCTCCCTCCACTACAGAACTGCTTCTCTCTACTCTGTTGAAGCGTTTGGAGAGTCAGGCGCAAAGACAAGAACACCTGCTGCAAGGCTTCCGTGACCTGTCGAATAGAGTGGATGCCACTGAACAGTTGCTAGTGGGCAGGGCCGGACTGGGAGTAAAAAGCAGCCCTGGCAAAAAATCGAAGCAGCCCACATATAAATGTGCAACTTTTGCGGCCAGTCGCCCCCCCCATCAAGTTAAAAAATAAAAATTGGTGGTCGGCCCCCCCATAAAAAAAAAAATATGTTGGTCAGGGGAAAAAAGATCATTGGTGACAGCAGCTTCTTCTTCAGCTCCCATATGGCAGCTTTGACTCCTGTTTGGTGGCAATTGCTGTGCAGTGGCAGATTATCATCTGGCCTGAGTCGTGCTTGGGGACCAAATTTCCTAGGGGGCCTTGTTCCAAGAGAAGAGCTTTTGTCTTAAGTTGTGCTATCATCATTGGATGATAGCATAACCTAGGGCACATGCACTCCTGGTACTGTATCTGGCACTGTGGCATACAATAGTGTAGAAGAGGCAACCACAGTGTCTGTTCTAAGGCCTACTACTAGTCCCCAAATTAAGGGTCTCACTGCAAATGACCAATGTGCCCTTCTCTAAAATTAACCCTTAGAGACAACAATAAATATATGCGCAGTTATTAAAAGTGCCATTCAGGGCTGTAGCACTCAGAACTGAGGTTGAACAGACACATTTCTATAAAGATGGGACTTCTTTAAAAACTCTGTGCCCCAGTGTAGTAATAAGTAATCCACAGAAACGAGAGATTTTGAAACATCCATTTCCAACCTGTTCACATTTATATGGGATTATTATATATGAGATTATATGGGATAGTGCAGAAGTGCAGATTTGGCTTTGCAAGTAAAAAAAAAAATAAAGCACGGATGGTTAATGTAAGAAAGGGTTAATGGCATGTTTGTGAGAGAAAGGAAGGGCCATAGATGAGCCAAAAGGGTGCTATATATTAGGGGAGTGTTTGGGGTAGGCAGACATAAAAAAGAACAAGGAACTGACAGCATGGGGGAGGGGTGTAGGAATGTGTCGGTAGTAAAATAAACTTGGTTATTTACAACTTGCCGTCTACAAATTTGAGAGATGGGTCCCTCCACCATCCAGCCTGACAGTGGACTGCCCCTCCGAGTTTATCCAATCCCCAAGCGACTGGAGATGCACCGACTTCAGCCCCACCCGGCTCTGCTTGTGAGCTGACTGACGGCCTCAGCTGAGTTTCCCTCTCACTGCTTGCAATTCGGCTCCACTCCGCACTGGCCACTTTCTTACTGGTAACATGACGCTTTCTGCCTCAAGTCTGTATGTCCGGCTTCAGGTTTGACTCCCATTCGGTGACTCTCAGCTTCTATTTGCAGGCTCCCCGCCCCACTTTATTCAAACTGGAGCGGCCCATCGGGCAAATGCCCGATCGGACAGATTATCAGTCCGGGCCTGCTAGTTGGTCCTTCTGCAGTGTCGGGTAAAATCCATGAGCCTAAGATCTCCTTCCCCGACAAATTCAGTGGGGATAGGACCAAATTTTATGTCTTTCAGGAGGCATGTAAATTGTATTTAAGTTTTTTCCCACACTCCTTTTCTTCTGGAGAGGACAAAGTGAGGTTTATTATGACCTTATTACAAGGCGACCCACAAATATGGGCGCCAAGGTTATCCCCCTCTGACCCTGCCCGCCTTTCCCTTGAAGTTTTCTTTAATTCTACGGCAATCCTTTACGATGACCCGGATCGTGCCTCCTCTGCCGATGCCGCAATTCGTAAACTTTGCCAGGGAAAGAGGGTTGTAGAAGAGTATTGTACGGAGTTTCGCCGGTGGTCAGTTGAGACCGGTTGGAATGATGCGGCTCTTCGCAGCCAATTCCGTTTAGGGCTTTCTGTGTCTGTAAGAGACAGCTTGGTAAATTACCCCCTATCAGCTACCATGGATGATCTAATGACATTAGCCATCCAAGTTGATAGAAGACAAAGGGAGAATAGGGGGGGGAAAGGGTACTTATTCTCTTCCCGAGGATATTAGTGTAAAAACTCCTTACCCCTCTGTGTCTCTGCCTCAGGAGGAACCCATGCAATTGGGTACTATTCATTTAACTCCTGAGGAAAAGGCTCGCAGACGGACTCTGGGTCTGTGTATCTATTGTGGGGAGATGGGTCATTTCCTTAACCTGTGTCCTAAGAGGCCAGGAAGCTTCAAAAACCTAGATGAAGGTAGGGAGCTCCATTTGGGTCAAGAAGTTTCCTCTCGCCAAATTTCCTCCAGGATTGTGGTTCCTGTTAATTTAATTTGGCATTCTGGTTCTGTAAAGGTTTCCGCTTTGGTGGATTCTGGGGCGGCAGGGAATTTCTTAAATGCTAACTTTGCAAAGAAGTTTAATATTCCCTTAACACCTCTCGTTCCTCCTGTAAGGATTCTGGCCATTGATAAAAACCCTCTGAAGTCTGGGCTGGTAACCAGGAAATCTGTGGCTTTGACTATGTGCATTGACAACTTGCACTCAGAGGAGATATCCTTCCATGGGTTACCATGGCTGCAGGCACACAACCCCCACATTGATTGGGTAACTGGGGAGGTTATTCAGTGGGGTTCTGGGTGTAAGGATTCCTGTTTAGTTTCCACACTTGGGGTGGCAGCTGCTTCCCTCACAAAACTCCCTTCTGCTGAATTTTGCTCCAAGTCCTGTTCTGGGGTACATAGTTCCCTTTTGACTAACCCTGTTGCTCTGAAAAAGACAGCTGTTAAGTCCCATGGGGAGGTACCTAAATATCGGGTTGGGTTTCCAAGGGGAATATCAAGCTTAAAATACCATCTTTTAAGCGGGGGCCCAGGTTTATTGGTCCATACCCCGTAGCGGAGATTGTAGACCCAACCTCTGTCCGTCTTGAATTGCCTGATTTATTTTTGTTATCTAATTTATTTCATGTTTCTGTTTTGAAACCAGCCATACAGGTCCCTCAGCAATCCTGCCCTTCCCCAGTATTGGCTAAGACTCTGGCCAAATCAGATGTCAAGGGTAACCATCTTAAGAGACAGTCCCATCCCTGGTCTCCTGGTAAGGTTGAGGGTCCAGTGGCCCCTCTTAGAGGGGGGGATAATGTAAGAAACTTACCCTGGTGGTCTAGTGGGCAGCGGGGTCCATGCCGCATCCTTGGCTGGATGCCCGCTGCGCCCCTCCTGTCCTGCCCTTGCCGGCGCCATCTTTGATTCCTAGGGCGCCGGTTTTGACTATCTGGTTTTGACCCCTTGCCTGCCTGACGATTCTGTTATCTGCCTGTCCTGATCCGGTCTGTCCTGTTTCTATTTTCACCAGACGCCTTGTCCTTGACCTTCTGCCCAAAGACTCTTGCTATCCGGTCGTGCCCCTTTGCCAGCCAGAACACCTCGCCTTGTACCTCTCGTTAAGTCCAGGTGGCACCCAATTAAGCTGAGGGCTCCTCCCGAAGCCCAAAGGTGGTCACACTACTGGTGAAGCCGAGACCAGGGTCCTTGGCATTTGTTCTGGTATTGGGTGCCGGCTGTGACAGCCTGTTTGCCTGCAAAAGACCCAATTTAAACTTTTTTTGGGTAACCCCATACATTTGCAAACAATAGAACATTAATTTTACATGTGTAGGGCATTAGAATAAATCTATTGTCTTTATTAAGGTTCCCTGGACATGTGTTTTTAAAAAGTGTAATTTGTAAGTATATGCACCAACATTTAACATAAAGACATCCATACAACTTTACATTTCCTGCCCTATGCAAATTGACCTGAGTGCAAGATCCCTAGTGAAATTTCGCTAGGCAGAAATGAACGCTAGCACATCTTCATTATCAAATGGTCGCATTGTCGAAGTAACGCTAGTGAAAAGACACCAGCGTTCAGTGCCCACGACGAAACCCTGCGTTTAAGTGATTCAATGTAGTCTGAGTATATTTTCCCTGGCGAAGTGTTGCACTGGGTGCGAAGTGGACGCTGGCTTAGTAAATCTGCCCCAATGTCTCTGTAAAGAACCATAAATGATATTTGACCCTATATAAAAGCTAAAACCATGTACAGACATTATCTGTCCCCTATCAATCTATAAAATATCTTGTCCATAATCTATACTAATATATTTACAAAAAGTATATTTTTGTTTTTGAAACATATGCACAGTTTGTACCAGTACATCATATTTCAATGGAATGTAAAGCCATTTAATTTCATTTTTTTATTTTACTGGTTCTTTAAAATGCTATATTGAGGCAGTTACAAATCCCATCTGCTAAACAATACATTTAATCCCAGTAGTAATCGTAATCCAAGTATTCTGTTCTCAGATATAAGGCTTTTCGACTGCCAGGATATTACTCAAAGTTGTGTCATCAATAATGAAATATAAAGAGGATTAAAGGTATGAAATTAGCACATTGCTTCTTGGAGGAAATGGTAACATTTCTTATTACAGTTCTATTGAATGCTACCTTGCATTAGGTTATCACTAACACAACCCCTTGCTTGTTCAGCTTTTATCTCTATAAATTCAAGGTGACAATGAAACACACTTCTGTAAAATCCCTTTTGGCAGTTTTCCCACTGCCTACTGGTCTGATTTAATCCCATTCCATATGTCTGCAGTTTAAAATGGCATTACTATGTAATGCGGCTCAGAACATTCCTTTCTTAAATGGACTTAGTAGAAAAGTAACTTCCCGTTGTTTAATGGATACATCAAAAGTCTCAGAATTTCTTGCTCCATGTTTCCAAGAGTAATGAAGCAAATTCCCTTACTTGCCTGATGAATTTAGCTTTGCAATTTGAATGCTTACACTTTACAAGTGCTCCAGATTTTTTTCTGTAATAATCAAATCCCTTCTATATAGAAATGCCTTTATGCACTATGCACTATAGATCAGTAAAAGGATCTGGAAATGCAACATGTCTCAGGCAAATATATGGCATCCTAACAAAGAAAACTGGGCAATCTAGCAGGTGCATTGTCACAACTCCAAAAGCCTTCACTCACTTTACTCCACTGCTTTTTATATGTATAGATGTTAAGCTAAGAAATTTCAACATGCACAAAGTATGCTTTATAACATAGTAACATAGTAAGTAAGGTTGAAAAAAGACACATGCCCATCGAGTTCAACCTTTTTTTTTTTTTTTTTATTAACTACCTATCTGACAGTTGATCCAGAGGAAGGCAAAAAAAACCCATCTGAAGTCTCTCCAATTTGCCTTAGGGGGGGATAAAATTCCTTCCTGACTCCAAAATGGCAATCGGACTAGTCCCTGGATCAACTTGGACTATGAGCTATTTCCCATAACCCTGTATTCCTTCACTTGCTAAAAAGCTATCCAACCCCTTCTTAAAGCTATCTAATGTATCAGCCTGTACAACTGATTCAGGGAGAGAATTCCACATCTTCACAGCTCTCACTGTAAAAAACCCCTTCCGAACATTTAGGCGGAACCTCTTTTCTTCTAATTAGAATGGGTGACCTCGTGTCAGATGGAAAGACCTACTGGTAAATAAAGCATTAGAGAGATTATTATATGATCCCCTTATATATTTATACATAGTCATCATATCACCCCTTAAGCGCCTCTTCTCCAGCGTGAACATCCCCAATTTGGCCAGTCTTTCCTCATAGCTAAGATTTTCCATACCTTTTACCAGCTTAGTTGCCCTTCTCTGTACCCTCTCTAATACAATAATGTCCTGTTTGAGTGATGGAGACCAAAACTGTACGGCATATTCTAGATGGGGCCTTACAAGTGCTCTATACAGTGGAAGAATGACCCCCTCCTCCCTTGACTCTTTGCCTATAAATATGTAGGCAATAAAGTCTAGTGCCCACCAGTGCCCAGTGACGGACTGGAGACAACCACCCTAGTCACAGACCCTTGGTCCCTTATTAGAAAATACAGCCCTGCCAATTGTCTAGATTTTAACCCAATACCCTGTACTTTGTCTCTTTAACATCAGCAGAATTGTTTCACCTCAAGGATGGATGTATAAAGATTCACAATTAGGGACCTGCCTAGTGTCTAAAATACAGTATACAGTATAATATTGACTAAGGCTTGTTTTATAAACTTTTTTATGCAAATAAAAATATGAGCAGATTCAATGAATATATTTAAGAGCAGAACAAAATAAATAAAAGAAGAGAGGTTTACATCATTCTTATGGATTTTGCATTCATGCATACAGTTTATGCATAATAATAGGCAAAAGGAAAGCTTAATTCTTCTCTGTAAAGTATCTAAAACCCCTTCTGATACTCCAAAGAAACTATCACTTGTATTGTTTTTTTCTCATATACAGTATATTGTATACTAATAATAAAATATTAATACAAAATAAAATAGGAATGATATGTTTTCTTAACTCCTAAAAACAGCAGTGGTAGTAGGTTTTTTTACCTTTTAAGAAATTGGTGACAGTTGTTGATTATCATAAATAAATGGAACATACTGACAGGTATATTTGTTTAAGCTTTTTTATTTCTAAGCACAGAATATTCTAAGTTTACTAAATCTTAATCAGTAAAGCAAATTAACTAAATCTAATGTTGTGTGATTCTTATAATATTAGGGTTATGTAACGCCTTCTCCATACTTTTATCTTGCCATCTTGGTTTCATCTGTCCAAAGAATGTTTTTCCAGAACTGTGCTGGCTTTTTTAGAAGTTTTTTTTAGCGAAGTCCAATCTAGCCTTTCTATCCTTGATGCTTATGAGTGGCTTGCATCAAAAATTCAAAAATATATTCCCAGTCAATTCTCAAAATTAAAAAATCACTTTTTATTCATCATAAATATTAAAAAGTAGGCATACAGACCAATTGATGCTCCGCCTTACGCGTTTCGCACCCACAGGCACTTATTCATAGGCATATGAGTGGCTTGCACCTTGCAGTGCACCCTGTGTATTTACTTTCATGCAGTCTTCTCTTTATGGTAGACTTGGATATCGATACACGTACCTCCTGGAGAGGGTTGTTCACTTGTTTGGCTGTTGGGAAGAGGTTTCTCTTCACCATGGAAATTATTCTGCGATCATCCACCACTGTTGTCTTCCATGGATGTCCAGGTCTTTTTGCGTTGCTGATGTCACCAGTGCTTTCTTTCTTTCTCAGGATGTACCAAACTGTAGATTTTGCCACTCCTAATGTTATAGCAATTTCTCAGATGGATTTTTTCTGTTTTTGCAGCTTAAGGATGCCTTGTTTCACCTGCATGAAGAGCCCCTTTGACTGCATGTTGTCTGTAAAAAGCAAAATCTTCCACATACAAGCCCCCCCCCTCAAATCAATGCTGTAAATGACATGAGGAGCACATACAGTATATTGACAATAGAGAAACACAGCATGCAAGTGATTTACAGACAAATGGTTATACTTGCACTGGTAAATCACACAAGTTGCAGCTAATTTTTGTGGGTACCCCAAAATTTTACCAAAGTCTTTGGGAAAAGCTAAAGTAAAAAACAATGGCATTTTGATTGTGTTCGTAAATGAGGTGTAATGTTAATGGTTCTACTATATCATATTTTATATATAATTTATGTTTAGCATAATTATAATATACAAAATATCTCCATAGTCAAAATGGAGAAAACCTGGGTTTAGTTTTGAAGTTAGGAACACCACACATGAAACAAAATCTTCACTCCTGAGCTTCAACAAACAAAATCATTACTTGATATCCTCCAAGGGCTGTGAAGAAACAGAATACACTATCCTGAGAATTTGTGCAGGCAAAACAAAATAAAGAAGATCTTTCAAAAATGAAATGTTATGACAGTTTTATTTATACATAGACTTTGTCTCTGACGAGCTGGAAATCCTTCTGCTCTTTTTAGAATACACAATGTCTTGCATATCTTATATTTTGTTTCCCCCAGTCAAGCAGAGGATCCGTCACAACATATATTCAATGTTCACCTACCAAACACTTTTTTTGGTTTGGTTGTTTTCAGATAGATCACCAGAAATATAGACTTTTTTTACAATCACTTTCTATTGGTAAATGTTTACTAATATTGATGTTTAATGTTTTCTTTTTCACCTTCTTATGTCTTTCTGAAGCAGGTCTGGGAGGGGGTTCATCAACTAAATTGTATCTTAATTGATACACATTCCTTAACTTAGGCCCTGCTGAGTAGATTCCCAGAGTTTCTTTAAAGGCAACTGTTATTATTGATGCAGTAATTGCTAATATTCCACCAATACTACTGAGAAATCTATCAACTAATGTAGCAAATTGTAACAGTTCAATTTCTGTGCCTGGATTACTGAGCTGCCAGACTGAAACCCTCTGGTGCGTTTATTGCATCACAACATTTCGGGGGGCCTTCCCCTTCACACCTGATGAAGAGGGAATGCCCCCGAAACGTTGTGACGCAATAAACGCTTTGTGTGCCAGCTTGTACTTTTCTCTACTGGATACTGGGAGCGCCGTCTCCCTTAATAGTTTGAGCACCAAGCGGAACCTTAATCAAAGGGCCTGAGTGTGCACATGAACCTTTATACTTCCAAACTGAAACACCAGAGACAGGAACTAGCGATGTGCGGGTCGGGAAAAACCCACACCCTACCCGAACTCGCCCTCCCTCCACCCAAACCGGAAGTCGGATGACAGCAGTGTAAGGTGGCGGGCGATGAGAGCAGGAAGAAGGGCTCAACCTGGACCCGCCTACCACCGGCAAATGGGGGAGCGAGATTGGCCCGCAGCCCCCGCGGGTATTGTGCGGGCCCGCACAACACTAAACACTTTAAACTTCAATTATGGAAAAACTATTAAAAAATTTAAAAATGGAAAGCAATTTAAAAATAGTCTTTATTTCTGGTGAACAATCAGAAAACAACTCAACTGTAAAAAAAAAAATGTTTGGAAGGTGAACAACCCCTTTAGTTACTTACAGTTGTTTCTAAACCTCTTTTAGTAATGTTGTTATAAAAATAGACAGAAAAATTAATAATTGCATGTTCAAGAGCAAATGCATGTAATATTGACACTTCCTTGGATATCAGACAACTGTTTAGGGGTGCTTTGTCAGTAAATTTGCACAGCTCATTGTGGGAGGAATAGAATTCTGTACAACAGGAGCCTTTTCAACATCATTCACACTGCCATATACTACTTTAGCCATTATTCAAGCTATGCTATCAAAACAAAAATGCCAATCTTCCATCGGATTGTAGACAAATTGTTCTTTAGGAACCTTAGCTACTTGTAAATGTGTCTACAGCTTGTACATTAGACAGCAAGGAGCTTTATTTATATTGAGCATGTCACCAATATATCTGAATGCTACTTACTTTTCAGTATTAAAAAGGGTTGTGACATTTTGCTTATATTTATGGTATTTTTCCCATTCCTGAATGACATGTTCTGTCACCAACTTATCTCTCGAGACTCTGGCAATATTAGTCTTTTCAGCATATGCATCAGCTCCTTTTTCAGTCAACATTGTGTGTGGGGGTCGATGAGAATAATGGAGAATTAGGAAGTATATTTAATGCTAAACATAAACTAAATGCATGTTTTAATTTATATATGTAATATTTTTTTAAAAATCATCCAAAAAGCAAAACTTCAAATATCACTTGTTACAAAAGTACATTTCTAATGATTTCTACTACAAGGGGCACATTTACTATTGGTCGAATATCGAGGGTTAATTAACCCTCGATATTCGACTATCGAAGTAAAATCCTTCGACTTCGAATATCGAAGTCGAAGGATTTACCGCAATTCATTCGATCGAATGATCGAAGGAAAAATCGTTCGATTTTCCTTCGATCACAAATTGCCTAGAAAGCCTATGGGGACCTTCCCCATAGGCTGACATTGGTGCTCGGTAGGTTTTAGGTGGCGAAGTAGGTGATCAAAGTATTTTTTAAAGAGACAGTACTTCGACTATCGAATGGTCGAATGATTTTTAGTTCGAATCGTTCGATTCGAAGTCGAAGTAGCCAATTCGATGGTCGAAGAAGCCAAAAAAAAGTTTTTTTCATTCGAATCCTTCACTCGAGCTTAGTAATTTGCCCCCATAGTGTATACTTGTTTGGAAAACATTATATATTTTTAAATACATCTGTGTTAAATTAAGATGACTGCAAGGGCTCCCTCCTAGGGCCTGAGGGGTATTAATATTTTATTAATACCCCTCAGTACATAGCAACATTCATAGAAATTAACCAAGTGTGTTACACCATTTATACCTTTTACATGCTATAAGCCTTTATTTATATCACTGCAACCATTCAGCCGGTTAAGTAAGAAACTTCTGATTACCTACCCCTGAGAGGACGACTATGTTAAAAAGATTTCATAAGATGTGAGAGGGAGATAAAACATTTCTGCTCTCCATATGACAGTACCAAATAGCTGACATAACAGATAAGAAGCCTAACCCTTCTGGCTTGGACTTGCTAAAATTGCACTTATATTATCACATTTTTAAGTCTTTATTTGCCATGTTTACACACTATACAATCTTTAACTGCAGGAGTTTATAATATTGCATTAACCGCTGATTTTATTAACAGCAATTTTGTACAATCAGTTATTGGCAAGAATTCAACACTCTATGAACCTAAAGCCGCTCCATGTGTAGTATAAACAGCAGTAAAGTGCAGCTCAGGCTAATCACTCTGAACCTACCACTTAACCTTTAAGTCTCGATTCACCATTAAAATCTGTTAAAGATATCAGAGGCTGAGATAGGTGACAGTAATGATTGTGTACTTATATAGTCTACCTTTATCCTGCATTAAATTTGTTTTTAATGCATTATTTAACTATACAAGCTCATTAAAATGCTTATCAGTTTCTGGGTATTGCAGACCTAGGTCAAATATTCTGCACAAACTTTTCAAAACTAAAATCTGCATTTTCTCCCCTTTACTTATAATACTGATATCATGCTTATTAACCCTGACAACTGCACACATTATCAGTGGAGTAGTCATATATTTCCTTCTCTGAACATTAATACCATGGTCAAAACATGTAGCTTCTTCATATGCATATTGCGAATTTTATCATATGCGCCAGTTCGCAGTGAATGTAATAAAACTTCTTACTAAAAAAGTTGTTATGGTCGCTCCAAAAAATTACAACACAGTTTAAGGAAGTATATTACACTGTGAAATGCAAATTGTTATTCTTATTTGTGCAAATAGTTTTTCTCTTTGAGACTTTTATTACATCCCCCCACAAGTGTTTTTATTGCATGGATTTCATGCACTACATGTTTTGGCCCAACCAGCCTTCCTCTACCTCAATACATAGGTTCTTTTGTGTCTCTATACATTCCTGGCTGACTCTACCTCTGTTCCTTTCAGAGCCACCACATGGTCACACCACCCACTTCTGATGCTGTTTCCTACCTGAAAGGAACAGTAACACCAAGAAATGAAAGTGTTTTAAAAGGATAACAATATAATGTAGTGTTGCCATGCACTGGTAAACCTGGTGTGTTTGCTTCAGAAACATAACTATAGATTATATAAACAAGCTTCTGTGTTGCCATGGAGTCAGTCACTCAAGCACAGGATACATAGTAGATAACAGATACATTCTAAAGAATCCCATTGTATACTACCGAGCTTATCTGTTATCTGCTGTGTATCCTGTGTTATCAGCTGTTATCTTGTGTTAGGGAGCAGCTGTCTGGTTACCTTCCCATTGTTCTGTTGTTAGACTGCTGGGGGGAAAGGGAGGGGGCTGATATCACTCCAACTTGCAGTACAGCGGTAAAACGTGAATGAAGTCACGTGACTGAGGGCAGCTGGGAAATTGACAATATGTCTAGCCCCATGTCAGATTTCAAAATTACATATAAAAAAATCTATTTGGTCTTTTGAGAAACGTATTGCAGTGCAGAATTCTGCTGGAGCAGCACTATTAACTAACGCGTTTGGGAGAAAAAAATTCCTATGAAAGTATCCCTTTAAACATAATAATAAACATAATCTTGAATATAACTGTATTTTGTATTTATTTTTATTTTATGAATGTATTGACCTCTGTCTGTATCTGTCTGGAATATGAAATATTTGTTCTAATATACAGCACTGGATGTACAAATGGTGCTATATAAATAAAAATATACATACAGTAGATGCATGTGCAGAGTGATACAATGTATGTGGAATGTGTGAGCACAAGCTGTAAAAGTAAATTTTTTTGTTTGCCTAGAAAAAGTGCCTGAGCAAAAGTGTGCACTGCTCTCGCCATGGGTATGTACAATTATGCAAAGCTTTAGCAACGCTCTACAACTTTAGTAAGTTGCCACAACTCTGTTCATCCCAAGTAAACTGACATTCTATTAAAATGTTTAATACTAGAGATTTTTGCCATTCGTTATGACATCAAGCTCCACATCACCATCAGCATTCAGTACAGCACCGTGACCTGCAGGAAGCAATTCAGTTTGTAACAAAGGCATATGCCCTAAAGCTTTCAGAATAAATCAGACAAGCAATTTCATAGCTGTTTACTATAATCATTCTGACAGCTATTTGGAACTTCCTGTGAAAAATATTTGCTTTCATTGTCACAAGCTTCTTAGTAAATAAAAACCTTGCGGCAACAAATAAGACTTTGTTTTCCTTTCATTTAAAAGCATTTATTAATTTATTTCATTTTCTTGTACAGTTTAAGTTAGCAGGGCAATGATTTCCCAAATGACACTCACTAAATGCTTTTCTTCACACCTGATTTACTCACAGAAAAATAGGAATTTAAAAATGGCCTGTGTGTGTAAGAAAGAAATGTCCAGAGAAAATGACTGTGAATGCTCTTAGTAAATAGTGCAGTTGTTTAGTATATGCATGTAGAAATCTAGTTACAAACATCAATAAACATTCTCTAGGGGTTTTTAGTGGTGCCATAGAGTACAGAAGGAGTTCATGCTATTGTTCTCTATGAGTGCCCTCTTGTTAGTTGTTGTTAGTTACCTTAGAACTGACTGTAGTGCGATGAAAAAATATGATTTTCTGGAATTAAATGAATACTGCAGAGGTAGACTTTTGCACATGTTAAGGACCAAAAATAAAATATACGTCAAATTTAGTGATGAGCGAAATTATTTGTGGAGTTTCGATGTGAAAATGATGCCCATAGACTTTTTTCGTGTGTCAAAAACTCCCCTAGACTTCAATGCATTTTGGCAAATTTTCCCCATTTCTAGAAATTTAGGAAAAGCAAAATGGGTCAGATTAGCCCATCACTAGTGAAATTGTAGTCTACAGACATTCATTTACAAATCAACAGAGACTAGCTACATTTGCATTTTTATGTAAACGGTGGACAACAGCTCTTTGCTGACTGTCTGCAGTAAACTGGGCAGCTATGCACCCAACACAATTCATTTAATACACATGAGACACTATACGCCACCCATCCCTGTTTTATGAACTTTTCTCCCACTATCTAAATGGGAGAGGTTGCACAAGGATCATACAATAAAATCTGATGGATCATTTGTTATGATATGTCCCTATGTACAGGTTTAGGTTATGAAGCTTGATTGGTTCAGAATGCCCAAGAAATGAGCTTGCACAGGAATGTTCAGCAGCATCCCATGGAAGTGCCTGGACATGTAATCTTGCATGGAAGGTGGCCAGGAGTAACCAGGGCCCCAGAGATTCTACTTTCTTGCAAAGACTGCAGCTCTTCAGGAACTTCTGTAAGCTTCACTTCCTAAACGGAGCTAACTATTAAGTGTTCTAAATGTCTTTTTGACTTAAAAATATTTAGCATTGTGTGTATTGTTAGGATTGTTTGTCAGTAAACATTTTCTTTAGTAAAGTAGTATATTTGTTATAAGCCATAGTGTGTGTGTGTTTATTTCCTTGACATTTAATGCAATTTCTGAACTTAATAGTGCCCTTAACACTACACTAACCATGCACACCATGGTAGCCATAGAACCATAAGAAGGAGGCTTAAACTGAGAGGGCAGAGAAGGAGCCAGAACCAAGAAAGGGACATGCAAGCCTTAAAGGAAAACTATACCCCCCAAACAATGTAGGTCTCTATTAAAAGATACTGAGTAAAGCAGCTCATGCGTATAACCCTGCTTCATGTTAATGAACCATTATCATAATAATATACTTTTTTAGTAATATGTGCCATTGGGTAATCATAAATAGAAAATTGCCATTTTAAAAAATAAGGGCCGCCCCCTGAGATCGTAAGATTCACTGTGTACACATACAAACCACATGTAAGGTCACATGAGCCAATTAACAGACAGAGTTCTGCCTTTTGCTTCCTCACTTCTTCCTGTTACAGTTAGTGTTGTAGTATTTCTGGTCAGGTGATCTCTGAGGCAGCACAGATAGAGTCACAAAATGGTGGTTCAAGGCAAGAGATGTAAAAGGGCAAGATTTATGTAAATATATATTCCAGTTTGGTAAGATTCTTTAATATGTTATTCAATTTGATATAAACTATCTGTTGCTTAAGTATTCAATTTGGGGGTATAGTTTTCCTTTAAGAGCTAATGGGCCACAGCAGAGCAGATCCATGTACAAAAGGGTCTGCCCAGAGATGCCTTGGATGACCAGTAGCCCATAATATACCCTATCTGGGAAAACTACCACCTGCAGGGGGCCCCAATCACAGCATCCTTAAAGAGGTAGGTAATCACATTTAGAGCTTGTAGGTGTAGGACTCAAAAATTAAAAAGCAAGTATTAATCGTTACAGTGAGCACGTGTTAAAGGAATGCTTACAGATATACTGTAATATTTTTAATGTAAGTACTTAATGAATCTACTACGAGACTTATTAATGCACAGATTGCCTCATTTATTATGTTTAAGGGTTGTGTTGGCATTAAAATATAAGCACAATTGTGCATATTTAAAATACCCTAGATCAAACTCTTGTGCTTCTGTTTACTTGTGTACCTATGAAACCCTTGTGTCTTGTAAGGGAACTCTGTAAGGTAAGCTACATTGTTACAATTTTTTCCATCGATAGCTGGTGCCAGGGTGGGACTGGGCCGGCGGACACCGGGAAAAAACCCGGTAGGCCCCAGCCCTCGTGGAACCCCACAGCCTAGACCTGCTCCCCCAATCGGCTGGGTAATCAAAAAATTATATGTAGGACCATGCATGCACTCGGAGGCCCCGGGAGTTTGGAACCCAATGGGCCCCCAGTGCTCCAGTTCAATCCTGGCTGGGGCACTTGCTATTGGCAACGGTAGATAAGAATCACCAACAGTAGTACACATTCTTCCAGTTCATGTTCAGATAAATCAATAGCTCAGAGTTAAATTCACACCCCTTAGAAAACGTCTGAAGCTGTTCTTCTCTACCATTCTTTCAAACCTTTTGGTCTTCTTGGTTCTCAAAGTCCCTTGCCTAGCTCTTGTCTCTGCTTGCCTAGTACAAAATCTTCTTAATGAACTGTATGCTATTCATTTAAAAAAATTCCCACTGTTTTATAGAGCCCACCTGTCCCCCAACCCATAGAACAATCAATTTAAAATCTAGAGGTTCACTTTTCATTTGCATATTTTGCTATTTTGTATAAACCATGTTACATTTTATCTGATGGGGTGGTGACTAATTATGCATGGAAAAGGTGGTCTGAAAACCTCTGGTTAAGAGAGTAGTTAACTTTTTAATTTCATTTTCTAAGTAGGGATATTAGCATTAGTCTAAAATAGAAATTGTAAATCTATGCAATAATTTTGCAAGATCTTTTAAAGGAAAACGTATAATATTCAGGGCTGGATTTCTAACAGGTGCTCCCCATGGCCGCTCCCTCCGCCTTGACCAGCTCGCAACCCCCCCTCGCAAAGCCCCACTGCTCATCTCCCTCACAATTCCCCCTATTGCAGGGGTTCAGATGTAGTGGCGGCAGCAAGCTGGCAGGTTCAGATGTGGCAGCGGGCAGGCAGGTTCAGATGCTTGCAACAGTAGACAGAATAGTATAGCTTCAGCATGCACGTTCAGTTGAAGCCAGTGGGTGGTATGCCATCCCCAGCCCTTTGCCACCCTAGGCCCGGGTCTTTGTGATCTGCCCACAAATCCAGGCCTGGTAATATTCATGCCATGCTGATTTTGTCCCCTTGCATGATTCATATAAAAATCTGTATTCTGCAGTACATCTAAAATCTTATGTAAATAAAATGCCTGAGTTTACATATTCCAAATGCTTTCAGCTTTAACTTCAAGCAACTGCAGACAAAGTCCTGTATAGATCTTGATGTATCTTGAAAGTAAAGTGAAATCACAAAAACTTTACTTGTTGTATTATGTCAACAGAGAACATCATAGGCAAATGATGAGAACCACAAGTAAAGATATCCAATAACACTAAGGTGGTTATTTATTAAAGTCCGAATGTCAAAAATTTGAAAAATTCAAGGTTTTTTTAACTATAAAATCCAAATTTTTAAGTGGAAAAAAAATAATCTTTAGAGATTTATTATACCCCAAGAATTGAGAAAGCCAGAATCTGAATATCCGGCATCTTAGACCTGCAGAGGTTATATTTAAGTCAATGGGAGAAGCCCCTATCCTATTTGGAATTTTCTGTGGTTTGTGCTGGAATTAGCCGAAAAACCCAATTATTTCTGACTTTTTGGGCAAAAATCTAAAAAAAATAGAGGAAAAAAAATCCTAAAAATGCAAGATTCGGATTTTCACTCGATTTTATCGAGTTTCTCCCCGATCTGATTAAATTGTGCTTTTTTAATAATAAATAAGGTCAAGTCATGGATTCTAGTTTGCTCTGTCTTTTTTAATAAAATTATCAGAAAAATTCAGATTTTGATAAATAAGCCCCCCAGTATACATTTACATTAACGTCTTTTAAAATAAATGCCATATAACACTGCATATATTATAGTTAGTTAATATAATGGATGCTTTTTAGTAGCTCAGAAAACTGACAAATATTTGGATAGTGTTTACTCATGTGAAAATATCAGTACAAGATTTTTAAGTTTTCAATGTTCCTTGGTCACTTAATTAGATTTACAATAAAATTGAAAGCATATAAATGTAGTACCTGCTTCAAAACGTGTGTCATCTTCCAGCATCCGCACAGCAGATTCAACAGCCTGCATGGTACTTCCTCCATTTACAAGGACCTTGTATCCACATTTTGCTGCATTTTTTACACCAATTTTGCTGCGTTCTCCGATTATCTGGGATCGCCGAAGCACCGCCATGGATCACTATAACTGGTTTCAAATCCATTTTATGTCTTGAACTAAAAGTAACAATTAAATATTTATGTGAATACTGTACTTTAATAGGAACAAGGCTCATATATTTTCCACTGTATAATGTACATCTCATCCAGGAATAGAGCCATAATATAATGTCTAGAATACTAAATATAAAAGCAGAACAAAAGGAAAATAATGTCATTTCATACAAATAGACATTCTATCTAACTTACCTTATAAATGTTTTGTTGCTGTTCTCTTTTGTAAAATTACTATTTTGTGTTCTATCCTCCCAATCGTTTGACTTTAATACTAAACATAAGTACCTGATTTCTGTCTACATAATGTATACTACAAGTACTCTGCATCATTCCTGAAAGTGCTTATTATCCAATCACCATACTGTAGGGACCTATAGGATATCCTATCCCTATAGAGTTAATCCCCTACCTTTTGTATGTTGTTCTCTTTTCCCTTGTTATTGGGCCAAGCCCTTGTAACTGGTAAAGTGTAACAACCACACCTATTGGACAAAGAGTGTAATGACACTCCCCTGCCACACTGCTATATAGTGTTGTGCAGGGAGTGTCCTCTTCCTCTTTGGCTCCTGGTGCTGCTGCTAGGTGAATCCCCACTGAGCCTGGGATCACCATAGGCCCCAGTAAGCATTTACCCCAGAGGGACCTGACACCTTTGGTGCTAAGTCGGGGACCAGGTAACCCCGTGAACGAGGACCAGCTAAAATAGTAAGATCTTGTTATAGTTCTCTCTAGGAGAGAAAGACAGAGAGGTGTAGCAGAAAGAGCAGCTGTCGCTCCAACGAGGATTGTAGTAGGGAGTAGCTTCCCACAAGGCCTGTTTGCCTTTAGAGCAGGGAACTCAGTTGATAGGCATCTAGGTGAGCAAAGGACTACCTGTACCCTACCTGATAGATCCCGATCCCCTCACTGTGCAACGTCGGTTGAACTGGGAATTGATGTACACCTATCTGCAATATCTTTTGGGAGTCGCATCTGTCTGACTATGAACCTTGTACTGTCCAAAGTGATTCCACCTGCTGTGTCCTCAGTATATTTGTAAGTAAACCTGTGGTCATTTGCCTCTGGCATAATAAATCTGTGCTCCTGTTTTACCTTTTTAAAGAACCTCCTGGCGTCCATTCTTCTATTTGCACTTAAATGCCTGTGAGTTGTAGTTCAACTACAGTTTAAAGGGGAAGCTTCCATTTGGCGAAGGCTCTGCCCTGGGTGAAGATTCGCAATGTAACCCATGCTCACTACCTAGCTGGTCATCCTTAACTTCTAATTGGCAGATTAGGCCAAGAAAGCGTTACAATACTTTTAAGTTAGTGATATATCCTTTATGAAGGAATCCATATACTGTTTGTTTAGGTATATACTGCAGAGCAATTGGTGCAGCCCTTGTCATCCAGAAATGTTTTCTGCATACATAACTTCCCAGCAAGCAAAATCTAAGAGGGAATTTGACTCAAATTGAAGCCTAAAGAAGGTGAATGAGCTTGCAGGGTTTCTCATTCTTCTTCTGCAACTTTAAAAAGGCTTAGTAATAATTCTTACAGGATATACATCTGTAACACTAATTTGGTTACTGTCTCTTTAAATCACCACTTACCCTTGGCAATCCAGGGGCCCTGAGTCCCTTTTGCATATAAAGTACTGGGAACTGGGAATTACAGCGCAGTGCCTCCACCTAGTGAACACTGAGGAAGACACTTCAGGGGGTTACACTAGGAATAATAAAACACACAGTTTGCAATTTGAACCAATATAAACTTTATATAAACAGAAGTAAACACTTGGGCAACTAATACACTCTGCACTCCTACACTGGGGACACGTGGGACACTCCCTAAACCACTATTAGGTGCTTAACTGTTGCTTCACACAGTCCTTAGTAAATATCACAGTCCTTGGTAGATATCACAGTCCCAATCCTCCTGAAGGGGTTAATAATCACACAGTTCAAATGATTGTCCCTTCCCCAGAGCTCTTATTCCCCAGGTAGCGCTACCTTATTCCCCAAAAGTACCTCTCCCTTATGAAGTTGGCAGCAGCTCTCTCGTAGCAGGTAAAGGGTTAAAAGCTGTCTTCAGTATGGGGCCCCACACTATCCGTGCCAGTATCCTCCCTTGGGTGGCTCACTCACCGGGGGGCTCTCAGAGGAATTCACACTGGAGATCACACACAGCTCTGCAACAGAATCAATCTCACTAGTGGCACCTTTCTCCTTCTGAGTTTGCAGCAACTTGGCAGGGAACAGGCTGGGCTCAATCTCCCCAGATTCAGCAGCTTCTTCTCTGCACCTCACAGTCTTACAGCTACTCACGCTGGCTCTCTCTGCTCTCTCCCTGGGAGACCCCGTGCTTTTGGCTCCAAAGTCAGGCACACCCTTTCTCCCCAGGATGCACTGGGGTTCCCAGCCAATCGGGTCACTATCCAGCATGCAACTGGGCTGGATGATGTCACTGGAAGACAAACAGGGGAAGGATTCTTCCTGTTCCCTACACATCTTTACACCTTACTGATTTATTACATTTTTAGTTTGATTATGAAAATTGCGGGCTAAAAAATCTCCATAGAAGTTTTAGTTTCAAGAAATTTGCAATAAAGATTGTGATCATGGTATACCAATTTAACATAAAATGTTGCCACCTAAATCCTGGCAATTTGGTGATTAAATTAAGAGGTTTTTGCAGCATTTCATGCAAGCCTAAAAGGTCTGACCCAAAAAAAATAATCTTGATTTCATTAGTCCACAAAAGCATGTATTTTTTTAACAATTTGACTTTGTCGGGGGCTTCTCGTTGATAGCTTGTCTTCACATAAGTGTCTACTAATTGTAACAGTACTCACAGGTAACGTTAGACCTTCTTTGATCTTCCTGGAGCTGATCATTGGCTGAGTCTTTGCCATTTTTGCATTCTTCTATCCATTCGAATGATAGTTTTCTGTTTTCTTCCACACCTTTCAGGTTTTGGTTACCATTTTAAAGCATTTGAGATCATTTTAGCTGAGCAGATTGACACAAATCAAGTTCAGTTTGCATCTAGCGTTTTCAGATTGGGGTTGTCTCACTGTTGGAGCATGTGTTCAAAATAGAGTTCAGTGGGAACCTTGTAGATACTGCCAGGTCCAAAGTGGCAGTGACTCAAGGGTTCAAAAGCATAAATGGCACAGCTGTGCACCACCAGAAAGGTGAGATGTATTGACAGCATTATTGAAGTGCAGAGGCATTTGGACATGGGGCAGGTGTGAGAAGCCAAATATAGCAGATTGGGCTGTTTTGCACTTTGCATCCTGCCCTGCACACAGATTTTTTTCTGTGTGATAATATTCCTAAATACATAGCCAATGTGGTCAGTTTTGATATAAGCAACATGATGAAGGTCCACTTCTTCTGTTGTTAGCAGATAACTAGATTTTAATATAAATACGCCATTGGAAACAGTAGTGGCAAGACGATTCCTCTGCAACTAACACTCAAAGAGTTGGAATCTAGAAGAATAGAACATTACCCACTTAAAAATGTAAGTTTATAGAAATTGAATGATTTCCCGTTGTTTTTTTCCACCGCCTGTAAAAATCACATTTGGTATGTAATAAACATAAATGCGAAAAGTTGTTTTCTTATACAAATCCTGCACTAGGTCACTCATGAGTAACACTTTTTAACAGTAAACAGGGATATCATTGTGCACAAAGTTGTAATATAATTTTGGCTAGGAAAAACAGACAGCATTGCCTCACAGAGCAAGACGACTTTAGACCCGAGCACAAGTAAAAATAAGAGTAATTAATTATGAATACAATTTTTGATAAAACAGGATTTATTTTTAATGACCCAATGAAAGTGATTCATTATTCTTAACTCTGTAGCTTTACTCTCGGTGCTGCAGATAAAATTGGTTTTAAGAGTAATCCTCTATTGGGAGAGCTACATTCTAGTTACCTTTTTACCAAATTTGCTTTTGTGATTTTGTGATTCCTGTTGTTTTTTTTGTTCAAATATCACCCTACTTTGGTGTATAAAGAATCCCATATTGTTTAAAGGATGCAAGAATCTGCAAGAGTATGTTACTCAATTTGTAAAGCACTCTAACTGCACCTTACATGCAATGGTAAATTCAGAGTTTAAAGTTATTTCTAAGACTGGGGTCCGATTTACTAAACCCTGGCTTTTTTTGGTTAGGCTTTTTGTTGCCAAAACCCCAAAAAAGTTGCAGTAAAGAAAGCATGACTTTTCCCGGATTTATTATTTAACACTCCATCTTAAACCTGTCAAAATCACATAGAAGTCACTGGCAGATGTCCCTTTTACAACTGAAGATTTTGCTTTGTAGTTTTTGAGGTGTTTGATAGGACTCTAGATGTGGTGGCATATTGCAAAGCCACAGGGATGAAAACAGTGCACATTAATACAGTAAACTGCAAGGTTCATCCCACATTGTTAGTTTTTTTGCCAGAAACAGCAAATAACCAGTCAGTTGTCACTAGGATTTGAGCCAGGGACCTTTGAGTTTCTGGTTCGATGCCTTAACCATTTGGCCAGGTGAGCAGCCTGTAGGGTTGCTCGCTATATGTTACCTGGCCTCTGCAGCCCCAGCCCAGCTGCTGCCTGATTAGTTACAATCAGCGAATCAGGGCTGACTCTACCCTATTTAAGGTCAGCCCTCCAAACACACCTGGCCAGAGCATTGTTTCCCAAACTAGCAGTGTGGCATTGTCCCTGGCTAAGGGTTTCAGCTTTAGCCTTGTTCTGTCCTACCTTGAACCTTTCCTCCTTATCCTTCCTTGTTCTGTTCCTGCCTGGTCTTTCCATCCCAGTTCTGCTCTGGTTCTACCTTTCACCTTGTCTTAAACTATTTCAGCCTTGACCTTGACCTGACCCCTGCCTTGCTTGTTCCTGATTTCTGCTTCCTGTTCCATCTTGTACCTTGCCCTGACTTCACCTTGTACTGACCTTGCCTCGCCTGTTCCTGATTCTTGCTTCCTGACCCTGCCTTGTACCTTGTACTCCTCTCTTGCTATCTGCTCCAGTCCTCTCTTGCTATCCAGCTCCAGTCCTCTCTTGCTATCCTGCTCCAGTCCTCTCTTGCTATCCTGCTCCAGTCCTCTCTTGCTATCCTGCTCCATTCCTCTCTTGCTATCCTGCTCCAGTCCTCTCTTGCTATCCTGCTCCATTCCTCTCTTGCTATCCTGCTCCAGTCCTCTCTTGCTATCCTGCTCCAGTCCTCTCTTGCAATCCTGCTCCATTCCTCTCATGCTATCCTGCTCCAGTCCTCTCTTGCTATCCTGCTCCATTCCTCTCATGCTATCCTGCTCCAGTCCTCTCTTGCTATATTCTCCTTCTATCCAGCTCTCCAGTCCTCCCCTGCTATACTGCTCTAGTCTCCTTCTGCACTCTATCCCCAGTTTGATCTGATCTACGCACCGTCCTGCTCCGTCCAGTCTGTTCCTGTCCTGAGTTGTAGCCCTCTTCCTTCCTAGTCCAGTCCTAATCTTTGCCCTCTCCATCCTGTTCTGCGCTGCACCTGATCCAGTCTGACTCTTCACCCTCATGAACCTGTTCCTGCCTTCCCTTTACGTGTTCCCTAGGCACATACAGCTCCTGCCTCAAGGACTCGTCCTTTCCCCGTCAGTCTCCACAGCGCCCCCTACCTAATCCTTGACAGGTTCTAATTTCAAATGAACTTTTGACATGTAAAACAAGCCGTACACAGTTCTAAAGCTAACAGGCAACCTCCATGTTGATATGCAGACACTTTTTAACAATCCTTCATGTTTAAAAATAGAAGACATATTAAAAATAAGCCTTGGGTATTGTTGTGTCTACAGAATAAACTGCAAAACATAAAGTGAAAACTTGTACACCACCAGGCAGATTAATGAATCAATTTTTTTAATCATACTGGCAGGAAAGCACATCCATAAAAGTAAAAGAACTTGCTTTTGGCGGTGGGTGATTCATTCTACCATTACAACTAGGGCTGTTTCTACTGTGACCTTTTTATTGTCTGCATTCATTCTCTCAAAAGAGCAATGCAGGTAATATGGAAAGGCTATATTTTTCATAATTGGCTGGCAGGTGCATTCTACCCAATAAACTTAATACATTGCAGTATATTAGGTTTTAATAACTTGTTGAAAATATAGTGTCCCGTATACATAAATACTTAATGAATATGTTATTTAAGGGCAAGTGCCAAGCTACAACCTACCATATTGTTATGCAAAAGTTGCTACATGCATAACCACTAAACAACATGTTTATAAAGAAACAGAAATTAGATAACACTATTCCAGTAATTGTTAGATTCGTTTATATTAAAATAAAACATTTGCATGCATTTGCACATTAAACCGGTAGTAGCTCTATAAGCTAGTGAACAAAAAAAAAAACATCTCAGCCTTTATATGTGACTGCTCCCATTGGGTTGGAAAGTGAGGATCTAATGGTTCATAGTAGGTGGCAAGAGAAGTTTTAGCATGGGTCTGTGTGCATGCGAGTCACAAGGAAAAGAAGGAGGTGGGGGCTTCCTTGGCTGGGGTGGTGGTCCCACGAGTTGGAACATTCTAGTCTGGCAGTGGCCCACATCAAGGCCCTGTCCTTACTACCTGTCCTAAGGCAGGTGGTAAGGACAAGACTGTACAGCATGTCCAGATGCTGCTATCTGATGTCTGTTTGTCATCCGGTGCTCAGCGCAAAGCATTGCACATGGGGGGCACAATTGCTCTCAGAATGACCCATATTATCTGAATAAACCCGGATGGAAAACACTTATCCCAACCTCTTTTCTACTAGCAGATTAATTTTATTTGCTTTACCCCCTAAATGATGCAGAAAGTACCCAATGGGATGTACACCTAACCTACAGTTAAAGTATTTATGGGGGAATGTAATATTTGTCGCTAACGCAAAAATCATTCACAATTTGTTCGCAAGAAGACAAATAAATGTTCGCAAAAGTGAACAATTTTGCCTCTGCAAATACTTTGCCAGTAGGATAGTGATTGTGAATGTTATAGTTTCGGATAGTGTGCAGAGTATGTAATAAAACTTACATTGCGACATGCAAATCTTTATCAGCAAATGTGTTCTCTTTGCCAATTTTATTACATTTCACCCTTAATATATTCATATTTGTTAAAGTAACAGTAACACCAACAATTTTTTGCAGTAATTACAATATAATGTAGTGTTGCCCATTACTGGTAAAAGTCCTGCATTTGCTTCAGAAATTACTACTATAGTTTATATAAATAAGCTGCTATGTAGCCATGAGGGCAGTCAAACTAATTTTGTTGTGTTGTGTTTATGTCTCGTAATGCTATTGTTGGTATTACTGTTACTGTACTGTTTTTTGGGCACCTGAGCTAATTTGAAGTTTAATGTTGGAAGCTATAAACGTCATATACAGATGCCACTGTTGGCCATATTAGGGTTAGACTGGACTGGCAGGACAGAGGGAAAAAAAACCTGCCTGCCCACATCTGCTCTCACTAGGCGCCTAGTGATCTGTCCCTGTCCCGACCCGCACAAGAAAAGCAGGTTTGTGAAGGTTGGGGCAATGTGGGTGGTGGATAGAGGAGGGTTTCGGGAAGATGGCATCGGGGGCCCTAAAGTTGGTGGAGCCCCCCTCCATCGCCCGAAGAAGAACCGATTTGTCGCTGGATAACTAATCTCCCGAAATAGCAGCGTGGGCCCTGGCCCTAAGGAACAACCATTTTCATTCCTTATTTTTAGATGAATGTTACAATCTATGCATTAAAGTAACAATCACCAGGTTGTAACCAGAGCGGGTGTATTGGGGGCCCCAGCTGTGGCAGCCCCGGTGGACACAGACACCGCCCCCCAGTCCAACACTGGGCCCTATCAAGAAAAGGCTCCAACACAATATAATTCCAGTTTTATGATAAAATTAGTTATATAAAATAGTTTATATCACTTCTGTTTATCTAGGAACTCTCCAGCTTATGTCCTGCACCAAGGCTTAAAATTAAGGAGTTGTAATAGCCTCTCAAATGTGCCTCAGATATGACATACATGAGCAATTCACACACCAAGTAGGTTGGCAGCCTCCATTGCACAATCATGCAATAAAATCATTGCTGTTCAGATTTAAGATGAATTGGCTGATGGACTGGAATTCACTGTAGTGAAATTACTAAAGCTTATAATGGCCAGAGAAAACAAAACTCAGATATTGTAATTATACTGCTGAAAATGTAATGAGAATCATATTTTTAACAAAAAAAGAAATAGCATATTATTAAAAAGTAAGCATGCTGGCATGGCACCCACTTGACAGGTATGATGTAGGAATCTAACTACTGCTCACAGCATCTGTTTGCAGCTATCACATATCACCATAGAAACTACTGAAGAATTTAGCAGTTGATGCTAGATGCTGAAACTAATTTGCTGGGTTTTTTTTCTTTCAGGGATGAATTTTAAAAAATGTCAGAAAGGTGATAAAGAATTGTTTAAAAATATAGTTTTAATTAATTTGCTCTTAGAAATAAATACTTGTATTGGAAATGTATATTAATCCAGAAGACAAAAGATCAGCCCCTTCCTCACAGGAAATATAGAACCCCGTCAAGGAAGAGATAACAATCGACAAATTTCAGCATATATCCCTAAGGATTTAACTGCAGTTGAGCAAAGGTATTGTTCTGTCTATTTGTATTCCAGTGAAACAAAGGAAAGTCGTATCAAATTGCTACAGCAAGTGCGTATCACTACCTGTGCCTCCTTTTAGTCTCATTTGGAAGAACATTTTGTCAGGACTATTGATCTTTACCGTCATGTAGTTGTTAAACACATAATTAAGAGAGGCATACAAATATGAAAGTATTGTTATCAGCTGAGAAAATAAATTGAGCATGTTAAATTGCCCAGCGACAAATCTCTTCTTCGGGCGGCTAATTTCCCTGAACTACCTTCCTGCCGGCTAGAATATAAATCGCCGGCGGGATGGCAGTGGAATGCTTCGGCTTTCCAAAGTCGCTTGAACTTTCCTTGTGAGGCAACTTCAGGGGACGAAGCACTCCGAGTGCCATTCCTCCGGTGAATAAGATTCTAGCAGGAAGGTAATTCGGGGAGATTAGTCGCCCGAAGAAGAACCGATTTGTCGCTGGATGACTAATCTCCCGAAATAGCAGCGTGGGCCCTGGCCCTAAGGAACAACCATTTTCATTCCTTATTTTTAGATGAATGTTACAATCTATGCATTAAAGTAACAATCACCAGGTGCTAACATTTGCTTTGATAAAACTTAGTGTCTTTGTTGACCGAATGCATGTTTATAAGATTAGGAGCTGTTCTCTATTGCACAGGTTTTCTATTCGCTGTACCTGGGTTGTTATAAAATACCTAAATTGAATAATGCTGAGTTTTGTAATAATGGCTATGGCAAGTGTTCCTGTTGGTTGACAATAGTTTCTCAGTGGTTTGAAAAGTCTGAAGAAATCGGTGGCCATTATGTAAGAAAGTTTCCCCCAGCCCTTAAGGAGATTCATCTTTGAACTAAAATCAAAGGGATTTAAAATCAGGGAAAATTGATAAATTAGAATGTTTCATGTAACACACTCAAGAGCACTAAGGAAAGTTTAACACTCTTAATTACATAATAAAAACAACTGAAGTTATGGGGAAAACTGTGTCCAATATAAAAGCATTACAAAAACCACAAAACCTTAAAAAACTAGAACTTCCACTAACTCTGTGCAGTGTACTGCCAAAGGGTTATCTTCTCCTTTAAGTTTACCTTTCACAAATCAATCAGTCACCGCTTGAATATGAAACCTATGTTCTCCATAATGGATTTTGAACTTGAAATTTTGTTTTACCAATGTAATATAAAGACCACGGACAATTAATAAGGTATACACAATGGGCGATACAATAATCCAATCGACCACAAATACAAAATCTGTTGCCTGTATGTGGGTAACAAAAATATAATCCTACCAACATTAGGGCTCTTACAGACGAGCGTTTGAAGCTGCGCTCCCCTGCGTTCCATTTTTATGCGTTTAGCTGCAGGGGAGTGCAGGAGTAGACGCATTCAGTTTTTTTTCAATGGGGCTGTACTCACACAGGCCTATGTAGGTGACGAACACAGGTTGAAACACAACATGCTGCATTTTTCCTGCGTTTGGCGCCTACATGCGACTGTGTGAGTACAGTCCCATTGAAAAAAACTGAATGCGTCTACTCTTGTGCTCCCCTGCAGCTGAAAGCATAAAAACGGAACGCAGGGGAGCGCAGCTTCAAACGCTCGTCTGCAAGAGCCCTTACATACTGATACAATGTAGCACCGCTAACATCTGAAAAAGCAATGAATCATATTTTTCTACAGGGTTGAATATGATGCCAGAGAAAAAAAACAATTTGCCTAATAAAAGAAAACGTACTTCTAAGAAACTTTGCAATATACATTCCTTGTATATTATTTGTAAAGTTATTTGTATAGTTGTGAAGTTATATGCATTGTTATTAAAAGCAGCATTTGTCTGTCGCTCTCTATTTGGATTAACAGAACTGAATTTGTGGGGACCGTTGCAATTTTGTTTAAAAAGTAACAACCATGAGCTAAGCAAATGCTGCTTTCATAAGTAATTGTTTTTACAAATAACTAAAAGCACTGAAATTTTTAAATAAATGTACAGAACATTGGAAAGTTGCTTAGAATTACATTTTCTTTTTCAAGCCTAATTTTTATTTTGGGGTTATTTTGCTTTGTTGTCCTTTAAAAAGTGAGAAGTTATAATATCAATTTCTCTGGCCATCTCTTCTAGCCTAGAACAAATACTCAAAGCACTTATATATATTGTGAAACAGGTAAGCCTTTTTTAAAGAAGGCATGGGGATCATAACTAGAACTGATTACGTTTCTATTTGTGCTCATTTTATAGATTGGTGTCTCAATGTGACCCTCCTGAAACTCAACCAAGTAATCCAAAAACAAAATTCTCTGCAAGTGAAAATCCATGATAAATACCAGCTTTGCGGCCAGTGTATTTAAAAAGCCCATAAATTTCCAAACGTTCTCATGGGAGCCCTAACACAACATAAACATGTAATCAATATAGCGCCACCAACAGGTAGCATTTGATATAAACAGTGGAAAAAAAAAACTTCAGTTCCTCAACTCCCCATTGAAGTTGCATCAGCTTGTTAAAAAAAAAGTATTTTTAAACCTAAATTCATTTCGAGGTGAAACAAAACTCAACAGGTCAGTTAGGAAATCCCATGGTGGATCACTATTGGAAGATGGCAATAGTAACCAAATACTAACTCGCCTCCTGCATTTTAAATGGACTCAACATCTGCATGAAATATCTTGTAACTTGAATATAACTTTACAACAATTTTTGACTGGCTGTGTGACAGAACTTATAAAAGAAACAATTGGTTGAAATGGCAGGTTTGCCAAACTTTCGTGTACCTTCAGCAACCCTCAAATACCTGCATCATGTTGCTTCTGAATCAACACATTTTAAAAATCTTTTTCTGAAGCCCAACTGCAAACTGGACAGGACTTGTGATTCATGGGGTTGGGCTATGGTGAAGCAATTAGCGATCACTGTGTCATTCAAGAAATGTGTTACAATAAATTGCTAAAAATGGATATTAGCAACTCCTATCTAGTGAGCACCAGGTACCTAATATTTTTCTGAATACCATGAAATATTGCTATACCAACTTGAAAACTTTCTCAGTTATACAACTTTCAAGTATGAAAATGGATTGCAGATTTAAATTATGTTATGTCTAATAATTAATATTCTGCTTCGTTTTAATTGCTAGTTCAAGCTGTTTCTGCTTTCAGATATTGTTCATTTGTGTAAAAGACTTATTGGACTAATAGACATGTTTTGCAGCTATATTGCACTTTCAGCATATCTCTCGTTGACAATTTAATTAAAAAACTTCTTAAATATGCATTATTAATATAATTCACTTCATGGTAACAAATATTATGTTATGCAAAAACATCCTCTTTTGTCAGTGAATATCAAGTACTGAAAAAATAACTTTCTTGAGTAATTAATAAAATTTGTTATAATTTATGAGAATAAAATGGCTTGCAACAGAAAAACGTAGAGGGTAATTTAATGCTACATTATTTGTCTAGTAACTCATAGCAACCAAACAGCGGGTTGCATTTACTGGTCAGGTCAGCTGTTTGAAAATAAACATTTGATTGGTTGTTTTAGGCAAATGTAAAATGTTTATTACAATATATATTGGTCATATACAGTAAATTAAAGTGATGTCCATAGAAAAAAAAAATATTTATTAACCACTATATAAAAAAACTAATATAAATCAAATGTAAGATACACATTCAAGTATTTTTCCTAATGAAAAACAGTTTCTTACTTGACTCGAGTAATTTAAATTAAATTAAACACTCATTAAAACACTCATCGGAGCTGCTTTTTCAGTTTTTCACTTTAGCTGAAATGAAGAAGCCTCACTGTAAGATGCGTCGGGAGATCCTCTGGTGTTCTTACCTCCCGGCGCGTCTCTGCTCATTTGAAGGGTGTAGGTGTCCGGTGCTGACGTCACGGCTGTTGATTGGACACCAGCGTCACGTCACTGACGTTTGACACTGAGCATCTGGACGCTCATGTTTTGACGCAGAGCGTCATGATGTCATCAATTGGAGTGGAATTCAAACTCTGTCGCCAAATCTCCTTTAAAAAGCCAAGTCTCCATTTTGAAAGTGCCCAAGCTGGCTTCAGTTTACTGATCCTGCCCAAGCATTTATTTTGACATTCGAATTCCTGTTTTTTGACTCCCATTTGACTTTTTGACTACAATTCCTGCTGCCTGCCTTGATCCTTTGCCTGTATCCCGACCAGGTCTTCTCTAAATCCTTGCCGGTACCTCATTTACGGACTTTTCCCTTGTTGGTTTCCGCAGCAGAAAGCCCAGGGCCCCAAAAAGGCGTTGGTGAACACCGGAATCCACAGGGATTCCCTGTGCATTTGAGTGTACCTATCACTGTGCAACAGGTCTAAACTGAGAATTAAAATAGGCCCTGGCATTTAAGGTGCACAGAGGCCCAATCAGCCCACACAGAGGCCCAAACAGCCCCACCAGCCCACTAAATACTGACTTTCTATGGGACGTTATAGCATTTGCCAGAACCCACAGATTGCCAGTCCTGGCCTGCTGTGCAAGGTTCCTGATAACGTGAACGTTACATTCACAATTAATGGTGAACCAAGTCCAGTTGTTTTAGGCTTTTCACTTAAAGGCATTAATAGAATCTGCCATCACAACATCATATGGCAGGCCATTCCTCAACCACACTGCTCTCACTGTTCAGGGAAAGTTATGTCTGTATATGGGCATCAGTTTTTATGCATCTGCTACTGAATAAAGTCGGCGTGAAAAGCTTTCAATTAAATGCACACATATTAACCAGCTAAGGAAATACAAGGCTATGGAGGAAAGCTCTTAGTACAAGTTGATCTTGGGACTGATCTGATTGCCATCTTGGTATCAGGAAGGATTTTTCCCCCTCCGAGTCAAATGAGAGAGGCTTCAGAAGAGTATATTTGCCTACCTCTGGCCTTTCTTCAGTTAGGCAGGTTTAGTGAGATTTGAGCACGCATTTAAAAGAATGTTATTGGTATGAATGCAGGCAAATCTACAAAGGGCTAAGAGGCAGCAGGAATTGAATAGTAACAGCAACATGCCAGACCACATGGCAAATTTGTGGTGCAGTTTCATGAATATTTCCGCCCAGCTGCAAAATCCTTAAATTCATGGTTAAACCATACTTGGAGGAAAAATCCACTCACTATTAATCATTTGATATCTCAAAAACTGTGAGAAAAATATTCAGCCAAAAGTGTTCATATTGAATGAATATGCAGATGTTTCCATGGTAATTTGCCATCTGCTAATGATCTCTAGTGTTCTGCAGTTCAATAAAAGCAACATTTTAAAAATAATGCAAGCAATTATAATGCATACTTACTAGTAACATAGTGAGTTAGGTTGAAAAAAGACACATGTCCACCTTTTAAGTCTATATATAACCAGCCTAACTTCTTGTCGAAGGAAGGCAAAAAAAAAACAATTTGAAGCCTCTCCAATTTGCCTGAGAGGGGGGAAAAAATCCTTCCTGACTTCATGATGACAATCACACCAGTCTATCTTCTATCTATCTATGAGCTATCTTCCATAACCCTGTATTCCCTATATTGCTAAAAAGCCACCCAACACCTTCTTGAAGCTATCTAATGTATCAGCCAGTACGAGGGAGAGAATTCCACATTTCCACAGCTCTCACTGTAAAAAACCCCTTCCGAATATTTAGATGGAACCTCTTTTCTTCTAATCGGAATGGGTGACCTCGTGTCAACTGGAAAGACCTACTGGTAAATAAAGCATTAGAGAGATTAATATATGATCCCCTTATATATTTATACATAGTTATCATATCACCCCTTAAAGGAATTGTTCAGTGTAAAAATAAAAATTGGGTAAATAGATAGGCTGTGCAAAATAAAAAATGTTTCTAATATAGTTAGTTAGCCAAAAATGTAATGTATAAAGGCTGGAGTGATTTGATGTATAACTTGTCAGTCAGAACACTACTTTTCAGCTCTCTTGGTTTACACTGACTGGTTACCCCGGTTACCAGGCAGTAACCAATCAGAGATTTGAGGGGGGGCCACATGGGTCATTTCTGTTGCTTTTGAATCTGAGCTGAATGCTGAGGATCAATTGCAAACTCACTGAACAGAAATGTACCATGTGGCTCCCCTTCAAGTCGCTGACTGACTCAGAGTTATAGAGCTGAAAAGCAGGAAGTTGGATTCTGGCTGTTTTATTAGACATCTGTTCACTCCAGTCTTTATATATTACATTTTTGGCTATGTAACTATATTAGAAACATTTTTTATTTTGCACAGCCTATCCATTTACCCAGTTTTTATTTTCACACTGAACTATTCCTTTAAAGGAGAACCAAACCATTTATATTATAATCCGCTACCCCCCTACACAACATAGACCCCCCTTCCTTGCTTCCCCCCAGCCTAGGTGTTACCCCCGGTAAATGCCCCTTACTCTTTACTTATACCTCATTGCAGATTCAGCGTATTAGATTTCTCTCTCTTCTGTAATCATCGAGTCTTGTTTTTCTGTGACTTCCGGTGCATGCGCAGTTGTTAAAAAACTGGCAGACTGTTCCAACTGCACATGCGCCGATACAGAGTTTACTTCACAAAGATTACTGAAGAGAAGAAGATGGTGTCCATGAACTCCGATGTACTGAATCTGCAAAGAGGGGTAACTAAAGAGTTAGGGGAATCTACTTAGGGTAACATCTAGGCTGGGGGGAGCAGGGAGGGGGTCTATGTAGGGGTAGGGGATTTTAATATAAAGGGTTTGGTTCTCCTTTAAGCACCTCTTCCCCATCTTGAACAACCCAAACTTTGAAATAGTCTTTCCTCATACCTAAGATTTTCCATACATTTTACCAGCTTAGTTGTCCTTCTCTGTACCCTCTCTAATACAATAATGTCCTGTTTGAGTGCTGGAGACAGTGTAGTCCCATTAATGGTATAAATGGCTTGAATATTTTTACATCCCAGGTGCATGATTTTACAGTGACAGATGATTCTCATCTGCCACTTAGCTGCCCAGATTGGCAGTTTGTCAAGATCCTGTTACAAGAATGCTGCATCCTGGATGGAATGAATTGTGCTGCATAGTTTTGTATCATCTGCAAATCAAATTTGTCTGACATGACCTATCCTTCAGAAAGCAATGCTGATTGCTGCTTATGATGGCATTCACTAGGACAAAATTTTGAATGCAATCCCTTAACAAGCCTTCAGATAATTTGCCCATGACAGATGTCAAACTTACTGGACTTTGATTGTCAGGCTAATATTGTAATTCCTTTTAAAATATTGGAATGACATCAGCTTTCCTCCAATCCATAAGTACCATACCAGGTGAAAGCAAATCTGGGAAAATCAGAAATAGAGGCAGGTCTAAAACTAAACTAAGCTCTCTTAGAACCTGGGGATGTATTCCATCTGGCCCTGGAGCCTTGATTACATTCATTTTTATTAAAGCTTTATGAACAATATCCTGAATTAGCCAATGACTAGATCTGAATTGAGCCAACAGTGCAGCTATGAAGTGAGCCTGGGAACGCTGACTCCTCTATTGTAATCACTGAAGAAAATAATTGATTTAGCACATGTGCCTTTTCTGTATCTGTATACTGGTGCCATTTTTTAAAGGAGCAACACTCTCAACCCGCATCTTTTTACTATTAATATACTTAGCCTCTGCCACAATGTGTGCCTCGTTTCTTATCTTTGCCCTCCGGATTGCTGTTTTACAACATTTATTATAGTGTTTATATTCGTTAAATGCAGTATCTGTTCCCACAGACTTGTAGTTTTTAAATGCTTTTCTCTTCTTTCCTATTAACTTAGTTACTTCTATATTAAGCTGCATGGGGTGGTTCTTAGTGCTTCTACATTTACTTCTTAGGGAAGAAATTGAGAACAGTGACAATTTAATATCATTTTAAATGCCAACCATTAATGTTCTGTGTTTTAGCAGAAAACACAATTCCCCAATCAGTGATCTGGAGGGCAACCCTTAAAGTACTAAAATTAGCTTTTCTAAAATGCAAGGTTTTTGTTGCCCCAGTGTGCATCTGCTTTTTGCACCAGACATTAAATGCTGAACTCTTTACAATCACTGAAGAGCTTTACCCATAAGACCCCTCCTCCTTTTCTATTGCCTCTGCCCCTACAAAACAAAGCATAGCCACTAATATTAACTGCCCAGTCATGTGACACATTCAGCCACACCAATCACATCATATTTCCCCTCCAGCACCAACACCTCCAGCTCTCCCATTTTGCCAGTCAGACTCCTTGCATTTGCAAACATACATGTAATACTGGTACCATATTGTGTATATATGGTCCTCCCTGTCCTTAAAGGAAAACTAAACTCTAAAAATGAATATAGCTAAAAATGGCATATTTTATTTAGTAACTTATTGCAGCAGCCTAAAGATTTGGCTTCTCAATAGCAGCAATGATCCAGGACTTCAAACTTGTCACAAGTGGTCTCCACCTTGGAAAGTGTCTGCAACGACGCTCACATGCTCAGTGGGCTCTGAGCAGCTGTTGAGAAGCTTAGAGGTCTTCATATTCATTCAGAGTTGCACAGCAGCTTCATGGACGCCATCTTCATGATATTCAGATTCCTCACCTAAGTGAGCACCGACACTGAGCTTATTTGTGCATGCGCAGTTGGGGCCAGGCTGGTATTCATGCCTACTGTACATGCTCTGGAAAGCTCCCACGATTGCCGAAGTAAACAAGAAGATCCGAAGATACTGAAGATGGCACCTATGATCTCTGCTGTGTTACTCTGATGAATATGTCCATCTTAATGCAAGGGACACTTTTTTCAAGTAAGGTACTATGAAGGGATAAAGCAGGGAGGGGGCCCATGAAGGGAAGGGGATGGGAATTTTCGCTTAACTGAGGTTTAGTTCCCTTTTAAGTGCTTTTCTTTCTGTTCAGATAGTTTTCTTTTCATTATGTCATTTTAACCACTGCCTGATTGCTAGGGTTAGTGGAATCAAGCAACCAGATTACAGTTCCCACTGAACTGCTGTTAAAAGGTTATTTAAAAAAGAAAACAAAAAAAGAATAAATAATATAAGTAGCTAACTGTCTTAAAATACTTCTGTCTGCACTATACCAAAGGTAATTTCAAGGCAAGCTATAAAGCTCATGATTGCTACCAGTTCACCAGACCTGCATACTATACTCCATCCAAGCAGAAAAAACTATGAACCTGACTATGATCATGCATAACAATCCATCAAGGATCATTTATAATGCAGTTTTAATGTTCACTGCTCTGTTTCTTCTAACATGTCTAACAAATTTAGCATGTAAGGGCATGCTTGTTACTGAAACCAATATGTTTAGGGTCCTAACATTACATTACAGTCTTCAATTTTAATAAAATGTTAATAACATAACCATTTTAATTATGTATGCCTGCCAAGTAAAATGCACACATTACAGTAGTATGTAGTATGATCTTTCATTTAAATTATCAATTAAGTATGCTGACCATACACAACTGTAGGCAGATATTATTAGCATGTGTATATATATATATATATATATATATATATATATATATATATATATATATATGTCAGGGTTTATGGGATCTATAATAATCTCTTCTTCAACTATAAAAAACACACGTTCCAGGTGAATCGGAATACATTCTGTGCAAAAACATGTGCGTGTCAAAAACGTGCCCGAGTCGATGCGCATGCTTGAATGCGGGCCTGTGTTGAAGCGTGCCCACGAATACACTTCAGCGCGATTGATTTGTTTGCTCTGACTGGGACTACTCTAACAAACTCCCTTATGATGCCCATTAACTCCAAAGCATTTTGGTGAAAAGAAAAAAAAAGTTAATTGACCATTGACTCCAATGTATTTCATGCAAGCGAAAAAGGGACAAAAACACCTTTTGACTTCAGTGCATCTTGTTTTGCTAATTTTTCAGAGATTTTAGGAATTTTTGACAAAGCTAGTAAGAGGTGTTCATGTGAATACCAATAGCCTACCTACAGTCATATGAAAAAGTTTGGAAACCCCTCTCAGCCTGCATAATAATTGACTCCACTTTCAACAAAAAAGATAACAGTGGTGTCTTTCATTTCCCAGGAACATCTGAGTACTGGGGTGTTTTCGGAACAAAATTTTTATTGAAGCAATATTCAGTTGTATGAAATTAAATGAAATGTGAAAAACTGGCTGTGAAAAAATGTGGGTACCCTTGTAATTTTGCTAATTTGAATGCATGTAACTGCTCAATACTGATTACTGGCAACACCAAATTGGTTGGATTAGTTCATTCAGCCTTAATCTTCATAGGCAGTTGTGTCCAATCATGAGAAAATGTATTTAGGGTGGCCAATTGCAAGTTGTGCTTCTGTTTGACTCTCCTCTGAAGAGTGACAGCATGGGATCCTCAAAGCAACTCTCAACAGATCTGAAAACAAAGATTTTCAGATCGAAAATGGAAAACGAAAAGAAAATGGAAAAAAAAAACAAAACATCCTTTTTAATGTGCGCCCCTCACTAATGGTGCCCTAGGCAGCCGTCTACCCTGCTTCCCCTAGTTCCGGCCCTGCTCATTTATACAAGCAACAGTCATTTTGAAACAAAGTGCTTTGGACTGATGAAAGAAAAATTCAGTTATTTGGTCATAACAAAAAGCGCTTTGCATGGCAGAAGAAGAACACCGCATTCCAAGAAAAACATCTGCTACCTACTGTCAAATTTGATGGATTTTCCATCATGCTGTGGGACTGTGTGGCGAGTTCAGGGAGAAGTACAATATTCTGGAATGGCTGTCACAGTCCTCCAACTTGAATATCATGGAAAATCTATGGGATGATTTGAAGCAGGCTGTCCATGCTCGGCAGCCATCAAATTTAACTGAACTGGAGAGATTTTGTATGGACAAATGGTCAAAAATATCGCCATCCAGAATCCAGACACTCATCAAAGGCATCTAGAGGCTGTTACATTTGCAAAAGAAGGCTCAACTAAATATTGATGTAATATCTCTGTTGAGGTGCCCAAATTTATGCACCTGTCTAATTTTGTTACGATGCATATTGCCTATTTTCTGTTAATTCCATAAATTTTCTGTCACCGCTCTTTCCATAAGGCATGTTATATATTAAAAGGAAGTTGCTACTTTGAAAGCTCAGCTAATGATAAACAAACAAAGCTCCAAATAATTAAGAGGGGTTCCCATACTTTTTCATATGACTGTATGTGCCGCCTCTTACATGGTGGGTGCATATATAGAAAATCGACATAAATCCAGTATTAGCGACCGCCCAAACACTGTCAGAGCTGCAAGGACTTCTAGAAAATCTCCAGAATTTATTGTAATGTTCATCTAAAATTACAATTCTAGTTTTCAAGTATTTTGAAATAAAGCTAAAACCTGGCAATCGACTATAGAAGTGAACGGCAGTTGTATTTTCAGTGAATAAGCTATTTAATTTTTCAAGTAAACCATTGACTTTATAAAGATGGAATAATGCAATTTGCTTTGTTGTTGAGTTTTCTACAAATTAACATGCTCATGTTTTTCTAATTTGAGTTTTTCATAAATATGCTTGCGATCGTAAAATTAATATTGTGGTTGGGAACTTCCTTTATAGTTATACTGCAAACTTGCTTGACTTTGCTGACTTTTGCTAACTTTAAAGCAAAGCCTTTGAAACCCAATATAGTGCATAATTGTCACCTCTGGTCAGTAAAATATCCCAATAATGATGAAAACAAGTTCTCAGGGGCTTTACCATTTATAATTGACTAGCTGAAACTAACCTTTCTTTAACATATTGTCATTAGTGAGCAGTTGTATAAAATCTTGGCTTTTGATTAAAATTGTGACTAAAATTGTTTCCTTTACTGCTTGTAATGTTATTAACACAAAGTCAGTGCTTATATTTACTATGCGGTGCTTAATAAGATGAACATATTCTGATTACATTTCATAGAAACTCTGTATTAGAAACCAAATAAACAAATTGCTTAATAATAAGCCACTCTCCATTAAGCCTTAGCATGCTGTGTCATGACTGCTTTCCCTGGATCAACCCCATTAAAAAAACATAAATGTTTACACATGGGATATTAGCTGATTGTATCAGCAGATACATGCTGTTAAATGTTATTGTTGTATATTCAAAGGGTACTAAGCAGCAATTTTTGCTGTAGGTAGCAATAAACAATGAACTAAGGGAAAGTGATGATCTGATAAAAGAAAACGATAGGTTGCACTTGATATACAGTTTATAAAGACAAAAGCTATTAATTCCTTTGGGAAAATGTTTGTCTTGGTCTAGTAATCCATTTTAATCAACCAGCTATTTCTAGTTTCTAGTCCAAGTTAAACTAACTACCATTAATTATTTAGCCAGAAATAGGGAGCAGCACCCTAAACCTAGGAGGCATCCTGGGACCCTCAGCTCCACAATAAAGACAAGACTGCATAACTTATTTGAAGGTGAGAATTGAATTTAACAGGTGCTAAGCAAGAGCAAATAATGCTGTCACAGTGATGCTAAGATAACAAGTAATGACCAGGAACAAGGAGCCCTCACAAGAGTAACATAAACTAGGAATACAGGCAGAATGTAGAGCTCAGGAACTGGATGCAGGAACAAGGTCTTTATTCTACTGTCGCTGTGTTTTATAATTCTATAATTTTTTTTATAATTTTATGTATTTAATTTTATATACCATGTGTGCTTCCATAGCAAACCGCAAAATATATTTTTGCCTAATGAAAAAAAAATTGTAATTTTAAGCAACTTTCTAATATGCATTCATCAAAAAAACTTCATTGGTTTCAAAGTTATGTGTAAATATAATTGCAAATGAAAGCATTTCTATGTCCCTTTCTTGACTACTGGAACAGTTAGCCTTGTATAAGTCTTCACAGTTGGGTTGACATAGCTGCCTGGGTGAACCAGAGTTTCCAAATACAGGGGAAACTACTTTAGTAGAATATCTAGCCCTCAGGGTCTCTCTCTCTCTCTCTCTCTCTCTCTCTCTCTCTCTATATAGTGGATAATGTACCCCCTACTGTAATTTATAAAGATATTATGTTACCGAGGAGTTATGTGACCATATAAAAGCACGAGGCCGCAGGCCGAGTGCTTTTATACAGGTCACATAACTCCGAGGTGACTATTAATATCTTTATAAATTTTAAGTGGGGGGTACATTATCTATTATAATCTACAGTTTCTGGGTTCAGTTTTACTTTTTTTGAAGTGTCTCTACAAGTTGATTTTTATCTTTAACTGCAGCTCTTTTAGGTACCTGTATTTTATTCTTGCTTTCTAAATGGCACACGTCTCCTGCAGCTGCCTCCCTGGTCTCGCTCTTTTCCTCACAGGATTCCTCTACATTTTCACTTCCCCTCCCGTCCACTATCTAAAGAATCGCTCCCCCTCTGTGTCACATCATTTTCTTTTACCGGTCATGCAGGGAAGGAGGGGGAGGGAGTGGACGGGAGGCAGAGCGAGACTTTGTAGTGTAAGGGAGGCGGAGCGAGACTTCAGACACTGGACGGGAGGGGGAGTGAAAATGGAGCCGAATCCTGTGAGGAAAGTGACACCAGGGAGGCAGCTGCAGGAGATTTGTGACAGGAGTGAGAGATGCGATGAAGGAAAGAGAAGCCCTTCATCGCATAAAACGGGTAAATCCGTTGTGGGAAGTGATTAAATGGGGAGCCCGAAAGCTATAGCGGTGGGAAGCAAGGCAGCAGCTGCGAGTGCTGTCTCTTTAAGCTTATAATCGGCGCGTTCTGACGAACGAACGCGCCGTTTATAAGGATATAATTTACAGTCTGGTCCCATAGGGAAATGACCAGACTGTAGATTATATAGATATACATATATAATATCCTGATGACAGTCCTGACCGAAATGCGTCAATATGGAGACTGAATAAACGTTTATATGAAAATCCTGTGCAGTGAGTGCTTTCTACTATTGGACTACATTATATTTGGTCAGCACCCGGCCACTGCTATAGTGAGTGGTGATTTGTGGTATATATATATATATATATATATATATATATATATATATATATATATATATATATATATATATATATATATATATATATATAAATCCATGGGGAGCCGGCACTCAAGATAAAGCGTATAAATTTGCGTAGATTTTGCTTATAACTGTACAACTATTCTAATCTGCTATTAAAGGGGTTGTTCCCCTTTAAATTAACTTTTGGTATGTATAGACTGTTATTTGCAATTTTCTATAATTTTTTATTGTTTGTGGTTTTTGATTTATTTAACTTTTCATTCAGCAGCTTTCCAGTTTGCAATTTCAGCAATCTGGTTGCTAGGGTCCAAATTACCCTAGCAACTGTGCACTGATTTGAATACGAGACTGGAATATGAATAGGAAAGGCCTGAATAGTAATAATAGATGCATAATAAAAAATAGCAATAACAATAAATGTGTAGCTTGACAGCTTTACATTTGTTTTTAGGTGGGGTCAGTGACCCCTTTTTTAGAGCTGGAAAAAGTCAGACGAAGAAGGCAAGTAATTCAAAAAATATAAAAAATAAATAATGAAGACCAATTGAAAAGTTGCTAGGAATTGGCCATTCTTTAACATATTAAAAGTTAACTTTTAGGTGAACCACCCCTTTAAAGGAGAAGTAAAGGTTAAAAACTAAGTAAGCTTTATTAGAAAGGTCTATATAAATATACCAGTAAACCCTCAAAGTAATGCTGCTCTGAGTCCTCTGTCAAAAGAAACACTGCATTTCTTTCCTTCTATTGTGTACACATAGACTTCTGTATCAGACTTCCTTTTTGCAACTTAATCCTCCAGATGTTTACTCAGGTATGGAAAAACATTCTAAAGAATACAAGTAGAGTTCTAGCTTGCACTGTTGTGGCTAATCTATTGGCGATAAACTGCCTTGGTAGCTTTCCTTCTTCATTAAGCAAAGAAAGAACATATGTTGTACAGAAATATCGAAATGTTAAAATATAGGGTTTTTATAGCAGTGCATGCCCTACATTGTATATTCAGCAAGTGAAAATAACAATATGCTTGACTAGAATTACGCAGAGGTTGTGCTTAGTGAACCTGCAGCAAATAAACCACTTGTCTGTAATTGGGTGCCCTTGGCTATAGCTATTGCAGGGTGTAACAGGACTACACCAAGCCTTTTTCTCTCATTAAACAAGTCATAGTGCAACTGTAAAAAACAAATATATATATAATATATTAAATTTTTTACACCTTTTCATTTAAAATAGATGTAATGGCAATATAAGATTACCGAATATGAAAAAATGCATTTTGAAATCATAGAAAACTTACTGATATTACTGTCGGAAAAAAAGACTACTGCTGGAAACATTTTTTTTAGTTTAGAGAGAAATAGCCTTGCTAAAATGTCAGGCAAAGGAAATGTACGACTACGTTGGCCTATTCCTTATAATGAACACACTGGAATTTCTTGCAACAGACATTGAGATACTAGAAAGGTTCAGGGGGAGTCCTTTAACCTCTTGGATCTATAACTCATTATATATTACCACGCTGATGTATATATATGCAGTATATATATATATATATATACAGTATATATATATATATATATATATATATATATATATATATATAGATATATATATATATATATATATATATATATATATATATATATATATATATATATATATATATAGATATATAATGTCCCACAGTGACAGCACTCAAACCATCAAAAGCCAGAGGTGCATAATCAATTATTTATTTTGATATATGTATATGAATGGATCAACACTTTCTGTATGTAGTGAAATATACAGTATGTGCTCTTTTATTTCACATGATAGTATAGCATCTTAATCCAACATTTCAGTCCCATTTGGGGACAGAAACTCATAAGCATCATGACAGCATTATTAAATGCATTATTATTATAAAATATGATATAGTGAATGATTATGATTTGTTTAAATGTGAGTTATCTTAGCCAAATGTCGAAGTTAAGTATTGCAGAAAAGTGAAAATATGCTTAAGACCATGTTCCTCGTTGCTATAAAGCTGCTTACCATGTGTCCTATCTGTGTTGATAGCTTCTACAGGAACTTTCTGCCAAATCAGGTGGATTTTATAGGGGTATCATCAAGTCAATAGTGGTGCCACACTTACACTATATCGCCTTTTGAAGCATCGGGTGCACAGCTGTGTTCCTCTCTGCCAAGGAATATATCCACAGTATGAAAATAAATCCAGCAGCACTCCGATATATGATTCAATTGTTTATTCCTGCCACCACCAGCTTTGCTGGTGGCACGAATAAACAATTGAATCATATATCAGAGTGCTGCTGGATTTATTTTCATTTATCCGGGTGTCATTTATAGGGATGTAGCGAACGTCGGAAAAAAAGTTCGCGAACATATTCGCGAACTTGCGCAAAAATGCGAGCGGTTCGCGAACGGTTCGCGAACCCCATAGACTTCAATGGGAAGGCGAACTTTAACATCTAGAAAAGACATTTCTGGCCAGAAAAATGATTTTAAAGTTGTTTAAAGGGTGCAACGACCTGGACAGTGGCATGCCAGAGGGGGATCAAGGGCAAAAATGTATCTGAAAAATCTGCCTGTGTGTGCTTGGAAGAGATAGTGTAGGGGGAGAGCTGTTAGTGATTTCAGGGACAGATGATAGTAAGCTTGCTGGCTAGTAATCTGCTTGATACTGCTCTGTATTGGAGGGACAGAAGTCTGCAGGGATTTGAGGGACATTTTAGCTTAGGTAGCTTTGCTGGCTAGTAATCTACTGTTCTCTTTAAACAACTGCCATACGTTGACCTTGTAGGCATTGTTTGCCCAGTTTTTTTGGACGCAGCCACTGAAGCACAGTTGCCAGAAAAAATATGCCATATAAATGCTGAAAATAGTCATTTTTCGCCATTACGTAAAATATATTATGGCTGCTTGAAAAAAGTGACTCCGGTGTTTTTTCTGGAGACGGTAATATTATGGATATTTAGACAGAATGGGAACAAGGTCACACAGCTCGATGGCGGGTTGAAGAAAACAGTGTGCAAATAATGCCTACAAGGCCAACGTATACACTACTACAGCGGTGGATACGGATTACGTAAAATATATTATGGCTGCTTGAAAAAAGTGACTCCGGTGTTTTTTCTGGAGACGGTAATATTATGGATATTTAGACAGAATGTGAACAAGGTCACACAGCTCGATGGCGGGTTGAAGAAAACAGTGTGCAAATAATGCCTACAGGGCAAATAATGCCTAAAAGGTCAACTTATACACTACTACAGCGGTAGTAAAATAAAAAAAAGTAAAATAAAAAAAAAATGAATATTAAAAAAAAAAATTAAAGTTGGTGCTGCTGAACTACTAGGAGCAGCAGATTAGCACACCAGTCCCACTCCCCAACACTGCTAGACTAATAGCACTGGGCTCTTATAGTAGTAGTAGTAGTAGTAGTAGTAAAACAACAAAAAAATAAATAAAAGCAGTCCTTACAAGGACTACTGTTATTGCAGCAGTCAGCAGATGAGATCAGAAGCAGGACAGCTGCCCACTGCAGCTACATACAGAGCACTGCAGTAGAAGGTAGATTACTAGCCAGCAAAGCTACCTAAGCTTAAATGTCCCTCAAACCCCTGCAGACTTCTGTCCCTCCAATAACAGAGCAGTATCAAAACGATTACTAGCCAGCAAACTTTCAACTGTCCCTGAAATCACTAACAGGCAGCAGCTCTCTCCCTACACTATCTCTTCAGCACACACAGGCAGAGTGAAAAAACGCTGCAGGGCTTCGGTTTTTATAGGGAAGGGGAGTGGTCCAGGGGAGAGCTTCCTGATTGGCTGCCATGTACCTGCTGGTCTGGGGTGAGAGGGCAAAAAAAAGCGCCAACAATGGCGAACCCAAAATGGCGAACGTCGCGCGACGTTCGCGAACTTCCGGCGAGCGCGAACACCCGATGTTCGCGCGAACAAGTTCGCCGGCGAACAGTTCGCGACATCTCTAGTCATTTACCCCACATTCTAGAATAGATGATACTCTTCTACCACTAAAGAGGAAGATGGCTTGGATTCATGTTCTAAAAGCAGTCAAACTTGACCCTTCAAAGTAGCAGCGGCTCAGTCACTAAAGGAACACACTACAACTCTTCTGAGAAATGTTGCTCTACAGAACATTTGATAGTTGGAAAGCATCAAACCTTCTAGTCAGCTTAAACAAAAACTGTGCATTATACTAGTTGAAATATAGAAAGAAAGTGGTGTTTTGGGTTGATTTATTGTAACTTTCTGAAAAAAAATCTACTCATCCCATCCATCTTATTCACATCCTACTACCTCCTTTCAAAGGCTGTGCAGGGGAGCTGGCAGCACCTAGCACACATGGATAGGATAGGAACCAATCAGCAGCTAGGCTGACCTGAGGGCACTGAAGCCTGTCTTTGCTTATGTAATTGCAAGGGCTGTGATTGGCTATCCCTCACCTATTGTGCTTCAGGCAGGGATCATTAGGACACACCCACCCCTCATTTGAACTCAGACAGCGACTGTAGTAGATCTATAGGGAGCGCCAATAAAAGGGTTATTTATAAAGATAAAATATATTTTTAGCCTAAAGTAAAATCAGCTCCATATATTATTCATTATTGCCTACAATTTAAGGGGGATGGACATCCTATATGTCTCCTTTTTATTCATTGGTTAGTGAGCAACCAGCACAGGGGCGTAACTATAGAGGAAGCAGACCCAGCAGCTGCAGGGGGGCCCAGGAGGTATAGGGGCCCCACGAGGCCCTAATTCATATACAATTTCAATAAATATTGGAGAAACAAGTCAACCTCTAAACATTTTGGGGGCCTGAAAAATAATTTGCTGTGGGGCCCAGTAATATCTAGTTACGCCACTGAACCAGCACATGGGTGTTACAAAGGTGACTTTGTCCTTTAAAGGGCATGTACAGTAAACATAATTACAGAAATGTTTTTTCTAAGCAACTATCCATGTACAGTAAAAACATTATCAAGGTTTTTAGATATTTGGAAATATAACTGCTACCAAAAGCAATATCTGTCTGCTCCCTTTTATTATCTGCCCTGAAACAACATTGACACAAAGTAGGAGAAGAGAAGCGTTCAACTGTATTGTTTTACAAAACAAACCAGTAGTGCAGGAAGGGACAAAAAAAATACTTCTTTCAAATGCAATTACAGCACCAGGAGTACATGTCACATACCAGGAACATATAAGAATTCATTTGTAAATGACGATGAAGGGCACTTTCACTAATTCTGTTGTTTGTGATATATGAATCACGTTGACCAAGTATGAGTATATTATTGTGAATGCAATAATTCAGTTATGTAAAACATTAATATTATGCGTTTAGAAACTCAGCAGGGCTCATCACATGATGGATGGAACAATGGTTTAAATTTTTATTGCAATAGGACCCATTCCCCATTAATTTTTTCAAGCCATACTTTGCATGGAAACCCAAACTAACATGAAAGTGAATCTTCTGGTTGAACACAATATCACAACAGACTGAACGCGTCTCACATAAAACACCCTGTGTGCCTTTATGTCTCCATACTGGACTGTGCATAATGCAAAAGGAATGCAAATGTTCATTAGTGATGAACAAATCTGTTTCGCTTTGCCAAATAATTTGCGGCAAAAAACGCGAAATGCATTGAAGTCAGTTGGTGTCAAAATAATTTTGACGCGCTTCAATTTTTGACGCAAGCGACCATTTTTATATGCGTGACTATTTCGTCCAAATGCATTAAAGTCAATGGGCATCCAAATAACTTTGACGCGCTTCAATTTTTGACACAAGTGACCATTTTTATACGTGTGACTATTTAGTCCAAATGCATTAAAGTCAATGGGCATCCGAATAATTTTGATGCGCTTCAATTTTTGACGCAAGCAACCATTTTTATACGTGTGACTATTTAGTGCAAATGCATTAAAGTCAATGGGCATCCGAATAATTTTGATGCGCTTCAATTTTTGACGCAAGCAACCATTTTTATACGTGTGACTATTTAGTGCAAATGCATTAAAGTCAATGAGTGCCTAAAAATTAATTTTGACGCAATGACAATTTTTATTTGTTGCGGCGGATTTTGTTGCAGGTGAATTTTTGAGGCAGTTTCGCAAAAACATTTGCAGTCGGCAAAATGTGGAAATTCGCTGTGAATAGTGATGGGCGAATTTATTCAAAAGGCGCAAATTCACAGGAAATTTCTGTTTTTCACCGCTGGCGAATAAATTTGTGAAACTGTCGCAAAATTCAAAGTCAAAAATATTTGACACCGGTGACAATTATGACGCCGGCATCAATTTAATGTGCGCCCATTGACTTTAATGCAATTGGCCAAAATTGGCGCAAGTCAAATTGTCGGTTGTCAGTTTTGCAAATTTTTCGCCGTTTCGTGGGAAATTTGCTAATTTTTTGGTGAAGCGAAAAGGGACAAATTCGCCCATCACTAGCCGTGAATCCATGGCTGCAGAATTTATTAGCCCATCACTATTGGGCAGTTACTGTTGTAAAGGGCACTAGAAAGCAAAGCATGTATGCATAAGAAGAAGAAATACTGTCAGTCGGATTGGTGTCCTACCCACGCATAACAGGGGAGGTTATAATAGGTTGAGTTTTTTATCCTACAGAAGGGCATTTGCCTGGAGTAGAAGGCGAGGAGCAGCTAGCAACTGTGAGTTAATGGTGAGCAGCTCCTGGCAGTGTGATGGGACAAGCTGGAAGATACATGCCTGGGAGTTGTGCAAGTGCTGTAGGTCTCCTATGATTCTGCAGTTACAGCTGGGTGTCCGTGATCAGCCGCCCATTGTCGCCCTGTCTCCCTTAGGAGACACTTAGCGCTGCTTTCAGAACGTCGGACAGCTCATTCATACCGTGTCAATCCGAGGACGTGACGAGACAACCCGACCAATCGCGCTTCCCACTCGCTTCTAAAAAAGCTCCCGTTGCCCGAGTGGGGGGCGGGACTGGTGGCTGACAGTTTCTCCCCAACAGGCCGCCTGAGTGCCGCGCTGTACTGCCAGAAAATCAACTGCCAGAAGTGTCGCTTTCACCTTGTAGGCTGCTTTCATCTAAGGCTTATTGGCAAGGCAGGTGCGTGTTGGCTGTGCCAGTAGCATTGTAGCTGATAAGAAGCTCCAGCACTTGGCATAGCAAGGGCGTTGTACAGGACTAAGCTTTACTATGGAAGAGGAGAAATACTTGCCGGAGCTGGTGGCAGAGAAACACAGCTTGGACCCGTCCTTTGTTCATGCCATGCGCCTCCTGGATGAAGGTAAGGACTGATTGTATGGGTGCCGGACTGACAGATTGTATGGGTGCCGCACTCACTGTATGGGTGCCAGACTCACTGTATGGGTGCCATGCCTTTGTTACAATTCAAGCGTCAAAGACTGCAACATCAACTATAGGAATTCTCCTTTGTGCAGGCGCATTGGGGGGCAAGACAACTGATGGAACCGACCGTTTGGCACAGAAAGTAACCTGTATGGCAGCCAAACATCACCAGAACATTTATTATTTGTAATACTGCCATTCCATCCCTAAGGGGGATCATATTAAAGGCAATGTTACACGTTTCATTTGTGACTGATTTGAAAGGATGTATTTCGTGCGCAAAGAAATTGCCCAAGTTTTTATTGTGCCTTTTTAAAAATGCGCAGGAAGGTCCCCTGCACATGTAGGTGCTGTATTCCTTGCTTTGTTACGCTAAATGTACTTGGTAGATTCCAGCAGAGGGTGTGGGTTGTGATTCCCCCCTTGTAATCCCCATGATGTGCTTAAATTCTTAGTATGAATCTGCCCAGGACTGGCATGTATTTAAAGGGAACCTTCAGCATAAAAAAAAACAGATTTTGGCATAATAAAAGGAAAAGAAATGATGAGCACTGCAGTGATCCCATATACATAAATGAAACACTTTCAATGGTTTTCAAGTTATTTATGAATGTAATTGTATGGGGTTTATTATCCAAAACACCTGGGACCTGGGGATTACTGGATAAGAGATCTTTCAGTAAATTAGATCACCATACTTTAAGCCTGATAAAAATAAACAAAACAGTGAATAAATCCAGTAGGATTGTCTTAACACCAATATGGAATCATCGGGGCAAAATCGCCAAAGCACGAAGCAGCTAACACTAGCGCAAATTCGCCAGCGTGGCGTCATTTCGTGAATTCGCCGATTTACTAATGAGCCCTGGCGAAACTTCGCAGGTTAGTTTGCCCCATGGAGCTTAGTTAAAATCAAGTACAAGGTACCATTTTATTATTGGAGAAAGTGAAAAATTCTGAATAGCAGTGTTTCCAAATAAGAGATCTTGTATCTGTATTTGTCTTTACCTTTCTCTTCTCTGATTCCAACTCTTGAAACAGTGTAGGGAAACTGAGTTCTTCTCTAGGTCTATTAATCAACTTGCTTCTGCTACATTATCAGGAGTCAGAACCAGTAGTGCAGAGCACATAAACAGACAGGGGTATATTGCTTTCAATTACATTTGCATATAACTTACTTAAAAACGAATGAAAATATCTTGTTAATATATAATGGAAAGTGTCGGGGAATTACATTCTCTTTTATTATGCAAAGCCAGTTTTTATGTTGAGATCCCCATTAATAGCAGAGAACATTGGGGCTCTTGATTACATGCTTTCCTGAATGACAGATTGTTGGAAGCCAGAACATGTTAGTTACATTGCTGAATAGTCTTGTGGAAATGTGTATTGGTGCCAAGACTGCAATTTTGTAAGATGAGATCTATTATGATTTGTGCCCTGATGCTGCTTGTTATTTCTGGCAGTAGTGATTTTCCCATGTTTGCCTTATCTCTGCCAAGTGACATTAATAATATATAAATATCACAAAATACCCAGCGTTTGCTGATGATAGATAATGCAGAGCCCCAGCATCCCTCACTTATCAGACGATGCAGAGATGGAAATCTACTTTTGGTTCTGACTTCATGATGTAAGTGGGCTTTGTATGTGCAGCAAATGGCTCAAGCCTTCCAATTTCTATTAAGGCATTTTTAACTCTTATCTGTAGTAAGGCATTTCTAGTATTATTAAGGTGATGCGTGTTGGCCCATGTCTGTAAGAGAAATGATCTTGCAGTGGAATCATTTTGCAGCAGGGGGAGTATGTGCTATATGGCATCTGCAAATACCTTCCTAGAGCTATAGAGAGAGCAAATGTAAACACCAAACTAACAATGACATGATTTATGGGATAGGTCAGGTAGCACATGCACAGCTTACATTATGTTATCTTCTTTAAATGAATTCGATCTCATTACATACCATTTCATGTGACTTTCTTTTGTCTAGTCTGTAATAAATCACGCAGTGAAAAAACTTCACCCATTGACTTGCATATCGAGCAGAAAATGATGGAGCAATATAAGAACTTTAATTGTATTGAACAATATGCACAGCATTGATTTCTAATATAACATTTAGCTCTCTGCGGAAGAAGAAAGTATATAGTTGCAATTCCACGTTGGTTTTGTTAGTGCTATAACCAACGACAATATTGTACTTTGGGTGAACGTTTACTGTTTGTTAGATAAACAAATGGGATCAGTTATCCGGAAACCCATTATCCAGAAATCTCCAAATTATGGGAAGATCATCTCCCAGAGATTCCATTAAAATGCAATAATTTATATTTTTAAAACTGATTTTCTTTTTCTCTGTAATAATAAAAAAAGTATCTAGTACTTGATCTGAACGAAGATATAATTAATCCTTATTGGAGGCAAAACAATCCTATTGGAATAAATGAATGTTTAAATGATGTTTTAGTAGAGATATGGAGATACAAATTACGGAAAGATCCCTCCAGAAAACCCTAGGGGGCAAATTTACTTACCGTCGAAGTTTCGCCAGTGTTGGCTTCGCCGCACTTCGCCAGGCGAATTTTCCCCAGGGCGCTGCTAATTCACTAAAATACGAAGTTGTGCTCAGGGAGCGAACCGTAGTGAAGTTGCGCAAGCGTTAATTCATCAAGCAAAGCGAAGTTACGCTAGTGATGCCTAATTTGCATACGGCGCCAAGTTAAGGTACAATGGACGTATATGTAGCAGCAAATACATTATACTACACAAGCCTGGGAAAGCTTCATAAAATAAAATACAGTTGTTATTTTTCCCTATACATGTGCCCACTGTATAGTTTAGGTGACATATGTTAGGAAATGTAGGGGGGAAGGAGGGTACCCCCCAAAAAAATTACGATCTTTTTCAGCCTATCACCCTTTAAAAACTAAAAGACGCCAGCCTTTTTTGGGACTTTTTTTGAAGAAATCCCTATCTACGCTATTGCACTTTGCGTGGTCTGAGGTGGTGAAGGCAAGTCTGGCGCAAGAGGTAACACTCAGTAAAATCAGTATCTTAATTAATTTGCAAAGTAACGCTCTTCAAATTAGCGTAGTTACATACCTTCGCCATAGCGCAACTTCGCCTGGCGTAAGGGTGCGAAGTAGCGCTAGAGTAGGTCCACTTCGCTAGCGAATTTACGCCAGCACCCATTAGTAAATCAGTGAAGTAACAAAATAACATCACGCTGGTGAATTTTTGCTAGCGTTAGCCACTTCGCCCTTTAGTAAATTTGCCCCTAGGTCTCAAGCATTCTGGATAATAGATCCTATACTTGTATTTAAAAGTTTAGGGAAATGACCAATTATTTAAGAACTGATGACTTTTATCATAGTCATTTATAGCCCCAACCTATACATTTTTTAAAGTTTAAAGCTACTGATAATATAAGATATTAAAAAATAATAATTTTTGCTGTGGTGGCTTGGGGATTGATCTAAGTAAGGGCTATGGTATGTCACATAGGGAGGTTTGTTGTTATGGCTTCTGGTAGCAGGAAGGCTGGAAACATAGGAAGACTGTGTCCCCTGCTCTTTTTCATTGTGAAACAGAACCAGTGATTGGCATGTAATGCCCCCCAGATAGAAGCTCTCAGGGACTTGCATTGTCTTCAGCATCTGCCAGAACTCCAGCTCACCTTCACTGACTGAAAATGGTGGCCTTATTCATTCTGGCTCAGCACCAGCCCCCTGTGTGTGTTATATGAGTCAATGCAACTTTCCCTCTTATCCATTGAGAAAGCCATACATTGAGCTCTTCACTTACAGAGAGGCTCTCACAGTACAGGGTGACTCTTTTACAGGCTGAAGCCGTTTTCATACAATGGCAGAACAACAGTATCCCAGTGTCCTATAGTTCTGTTCAACAGCCAAATGTACTGTATTTATGCAGCTATAATATATTTTGTCTTTTTGTAGAGCTATTTTTAATTCTTCTATGTTCCTTTGTTTGTTTTTTTTCAGTTGGACCTTAGAACATTTTAATTTGTAATGTAACTTGATTGGTGTATGTAACTTAAAGTCAAAATGATATGCATATAGTATTTATTTATTTATTACATGCTTTGTTTTTCATGTAGATTGGTATGGGCATGGTATGAGTGGCTTGTATGATAAGAACTGAGCAGGATGGCAGAAACAAAACCTTTAATAAAGACAAGCAAAAAGGACACTTTCAAAGCAAATACAATATGTTTTTTAAAGAAGCTGAAAAATAAATAAATAAATATATATATATATATATATATATATATATATATATATATATATAATGAAATAAGATACTGCTTTTAGACTTGCTGTTTAGGGTATTGAAATGTATGAGAAATTCTTATAGTATTAATCACTAGAGACCTTATCAGTCATTGAATGCAAAAATAAAGAAATATTACTGTACTGATAGCACTGAAAGGGAAATAATCCAAAGAGTATAAACCCACTAAAGCAGCTATGAAGTTACCAGGAGGAGACACAAATGTATCTGGCCACATGTACAGTAAGGAAGATGAAGAGAAAGATAAAAATCCAAGGTCACAGTCATGAAGAGTGTCTGCACTTTGGCTATAGCAATACTCAAAAGCAACAATTAAGAGTGACTGGAGTTTGTCATACTGTATATCCTTAGACCTTTGTTAAGAGCCAGGTGCTATGGACAGATGATGTCAAAATGAAATTCCTTGGCTATAAAGCCATAAATATATTTGCTGTCAAAAGAGGGAAGCATATTAAAAAAAAGCCTTATAATGATCATGAAATATGCCAGGTAATTGTTGATGTTGTTTAGCTAATGCTGGAGCCCTTTTACAGATGAACGGAAACGAACTCTTATATAAGTATGATTTATTTATGTAATGCTGACATATTCACCAGTGCTTTATTCATAATTAATGATGGGCGAATAAATTCGCCAGACATGAATTTGCAGCGAATTTACTCGTTTTGCCGCAAGTGAAACCGTGGCTACAATTCGCAGACAAAAAATCCACTGCATAAAAAAAAAATTGATGCGCGTCAAAATTGGCGCGGGCATAAAAATTATTCGGACGCGTATACAAATTATTGCATCAAAATTATTCTGACGCCTATTGACTTCAATGCGTTTCACAAATTTTTCGCTGTTTCGGGAATTTCGTGGCACAGATTCGCCCATCAATATTCATCATTTTTAATCTTGTACATTCTCATTAAAGTCTCATTAGTGGTGTTAGTCTCAGTCCTACTGGCGTTTGTAGCATAATATCTCTATCATGGGGAAACACTAGGGTTATCATCACAGGGGCATCAGAAATGATTTTGCCTACAATTATGTATTTGGACTATTGGAGGAAACTGCAAAGAATGCTGTACTAGAAACTCAGGATCTAATCAATCATTTTTTAAGAAATACCTGTGCTAAAATAAAAGCCTCTGGCTGCCCTTCTGCTTTTTTCTGTGTTTGAATTTTTAAAGACATAGAAATGCCTGCCCAAACTGTAAGAAAATGTGCTGATAGTGCTGCCCAGAACACTATTGCTATTTAATTTGAAGGAGAGGGTTAACACTCCTCTTTTTTTTTTTTTACATATTTTAGGGGGAGACCTGGGGTAGGCAGAAAATGCCCTCCCAAAAAAAAGCAAATCTTGCTGAGTAAACCAGGGACAGGACAGCATGGACTGGGCTTCAGGTTACTGCCCTTTCTCTTCAGAGTCCAGTGACCTGACAGTGGTGGGACTGGAACCTTTTATTCAGGAGCCTTTTGATTGGAGAGCCCCCTATATAGATAACTAACTCCTGGGACACCAGCCCTGCAGTTCTCTGTAGCAACTCACTGTAAATTTTCTGCACATTCACATTAACTTTTGGCTAGTGTATCTGTGTATGAACACTTATAAAATATCCCAGTCACTGTTTTCGTGCATATCCGGTGCATATCTAATTTAATGTATAGTCATCTTTTACAGCCCTATACTAAAGGGGACATCATTTAAGCAGAGATTACCCAATAATGATACAATCATAATTCAAAATTCCTATAAAAGAACATGTAAGATTCAGACCACAAACAAGGGAGCAGCTTACTGTACATAATTTTTTTAATTGTGCTAAAATAGCTTTACATTTACAACTAAGACATGAATGCTATAATCCTCATAGTATCCTGGATAGCAAACCCGTGTTTACTGCTACATCTGATGCTTGAATTTCTATTCAAGTCTTTTCACGGTATGGAAATCATATCTTTAAACTGTTTTGCATATGTTTAAAAAATCTATTATCCCACACCCAGTATTGATGGGCGAATTTATTTGCCAGGCGAGAATTTGCAGTGAATTTCCATGTTTTGCCAGCAGTGAATAAATGCGAGAAATTGCCGCGAAAATTCGCCCATGAATTTTCGCCGTCGTAAAAATATATTGATGCTGGCGACAATTCAACGCTGACCACAATTCTAGGTGCCGATTGACTTTAATGGGCATCGGAAGTGTCGCCAGCATCAGAATTGACGCCGGCGTCAGATTTCATGTTTCTCAAATATTTTTCCATTTTGCAAATTTCACACAGGCCCACCTCTAACTCTCTTGGGTTCTGACTAACACAGTCAGTGCTGGATCCAAAGGCTGTGCTGCAAGTTTCTTTGCTCCCGTGGCTATTTGTACATGGCCAAACGCAGTGTGAAAAGTGTACAAAAAGGCAGATTACTGCATTTTTATTGCACTTGCTTCAGCTTTGCAAATTAGCCTTTATTCAACACAAGGCCCATGTACAGGTATACAGCCGGAATTTTTCTTCTGATTCTCAGATGCCATAATTGCTCAAAATCTAACACAGCCATGCATAGTAAAATACAATTTGAGTGGCCAGACTGACATGCCATGCTTCTTTTGCCTGAAGAAAGTTTAGATGATATAGCAGCTAAATCAACAAATAAAAGAGTGAATTTATAATACAAAATGACAATGGCAAATCAGAGATCGTTTAACACTTTGGCCATCGGACTATTATTTTAAGAGGCACAATGGAGGAAATAAAGCTACTTTGAATACATGAATAGCTGTTTAAATGATTAAAGGCAAAAGTTCTATTAAGACCCTTTAGGAGTTCCGTTAACTGTATGGGGCACATTTACTAAGGGTCGAAATGAATTTTCGAATTTAAAAACTTTGAATTTCGAACTAATTTTTGGGTACTTCAACCATCGAATAGGCCTAAATTCGACTTCGAATCAAATTAAAAAAAAGTTTGACTTCAAAAATCGAAGTACTGTCTCTTTAAAAAAGTCTTAAACCTGCCGAATTGCTATGGGGACCTCCGAGAACCTATAGCTAACAATTGGCTAAGTTTTTAGAAGTCGGAGTAAAATCGATTCGATTAAATCGTGCAATTCGAAGGATTTCATCATACGATCGAAGGATTTTACTTCGATTGGATATGGCCAAATTCGATAAAAATATCGAAGTAATGCCATTCGATGGTCGAATTTCGAAGTCTTTTACACTTCAAAATTCGACCCTTGATAAATCTGCCTCTATATGTTGGGCTGTACCCCATATGGCAACAGTGGTGTTTGTTTTCTAAGGAACCACTGGATATCCTGAAAAGGCCTAATGGATCACAGAGTGCTAATCCCATTCTTCTGCAAATCCATCACCTGCACTATGTTTGCTGAATGGCAAAACTCCATTAAGTTTAATAATGATTTTCCATCTTTTCCTGCACACTGATTGACTTTCATGTGGGTTATCCAGTTACAGTGTAATTTAGCACAAACCTCAAGTGACCATTTGCACCTGCAAGGAATGATGGATGAAGCAATGTGTCAGTTTTAGAAACATATTCCTCTTAATTGAAATCAGCATTCTGAATCACGGGCAGATAAGAACTTGTCTTTTTTTTGCACACATATGGATTTTTAATCAAAAGTTATGTCTTACTAGTATACTATTCAGCAGTTTTCTAACAGACAAAAACATTTCAAAGGCTGTGCACGTTTTTATAAATGTATTTGTAAAGGTTTCTGCCTTTTGATTGCGGCTTCAGCTTTAATTATAATAACAGTGAGGATAATGTGGCTAATGGATTTGTGCTGTGTTTAGTTGATATATATCAGTCTAGTTTAACCACGACTGCTACTAATGTTTGCTCTGATATTTATTATTTATATTGAGACCGGCTTTTGCTTAACTTGCTGCTGTAGATTGTTGGAGATGGAAATTATTACAATATATGAATATATTACTGATATTTCAGACACATCTGAAAATTTCCACCAGACACAAATTTTCCTGCTATATACTGTTATTGTTTATGTGGAAAATATGTTTTCCTCCAGACCCCTGATTTTTTTTTTTATAAAATCTGACTTTTAAAAAATCACAGATTTTTCTCAATTTATTTAACCCCGAGGGTGGTAAAGTCCGAATATGAAAATCCGGCATCTCAGACCTGTCGAGGCTGCATATAAGTCAATGGGAGAAGTCCCAATGATTTTTTAATGTACACTGGGTTTCGTGCAATACCCCAAAGTTTTCGGATGAAAATTCTGAAAAATTTTGAAATTTGTATGAAAAAAATCCTAAAATTTCCTGAAAATCAGATTTTTTTTTACCGCAAAGCAAATTTTTGAGAAAATGTAATAATAAATAAGTGTAAAAGGCCCGAGCGCATTCGATTGGAGATTGTAGTAGAAAATATTGAGATAAATTCAGACTTTAATAAATAACCCCCTTCATGTTTATTTAACCATGCTTATAATAATGTTATTATTAACAGCTTGACAGTTTTAAAACATATTATAATTTTAGATACATACAGGGCAGCCATCAGGGGGGGACAGGGGGGAGAGTTGTAGGGGGCCCCGAGGGTAAGGGGGGCCTGGCCACGCCACTCTTACTTGACTAGCCGGGCCCCCCATCTTTCTGAGAGCTGCTGACTTTGGGAAGGCATGGACGTTTAAGGGGCCCTGGCCACCAATTTTCTTATAATGTGGGGGGGGGGCCCTGGCCACCATTTTTTTCTCATGTGAGGTCCTAGCCACCAATATTTTTTAATGGGGGGGCCCTGGCCACAAATATTTTTTTATGGGGGGCCCTGACCACCAATATCTTTTTATTTTTTATTAACATATGGGAACCCTAGCCACCAATATTTTTTCGTTTTTTTACTGTGTGGTGGGGGGGCGGACCTGTGGGGTGGGGAGGGTGGACCTGTAGGTGGGGCTTGCAGTGGGCGAAGCCCAGAGGGCCCAGGAAATTTTGTCGTATGGGGCCCTGTGATTTCTGATGGCGGTCCTGGATACATACCGGGATTTCAGCCCTTAAGCAGAAAACTCAGAATTTCCTCTGTTATAATAAAACAGTAGCTTGTACTTGATGGCAACTAAGCTGAACAAATCCATAATGGTGACAAAACAATACTATTGAATTTATTTAATGTTTTAATGTTGTTTTATCAGACTCAGGATATGGTAATCCAAATTACAGAAAGACACCAGGTTCCAGTTATTCTGGATAATAGGTCCCATGTGTATTGTATAATTTTAGAGTTTTTTACAAAATTATAGCCATCTACTTTAACTGCTGGTTTCTGTGTTATCATACTAATATGAAGGTCATTGGGTATCAGAGCAGATTCAGATTATATTTATTATTAGATTATTATTATCATCTGATTATAAACACCACTAGAACATACTTTTCCATGCAGTAGACCATTTATTCAAAATACTTCCTGTTCAGCAGCTTAATTATCATAAAATGCTGATATCATGTAGAAGTCTATGATAATCCAGTGACTGGGTAGGGCCATGAATATCTCTTGGAGTGCTACATCTGACCAGTGGGCCTGTGCTACATTATCACTCATTGATATGGTGACACTCAAGAAAAAACAAATATAAACATATTATAAGGTATGTTTAGCAGTTAGAGAATAGAGAGATACAAATTGTGCTGGTCATTCTTGATGTTTCAAAACACTGGAAGGGGTCCAGTTGGAATTCTCAATATATTGTTTCTGAATAACAACACTCACATGCTCAGTGGGCTCTGAATGGCTGTTGGGAATCTAAGCTTAGGGGTTGTCAAAAATTATCAAGCAGAAAATGAGGTTTGCCTGTAAAATAAGCTGATGCTACAGGGTTGATCATTCATTTCTGATGCTAGCTGCACTGGTTTCTGTGCTGCCATGTAGTAATTATCTGTGATAATAACTAATCTGCCTTATATTGTGACATTTCTATTCTATGTGTACTGTATATTTGGAGATGATCCCTATTCTCAGTAAGTGACAGCAGCACAGATCATGTGCAGTGAATCAGTAGAAAAAAGATGGGGAGCTACTGGGGCATCTTTAGAGACACAGATATTTACTGCTAAAGGGCTATGGTTGCCTTAGGCTGGTACAGAAGCCCAAGACATAATGTACAACATTTCTAGTCTACTTCTTTGGTTAAGCTTTAGTTCTCCTTTAAAATTCAAGCGCTTCTACAAATCATTGCTGTACAATACAGGCATAGGATCTATTATCTGGAGTGCTTGGCACCTGGTGATTTCTAGATGAGGAATTTTTCCATAATCAGCATGCTTTAAGTCTGCTACTCTTTTATTTTTTATAGAGAATGGGAAATCATTTTTAAAAATTATACTTATTTGTGTAAAGTGGACGCTATGGAAGATGGCCTTCCCACAGTGATCTGAATACCAGGTTTCTGGATAAAGGTTCCATACCTGTACTATAGAAATACTTAGAATAAATAGTGCAAAAAGCAGAACAGAATTACAGTTTTCTTTACTGCTTTTTACCAGTTATGGTACCTGTTATCCAGAATGCTTGGGACCTGGGGTTTTCTGGATAATGGATCTTTCTGTAATTTAGATCATCTTCATACCTTAAGTCTACTAGTCATGTAAACATTAAATTAACCCAATAGGCTGGGTTTGCTTCCAATAAGGATTAATTATATCTTAGTTTGGATCAAGTACAAGGTACTGTTTGATTATTACAGAGAAAAAGGAAATAATTTGTATAGGGGTAGTTCACCCTCCAACACTTTTTTCAATTCAGTTTCAGATCACCAGAAATAAAGACTTTTTCCAATTACTTTCTATTTTCTATTTGTGACTGATATTCTAATATTGAAGTCTAAAGTTAAATGTTTCACCTTCTGCCTCACGAGGGAACTTCAGGTGGCTTCGGAAATCAAAGCGCAAAGCTTCCATCTGCTTGATTTTTCATTCAAGCAGATGGAAGGCAGACGGAAGGCAGTTCAGGGAGATTGTCGCCCTGCAGAAGAGCCGATTAGTCGCCAGGCGACTAAATCTCTCCGAATCTGCCCTCTTCCCCAACCCCAAAACAGCTCTGGGGGGGAAGGCACAGACTATGCAAACAGTTCTAATTTGATACATTTAGTTGATACATTTCTTATCTTTGTCTCTGCTGAGTACAATCTGTGGGTTTCATTACAGTTAGGGGCAAATTTTTCAAGGGTCGAATATCGAGGGTTAATTAACCCTCGATATTCAACTGGGGAATGAAAATCCTTCGACTTCGAATATCGAAGTCGAAGAATTTTGCGCAAATAGTTTGATCGAAGGAATAATCGTTCGATCAAAGGATTATCCTTTGACCAAAAAACAGTTAGGAAAGCCTATGGGGACCTTCCCCATAGGCTAACATTGGGTTCGGTAGCTTTTAGGTGACGTACTAGGGGGTCAAAGTTTTTTCTTAAAGAGACAGTACTTCGACTATCGAATGGTCGAATAGTGGAACGATTTTTAGTTTGAATCCTTCGTTTCGAAGTCGTAGTTGAAGGTCGAAGTAGCCCATTCGATGGTCGAAGTAGCCAAAAAAACACTTCGAAATTCGAAGTTTTTTTTTTTCTATTCCTTCACTCGAACTTAATGAATTGGCCCCTTAGACTTGATACAATAGTTACTAATACTCCAGAGTTGCTGCTGAACAATAAATTGAAGTAAATGTTACAAAATTGTAACAGTTTAGTGTCTGCACTTTAATTACAGAGCTGCCAGGCTGAAACATCAGAGACAGGGACATTAAACTTTAATTTCAGAAAAACTGTAAAAAATAAAAGGTGGAAAGTAATTGAAAAAGGTCTTTTTAAAGAGAAAGCAGGGTTGCTTTGGAACACAGTGTTGTAAGGTTTAACGTGTCTATAAGAATCAACTATTTGAATCAAACAGTAAAGTGCCGAATCAGCAGTGAATGAATAAAAACAATTTACAAACTTGGCATAGTTAATTTATGCTATATTAATTATATATTTTTGCATTATATATGGTATAACGCAGCTTTTTTGTTACAATGGCCACATGAAGGTTTTGCTGAGATAAAAGAATGCTTTGCTCTCATTTTTTACCAGCTGACTGCTTTTCATGTATGCGCTCCAGAGCTGCAAATCAGTATTTTAGATGAGAATTCTTGTGTGGAACCTTATAAATGGATGTATGAAGAAAGTAAACCAATATGTTCTCAAAATAAGTGTTTTGTGTTTTTTACATTTGAATCAAAACTAGGGGGCAAAGTTGTTTAGGCCAGTGTTTATAAAGGCATAAAAAAAACCATTTGTAACTATAAGGAAAATGGAACACAGACAGCAGCACAGTTCAAAATGCCCCATCTATGAATAGGTGGGTCACACCTCCAAACCGACACTGGACTATTCCTTGGTCAAATTTTGGGTATCACTGTCATATCTGCGTATTAATTCCAAACTAGAAAGCTGAAGAATAACTATGGCATTATTGAAAAAAACATACAAAAATGGTGACTTATTGCAAATGGTTTTGGAATACTACTCCTTTCATAGTAGGAAAGGTACATTCACACTTACTTTGTCTATATATATATGAAACAGGAGGCAGTACATATAATAAATATAATGCAGTGCATAAATTGAAAAAAATCTTTATTTCTGTTTTTTTATCTGAAACAACTGAACTAATACTAGTACAGTAAGTTAGTTGTTTTAAGTAAGAAGGAAGCACATTGATCAACTAGGAGAAAGAAGGAGCGCTAATAATAATATAATGGTATGTTAGTAAGAAAGTTGACTGTTACCTCTGCAACCAAATGTACAGCTTGTTGCATTGTTATGACAATATGCACACAGTTTAAGAGACCATATACTATTCATATGCAAGGTTAAAAAACATTACTTAATGGGGACCTGTCATCCTAAAAAATAATTCCAATTTTCTTTTATTTTGATTGTCAAGCAAGATACACTTTACTCAAACTTTACATTATTATATAAATGATTTAAATAATGTTTCCTTCTTGGAATTCACAACTACAGGAGGTAGATAGGTGCCATTCTGTAAAAAAAACGGATATTAAGGCAATCTTTGCATCATGCTGAAATCTTGTTTGTATGCCAGAATGTGGAACCTTGCCCATATGCACTGGCTACTCATATCCCTGTATTTTCTGCCCAATACTGTAAATAATTTGGCTGTTTTTATTTCATTTTTTTAAACAAAAGAGAAGGAATAAGAGGAATACAGATGGTGCGTTATTAAATTATGTGTTCTCTGCTGGCTAGTCTTAGATTACCGAAATGCTGTCAAGTAAGCTTTAATTGCAAAAAGGAATTTAATTGCAGCCATCAAAGTCTATAAATAGAAAAAGAAATACTTTGAGAATTTGTTCGCACACTTAAGAAGCCATGATATGGTCATATTTTTTTTAACGGTGGGAAAGGAACAGGGATCAGATATGCTGTCAATAAGGAAACCAGTTAAGTGTCCAGATAAGGGGCATTGTTTGACTTGCATGAGAGATCACACTTTGGGGTTACTAAGCAGCGAAAATTCGCTCAGACAACGATTATTTACTAAAATGCAAAGTTTACGAACGCTGGCGAATTTTCGCTAGTGTGACTTCGGCAATCAAAGTGAAGATGAGCTAGCTTTCAGTTATGCCTAGCGCAAGTTCCTTAAAGGTCTTTGCTCAGGCTACTTTGCATACGGCGGGAAATTATAAAGTTGAATGGACGTATATGTTGCAGCAAATACATTACATTACAGAAGTCCATGGAACCTTAATAAATAAAATAGAGTTGTTATAATTCCCTACACATGAGCCCCCTGTATAGTTTATGTTCCATATGTTAGAATGTATGGGGAAACCCGGTTACCCAAGAAAATTTTTAAGGACTTTTGCAGGCTATCATTTTGAAAAAAGGAAAAGACGCCAGCATTTTTTTCACTGAAAATATGATGTAAGTAACAAGATTGAAAAGATCTATGCACTTCAATGCACTTCGCCTGGTCTGAGCTGGTGAAGGCAAGTCTGGCGAAAGAGGTAACGTTCATTAAAAACCACGGAGTAACGTCCATTCACCAGAGCGAAAATTCACCTGGTGATAGAGTGCGAATGACCTCTAGCGTAGCGAAGTTATGCCTGCGCCCGTTACGCTGGCGAATCGCCGACAGTGTTAGTCACTTCGCCCTAGTAAATCTGCCCTTTTGTCTCAGGGAAAAAAACCTGTGATTTATTATTCCACGTGTGGTAGAAATATATATGTTAATTAAGTACACTATTAATTTTTTTTTACAGATGCTATTGTGACAGAATAAACAAAAATATTGTATCTACACCATTAAAAAAAAAAAGACCCGTAAAGCATTATGTTATATTTCTTAACTGATTGACCCTGTTGGCTTTTAACCAGGCAGACTAATTAAGATTTAATATAGCCATTAAAAGACTTTGAGAAGCCTCTATGAGCCTATGGGAATCTTTTAAAAGTGGGAATATTGAAAGCTGATTAATGGCTTTTGCAGTTTAATAAACTGACTCTCTCTTCTTTTAAGCATTCATTTGCATTAGCACATTTCTTTCAGAATTACTGGTGTTATCTCATATATACAATGTAAAGTTAACTTTCCAGCAAATTAGCCTTAGGTGGGCAGTGTAAGCTGAAAATAATTTGAAATTAAAGTATGACTGATTACCTGATTGTTAAGATCTCACATAACTTTACAACCAGGGACTGGTTTCAATGGCAAAAAAATGCAATAGAAAGGGAAGACAATCTTCAGAAAAACACCTTCACTTTGTGCTGCACATAACAACACACCCCCATACAGCGTATACATGTAAACAGTGGGTACCAACAGATTCCATGCTAATGAATGTGAATTGTCCGGAAAACTCATTATCCAGAAAGATAGTTAGAGTTCCCCATGTCATAAATACGACACAATGCCAAGAATTCCACCATTGAGGAATAATCTGTTTATATAGTGAATAGAGTACCCCCTCTTGTAAATTATAAGGATATTATAAGTTACCGAGGAGTTTCATGACCATATAAAAACACAAGGCCGAAGGCCATGGAACGCCAAGGTAACTTCTAATATCCTCACATTTTGCAACTGGGGGTACTTTATTTATTATAATACACAAGTTTCAGTGAGTCATGTGACAGAAATGACATCAGAACTCACCGTTTATAACTGATGACATCAGAACATACCGTTTAAAAGGGTATAATTTACAAGATATTCATGGCTTTTGTGTATATCTATATCTATCTATCTATCTATCTATATCTATATATATCTATATCTATATATATATATATATAAAAATTGGTTGGCAATTTTCCAGTTTAACTGATTCCTAGACATGATTTCATATCAATTCTCACATTCACCTAACCTTTGCTATTTTTTGATCCATGAAACATTTTAAAGCGATCAGGTACATATTCTAAACTCATAAATATCCTGAGATATGTTTATTGTAATTAAATTTAAATGGAAATGATCTCAAAATTTTCCAAATATTTGAATTTCATTTTTAGAAAATTTTTTAAAGTCCTGTGTCATTTTCTGTTTCTAAAGATATCTAGCTGTGATAGAATGGCATGTTCTGAAATGAACATGACAAGGATCCTTAAGAGAGTTCAATTATAATGTTGGAAGGTACCTGGGAAAATGTTTGCATGTTTGGAGTCACAGACTCGACCTCAGGGGCAGCAGCTTCAGGTGCAGCTGGGGTTACAGGCATAGAAGCCTGAGTAGTGAACTGAGACATGAGAGTGATTAGAATGAATAAGCAGTTCTTCATTGTAATCTCTCGAGAAGAAGTAATCCATGAAGAAATCTCTTCCATTCTGTTATATCTGTAGGGAAGTGTTATTTGCCCTTTCCCTAAATGCATTACCCTGTGACTTTAAATCTGGAGCCACCAAAAACATGGCTGCTTGCAATGCAGTGAGACAGTTTTCAGCCACAGCCTGGCCAATCAGCAAGAAGGATTTGCTTCTGACATTGTGACCGCTCTGAAAGAAGTTTGGAGCCAAAATGAAAGTGAGGCTGAGGTTAACCGGGAAGAGGAGAAGAAGAAAGCATGGTCTCTGCACTGAACTACTGAGAGCCAGCCTGAGATTTCTCCTCTCACTTGTGAGTAGGAAGCTAGGGATTTCACCTATAGAACATTTACCCATATAGGGAATCCCATAGTCAGAGCACAGAGAGTTAGTTAACCTTTTCCAGTCAGCCATCATAGTGACTGGAACTAGTGCAGCTGCCTGAGCTATTGCTAGGGAAGTAATCCCTGTAGTATAGATAGGACTTCAGCCCTGTAGTGAGTTGCCTGCGTGTACACTGGATCTGGACTGTGGATTTCCCATCAGCCTCCGTGATATGTGCAGTGGATCTCCTCAGGAATTCCGAAAGCTTCTCCTACGCTAGCATTCCAAGCTCAGTGTGGATTAAAGCTGCCAGACTGCTTGTCTGTATCTGCTCTGCCTCACAGGATCTATTTCTTCTTTCACTATCACTGGGAGTTGGTGAGACCTTTACTTTACACACCCCGGGGTGCATCAATCTGGAGTTGCAACACATAACTCTGATCTTACTACTTTGGTATATCCCCTCAGACCCCTAGGGGCAAATTCACTAAGATTCGTAGTTGCGCCAGCGTCCACTTCGCCGCACTTCGCCAGGCGTATTTTCGCCAGCGCCACGCAAATTCACTAAAATCCGAAGTTGCGCTCAGGGGAAGCGGAAGGTTGCGAAGTTGCGCTAGCTACAATGGAGGTATACGTAGCATCACTACACAAGCCTGGGAAACCTTCAAAACAGCAAATACAATTTTTACTGTGCCCTACACGTGTGCCCACTGTATAGTTAAATTGCCATGAGTTAGGAAATGTAGGAGGGTAGCCCCAAAATTTTTTTTCGATCTTTTTCAGCCTATAACCCATAAAAAAGGAAAAAACCCAGCGTTTTTTGGGACTTAGAAATTTTTTTAACTTTTTTGGAAGCAATCCCTATCTACTCTATTGCACTTCACCTGGTCTGAGGTGGCGAAGGAAGTCTGGCGTAAAAGGTAGTGTTCAGAAAAATTTGCGAGTCATTGAATTTGCGTAGTTACGTCCGTTGCGCAAATTGGCCAGGCGTAAGGGTGCGAAGTAACACTAGCGAATTTACGCCAGCGTCCGTTAGTGAATCGGCGAATTAACGAAAATGCGCTACGCTACGCCACGCTGCGTGGCGGGAACTTATCCAAACCCAGCAAATCTCCCACTTAGCGGAGGCTTGGGACTGTTAGCGCCACAGTGTGGCCCTGGATAATCCTGCCAAGAAAGGGTTACATATCCTTTGGAAGCAAAATCACTGTCCTACATATGCAGGAAGTAACACCCGGATGTGTCTGACCTCGGCCTGCATTTCCAAATTCTTTTCAATTCATGGATGATGTGAGGACCCCACCCTATTTGGGGTAGAGCGCTTCTCTTTATGTCATAGCCCCGTCCCCTGAAGACGTACTGTCTTCAGTTTTTAAAAGGTGGCAAACCTAAATACGTCTTACTATGTTTTGTAAGGTTAGCCTGTACTAGGGCTGTATTATTGTATCTTAAAATAAGGGCTATAAACATGATTGCTTTTGTTCAATTTATTTTATACTAATTTCATGTTTATACAATGATCGATCAACTTGTTAAAACAATGATAGACAATAGTCCCACTGTAAGTAATATTTTCCTGACTTTATTCAAAATGTATTTTATGATATAAAACGATATCAAATAAATATCACTGATGAAAAAAAAGTATCAATCGGATAAAGCTGAGGAACAGAATGGTAAATGAATTCATTCTTTTCTGTCATCAATTAATTCAAGGGCCTAGTTCATCTTAAAGGAAATACTTCAAATAAAAGCCTATGTAACTGTGAAAAAGGAAATTAAGAGAAGATCAAAAATAGAGATTCAGAGTGGTGAAGAACATGTGAGTGTTTATTAAGGATTTCTGTTTTGCAAAAGGTACATTACGTTTCAGACACTTGCAGAAATTGAATAATTTATAGATGGAGACGAGCGAGCTGGCACTTCAAGTTACAGGAATATCTCCTTGTCGATAGTTTTAAAGTTTTTCATTTTTTTCTGAGACACATAACTTATAATAATAATTATTCTATATGCTATTTTTTGTAAACCTCTGAACTGTGTTTTGTTAATAACCTTCAGAAACTAGTAGCAGTGTTTGAAAATCTGTTTTGTAATAAGTTGTGTTAACGAGACTTCAACATTGCTTTAGGAGTCACAACTAGTAATGCAGAGAATTTAAACAACCATACAAATGTGTTTTGTATGGGCCTACTTTTAGTAAAAGAGCCTTTTTACTTTTTGATGTTAATATTCCTGAGGACAGTTTACAAGTGGTTATGATATAAATGAATGCATTCTAGTATTATAAATCACCTGTAGGTTATTATGTGGATGGAGGGCTGTTTTAAATTAGAACAATATTGGGACAAATATTTACATTTTTAATATTCTTCATTAGCCAGTGTAAGTTAAACATATTAAATGTTCATTAACTGTTTAAAGGTGACTTCATTATTTTGGGCTAAAAATGACCTTTTCAGTATGAGGTTGTATTGCAAAAATTGCACACTGATGCAAACTGTAAAGCTCAACATTTTTCCACTGGTGCACATGTTTACAGGTGCTATACAGGTATAGAAACCGGTTATCCAGAAAGCTCCAAATTACAGTAAGGCCATCTCCCATAGATTCCATTTTAATCAAATAATGAAAAAATGTTTTATTGCCCATTTTCTTGTAATATTAAAACAGTTTTTTGTACTTGATCCAAACTAAGATATAATTAATCCTTATTGAAGGCAAAATATTTCTATTGATTTTAATAAGGGGCAGATTTATCAAGTGTCGAACAGTAAATTTAAATTTTAGAGTGTCAAATTTCACATATTCAAATTTTAACCCTCCTATTTGAATATAAATTCGAATGTGAGACTTGTCACACCTTGACCATTGAAACAGTCCTAATTCAAATATTCGTCACCTTAACCCTGCTGAGTTAATTTTAATTTAATAATGTCAATGGCAGAGGCCTGTTGAGCCATTCGAGATGTTAATAGCCTTCCTGAATCGAAAAACTCGTTTCGTACAAATCAAATGTGAATCAAATAAAATTCGAATTTTCGGGTTAGACCCATTAGATCAAATATTAGACGTTCAAATTTTTCTTAAATAACCTCTCAGTCAAATTCAGATTTTAGTTTTTCAGTGATTTCCAAGTGGAAAAAACATCAAAAAACCTCTAAAACTCTGAATGGAAAAAAAGGTTCTGGCTGTAGTTATTACAGGTATTTGTCTGGCGAAATGGTGGGAAATTCTCTAGTAAGGAGCAAACATGTGAACTGTTGCAAAAGTTATAGGCTAAAACAAAAGTGGTGTAAAGGTGATACTTGTATTGGCTTACTAAAATGATAATCACAGCAAGCTTTCAGAACATTTCAGAATTTGTTTTGAAAAAGGAACTTTTGAAGCTTGTTCTGAAGGGAAATGTTCTGAAAGCTTGCTTGTTATCATCGTAGTCGCCACTTTATTATGCTTCATATTAAAAAATGTATCCTATAGTTATATATCATACCTCCCAACTGGCCCTTTTTTCACGGGACAGTCCCAATTTTGACAGCTCAGCCCGCACGCCTGGGTTTGTTAATGAAATGTCCCAACTTTCTCTTTGATCTCCTGCACAGAACAGCAAGATAAAAGATGTTTCTAACTTAACTGGCTTTTGGCAGAGAGCCCAGAATAGGTACTTAGATACTTTTGTAACAATCTAAGATAAGCAGGTCCCTTGGGAGAACTTAGACTCACAGTTTAAAGGGCAATTCATCTTCATTAGCAAAACTGTAATAACACATAAAAACCACAGAAATATGTTCAAAATATCATAACCTGCCAAATTTTGGACACGGTTATTAGAGAGTGTGGCTACAAAATAAGCGTGGTCAAAACATTTGCACTGCTCTCTGTGTGCCAAATCTTTTGTCCCTCTTTATATTTCCAAAATGTTGGGAGGTAAGATATTACATGATAAGATTCATATTTAATGGACTTCTATGCCCATTATTTAAAAAGAAATGCAAAAGTTAGTTGTAATTTTTCATAACGCAGAATATTTTGCCCTTGGTGCTATTTGTGCATAGGATTTGCCATACTTCTTTTTTACTCCATTATATAAGTGTCAAGAAAGAAAAGCAGACTGCTAAGTGCATACTATTAAAAACAGCAGCACACGTGTTTTATGTTTTTTTATTTTTTATTAGAAAACATTTAAATCTTCCCTTATCTTGTAGTTGATCCAGAGGAAGGCGAAAAAAACTCCATTTAAAGCTGCCTCCAGTTTGCTTTTGAAGGGGAAAAAATTCCTTCCTGACTCCATAATGGCAATCGGATTTATCCCTGGATCCACTTCCTACTAAGCCTTGTATTGTCTCACTTTTTTTCATCTCAAGAATGTTATGTCCTCTGGGAAGATTACTACATTTCATAGTTTATTGCAACTTGCTTAATTAAGTTTTGATTTCCATTTATTTCTTGCTTTTTACTTTAAAATAAGAATTTTGGGTAGGGCCTGTATCTTCCAGGGAGCTGGATAAACGGATGTCGGTGGTCAGTGGTTTATGTTTCACATTCATAATGGGAGAATCAATAATTTTAATTATGGATCTTTTTCTTATCGTTTTGGATTGAAATTTCTTTTTGTTGATTGTTAGTATAACTTCTGGTTGCTTTGCATTGGGAGAATCAATTGTTTTAATTACTGATCTTTTTCTATTAGTTTTGGATGGGATTTTCTTTTTTTTGTTGATTTTGCTAGCTAGCCATTTAGCAAAATACTTTGTGGATGTATAAACTCCAGGCTTTTTCTGCTGGGCACATCCTGCTCCCCAGCTTGTAACTCCAACCACAAGGTAGACCTTTGATTTTTTACTTTTGCACATCAGTGGTCCACCACTGTCTCCCTAGAAGCCAAAGAAGAATACCTTTACTATAATTCTAATAATAAATCCATCATATAGTATAAACAGGAAAAAAAAATCAATATACATATATTTGCAGGCCATGTGCTTTTATACAGGTTAATTAATGTCCAAGTGCGACTTTTGATATTTTAGCAGAGGGTACATAATTCATTATAATCTACAGTTACTGTATATGTATATAAATTAGTCAAGACCTTTCACTCTTTGCTAAAGAAAAATGGCTGGTACAAATGTGGCATCTATCTATCTATCTATCTATATCACTTAGGGGGGTTATTTATCAAAGTCCGAATTTATCTCAAAATTTTTCTGAAAAAAAAACTCTGACCAAATTCACATGGGTATTTCGGGCTTATTTATTAATACACTTTCCCGAAAATTTTGTTTCGGGGAAAAAATCCTAATTTCATGATTTTTTTCACCTGCCCGAAAACTCAGAAAATTTTGGGGTATTGCCAAAAACCCAGCGCACATCAAAAAATCATTGTGACTTCTCCCATTGACTTATACTGTATGCAACCTCGACAGATCTGAGATGCTGGATTTTCAGATTCAGACTTTTCCATCCTCTGGATATAATAAATTCCAAAAAAAGTCCGGTTTTATAAAAAAATCATGATTTTTTTGTGATTTTAGTTTAGTAAATAACCCCCTAATCATTGGAGTGCCGGTCCTTGATAAAATACACAGACACACACACACATATATTTTTTTTTTTCTAAAAAACCTGATGAGTTCTATACTGTCATGAATGTCCTGTGAATTATATGTTATAAAAACTGCTTAGTAATTAGCTGCTTGTGCCACTGACTCAATGAAACTTGGGTATTCTTAAATATAATTCACTGTACCTCCTGTAAATTATGAGGATATTAGAAATCACCTCAAAGTTCCACTTGGCTTTTATTAATCCAGAAGTGACTTATAGTATCCTTATGTATACATAACACTATGGGGTACATGTGAAAATGTGCAGTGAAAATCTGAAAATGTGCAGTGCTTTTAAAGGACAAGGAAAGTTAAACTAAAGAAGTAGGCTATAAATGTTGTACATTACGTTTTGTGCTTCTGTACCAGCCTAAGGCAACCACAGCCCTTTAGCAGTAAAGATCTGAGTCTACAAAGATGCCCCATTAGCTCTCCACCTTCTTTTCTGCCGATTCACTGCACATGCTCCATGTTGCTGTTACTGAGCTTAATGACCCGCTCACAATAAACAGTATACATAGAATATAAATGTCACAATATAAGGCTGATTAGTAATTAATACAGATAATTACTACATGGCAGCACAGAAACCAGTGCAATTAGCATCAGAATTTAATAATCAGCCCTGTAGCATCATCTTATATTACAGGCCAACCTCATTTTCTGCTGGATAATTTGCAATGACCCCTAAGCTTAGCTTCTCAACAGCTGCTCAGAGTCCACTAAGCATGTGAGTGTCACAGGCACTTTCCAAGATGGTGACCCCCTGTGACAAGTTTGAAGTCCTGGATCATTGCTGCTATTGAAATGCTGAAACTTTAGGCTGGTGCAATAAGTTCAGTGTATAAAACATGGCATTTTAGCCCTATTCATTTTTAGGGTTTAGTTCTCCTTTAAGTCTTACCTGGCAGCTGTCAATGCCTCCTTTTTCATGCCCTGCACACAAGTTGTATTCCTTTACAGCTCCGTTGTACCAAGGGCGGGTGTTACAAATCTCATTATTAAACTTATTTACTTGGGCTTCCTGCATAATATCTGATGGCTCAGTAGCTAAAGAAAAACAACAAAATGAGAGACCTGATCACAATGGCTATCTGCTGCATAGCTAAAACATACATTTATTTTAGCTCTTCTCCATACATTTTGAGGAAAGGTATTCACATTTAGTTTTTATTCATTATGCATTGGTAAATCATCAAGTATTGGCTAATTAGTAGTGATGGGCGAATTTGCGGCGTTTCGCTTCGCCGAAAAATTTGCGAATTTCGTGCGAAATTCGTGAAACGGCGAAAAATTTGCGAAACGTCGCCGGCGTCTCGTTTTTGGCGCCGGCGTCCGTTTTTTCGAAAAAAAATTTTTGACGCCGGCGAATTTTTGCCGCGAATTTTCGCGGCCGTTTCGCGAATTTATTCGCTGGCAGCGAAACGCGCAAATTTGCCGCGAATTTGCGCCTGGCGAATAAATTCGCCCATCACTACTAAGTAGTAGCTGTATGGGGATGACATTCATAATGATGTGTAATACAGCTAGGCGTTTTAGTAGAAAAACGAAGACGTACCTCCTTCCTCCAGTACACCCCATCCTGCTACAAAGCAGTCAGTCTTGGTATCCAGATTAACTGATTCTGCAGGAAAACAAGCCGGTTGCACATAGTCTGTAAATGTGATGGCTTTATCCATTAGTATAAGGGCAATGTCATTTGCCTCTTTTAATGGATCATAGTTTTCATGCACTATCAGTTTTGTTATCTTTCTAATTTGAATGTCTTTTCCATGAGCTGACAGTTTGCTGGCACCAAGGACAATTCTCCATGAACTCACAGTGTCCTTTCTGAAATATAAAAGATAAAGGGTACGCAATAAATCAGAATCACTAAGACAAAAGGTATTGAGTGCAATTGTTATTCTAACATTCAGGCAGGTGGTCATTCTTACCCAGTCAGGAACTTAAAGCAGTGCGCAGCTGTCAGAACCCACTTCTTGTCTATGATGGTTCCGCCACAAAAATGCAAAAATTCCTTCCCTACTGGCTTTTGGAGGCTGACCATCCAGGGCCATTTTCCTGGTGGTGATTTGACACCTCCAATGATTCGGGGAGCTTTTTTGTCAAACAGAGGGCGTTTTCCACAAGTTGCTGGAGAAAAAAAGTTTTGAGAAAGGTGAACAATGTGTAAAATTCAACATTACAATATAAATGTACTGTACACACTCTGAGCTTTTGTTGGATGGGCTACAGTATATTGAATGGCAGCTTTTCTGCAGGGTACATTTAACTCTTTATTGGCAAACCTACTGTTGTTCTGTGGCAAATGTATTCTCTGTGAAAAATCACCAGTGCTTTTTCCCATAAAATTGAAGTGTAGAAAATTATCTAGAGAATTTATGCCATGAAGAAATGACATGTGTGGGTTATTAACATGGAGGTGATGATCTAGATAATGAGATGCAAAAGTGGCTGCTTGGTCTTTATAATCAATGTGTATAAGAAACGGATCCGCACACACGCTGATTAATGCAGTCGGGGATTATCCCCTTTTATTCAGCCACCAAACATTCAACGTTTCGGGGGGGAGCACCCACCCTTCATCAGGGTAGGACGTTTCTTATACACATTGGTTGCTAAGGGACCCGGCCGGGTCAACGGAAGGAACGCACCACCAATTGCAGGATTGGTGAACTACAGGTGTGCGGTAGGAGAATTACATTGTAACAAGTTGTGGTCTTTATAATGGCAGTTTGCCAGCTTGAACTTGGAGAAGTTTGACCTGGGGAAAAGAGGTGAAAGTGTGCCAATGTAAATGAATGTGCCAAAAGGTGTCATATTCTCCTTTTAATACATTTTCTAAAATGTAACCTTTGCTCTTTAGAAAATATGGTTTATATGTATTAATCCGACAACAATCGCTTCTTCGAGCAGATCTCCCAGAAGTGTGAGGGCTGACGGGAACATTTGTCGCCAGTGATAAAAATGCACAACTTCAGGGGACAAATCTCAAAAAAATGCCTCTCCACTGGCAATCACTGAAATGGCAGCTGGTAAAACCAACACATCACTTTGTACAACCAAAGTTGCTTAAAATTGCCTCGGGAGGAAACTTGTGGCAACTGTTTGATGTGTCGGTATAACCACCGGCAATTTTAGTTATTGCTGGTAGAGAAGCATTTTTTAGAGATTTGTTACCTGCAGTCGTACATTTTTACTCCCTTTTGGCCATCACCCTAAAGTGTTGCCACCTCCATATAGTGCCGTGCATAAGTGTTCAACCCCTTGGAGAAAAAAATGTGGAAAAGCCAAAGGGGGTGACCTATGCACTAACCTATGCACTGTAATTTATATGTGCACAGGCTTAACATATATATCAGGGTTTCCTTTATATCATAGAAAATGATACAGCTTATGCAGATTTTTTTTTATCATCGCATAGTAGAATAATTTAGTTACACTGATAAGCACATTGTGTTGTAGATGTAAGTGGCCTGCAAACTTGCAAAAACTTAAAATCAGAATAATATCTCTGTAATATCTCTTCAAACAGAGTGGTCTAATTTCTTGAGAAAAGCATCTCACCCTACTAACCTTTGGGGAAATATAGATCTAATCTTTGAGATAAGGTTTTCACTTGTGTGAACATGTGTGAACTTAAAACGAATGTTAAAAGCAAAAATGTGGTTTATTTGTGCCACAAAACAGGACTCTCGTAAAATTGTATCTGACCATTATATATTCATAATTAAGTACCACCTTTTGTAAAATATAAGATCTCCATGACCATATAAAATCAATATAAAGGTTGAAGTGCTTTGATACAGATCATGGAACTTCAAGGTGAAGTTTCAGTAAACCATGGGACAGAAATGACATCACTAAGCTCCAGTTACATAATGAGAGCATGCCGGGCCCATGTAAAAAAAAAAAAAAAAACCTTCCCCTCTCCACTGGCACAAGTCCGAAAATTTAAAGAAACACGGCTAAGAGAGGGGATTTTAATGCCATAGAGGAAGTTGAGCCTTACATCCTCCCCCCGTGTGGGGTCTGCTTCCTCAATAGCTAAGCTCTGATTAAAGAAAATCTTAAATCAGCACTGAGTTTTATATTTTGATTTTATTTCTAAAACAGAGGACAAAAAGGACCTTTTTTACATTTGTACTCTGCCTTCCTTAAATAAACCCTATACTCTCACCATTTTAAGAATTGATTAAAAAAAGCTAATGTTCCCTTAGTTCCTTTACAGAGACATAGGGGCAGATTTATCAAAGGTCGAGTGAATTTTCGAATGAAAAAAATTCGAATTTCGAGATATTTTTTGTGTACTTTGACTAGGGAATAGTCCAAATTCGATTCAAAATTTGAAAAAACACGAAAATTCAAATATCTAAATTTATCATGTACTGTCTCTTTAAAAATTCAACTTTGAACATGCGCCATCTAAAACCTGCCGAATTGCTGTTTTAGCCTATGGGGACCTCCTAGAAAGTATTTGGAATGAATTGGACTTTGAAAAATCTAAGTTTTTTTGGGGAAAAACTTTGAATCGAATGCGCTATTTCTTTGATTCGAATTCGGCCAAATATGGACCTATTCAATCTAAAACGGACCTATTCGACCGACCCAAAACTTCGACTTCATTTCGGTTGGTCTTTTTGAATTTGAATTTCGAAGTTTTTGCTATTCAAAATTCGACCCTTGATAAATATGCCCCATAGAATGCTAAAGAGGTAGAGAGATAAATGAATGCATCATGTATGCCCTGTAAATATGCAAATACATAAAATTAGGTTGTGATATCACCCACGCCATTGCAGTGCAAAATGGGTTCTTGGCCTGTTGCTGGCAAAGGTGGATAGGGTATATTTTACATAAGTAATAGGCACTGGCATCTGGTGCAGACCAAATGTGAAAACTGCACCAGGAGTAAGGTGGAGCACAGTTTGCTGAACAGTGTAGCACATGCCTTAAAGCTGGCATGCCAGTCATAACAGGTCTATTAATCTATAACAACCAATCAGCAAGTAGCATTTACTGGTCACCTATCGAAAAGCAAAGATTTGATCGATTGCTCTGGGTTAATAACTTTGTCCCTTTTATTTAACATGTGGGAGTAGTCGTTTCAAACCCAGTATATGTAAAGAATTCCAGCATTTTAAACCATATAGGTGGGAACTTTACAATGTCAAAAATCATGTCTATGTATTGGCATATTATAAAAGGTGTATTATATAAATATCTGACTCTTTCAATATGGAATTTTAAATACTGATTAGAAATAGAAGTCTTAAGTAGAACTAGTTATAGAAATACATTATGTATGGGGATTTATAAGACAGGCATACTTACTTTCTACGTCAGATTTTCCAAAGTTGAAAAGATAGATAAAGATAAATAAAATCACTAGCATCTTCATAATAAGTCTTGTCAGTTTCATAGTTCAACAGAACTGGTTGCCAAGAGCAGCCTGTACAAGGTGATGTGATAATCATGTGATTGCATTATTCATTATGACATCACAATGCACAGCACTGGTCAACAGCCTTGCTTTGAAACTGCAGAGTGAAAATGAATAGGTAGGAAGTGATTATATGTACAGCTCCATGTGATTATAGAACATAATATATAGATGGTGCATACTGTATCTTTACCATCACTCAAGGAAATACTTTTATCAGCACTTATGCACATTACATTGTGCATCTGTTATCAAAGACCTACAATTGTGCATGTAGACAGCGTTAAGCTGTAATATTAACATAGTGTTTAATTTGTTTAGGAAACTTGTCATAAAAACCCTTGTGTAGACTGTGGGGAAATTAGGATTTAAACTTATCATATAATCAAATAATTAAAAGGCTCATTTACAAGCACAAGTGCAGTGTGCAAAGTACAATTTCAGGCACAAGCCATGTATTTACCCACAAATCAGCATTTTTCCCATAATTCTAAAATTAAATTGCAATTTTAAAATGAAAATGACATCTTTGATTGATTCTTTAGTATGATGCACTTATTTACACAGTACAGGTGCACAATAAAGTCTAGCAGAGCCTTAAGACAGAAAGAACATGAATATTCTTTACATTATACTTTAAGGGGCAGAATACCCCCTTTTTCAACATGAGCAATGAGCATATAAGGTGTGCTCTTGTGCACACTGAGGCCAGTGCACACAACAAATTGTGGTGCGCACAAATGTAATAAAAGTCGCAAAGAGCAAAACTAAGTTGCGCATTGTGAGCGAGTTTCGTTAAATATTATGTCTCAAAACGGAACTTTCGCAAAAGCAATTTGGTTGCAAAGTTTACAAAGAAGCCATTGTCTTTGATCAGTCAAAAATGGTGCAAACACGGTCGCTATCTTTCGCAAAGGTGTTTTTTGTGCTAACAAAAATATTACATTCCCCCAAAAGAATTTTGTTTGGAAACTCAACATTTCGTATTTATTCTGACCTGAGCGCACAATGTTTTAAAAATGTGCACAAAAATTTAGAATGTGTGCACAAAATATTTTTTTTTTCTGAACATACCCAAGAAAGAATTACAGGAAACTGTTTATCTCAGTTTATATTAGAAACTGGAAATAAGTATAATGATCAAAGTGAACTGCTTAATTTTTAACTGATGTTGATACTGGTATGGGACCTGTTATCCAGAATGCTCAGGACCTGGGGGTGGATCTTTCTGCAATTTGGATCGTTACACCTCAAGTCTACTAGAAAAATCATGTAAACTTTAAATAAACCCAGCAAGTTGGATTTGCTTCCAATAAGAATTGTTTATATCTCAGTTTGGATCAGGCACAAGGTACTGTTTTATTAAAATTTGGATTATTTGGATAAAATTGAGTCTGTGGGAGATGACTTTTCCATAATTCATTGCTTTCTGGTTATTGGGTTTCCAGATAATGATCCCTAATCACCTCTTTCATGGCTTGCACTTAAAGGGGTTGTGCACCTTTAAATTAACTTTTAGTATGATGTAGAGAGTGATAATCTGAGACAATTTGCAATTGGTTTTATTTTGTATTTGTGGACCCTAGCAATCTGGTTGCTAGGGTCCAAACTGCCTTAGCAACCATGCATTGATTTGAATAACAGGAGACGAATATGAAAAGGAGAGGCCTGAATAGAAAAAAAAGTAATAAGCAATAAAAAGTAGCAATAACATACATTGGTAGCCTTACAGAGTGTTTGTTTTTTAAATGGGGTCAGTGACTCCCATTTGAAAGCTGAAGAGAGTCAGAGGAAGGAGGCTAATAATTAAAAAAAACTATAGAAAATAAATAATGAAGACCAACTGGAAGGTTGCTTAGAATTGGTCATTCTATATCATAATAAAGGTTAGCTTAAAGGTGAACTACCCCTATAAGTAGGATATTCACATTATACTTTTTATCATGTTACTGCAAAGTCTGGTACTTCAGTTAAAGAGAATTACAGGATAACTCTGGTTGGGAAAAACAATACCGGTAATATTTTCCCCTGTGGCTCTTTAGGAGGGTTTTCCTAAAGGAACACTATTGTTTCCCCCATGCAGAGTGCTGGATCTGTTAGCCCTCACCTCTGGTGGGTGTTCTTTAACCAAATCTATTTAACACTCCTATATATGGGGTTAATTATTTTCTATATAACATTGCGTTTTCGTGTATCATGCATAAGCCAGCAACTGAAGTACAGTACTGGTTAAGTAATTACAAAGTCTACATATTAACTACAGTATGGGGCAGATTTATCAAGGGTCAAATTTAGAGTTTATGGGAGTTTATAAAAACTCCCATAACCTCGATGTACAAGTTAAAAACGACCAATCGAAAAAATGTTTTCAATTCGGGTGAATAGGATCGACCTGCAAACTTGAATCGAATCGAATTCAAATCAAATTTAAATTTTCCAGATGCCACCAAACAACTCCAAATTGATTCCAGGACGTCCCCCATAGCCTAAAATAGCAATTCAGCAGGTTTAAAGTGGCGAATAGTCAAATTCGAATTCTTAAAGGGCCAGTACATGATTTCGAAATTTGAATTCGATTTTTTTTTAAAAACTTGAATCGAATTTTAACTATTCCCTAGTCGAATTACACTAAAATAAACTCGAAAATTTTAATTCGAAATTCGAATTTTCACTTCGACCCTTGATAAATCTGCTCCTATATGTAGGAATAAGTAGTAGTAACAATTAATACTCAAAAAGGGATGGACTTACATCTTCCCTTCAAAATTCTCCATCTGTATGTCAGCTTTTGGGTACAATTTAACATTGTGCTGGGAAAAATTTTAATTTCAGGGTTGTACTTTTCATTCAACTTTACGGTCTTTCTAATTTGAATCTCTTTTCTTAAGGCTGACAGCATGTTAGTGCCAGAAACATTGAGGCACACAAGCATTGGCCAAGCAATCACCAGCAATGGTTTTTCCAAAAATGATTGTAATATGCATGGTTATCCAGCTATCCTCATATTCAATGGTGTGTTAATTAGTGTGGGATTTCATTATATCGCATTGGGTTTGGGTTTTGCAGAGATAAGGCAATGCAAGGCTATTTAAATAACAAAAGATTTATTTGCAGAATTGTATAAACAACAGCTAAATGTTGAACATGAACAAAAACTTTGTTATATTTACCTCTACAATGTGTAGATTAAAAAACAAACATGTTTTAACATTTAACTGCCAGTTTGCACTATTTGTAATTCCTGGTCAATGTCACAGCTGTCACAGTTGTTTTATCAGGTAACCAGCAGTAAACAGGGGAGACACTATAACTGGCTAACTGTTATACATCTCAATGATTTGAATGGGCAGCCACAGCTCAAAAACAAATTCAATGCTGCCTGTGTTCATTAGGGCTTTATTTACCTGCGCAGCACCAAAAGATACAGAGCACAGTCAGACACCAGGCAGACATCCCTTAGTGCTCTTGTCTTCTACCCAGGATCACAGTAAATTACCCCTTTTATCTACGAAAGTTAAGCCGGACAGAAAAGATTATTTTTCTTGTGGTAGCTGTAAGTTCTATGTAGATCGGGGAAGGTTGGCTTTTGCATTAAGTGGTTTAGACACAGGTCTGTCTGGTAGAAGCCTAAGGCAGTAGTTCCCCCTAGAGCAAAAGATGCAGCTGAAGTATAGGAAGCTCCTTTGTTTATTGATTTTGTTAGTGTATTAATATATAAATATAAATAATGCAGTAACACAATTCCAGATTTACCTTCTCAGATTGCACCTGTATTTTGGCAATAGAGTATAAAAATTACTCCATTCCCTTAGGATAAAGTAATAGTTACCTGGACTGGGTTCAGTTCTATATCCTCAGATTCAGCCAGGGAAAGTCATGGAAGCACAAGCCAAATCTTTAATTAGTAGCAGTAATACTATTGGCTGACTGTATGATGAACAGGGAAGGAATAACACTAAATCTCTGAAAGCTGGTAGTGTTCTTAACTTTTTTCTCAAAATGGAACAATGTAATGATTTAACACGCCAATATTGACCCTTTAAATACTGCTCCAAGATGAGAATAGATGAGGCATAGCCAGCCATGGCAAACCCACTGGAGAAATCTTAAAGGAGTTGTTGACCTTTGAGTTAAATATTAGTATGATGTAAAGATGATATTTTGAGACAATTTACAATTGGTTTTCATTTTTTATTATTTGTGTTTTTTTAGTTATTTAGCTATTCATTAAGCAGCTCTCCAGTTTGCAATCTCAGCAGTCTGGTTGCTAGCGTCCAAGTTATCCTAGCAACTGTGCATTGATTTGAATAAGAGACTGAGATAGGAGATGGTTTGAATAGAAAACAATAACAATACATGTGTAGACTTACTGTACAGTGCATTTTACATGGGGCCATTGACCCCCATTTGAAAGCTGGAAACATTAAGAAGTAGAAGGCAAATAATTAAAAAAATAAATAATGAAGAGCAATTGAAAAGTTGCTTAGAACTAGCCATTCTATAACATAATAAAAGTTAACTTAAAGGTGAACCACCCCTTTAAGAAAGATTTCCATTCAGATACACACTGATATATATCCATTGGTTTGATTGGATCTTGGAAGAGTTAAGCTTCTGGGTTATATTTTTTTAAATCGAGCTCTGACTAACATATTGTCTCAGCTCTTTATAAATGTGCCCCATAGGGATATATTAACTCGCCTTGCCCCCTAGCTCATTCTCACTGCGTGCATGCATGGGGGGCGTGATCCAGGGTGGCTTCTCCTGAGGCACCCTTAAAGGAATTGTACAGTGTAAAAATAAAAACTGGGTAAATAGATAGGTTGTCCAAAATAAAAAATGTTTTCAGTATAGTTATCCAAAAATGTAATGTATAAAGGCTGGAGTGACTGGATGTGCAACACAATAGCAAGAATCTAACGTTCTGCTTTGCAGCTCTCTCATTCAGTGACTTGAGGGGGGGCACATGGGTCATAACTGTTGATTTTGAATCTGAGCTGCATGCTAAGGATAAATTGCAAAACTCACTGAACAGTTGTGTCCCATGTGGCCCCCCTTTAAGTAGCTGACTAACTCAGCGTTAGAGATCTGCAAAGCAGGAAGTAGTGTTCTGGCTATTATGTTACATATCCAGTCACTCCTGCCTTTATACATTACATTTTTGGATAACTAACTATATTAGAAACATTTTTCACTTCACACAAATTATCATCAAAGTGAATTTAGCTGAGCTTAATTCTTACCGAGCAGCAGTTTATACCTATTTTTTCATGGTTTCTTCTTCCTTACAGGGTCTGCTACTCAAATTTCATGCAGAATACTGAATGATTTATAGTATAACATCACTATGTATGTGCAGAAATCCCCCCTGATGTCACTGAGTTTGCATTGTGAAAGTGCACAGGCCCTTCCTTGGAGTAAAGGGAAAATAAACAAAACTGAGGGATTGCCATATTTGTGATAGGAGGCCGGGGGAGTGGTCGTCTAAGGGTAAAAAAGGAGGAGCTGACAGTTATGTATGGCCATCAGCTGTATATGAATCTATTTTAGGTCTCTAAATATTTGAGGAGATATGTTTCCCATGACAGAGGCAACCTCGCTGCTTGCCCAGCCCTTGTTAATTAACCCCCCCCCTCTTCCCAACAACCCCCCTTAATAACTTACACCACACTTGTGCTTTTTGGATGAAAAGACTGCAGAACATTTTATTATGACAACTGACATTTTTAGTGTTAACATACTATAACAATAATATCATAGGAAATATTAACAAGTAAGTTTGTATAACAAACAATTAACTCCTCAACAACCATATACTGTAACAATTGTATAACTGCACAACGCAACATCGCTGCTGTCATACTGGAACCCACCTACTACAAAACAAAATTCACTTCCTGGGGTGTTTTGTTATTCCAAAGGTGCCAGGCCTTCCAATCACCCAATTAACCCAACAACTCCCATCTAAACACACCTATTGGTTCCTGTACTCAACCACCCGCTTCAGTAAATGCAATAGGTCTATAGGGGAGGGTGGGTAGACGTTTTCTCGTGCTGCCAAGTGGAGTGGGAAGCAGGAAGCTACCTTCTTTAAAGCATGCCTACATCACTTTCCTGGCCCTCTCTCTAAACTAACCAATCAGACATCAGCAACTAGGAGGGGTTTAGTTACCTATGGCTCTGTCATGCCGCTACTTCCCTATGCTACACAGTGTGTCATCTGGTTACTTTACATTTTTGCAGAATTGCATGTTGTATAAATAAATAGATGACACATTTGGTTTACTGTTTTTGCCAAAAAAATACCTCTGATGAGTGCTCCAGCCACACCAGCTAGCTTATAATGTGCATGCTTGTGACATAAGATTGTGGGAGGAAACAACCTATCATGCGTATGAGCCTGATGAGTGGGCTGGGGCACTTGCTTATTATGAGCATGCATGTTCTCAAACATGGCCCACATTCTGGTCTGGTTGGCATAGCACTTACTAGTGTAATTTTGTCATCCCTTTTATTAGATTACATCTCCAGTGGGGGATACACTTTTGCTGTGTTTGCCCTTTAAAGGAGAAACAAACCCTTAATAAAAAACACCCTACCTCCCTACCCTTCAAAGACCCTCCTCCCCCCAAGCCTAGCTGCTACCCCGGGCAAATGCCCCTAACTCTTTACTTAACCCTCCATGCAGATTCTGTCCAGTGGAGTTCACGGGCGCCATCTTCAGCCGCTTCTGTAATCTTTGGAATTTTCGTGAGTTTTGCCGCAAGCACAGTTGTCACGGAACAGAAAATTGCTCCAACTGTGCATGCGCCGTTTCGCCAGTCTCATTCTGAAGATTACCGGAGAGAAGAAGATGGCTGTCATGAACTCCGTTGGACAGAATCTGCATGGAGGGTTAAGTAAAGAGTTAGAGGCATTTGTCTGGGGTAGTAGCAATGCTGGGGGGGAGGAGGGAGGAGGGTCTATGTAGGGTAGGGGTTAGGGTTTTACTTTACAGTTTGTTTCTCATTTAAGAAGCAGCAGGATTCTTGTACACATTGTTGTGATTGTCGATTGGCTTGCTATCAGGCTGGTGTTTTATTGGCTAAGCTGATAAAATTTTCCCTTGCTGCTAGGTATTAAAAGAAAGTAGAAGGAAAAAAATTAGAAATGCTGATGTTTTATGTCCAGGAAAGGTGGCATCCCTAAATATAGGTTGCCTTCTTCACATTCAGTCAAACGTGTTAATTGGCAAGGGCTTATTTATATTGCAGCACTTATCCTGTAGGAATCAGCTGTAAAAGATTTAATCAGCTACACAATATCGCTCTCACAATACTGCTGTGTAACATATTGGGGCTATATAGATAAAGTATATTCTTTCCTTTCAACAGACAAAAGATGTCATAATGATAAGATGCAAATATCTAAATAAAGTTTCCTACACTCCATTCCCACACATATAGATAGATAGATGGATGGACAGAAATCTACAGTGGTTTTTCCCCAGAATTTTTTTTAAACAGCATGCGCTGCAATGTGCAATTTATACTATTAGGTGTATTGGTGCAATTCTCTTGAAGCAAGTTATTTACATTTGTTGCTGTAACCCACTAAGGGAACCCTGAAAGTAACACTTTATCGAGGCAGATGATCATTGCAGAAATATATATGTTTATATGTTTCATCAGAGCAGGCTGAACAGTAAAGAGCATGTATAGAAGCAGAATTGCTGAGCTCAGCAAGTGTCGATAATTTTTACTATTTTCAGACTATGCTTAAAATATATTGAGTATGCAATTTAGTTTTTTGTGCAGATATTCTTTAATCTCATGTAATGTTTAATTCTTAAAGCCATTGCTTTCAGTCCATTTCAATGCATTTTTCTAGTCTAGATATTTTTGCAGCACATTTGATCTTGGAATTCCTATCCCAGCAAACCATAAGTACTGTCCCTTGCCTCAAGAATAAGTCTGTGAGCAAATCTAAAAGATTTTTTTTCTTTCATGCATAATAGGCTTTGGTATTTGCCTCTTCTCAATGGTTTGATAACTTTAATAAAATATTGTCTATCAACTATTTCATACTCAGAGGAAGCTGCTGATTAGGCACACACCCTTCCTCATCCTATTCCTCACATAATCATAAAGGAAAGGAAGCCCATTTGCTCTGCAGAGTTAATTGAGTTTTGTGCTCTGCCAAGAGATTTGCTCTTTAGATCATCAACAAAGAGCAGGACTCACTCAGGGCAGGCTGAACAAACATTTTTGAATATGCATGGGAACTCACCTACAGATTAATGGATTATAATTTTAAAATGCGAACTAAATCTTAACAGAGACGTACAGTGGGTTAGACATGTGATGCAATATGTTTTTTATTGTACAAGTCCAAGGCAACCACAGCCTTTTAGCAGTAAAGATCTGAACCTCTGAAAATGTCCCAGTAGCTCCCTATCTTCTTTTCTGTTGATTCGCTGCACATGCTCTGTGCTGCTTTCAGTTACTGAGTTTAGGGACTGACTCAAATATACTGTGTAAATAGAATATTTGTCTTTATACAAAGCTGATTAGAAATGTATTAAAATCTAATTATATGGCAGCTCCAAAACCAGTGCAATTAAAATCAGAATGTAATAATCAGTCTTGTATCATAAGCTACAGTTGAGCCTCATTTTCTGCTTGATAACCTCTAAGCCAAGCATCACAACAGTTGCGCAGAGCACACTGAGCTTGTCTGGGCCCGCCCAAGTAGTATTTGCACCTAAGACAATACTACTTGGCCCAGCATCCCATGTTCACTGTCTGTAATACCCTGCCCCCCCCCACTCCTCGCTGGATTTATTCAAATTCACTAAATTCTCCTGCCAGTCATTTGTCTGCTGCAGTTATCCACCTGTTCCCCAGCCTTCCCTACTTTGACATTTCCGATAATTCTGAACTGAGTCTATGCATCAACCCCCTTCTGTGAATGCCAGTAGCAAAGGCAGAAGGGGTATGTGCCTATGGTCATAGCCAGGGCTGTATTTTGGTGAAGTGTACCTCAATGCGGCCTTTTGGCGCATGCACATTACAACAGTGACGTAATTAGCATACGTGGAAGTTATATAATACGCATAGGTGTTATGTTACTTCCGTAAGATTGATGCATACAAGCTAACCACTACACCCCACTCCCTCTCCCCTTTAGTGACGGAGTAGCTGGTGGTGGTGGAGCAGATTTTTGTTTTGAGGACATTTTTTTGAGCATATAATAGACACTGGAGAGCCACACCTCTAAAGTTGTCAAGCCAGGCACAGGCCTTCCAGTGCCTATATGGTAATACACCCCTGCGGCCTCTTAATGTTGCACCCTAGGCACATGGCTCTTCTGCCTACAACCCCAAGTTCTGGCTCTGCTGACACATCTAGCAAAATCTTTGATGATGAGCTCCTGAGACAACTTGGAAGGCCTGGATGGTTACTGTTATACAAATGTTGTATCTGTAGGCTGGAGCAGTAAGTAGATAAAATATGGTATGTTTTTAGCCATGTTTAGTTTCCTTTAAATAAAATTAATGGGGATTGATCTATGAACTAATTGCCTTTATCTGGATGAGGGTTTTGCAAAGGTTAGCTTGATAGATTTTACAGGCTAGCTTACTAATCATGCATGTATTGACATTGAACAATATTATGAGATATAACCTATGAGGAACACAAGTTACATTTTAATAAGTGATGTTTGTTGTGCTATAATTTAATTCTTTATGTTCTTTTTTTTACAGAGATTGTAAAGTTTCAAGATTCAGAGGGAAATAAAGAAGATGGGGAAAAGAAATACTTAGACATAATCAGCAACAAAAACATAAAGCTTTCAGAAAGAGTACTTATACCATTTAAACAGTATCCCAAGGTAATACACTTTCTTTCCTACCAGAAAATTTTGTAGGTTAGAAGAATATTATTGTAACCTTATTTCCTTTATAATTGTTTTTTCTGCTTTCCGTCAACTTGAAATTTCTTGGCGAACTGAGAGCAAATTCACAAGACTATGTAGATATGTCGTTTTTGTTACTAGAACTACCTGGTTGCTATGGTTACTGGAGGGAAAGAAAAGATATCTTAAATAATTTGAAAACTTCTGAAAATATAAAACCTGGACCAGTTGCATGTCTGTATGATTGAATACCAATATAAATTGCAAAAATCAAATATTAAGAGGAGAGAATCTGAAAAAAAGATACAGTATGTTATAATAATAATGTAGCCTCATAGTCAATTCAAGGCAGTATTTTAAAATTCTTGCTCTAGTTCTCGATCGATAATCCCATAAATTTGATTTGTAGCTGCGACAATTCCATAAAATCAAGTTTTCATGGTATCAATTCAAATTTTTTTGCACCAATTTTTTCAAGAAGTTTTAATGGTAAATTAAGTGGATTCAGGTTTGGAGTTTGGTTAAATTTTAGGGCGAAAAGGGAGAAAAAGTTGAGTTTTAGTAAATACCTACTAAATGTACTTTAAGATTTGTACAGGTATTGGATCAGTTATGCAGAAAACCATTATCCAAAAACTTCAGAATTACGGAAAGGCTGTCTCCCATAGACTTCATTTTATCCAAATAATCCAAATTAAATAACCCAGTATCTTTGTACTTGATCCAAACTAAAATAATTAAGCCTTATTAGAAGCAAATCAACCTATTGTGTTTCAGAATAAAGGTATGAAGATCCAAATTACGCAAAGATCCCTTATCCTGAAAACCCCAGGCTCCAAGCATTCTGCATAACAGGTCCCATACCTAAACTACATTTTCTATAATATGTCCATTTCTCATTAATGAAATGGCTTGTTAGGTCAGGGTCATGCATATAACATTTGCATAGTTCTGATAACTATAATTATGTCTATCTGCTTCAGACACACTATTGATGTGTTGCCTGTGACATCATTAATTTGTGCAAATGGCATATGTAACACTTTCTTGGGCTATTCAGCACATAGATAGTTAAATGTGTCCAGCTAGTGTATGAGCAAAAGAGTGGTATTTATTGTACAAATATGCAAATGCAATTGACCACAGGTTTACTCACGCAGGAGTTGTAGAAGGTATAGCACATCACAGAGCACTACTCAAATAGTCAAGGAGAAAACCTCTGTCCCAAAGACTGATATACCAGTGAGGGGATCGGGATCAATCAGGTAGGGTACAGGCAGTCCACTGCTAACCTAGATTCCCTATCACTGAGTTCCCTGCTCTAAAGGCAAACAAAAAGCCTTTGGGAAGCTACTCCCTGCTATTATCCTTGATGGAGCACACAGCTGCTCATGATACACAACGCTGACTATCTCTCTCTCTCCTAGAGACTATTACAGGTCTGCCCTAACGATAGCTAACCTCATTCACGGGATTGCCTGGTTCCTGACTTCAGCACCAAAGGTACAGGTCCCTTTGGGGTAAATGGCTTTACTGGGGCCTTGGTGATCGCAGGCTCAATGGGAAACACCTAGCAGCACAGACACCAGGAGCCAAAGAGGAAGAGGCCACTCCCTGCACAACACTATATAGCAGTGTGGCAGGCAGGGGAGTGTCATTACACTCTTTGTCCAATAGGTGAGGGTGTTACACTTAAACTGTTACAAAGGCTTTGCCCAATAACAAAGGATAAGATAAACTACAAGGAAAGGTAGGGGATTAACTCTATAGGAACTAGCAGAACATATAGGTCCCTACACATACAGTATGATCACTTGTTTAATGTAGCAGTTTAAGTAGCAATTAAAGCCTAAAAATGAATATAGCTAAAATGTAATATTTTATATATTGGATTTATTGCACCAGCCTAATGTTTCAGCTTCTCAATAATTCGCAATAATCCAGGACTTCAAATTTATCACAGGAGGTCACCATCTTGGAAAGTGTCTGTGACACTCACATGCTCAGTGGGCTCTGAGCAGCTGTTGAGATCCTAAGTTTAGGGGTTGTTTCAAATTATCAAGCAGAAAATGAGGTTGGCCTTTTATATAAGATAATGCTACAGACAGACCCGGATTGGTGGAAAGGCCACCTAGGCCCGGGCCTAGGGCGGCAGGATTTTAGGGGGGCGGCATGCTGCCCTACCACACCCAAATTGGTTCAAAAACACTGCGGTTGCGCTGGAGATAATTTTTTATATTTCCCATGCGCCAATCCCCATTGATCCGGTCCAGATGATGAAAATATGCACAAATAAAGGGGAGGGGACGGGTGATGAACGGCAGTGGGCCTAGGGGCGCCAACTATGTAAATCCGGCACTGGCTACAGAAGCCAAAAACATAATTCACAGCATTTCTAGCCTACTTCTTTAGTTACGCTTTAGTTCTCCTTTAAGAGGAACCAACCTGTGCATTGACACTTTCTTTCTGGGTTTTGCCAGTGCAATCTTCCTCTTCCGTTACACGATCTTAGCACATACACAGTTAAGAGCAAAAGAGCAGAAGAATACATTTACCTTTGTTGTAACTGGCTTTATTTACATCCATGTTATGTTCCTGTTGAATTGTACATGTTGTACTATGCTAGATATGGAATAATTTATTGTACTGCTATTCTGTAAAGCCTATCTTCAGACTTTTCAGCGACTTTTGGCTCCTTTTTTGTGTGTAAATTTTAATAATTGTTCTCATCAATCAAAAACTGAATGTGGAGCTTAGGAAGGAAATGCAAAGAATTCGAACAGCAATGTAAATATTCATATATATCTCCATATCTCCATATACAAACTCATCACAAGCAGTTCCATTCCAAAAGGTGAAGCAGCAACCAATTTAACAGTACAGGTGGCTATTTATTAGACAAACCATTTGCATAGTGTATCTACCAAATGTTATCAATTCTGTACCCCCTCTCTGTCATCTGACTTAGTACACTGAAAGGAAATAAAAAAGTGAAACAACACAAAACACAATACATATATGTTAGATTTTAGAGATATACAGATCTGAAAAACATACTTATACTAGAACTTTACAAAGCTCTTTGCATGAAATATTGAATACATTCCCAACTGATCTTAAGGAACTCGGACCAAGGCTAGGATTAATGTTTATAAGAGCATATTGTTTAGGAAGTGCTGTGTTATTTTATAATATAAATGTTCTATTCTTTGTGAATGTAATTTCCCCAAAAATCATAAAAAAGTATATCAATTTTTCATTTGACATGTTCAGCCTGCAACTCTAAACTGTACAATCATTTGCCCTGACAGTTCTGTATCTAGGGAAGCTGATGATCTGAAAAAGTCTGTAAATTAGTGGGAAAAGGTGAAAAGAAGATCCCTATATCATGAAGATATGTGTCTAGAATGTTAAATTAGTGTTGCCTTTATAGATGGATGGAACATTGAGCAGTAAATACGTCTAAAAGACATTTGTAATTCAGTGAATTAGAAGTAACTAGTTAGATATGGCTGATACAGTTTATGTGATCTGACACCAAGAAAAGACTCTTATCTATGATTTACCACAATTTTTGCTTTATAAGGAATACGTTTTTGAACATTCAGAGAAAGGCACATTTATGAATACAACGGCAAGTAGGGCATGCTAAAATGTGTACTCCTACATGCTATTTGCTTGCGTGTCTTTGCACAGCACACAGGTGCACCCAGTCTTTTCTGATAAATGATTTGCAAGTGCATGTAATGCAAGGGAACCCTAGAATTACTGCCACCAGATTTCAACAAGTAGATTCCATCAATTTGTTCTACTGACTTATGTCAAACGGTTTACATACTAATACTGTTATTAATGCCACGCACCTTCATAACATAATTAGCATGAAGTATGGGACATTTTGAAACAGTTCAGGTAGCTGTAGAGTAAATCGCACACCCACGACAGACGTCCAATATAGTGGTACCTGGTGCCCGGTGATGAAGGAATCGGCAAACCTCTCAAGTGGATACGAAAAAGCACACCGGCACACAGGATTTGAAGCTGCAGGGCAAGCCCTTGCAATTTTTTAATGCAGTGCAGGTGCAACGTTTCGGGGTCACGCCCCTTTGTCAAACATTTTGAAACAGTTGCTCTTGGCACTGCTTAGTACAGTGATGGAATTCTGGGAAAAAATTTGGATTGTGGGACAGTAAACCTGAATCGCTTCTGAAAATTGCCCCATGTGCTGTGTCTGTCTAAAAATTAGCCTTAGGGGCCTATGTACTAACATTCGAAAGTCTATTTTTGTCATGAATCTCTAGTTGTGCTGGTCCTATTGGATTTTCTTTTTTTTTTTGCAAGGAATTGTCTGAAAAGCTTAAATTTGATGTTTAAGAGGTATTGGGTTTCTTTTTGATTGTTCAGTGAGTTTGTCATTTGTGCGTTTTAAATTTGGATCTTTTAATAAATTCCATGGCATTTGTGGATAATCTGCTCTTTAGTGGGTTTTTTATTTTAGGTGCCTGCTATCCTATTCCTGCTTACCCTATAAGCTACAATAAGGTTTCATTACTTATTATTAACAGGAGTTAACTGAAGTTACCAGATCACCTTTCCAAATGCTACAACCTGTTCATGGAATTGCAGTTGAGCAACTGGATGGCCGGGGGAATAGTGCACTGCATGTAATGATTTACTCAAGAATACTTATCCAGACAGCATTGCTGGAAGGGGTTCTTTTCTAAACTTTAGTACCTTAGCTGACAAATGACAAGCAACTCTTTTTCCATACATAGTAATCAACGGACTGTGGAGCAGGGAGCTGCATTTTCAAATCTTGCAGCATTGTAATCCATCATGCACTAGTTTTATTATCACTTAATATTACATCCTTCAGACATTGAGATGGAGTCAATCTCTATCTCTGTGGAGTTAATATCTATCTATCTATTCGTCTGCCTGTCTGTCTGTCTGTCTATCTAGTAAAGTCATTTTAGGGCCCAGAAGAAATACATTTTAGATAATGCAGCTTTTTAAACACAGCATGAGATATTACTTCATGAATAGAAAACATCCTATTCATCATAAGTTGATAGCATTGCACATGTATTATTTATCATTTATGGAAGGCAGAGTCTTCTCTCATGTTACATCTAGTGATATTGCTTACTGTTATTTATGGTTCTGTATAGGATAATATCTCAGAATAATGGCAGCTGAGATGCAGTATTTATATTAATTATATTCTGTGCAAGGCAGCATAGTTAAGTTAAAATACTCTTGCACATCTCATTCTATGAGATTAGCTGATAATGACTATCTTTTCTTTAGTAAGTTTAAAGGCTAAGTAGTAATCTAAAGTTGGCCAAAAGATAGAGTGTTCTACTTATTATTGGCCTTGCATCAAAATTTGAGCTGCTAATGAGGCCCTCTCCTGATGGGTCTGAATAAGCCCCATCGAGATCTATTTGGTGACTCTAGATAGCTATATTGGTAAAGATCAGCTTTTAAGTGTTAGTGGCTGTGTGAATTAGGTGTTTTTGTTCAGCAGTATAAGTATAAGGTTTTACAAGCCTGTATCAACTCATCCTGCATCCGTCATCAGAAAAGAACAAGCATTTTATGTTTTGTGCCAGAGCACAATGAATGTAATGTAACCTTACATAAGGTCTTAAAATTCATTAGTCACAATTACAATTCACAGTATTTCTTCTTCTTTTCTTGCTATCATTTTTATTTTCCTTGTACCTAAAAGTCTCCAGATATGGAGCTGGTTGGATTTCAAGAATTAGTGAAGAAAGTTGAGGAATAACATTCTTTCCATCTCCTTCAATTTACCAAGATGGTCTTAAATAATGGCATAACTACCAGGTGGGGAGTGATTGCAACTTTACCAGGGCACACTTTCCAATTAGGACCTGTCAGGAGACCTATATTTCTGTGGACAGAATTCACTGAATCCAATAAAGTCCCATTACATGTGGTGAAATGGGAGCAATGATAAGTCCTCTATGCATATTTGCTCCGGGTTTTGTAAGCCTTTAGTTACACCAATTTGTAGGAAAATATCTCATTTTTGAAGTGCACCAATTTTAACATAGTAACAAAGGATGTAATTGTAGGGAGAAATTAATAGTTTATATGCTGTATAAGAGATTTCACAATTACTCAGTGTTCATCTCAATAAGATAGTGTAAGCAGATATAGTTATAGGGTAAACGTTTTGACATGAAGCATAACAAAGTGTAAGTCTCTAAACTGGATTGCCCATGCCATGTTAAGTAGACCTTGCAAGACACTGTAATTATTAAATATGTTTCCACTGTTTGGTCAACTGTGCTCTATTGTTTTATAAATTATTACTTAGATGAGATCTTCAGCAAAATCCTCCCAGTGTTCCAAACAAGCTTGTTTTTTAAAATATTAAAATGTCCTTGTTTTAAAGACATTGTTCCCCCTTCGATTTACTCTGACACATAAAAGATAAGCATGGAGGTTATGGGCAGGTCTTTCAATATTCCAGGCCATCTTGAAAGCTGGCTTTGTTTATTTTGTACTCTCAACTTTACATGGCTTTTTAGCTGTTTTCTGAGTTTAATATGCAGTTAATCGTGAAATGGTCCATGGTCGTTGTCCTCCAGTCTAGTCAAACTAGGATCAGTAAAATGATGTTCAGCAATATCTGTGCTCAGTCTACAGAATTGACCTAATGGATATATTGTCAGACCATGAAATAACCTGCTGATTTGTTTCTTGAATGGTGTCTCCACACCATCTAACACCTGTAATGGACTGTTAGGTTTATAGAATTTCAGTGGTGCACATAAAACTGCTGTCCATACATAGACTTATTGTATTTTCCTGTCTTTTATAGGCATATTGTCTATTCCTGACAATCTCTGCAGCTTATTTGCCAGTTTGTGGGGCTGACATTTTTGTTGGGAGTAACACATGGGGCCGTGAATCCACAGTACAGTACACACATGTCTGAAATGGACCAAAATATACAGTATATACATATTTTGAATTAAATTCGGAATTGATTCTACTGTCCGAGTAGTTGGATTTAAACATTAAATAAACCCAGTAGGACTGTTTTGCCACTTGATATGGATATATGCATTTATTCAGCTTACTTACCATCAAATAGATGAAATGAAACAATTTCTAAAAATTTGAATTATTTGCCTAAAATTAACGCTTTGGGAGAGCCTCCCTTAAATTCTGCATGGTTTTTAGGTACGGCTCATTTGATACAAGCATCACACCTGAGTGCCAAACAGCTGAACGAGTTGTCATGTACATTATGGGGCAGATTTATCAAGGGTCGAATTTCGAAGTACAAAAAACTTCGAAATTCGACCATCGAATTAAAAAACGTTGAATTCGAATATCGAATTCTAAGGCTAACATTGCACTTCGTTAACTTTAATTTGGCGAAGTATGAAGTGAAAGTTTTTTTTAAAGAGACAGTACTTTGATTATCGAATGGTCGAATAGTCGAATTTTTTTTATTTTGAAGTCGAATGTTCAAATATAGCCTATTCGATGGTCGAAGTACCTAAAAATTTACTTTGAAATTTGAACCATCACTCAAGTTTAGTAAATCTGCCCCTATGTGTATTAATTTAATATACAGCTTTGATATCTGAGTGAGTCAGATATCAGCACAATCTTTTAGATGCCAGCATCAAATGTCACTTTTGTAATTTGCTGTGTTATTGATTGATGACTAGAGTGTCCTATCAGGTGACAGAAAGAGAGAGTGAAAGAGAGATGTGTTTGTGTCAGATTCTGATATTGCTAATTGTCATGAATATGGATTGGGTGATAAAAAAATTACCATTTTTAAAATTTCCTTGTAAACCTAATCGTAACGATTAACACTTGTCATCATAATTGGTAACTTATTCGCTTGTTACTATGTTTCAGCAGAATGGGAATTACATTTCTGTGGTATGCCAAAGAGAATATTTTGCTGGGTATGATACTTATATGATATGATAGTTTCTTTGGGGTGTCAAAGTCTGCGCAATTTCTGTTTCATAGGGATAGCAAGAGCAATGGCGTAACTTGGGAGGCTTGAGTCCCGCTCCAAAAAATCTATTGAGAGGGCCTGGTGTGAACAGTCCCTCCTACCCTTGTTCCCCATACCGATGGTCTCGTGCTGCACCTCCTTGGCCTGCACCTTTCTTGAAGAAAAAGGAAGGATTGGGGAGGCACACCTCCTAACTGTCCTGTTTTGAGATGGACACTCCCGATTTTGACAGCTCAAGCTACAGTCCTGCATTGTTTTCCAGAGGGGAACTCACACTCTCTCTATTTAATTATAGGATTAGATGTATATTTATTAAAGGATGGCAGACACTGTATTTTCATAATCGTCACCATTTTCACAAGTGCAATTTATGCAAGTGAATAGAGAGCTGTTCCTTTTTCCTTTGGTGATCTGTGGCAGGACCTGTTTTCACTCTTTGAATGATGGCTACGAGTCTCTCGTTTTACTTTAAAAATTTTGTTTTATTTCAGATGAAGCTCGCACCCTGACACGATTCTCAATTGGTATTAGATCAGGGCTTTGACCTGTCATTGTAGGATATTCATGTTTTTCTTCATGAATAACTCTGTTGCTGCTTCACCTTTGTTAGGGCTCATTTTCTTTCTGAAAGAAAAGCATTCACTGAAGCCTCCTTTCCCGAATTTTACGATAGCATTACTCATTCAGTAGACTTTGTTTTCCACTGGATGTGATACCTTCCCCTTGATTTTTAACCTCTATGGCTCTGCTACTATACCCCGTCCAAGGTATAATAAATTCAGTCTAAACGTCGTTGGTGGAACAGACCAGGTTGAAAGCAGTGCTCTGCTGCAAAAATTCTTTTATTGACACTGTCGATCTGGTGAATGTTGGGAGAACACTATCTATTTAAGTTCCTATATAAACCTAAAAACCCTGATCAGGTCAATTGGAATGAAATGCTGGGTGATGGTATTGGGTATATTTGCAGTCCGTCAGTAACTATTTTGTAACTATAGCTGAATTACTCATTCCTTTATCTGTACTCATGTTATGAGCCAACTGGTCTAGGCTGTATTATACTGTACATATACATACCTGTGCTTTTTTATGTCTGGTTTATATCTGACTCAAACAAGAACTGTCATAGAATGGCTTCCCCTGAATATAAATGGGCATATTGGGCTGCAATACTTTTCTGACATGCTTGTATAATTTTCTTATTAGATCGTTTGTTTATTCCAACTGAGAAAACAAATCCATTTATTTAAGAGGTATGTTTAACATGCATTTTCTGGATGAGCGAACACTGAATGTTGAATACATTTCCCTGAAGAAGAAACTGTAGTGAATGGCTGGGAATTTTGTGTTTTAACCTGAGAATAATCAAAAGCCAGGAAAACATAAATGCATCTTTTGGGTTATTTTTATTTTTGAGAGTTCAGAGTGTAATCCCATCTGTAGAAGCTTGTGTTCAGATAACTTTAGTGCCGGCATTGCTACTGTATATTACCTCCAGACCCTCCATTGCAGTATTTTAATTCTGTATTTATTTTCTTTGTACTTTGAGACTGTCTGGGACTGACTGGTACCAAGCTGCTGTTTGTTTCTCTGCCTGCTTATTTGAAAATGTGACAGGCTGGCGAATAATGTTACATTATTATTATTATTATTGCTGGAACTAAAGTGATGTTTTTGTGCCAAAATTAGTACTTTAATAGGTTAGTTAATGAGGTTCAGCATATTAATAAACATTTGAAATGAGCCAGTTTCCTTTTTCAAAAAGTAATTCACACAAAATGATGGTGAATCCAAAGAATAGCATTTTAATCCAACCCTAGATGTTTCTGGGAATACTGATTTAAAAGCTGGAAGTTTTTAATTTACAGAAGCAAAGCCCTGTGAAATATATTTGTTGATATAGTGTCACAGCCATAGAAACAAGCCTACAGTATTTTAATTAAATTGTGGGTTTTCATTATCAATGCAGCTGTATACTAGATTAAACCCATTCTTCTGTGTGTGTGAGCTGGCCTCATAGAGAGAGTGGCAAATACACAACCATAATTGAAATAATGCTAGGAAAGTAAAACAGAAATAGCCAGGTACATGAACAGAGAATAATTATAGGTTCTTCTCCTATAGGCAGATCACCAAAACAGAACAATAAGGATCAAAATTAAAATGTTGCTTAATTTATCAGCATACTATATACAGGTTTGGGACTTGTTATCCAGAATGCTTGGTCCTGGGGTTTTCCAGATAACATCTTTTCGTAATATGGATCTTCATACCTTAAGTCTACTTAAGGTATGATTATGTAAACATTAATTAAACCCATTAGGCTGGTTTTGCCTCCAATAAAGATTAATTAAATCTTAGTTTGGATCGAGTACAATGAACTGTTTTATTATTACAGAGAGAAGGGATTTTTAATTATTTGGATAAAATGGAGTCTAGGGATAGGAGACAGAGTTTCCATAATTTGGAGCTTTCTGGATAATGGTTTCCAGATAACTGATCCCATACCTGTACTGTATAATAATTGTTGTGTACTGTCTGATAAAAGGACAAATGCCTTGGGGGGCGAGGCCAACCATGGTCTAGTCAAGATGCATATACCAAGAGCTCTGTCCCAGCAGGCCTCTCTAAGCCCAAAGCATTAGCTATCAGCAACGTTTTCAGTATGCTTCGGGTCACAATACCTTACCAACAAATGGGGAAACGAAAACATAGAGTACAAAAGTGCACAATGTTGCCTTTTCACCAGAAATCAGTGCCATCAAAGCAGCGTGCACCAAGTCAAGATGGTGCTAAAGTAAACTCTGAGCATGACTCTCTTTCTCCACCTTCCTCACCTAGCAGCTACTACCCTTTCACATGGCACTCTCCAGGTCAGTTGCAAAAAGCACTGGCTTTCTCCCCAGACCCTTCAGACCTGCATACGACTCCTGTAATAGCTCAAATATTGGCGGAGCAGCGTGATAATCTACAGAAGTCCTTAGCAGACTCGATCTCCAAGACAGTTGCCACAGCTATCCAAAGCCTGCTAGCAGACATACCTGTAGATAAACTTGGCATTATTAAAGTCTGTATGAGTCAGTGCTAAAAAGCTTGGGGAGACAAGAATTAAGCATAAAAGGAATCAGTGTAGTGGGTTGTTGGTTGTTGTAGTTCCACACCTTCCCAGAATTTACTAAAGGGTGTCAGATTACTTCTTACAAACACCACGTGTTTGCTTAAAGTTGGGTACTTCCAAGCGTTTAAGCTTTAAATCACATTCATCAGAATAATCAGGTTAGAGACATAATAATCAATTAACTAACTACCCTGACACCCTGCAGAACTTCCTACAAGTGATGCAAGACTTACAAATCTTCAGATTAAGGGAGATAGACAAGACCATTAAATGTTCAAGACAAACTTTTTATGAACAAGGAGACAAGCAATTGACTTTATTAACTAACAAGTTGATAGACTGTAAGGCCCACACAACAATTACCAAACTCAGATCACCTCAGGGTCTGTGCATACATAACCCTACACAAATTGCTGATCATCTGAATTGGTCATACCTATTCTCCCTACTGACTCATCTGTATTTTAGAAGTCACTTCTTAACCGCTATAAAAGCACTATACAGTATACCAACAGCCTGTCTTAAACTTCCTCATGCCACTGGAAAAAGCATAAACATTACGGTAGGGTACGAGGCAGGGATGCCTCTTGTCTCCTCTCATTTATGCTCTAAGTATTTAGCCACTGGCTGCATTCATTAGAGGCTACCCAGATATCGAAGGAATTGAAATAGCTCAGAGGGAATACAAAATGGCTTTGTTTACAGATGATGTTCTGTTGTCCTTGGCTAGCCCACGGATCTCTTTACCATCTCTGCATGGTGCACTTGATATCTACAGTAACCTTTCTGGAAAATAATCATCCTGGATAAATCATAGGCATTGCCCTTATGCATATCTCCCAAAATGATTGACTTGCTAAAACCAAAATTCAGGTATAAATGGAGACATAATTACCTAACCTTCTTAGGGGTCCATATCACACATCTGTATTATGATTTATTCAAACAAAGTGTTTTACCCCTCTCAAACAAACAAAGCAGACCCTGCATAAATGGTCACATTTTTCCCTTTCATGGTTTGAGTGTATAGCAGCGATTAAAATAACTACTTGCCTACATTTTTTGTATTTGTTGGAAACTCTGCCTGTGTTGGTCCCCTTTAAAACCTCATCAGAAATTCAGTGTAAATTTCATAATTTTATCTAGGCAAATAAAAAACACAAGCTTGCCAAGTCTGTTCTACTTAGCAACAAACTACAAGGACTGGCCATCCGAAACTACCATGATGCATCCCACTTACGATAGATTACAGCACGGTCTAGCTTTGAACCTTACCCACTCTGGGCCAAAATCGAGAAAACCTTTCTGCATCCAACCCACATGGAGCATTGTTATGGAACTGGGGCCACCAACTTATGCCCCCGAGCACTGTGCTTGAATCAAATAAATCAATTCCTGCAATTTGGTGGAGACTGAAAGGCAAAGAGAATTTAAGCTCCTCCTACTCACCGCTGACCCCCCCCACCTATTCCTAACCACCTATTCCCACCTGGAACATGCCTTTTACCAAACCTGGAGAGCCAATGGTCTTTTTAGGGTCTATGACATTATAACACATGACGCTTTTCAACTGCAGCAGTTTGTAGAGCTACAGGCTGAAGCCCCTGAAGTGCTGATAATGTTTTATGAGTATTTGCAAGTGAGACACCAACTCTCTCCCCTTTCAAGAGATTAATGAAAAATGTCTGGCCCCAAAAGGCACTTTCCTAAGCATAAATACATGTTATACTGGGAACAAGAACTAGGGTAACAAAAGATCTGGAAGATTGGGAATCAGTCTGGCTTAAGGAACATGTATATATAGTGCTATGGTACATGACTCCCATCAGGCTTAACAAAATATATCCAACAGTATCTAGCCTTTGCTAGAGAGGATGTCTTACCCGTGGCTCTTTATACCATCTTCTTTGGAATTGCCCCCTTAGTATACCTTCTTGGGACAAAGTACAGAAGGTAATCTCACGAGTTAGCTGTAAAGATATAGTCAAGGAACCACTGTCTAGGAAAACCAATAGAGGAACTTCCAGGTCCTTCCTAAAAGTTGGTTAACCATATCTTGACCCTAGCTCGTATTGCAATTGCTGCATAAAACAAAATGTCTAAATTTCTATTTGTGTGAGGCCCCAACGAGCCTCTAGCGAAACCCGCTAACTGTGTTTTCGCTTATTTTTACTGTCATGTATAATACTGCAACTATTGGACTTCTTAGTGCCTATTACCTACTTTGGGATCATGAAGATATATCTTGTTAACATGGACTAATTGGACTAATCTTTTGGCTTTACAATGTTTTTCTCAATACGTCCTACATCCTTTCTTACTCTCCCTCTCCACTCTCCTTTTCTTCTTCTCCTTGGCTTACAAATGTGTTGCCTCTGTTTTTAAGCTGTTTTGAGCAATTGCCCTCCTCACTTTATTTTATGTTGGCATTAAATTGCTGTGTTATGTAAAACTATTTTTATAAGTTTTTGTTATAAACCTTTATAAAATTCTAAGTTACAAAAAAAGAAGACAAATGCCATAAATATGTGTCTGATAATTACCCAGCCCCTGGGTGGGAAAATCTTTATTTTGCATTTTGAGGAGAACATTTGGGGGCCGAAGCTTTTAGCTGCCGAAGTAGGGGGTCGAAGTTTTTTTTAAAGAGGCAGTACTTCGACTATCGAATGGTCGAATAGTCGAACGATTTTTAGTTCGAATCCTTCGATTCGTAGTCGTAGTCGAAGGTCGAACTAGCCCATTCGATGGTCGAAGTAGCCCAAAAAACACTTCGAAATTCTAAGTTTTTTTATTTCGAATCCTTCACTCGAGCTTGATGAATCGGCCCCTTAACATACTGTAGCCTGATGTTGGAGACTTCCTTTTTTAAAGCTAATGCAAGTTAAACAAATTTCCCTTTCATCCATTTCATTCACTTTTTCCCATTGTTGTTTGCCTTGTGATTTTGATACCACAATTTTTTTTAGATTTTTTGATACAATGAACTCATATCAATCGCAAGTTTCATCTCGCTCAGTTCTTACTGAGATACTATAAAATGAATGGTAAATTGATATTTGAAATTTTACCGGAATAGGATCTATTTTCTGGAAACCCATTATCCAGAATGCTCAGAATTACGGGAAGGCCATCTTGTATAGAGTCATTTTAATCAAATACATTTTTAAAAAAAATATTTACTTTTTATCTGTAATAATAAAAGAATACCATGTACTTGATCCTAACTAAGATCTTTTTTTTTTACAAAAATATGAATATTTGAGAAAATGATTGGGATTGTATAACATATTTCAACACAATTGCTAAATTTTTAATAAATGTGCGCCTTAATTATTAGAAAATATACTTTGTACTTATATTTTATATAATTTTTTTCTATTTTTGAAAATTATGTTCTAATTATGAATATATATTTTTCTATGTGTCTACTAGATTAACATATTCTGACTCGGTACAGTTTGCCCTAAGAGAGGTTTGTTGTTTGCAGCATTTCCCCTGAGTTGTGTCTACTAGATTAACATATTCTGACTCGGTACAGTTTGCCCTAAGAGAGGTTTGTTGTTTGCAGCATTTCACCTGAGTTTTGGCATTTATTTTCATATTTCATGTGCAGGCATACATTTTGAAATCAGACACTCTTATTGATTACCTTTACTTGAAAGTTACTTGGCATAGCAGTTTGCTTAGGCTGAAATGGAAGGTATTGCTAAAAAGTTTAAAAAAAACTATTTTGCAGCACAAAAGTGACACACAAAGAAGCTGAAAATGACAGATTGGCATGTTTTCTTTTAGCAGCAAATGGAACCAACTATTGATCGCTTTTAAAGTGTGTAATCTGACATTTTGTCATTACACTTTAAAACATTTTACAAGAGCAAGGGGAAACATGTTTCATCGTTTGTACTGCAAATGACAAAAACCCCTTTCTCTGAAAAGTGTATCATGTGAAGAAGCATTTCCCTCGTACAGGCAAAGTTATAATTTAAGAAGGGAATGTTATTGTGGCTTGTACCATTATGCAATTGTTGGTACATATATTTTTATATTTACTTTATCATCATCATGACTTTATTAATATAGGGGCAGCCAGTTACACAGCATTTTAAATCCCTATATTATTCTATGCTAATCAAATTAAATTTAGAGCTATTTTTAAAAGTTTAAGAATGAAGACAGTATTGTGCAAACAGATGTTATAGTACAGGTATGGCACCTGTTATCCAGAATGCTCTACACTAGGGGGCACATTTACAAAGCTCGAGTGAAGGATTCGAATTTCGAAGTGTTTCGAAGTGTTTTTTGGGCTACTTCGACCATCGAATGGGCTAGTTCGACCTTCGACTACGAATCGAACGATTCGAACTAAAAATCGTTCGACTATTCGACCATTCGATAATCGAAGTACTGTCTCTTTAAGAAAAACTTCGACCCCCTAGTTCGGCAGCTAAAAGCTACCGAACTCAATGTTAGCCTATGGGGAAGGTCCCCATAGGCTTGCCTGTGTTTTTTTGATCAAAGGATATTCCTTCGATCGTTGTATTAAAATCCTTCGAATCGTTCGATCGTAGGATTAGCGCTAAATCGTTCGACTTCGATATTCAAAGTCGAACGATTTTAGTTCCTAGTCGAATATCGAGGGTTAATTAACCCTCGATATTCGACCCTTAGTAAATCTGCCCCTTGGGGTTTTCCAGATAATGGATCTTTTCATAATTTGGATCTTCATACATTGAGTCTACTAGAAAATCATGTAAACATTAAATAAAACCAATAGTCTGGTTTTGCTTCCAATAAGGATTAATTATATCTTAGATATAATCAAGTACAAGGTGCTGTTTTATTTCCAGAGAAAAAGGAAATAATTTTTAAAAAATGTAGATTATTTGATTATAATGTAGTCTATGGGAGACAGCCTTTCTGTAATTTGTAGCTTTATTATTAACAGGTTTCCAGGTTATGGACCCCATACCAGTATTGCAAGATGAGCCCCCTTAAAATCAATAGTTCCTTACTTTGGAACTTACCTAATGTCATATGACACTGGCAACACTGCATTAGATTGATAAACAACCCTATGAAGATTTTCATTCATCCAGGTCATGGTATATCTAGTATTGGTAAATCTAAAAGATTTACCTATTCTAGAAAAACATTTGCAAGACGGAATTTGGAAAGGCACAAAAAGGCAAGTTGCTTTGTGTCCATCTTTTGCACCTCGCATGGTTTTTTGTAACTGAGCCCTATAGTTTTCTAATAATCATGCTGCATTGTCATTACACACCAAATTTTATACTAAGTAATGTTTTGTAGTATTTAAATATTTGGCTTAAAACTTTTATGTTAAAATCCTTCTGTATTTGTGTGTATTGTAAATTTAAATGGTACATGTATGGCTCATACTGTATTTTTTATTTCTGCTTCTTGTATCTGCTAGCTCTGCCTTTCCCATTGACCTTTTTTTGCAATAACATCTGTTTTATTTATTCCTGAGGGATGTCTTATTCCCTTTTAAAAATTGTTGCTTTCTACAGTCTCCATGTCTTCCTTTTTTCAAGAAGGCATTTGTGAAAAATGTAGATGACAAAGCAGCAATTTATCCAAAGCATGGGACCCGAACTAGATATTTATATTTCATAAGTAGTATCTATAGCAGTTTTAAAGGTGCAGAAAAATAAAATGCTAGTGTAAAATAAACTGATATTCTTTGTAACTAAATGAAGTTTAGATGTATGAAAATAACAGGGCAGGTATTTATTAAAACTCATAAAATGGGTCATTCCAGACATTATTCAGAAGAACAGTGTACTTTGATTAAAAAAGTTGATTGTAGAGGGGAACCATATAAAGAAGTGCAGAAAATGACAGGCTGCTCAGCAAAAATGAACTCAAATGCTTTAAAATGGCAGCCAAAACCTGAAAGAGGTGGAAGAAAACAGAAAACTACCATTCAAATGAATAGAAGAATAACCTAAATGGTAAAGACTCCAAACACTGAATTCAAGCCACAGTACACTCGGAAGCATGGTGCCACAAGCATCATGATATAGGGATGTTTCTCATACTATGGTATTGGGCCTATTTATCACATACCAGGGATGATGGATCAGTTTCAGTACATCAAAATACTTGAGAGGTCATGTTGCCTTATGAGGAGAAAGTGGAAATGCCCTTGAAAAGGGTGTTTCAACAAGACAACAACCCCAAACACACCAGTGAACAAACAACATTTTGGTTCCAGACCAACAAAATTGATGTTATGGAGTGGCCAGCCCAATCTCTGGACCTTAATCCAATAGAAAACTTGTGGCAACACTTAGAAATGCAGAAGAATTGTGGAAGGTAACAGGTGCCAGAAGTTGGTGGACTCCATGCAACACAGATGTGCAGCAGTTCTCAGAAACACTGCTTATACAACTAAATATTAGTTCATTAATTCAAAGGTAAGCAAAATCCTGAAACATTTTTCAGTGAATCTTTGACTTTCCCCTTGTCTTCAATTACAAAAATTAGATACATTTTTCTTCATGTTTTGGTTTGGAATAGAATGTGCAGTGTTCCCAATGCATTTGCACGTATGGAAATAAAAGCTATTATAAGGATTTTAAGCTTTATTCACTTTTTTTAAACACACTGCTATTATTCTGAACACAACTGAATGTGTTGTTGCATATTTCAGGCCACCATTCCTCAAGGGGTTGTGTCTGAAACATGTCACAACACAAATACATGAAATTAGTAGTATAATCCTGCTCATTGGTTTACTCCTGGATCTAAATTCTCTTTGTATATAATATATTGCTGATGGTGCAAGCAAATATGGAGGATGTAAGCAAATAGCATTTGCTAAATATCAGTATGGCAAAATATTTGAATGCATGCTGTTATGAATATTTGAATACAGTAATCCTGATAGATTCCCAGACATTACATTTTATAACATTTATTAACACATACTTTTTAACACATACTTAAAAGCAAACTTTTATTTAAATATACCAGAACTATCAAACATTTGATTCTGTACATTCTTGAAAATCCACTAGTACTGGGGATTTGTTGATCTGAACCTATCATTAATAAATACGATAATAAAATTTTTTTTCCTCTTAAAACATTTCTTTAAGCCACCCCGCTGCTTAATATTTCTGTAAGATGCTCTGAACAAAATTATTCATAAAATATACAGTATATGCCACGTTAATGTTTTTCTTTTTATTAGTGTAAAGATATTAAAATGTAAATATATGAAAATGTAGAACAATATCCTCAGAATATTTTTGGTTTAAGTCTTGACCTTTATCTGCAGGCTATTTTGTAGGTTGTGCACATTTAGGGGACATAACCTTAAGTGTGAAATAAATGAAGAGTTTATGTAATGAGCACTTTTGGGACTCATAATTAACAGAAGCATCAAGCAAAGTGCTTCTTAAATCTCAGGAATATCAATAATGTCTCATTTTTCAAGCAAGATACACCAAGCATTTCCTGTGCCTTGAAAGATAAAAATAGTTTTCAGAGGAAAAAAATACCGAAAATATATTACTAATGAATTCCATTTTTGGGAAAGACTAAAGATCAATCATGTAATTCACTTCTATTTTTAGTATTTCCAGCTTAAGTATTTGCTCCTTGAGCAAAGTTTTATTAAGTACCGGGATTCTCCTTCCAGTTATCTGCTCCTTCAGGCCTGGTTTTGACTGATCTTTCTTGGCTCAGCAGGGTGATTCTTAAAAACTAGTCTCTTAATGGCCAATATAAATTGACATTCTCTGCTGCTCATCTGCACAGCATTAATGTTTTTGTTAGAAAAATCTGCTAATGACCATTCAGGGTTCAGAGGAATGTGATAAGTTTTATACTCGCTGCGAGGGGACAAGCAATACAGAAGTAAGCTGCAGGTTGACCAGCTAATACAGAAAGTAGCTGGCTTTTATAGATACTGTAAAATGTTACAATCTTTCTGCAGCTGATCTGGCCCCACGTTCATGTCATTTATTCAGGGGACAGTTAGCTGTGTACAAATGCACTGTTTCAAATTATCACAAAGACTTGTTATTGTTAAAGAAGCTACAATTATCACAAGGACATGTTATTGGTAAAAGAAGCTACATTTCACATATCATGCGTTTCAAGTATTAACTCAAGAATTTCCTTACATTTCCACCCTTTTTATACTTGTAAATGCATTATGTGTGACAGAAAAACATCAGTGATCAGGACTAGCATAGCTTTTCATCCTTCGTGTCATATATCTGTGTTATAATTATCCACATAGTCATAAGAGCAGAGTGAAGCTGCAGTATACATGGTTTTAGTAAAAGTAGTATCGATAAGATGTTGCAATAAGCCACGAATACAAGGGATGCAACAGCACCCACAGGTTACCAAAATAGCTGCAAGTACTGTATAGCGTTGAAATTATCACGCTGGATACAAGTCCGCTCCATTTCCTGAACCAAGTCTTAAGAAAGTCGGTGAAATTGTTGGATATCCCAGAGTTTTCCGCCAGTTCATTAGATAACATAGTCAGTCCTTCCAAGGCCTTAGTGATACTCCCATCAGGAGCCTTGTTATTTGGGATGAAGGTGCAACACATGTCACCGAAGATTTTGCACACGCCACCTCTCTCGGCAAGAAGCATGTCCAAGGCTAAACGATTTTGCCAGGCAACCAAGGAGGTGGCTTCTAGTTGACTTGCTACACCTTTGAATCCATCACAGGTAAAGTTGACAAATCTCTGTTGGTTGTAGTAGATGTAGTTGATCCAATCGACGTTCTTGTTTATAGTTGCCCACCAGGCGAGGAAGAATTCAAAACCAGCGGTGATTTGATTTCTGGCCTTATATTCATCTGGGACTCCTCAGGGTACTCCTATATCATCAATGTATACATGATTGTCGAAAGACCCTTTAAGTCGGACTTCTCGTTTGGAGCGGTGAATCATTTCCTATCTTGGTACCTGCGGAATAGAGGTTACGGAAAAGCATAGAAAGGCAATATCAGTTGTACTAAACAGCAGCTCCCACTCCAGAGACTTGGAAGTAAGGGGCGCAATTTTGTGTCTCCACATAACCACCATATATCTGCCCACACACTACGGTGGTCCTGGAACCATTGTTTTTAAATGTGGTGTCATTCTGTGTCAGAACTTTATTTCGGGCACAAAAGGAGGCTGGCAGTGCCAGTAATTTCTGACCACGCCCTTGACTATGGAAACAGGTGTGGTTACCTGCATATACTGTAATGGAAGGTGGCAAATCTAGCAGGGCAGAGAAAGGACAGGGTGGTACCGTTTGCGGGTTGCTTTTGAGTATATAACTTAAGCACACACTACAACCCTTCTAAGTCATTATCAGGGTTTAGCGGGAATGGCACCGTACCAATGGCTGGCCGTGCTTTTGCGCAAGCGAATCAGTTATCTTTCCCTGAGCGGGGGGACATGTTTGGGACATATTTTAACCATTTGTTCCCCTCGGGGACACCTGTCTCTATTCCAAAAGCTTTTTCAAGGGTGAGATTGGGTAAGTAAGTAAGTCACCCTCCCTTCAGAGCCTGGGCTCAGAAAACCAGAGATAGAGATCTTTTCTTTGAGGAATGGGGTTGTGGAATCTCTCTTTATGGCCTTTGCCCTATCTATGGTTACATTAATTAATCCCATGGGGTCTGTTCCTGTGATGGTAATCCCGAGACCAAAAAGTTTTTGGTCTCTGGGATGTTTAATGGTTTGGAGCAGTGGGTTACATGACTTGATCGTGCAGTAAGCAGATGGGGCTTTCTTTATTATGGAAATCTGCTGCTGCATGAATTTCTTTAAGTCTCCTACCCATGGTGCTATCTCCCACCCTTGTGGATCTGTACTCCACCAGACTGTGGACCAATCTGGGCAGGGCTTTAGTCCGGGGGTTGGGGGGTACAATGATGCACATATACTTATTTTCCCAGGCAAAGGACCTAGCAGTCTCTAAGGAATCACTCTGAATTCACTGGCATCAAATTCAACTGTGGTAGTGGTTCTTTCGATAATGGTAATGTCTAGAGGTTTGCTCCACGGTGGATATGAATAATCCTTGGGAGGTAGTCCCCAATCCTGTCTGCCTGTTGTACCTACACTCTGGGGAGTCCTATTTCTTGGGAATGAGGGATGCTCCCCAACAGGTGTATTATTGTGGTTGGTGGCATTATGTTATAAGGGGAAGAAAAGCCAAGGGAATAAGATGAAAAACATTATTAGTTCTAACATGCCTGCACAACCCCACCTTGAGAATGGTGTCCAGGTATCATATTGTTCTACTCTTTCCCTACTTCTGCTGCTGCTCCCAAATAGTCCCATGGTTCTTCACTGACGTTGAGACGACCCCCTCCCTAGTGGAGAGAACCCCCTTTGTAGTCAGACTGTATCTAAAGGACTATTTGGGTTCCCTAGCTACTTGCCCTAGTTCTTTTACTAGTTTACAATGACTGGAGTGTACCCAGGACACTCTTTCTGCGATTTCACCTGATAAGGCCCTTCCCACAATGGAGTCGACCAATTCTTCATTTTTATTACCTTTACCCACATGTAGCCTCCAGGCTTCACAAGTTCTATTGGGATGGGCTCTCCAGTATCTGGAAGAGAATTTGGAGTAAGCTCTTGTTTATTTAATATTCTGCACATGTTCCGCCAAACTTTGGTCTGCCTCTTCCTCGATGATCTGAAAAAGGCATTTATAATTACAAGGCAACATTTCTTGTTCTCCCATCTATTGAGTTTGATAAAATCCATGCAGATCTAAAATCTAAAATGAGTATGTTATTTACCATTCCTCCTGTTGAGACATGGCTTTGCCCATGACTCAAAATGGCAACATAGTATAAGAGTTTAGTAGGAAGGATTGGTTTTCCTTTTGGGGCAATAATATATGCCCTGTTTAAGTTGGGCCCCTTTAGAAACCAATTTGTGGTGTTCTGCTTCACTGACATTATTTTGCACGTCTTTGAGTAACCCTTGATCTAAAAAGTTTGTGTCTGGTGATGCAGTTAAAGCTTGAATGGGAATGTGCTTTAGCAGCCGCATCAGCTTTGGCATTTCCTAATGAGATCTTGGAAAACGGCCTGATTTACTGCTTGTAGGTCCTAAACCATGCAACAACTCCCATCAGGTTTTCCTCATCTGTTAGGACAGCAGGTCCACCACAGGCATTGACCCTCTCTTTAAATCTGGTTGCATACTGGACAACAGACTCTTGAGCATCATGGTTAAATTTGAAAACTGTTTCCCAATAAACTTCTGGAAAAATGGTGCCTTTGGTACCTTCCAGAGCACGTAAGCGTAACCCTACTTGGGCTGGGTCAGCATGATTAGTGTCCCAATTCATTTTGACCAACAAATGTTGGTAAGCCCCTGGACCACACACATGTTTGAGTACAACTAACATCAGTCCAATTAGGGTTGGACAAACATGAGTTCCTGTACAAATTTGTGTGGATTGGTGCGGGGATGTGGAACGTCTTGAAAAAGCCTTCTAAGATCTGATGCTGCCCATGGAATGTACTCTGTGTGTGTAATGTGACGTGTTGAATCAGCAGCCCCCGCTTCTACCCCTCTTCTCTAGTTTGTATTTACCGACGGGGTAGAACTTGGCTGGGGGGCTGGGAACTGCTTGTACCTCAGCATCAGAGCTGCTATTTTCAGCACTGAAAGATAAATTGTCTCTAAGGCGGTTTTCCTTTTGGTGTTGTTTCTCACTGTTCTCTATTTTCTGACTTAACCCCTTTGCTAGCAGCTTTATCTCTCCCTCTAGCTTTCTAGCTTCCTCATCTTTTGTGATTGTGTAAGAGGTTTGATTGGTATTTGATTCGGGTTGGCTGCTATTCTATGAAGTGGATGGTCGCCAAAGGCAATTAACCATCTGGGTGGTTATAAGGCACTTTCCTGATCTCACCAACATGTCCCTTCCCAGTAAGTTGAATGGACAATGGGAAGAGAGAATGAACTGATTAAGAATAGTCTGTTGAATGTCAGGGTCAGTTACGGCTAATAGTGGGGACAAGTATACTTTATCTAATTGTCCCCCTGCTATTCTTAGAAAAGTAAATTCCTCAGTTCTTTGGATAGTTGGCACATCAGGGGGGTGTATAAGGAATCTACATGCCCCAGTGTCACATAGGAAGGTAATGGATTTTCCCCCAACTTCAAGTGTGAGTTGGGGTTTCGACTTACATAAGAGACTACATTCTATGTCTTCTATATTAAGAATTATCCTCATTTTTCTCTGTTATTTACAGGGGAATGTATACTCTCAGAGAGTCATGCCTCCCCAAGGGGGCTCCTGTCATCCCCATTGCTCAATTCTGCTCGGCATTCTCTAGCAAAATGCACAGGTTTCTCACAATGAAAAAAAACCTAATTTCTCCTACGTCTTTTACTTACAGTATTTCCCTTTCTCGCTTGTCATCTCAACGGGGTCTGAACCCCTTCTCTCTGCCTATCTCGTCCTCTATCCTGCTTTACCACATACACATCTTCCTCTACTAAAACACATAGTTTAACCCTCGTTTTTTTTTGTTTTTGTTTTTTGGAGATGTCTTTCAGCATGTCTGGCATATTCATGGACTGCTTGCAAACCGGCTACCCAGTGGTCTACCATATGTTGACTCACAAAACTGCAAAGACATCCTCATAGGAATGCATTTTTTAGTTGTAGCTCATAAAGACTATCATTTACCATGCCCTGATCTGGTATAGGCACACCACTATATGTGTCAAAGACTTCCTTCAGTTTACAATAATATCAATCCACAATCCCTTAATTATCTTATTACCTGACATATAGTTGATCTTGTACCTTGCCTTTCTTGGCATTCCTTTATTTATTTTCCCTCCTATTACATTCCTCATAATATTGCATTGGAAAGAAACTTATAACTTCACAATAACGTATTTGCATAATGCTTTTACATTACGTGTCTAATGCCCAATGCTCCTGTATGAGGAGGCTGCCATATTTGTGCAGCAGGAGGCCGTTAGCATTAGAGTCTCTAACTGACAGGCTGACAAAACAGTCAGGTTGGCAAAACAGTCAGGTTTAGAAACTTCATCTAATAATTACTTACAAAAACAAACCTCCCAGGAAAGAAAAAAACAAAAAAACAATTAACGTGACCTATAGGTAACTTTTGATGTACATATTTTATCGTCAGTACCTCTCCAACAAGCAATCTATACTGTTCCTTGTCTAATATAGGGTTAAAATTAGAATACTCTTTCTACCTTTTAAGAACCTGATATTATTTGGATTCTGATCACGCATGAACTGAGCGTCCTCAGTTAGATCATTGATACTTTTACAGCATTTATTTCCCATGGTTAGTAGGTATAGATGACAAACAATTGACAAACAATTTTGTGGAGTCAAACGCCTGGTGAAGCAGTACTCACGGATATGGCCTCACAAGCTTGGAGCTCGGCCAAGTAAAACCTGAGGAGCAAGGTAGTCCGTTTGCCGAAAACGTTCACCGGTCAGTGTATCGCCCTTTACGGCCTGTCTGAGGGGTTGACCATTCCCTCTTTGACTCCCAAACACTCTCTTTCACACACTTTCAAACACAAATTCAGTGGTCCCCGGAGTACTCTTTATCTTTAACGTGCACACGGAGTTAGTTATTCCTGTAGTCTTCTCACACAGACTATGGACTTGTCCGCTTGTCACTCTGTTTCTTTATCAAAGGCGGGCGATTATGCCACTTAACACCTTAATATCAACAGTCTAGGTGACCGGACCCACTATCACTCCCTGTCTCTTTATCGAAGGCGGGCGATTACGCCACTTAACACCTTAATATCAACAGTCTAGTGACGGGACCTTTACGTAGCAACAGTCTAGGTGACTGGACCCACTATCACTCCCTGTCTCTTTATCAAAGGCGGGCGATTACGCCACTTAACACCTTAATATCAACAGTCTAGTGATGGGACCTCTACGTAGACAACTAGTAACAACAACAACAAAAAGAAAACATATACGTTACCAGATTCCAGTGACCCTGGTCGCTGTGTTCTTTGGAAACCGTCACTGTTCCCCCAAACGAGTGCAACTGGCCTCTCTTTACGACAGCTGTCGGAGGTCTTTCGGTTCAGTCCACAGAGAGAATAGGATTAACCCTCTGCAGTGACCACAGTCACGTTTCCCGTTTGAGAAGACAGATGTTGGTTTCCGGCTCGAAGGACCAAGTTGTTAGAAAAATCTGCCAATGACCATTCAGGGTTCAGAGGAATGTGATAAGTTTTATACTCGCTGCGAGGGGACAAGCAATACAGAAGTAAGCTGCAGGTTGACCAGCTAATACAGAAAGTAGCTGGCTTTTATAGATACTGTAAAATGTTACAATCTTTCTGCAGCTGATCTGGCCCCACGTTCATGTCATTTATTCAGGGGACAGTTAGCTGTGTACAAATGCACTGTTTCAAATTATCACAAAGACTTGTTATTGTTAAAGAAGCTACAATTATCACAAGGACATGTTATTGGTAAAAGAAGCTACATTTCACATATCATGCGTTTCAAGTATTAACTCAAGAATTTCCTTACATTTTTCTGTGATGGTATACTGGAATTTCAGTGGAAAGTGATATCAGGTATTTGGTTTTCAGCATAGAAATCATCTGCTGTACTAGAATACAGTTCCCAATCTTCCATTTTTAAATAAAATCAAAACTTTTAGTAACACCATATATTTAAGCACAAATATATTTTATGTGTCACTTTTTATACTATTTGAAAAAAATACGGACTTCTTTTACCCAAACTTTATTTTTGAATATTGACCAGATAAAAAAATTCAGCACAGAAGGCCTTTTTATAAAAATCTATGGGAGGTGTATTTCCAACATTAAAATTATTTTAGTTGCATTTGTAAAAGTCGAATCTATAAAAATTAATAGAATAATGCAATTTTCACTGTGATTACATTTATTTCTGTGACTTATTGCAACTGACTTTTTTCTTTGATTTATTGTAAATATGCTAGTGATTGTGTAAGTGCTTGATTGAGTTTAATCACAATTTTATTAACCCATATAATTTTCAGAAAAAACATGCTTGGTATACATTCTGTTAAACAAAATATAGAAGTAACAGTATATTAATGGTGAATATTTTAACCTCTAGGTAATTAGAATCTCTATGAAAAGAGTTTTTAAAAATACGAAAAAAGATGCAAACAACTTTTCCATTACTCTTTAGACTGTAACATCTAGTCCCTCGCTAAATATGTTGAGTACTTATTATTAATGATGCATTTCCTTCAGTGGATTTATTGTATTTTTATTTTTTATTCTTATGAATTATAACTAGATTACATTGGCTAGTTATAATTGTGTAGATTTGGTTGTCAGTGGGCTTGTTAAAAGTTTGATGGTCATTAACAGCCGTAACTTCCCTGTCAATCATATTGAGTCAGTTTACAGAAGACCTTCGGCTTTTTGTTTAAAAAGTTAAGAGAGAGAGATATTGAGTGCCCTTCCAGAGCAAAAAAAAGGTCATCTCTCTAAACTCATAACTCAACTACCTGCTTTACATACATCTCAGATTGTTCCAAGTTTCCCACAACTGAATTAGCATATGACAGAGCAGACTGACTTTCTGGGGAATTAAATAGGAACCAAGTATGTGGATTACTTGAAATAGGTGTCAAAATCTCATATTACTGTTGAATATTTATGTGATATGCAGTCATATCTAATGTCATCAATAACCAACCACAATGCCAATTATTATTTCATTTCTTTACAATGTTGTTTTATTGTAAGCAACATTTGACCTTCTGTTATAAAATCTCCCCCTAGCTACTATAAAGTATAAATGAACATTTTGTACTTGTCTGAGCTGCACAGTGTTGTGCAGTTGTACAGTTTTTGGATGCTTTCAAGTTAAGACATTGTAAATCCCCCACTGTGTTCTACAAACACAAACATATAGGGGATAGGTCATACATAGCATGTTTTCGGTGTGTAATTAGGAAATTGTAATGTGGCGTTTGGATACACAAGCATCTTTAACCATGTATATCAGACATATTTCTAACTTACACATGATTTTTTCTATTCTCCCACAACCCTTTTTAACTAATTTCCCACAAACCACCACAACAATACGTCAATGTGCATTGCTGCACTTATTAACACAATGTTCAATTACGACTGTTTGTAGCAATGTATAATTCAGCACTGTATCTTTATATCTGTAATAACTTGCCTAATGATTTTCACCAAAACATCTGCAATGAATACGGGGACCTGAGCAAAGGGAATTATAGTGGTATTGCAGGAATTCAGTAATCATGGTATGTAATGACATGGAACATAGGGGCAGATTTACTACAGGGTGAAGTGGCAAATGCTGGCGACAGTTTGCCAAAGTTACCGCCTGCAGGGACATTGGCAATTTACTAACGGGCACAGGAGCCAATTCGCTAGTGAAAGAGATAGATGCTTGCGCTCATTCGCACTCTATCACCAGACGACAATTCGCTCTGGCAAATGGATGTTACTCCACAAATTCACAAAAATGCGGATTTTACTGAACGTTACCTCTTTTGCCAGACTTACCTTCGCCAGTTCAGGCCAGTTCAGACCAGGCGAAGTGCAATGGAGTATATAGATCTTCCTCAGTCTTCTGTTACTTACATCATATTCTGGGAGTGATAGCCTGCAAAAGTCCTTACATTTTTTTGAGGGTAACCGGTTTCCCTCATACATTTTCTAACATATAGAACATTAACTATACAGTGCGCTCATGTGTAGAACATTATAGCAACTCTGTTGTCTTTATTAAGGATCCCTGGACTTGTGTAATAACAATGGAAATGTAATGTATTTGCTGCAACATATAACATAAAGACGTCCATTTAACTTTAAATTTCCTGGCGTATGCAAATCAACCTGAGCGCAAGACAAGAATTTGTGCTAGTGCAGAAATTAACGCTAGCACATGTTCTCTTTGAATTGTTTGCATTGCCAAAGTACCGCTAGCGCAAAGTCACCAGCGTTTCCTTTGCTGATGAGGAAATTCTTTGTAAAGAATCAGTGAAATGAAAGTAAAGCTATTTATTATTTGCAGGAATGTATATGCTAAACTTTGTTTCATTCGCTCACTATTCTGATAACACTGAATGAGCATGCCTTAATGAGAGAAGACAAAGTCTACGTACAAATTTACCTTCATTTACCACTGAAGCTTTCTGATAATAATGGGTATTATAATATTGTGATTCAAATGCCATGAATACATTTATAAACATTATATCATGTTTTACAGCTATAAAGTTGCATTTGCCAGTAAATACAACAGACTGGTACAATCTACAGCAACTGTGGTATTTTCTTTCCTGTTTTATCTCCTTTGAGACCAGCACACAAAAACTTATAAAAGTTTGACTTTATCATTCTTCAAACCTTGACAACATGAGTATCAATTCTATCATCTTTCCAGACCTCTGTATAATGTTTGGCGCATCCTCTTTGAAGAAATGCTCTGTGATTTTTCAATTAAAAAAGCCTTTGTGTTCTCTGTATTGCCTTTATTTTAGGACATCTTTTTCCCTTTGCTATTGTTCGTAGCAGGTTATAAATAATTAAATAGAAGTGTGCTCTCTCCTGCTTAGTTCCACTTTATTCTCCTTCACCTTTATTTGCTGAACTCATATTTCACCAAATCTCCTCCGATGATGCCTTTGTTTAATGTTCTGTGACTCATTCATCAGCTAATACCCTGCTGTTCTTAAAACACACACCATACCTTCTGTTTTCTTTATTTGACAAAAATGAAGTTTTTGAAACACTGTTAAATCTACTCTTGTGTCTGTATTAAACAAAGAAACCGTCATCATTACTTTCTGAAATTATGTTTTATTATTTTATATTCAACAAAGCAAAACCTAAAGGATCACAATCTCATATACATCAGTTTCAGAAGTATAGCTAAGGGATAAGGATCAAACCAACATTGATTATCCACACAATATTATATAATATATATATATATATAGTGTTGACATAGTCCAATATACTAGTGTGTGTGTGTGTGTGTGTGTGTGTGTGTGTGTGTGTGTGTGTGTGTGTGTGTATATATATATATATATATATATATATATAATCTATAACACCACTGCACTTCTCAAAAGCAGAACGCTTGGGCACATGGGAGCCCTGCTTTGCATCCTGGCTGATGAATAATGCAGGGTGTGCAGTGACAGCACATGTCCCACCACCATGGCACTCGTAACATTAAAATATTTCATCCATTATTTAAGCCACTTTGCCAATTTGAGTCAGAATGAGGCTCTCATATTACGGTAGAAAGCTACGTTAAAATAATATTATCCATTCTATGCAACTGATTAAAAAGGCAATGTCTATTGTTCCTGGTTATGCCATTCTTTAATCTAGTTATTCAGGGTCACTGTACATATATTAAGTAGAAAAAAAGATGTAGTTGTATCCAGATTTGCAGTGCAGTTTGATAATCAAATTAAAACAATAACCCTGTTTGTTATGGTGCCTGTTCACAAAGGCATTGCATCTTATGGCTATTCACCGCTCTCCCCTGGCATTAACATTATGGATTTATCTGACAGTTATCCATTTCACCCACAGCAGAGCAGCATCCTCTTATTTTCTGCAGCACCAGTAAAGCCGATTAAAAAACTGTCCATGTCTGTGTTGTCCAGAGTCGTCTGTGCTAAATACTCCTGTGATTATCAGAGAATACCAGCAAATGCTTTAATTACAGGGGAGCCATTCGAAAAGGAAGGATACGGCATGTCTACTTCTTTGCTAATGTGGAGCTGGTTAAGATTAGCACAGGAAGAAAAAGCACATATTTTCCAAATGAATGAAAATACCTAGCTTGCCGTTTTTTAAACAATATTTATGTAAGCAGAGAAGGAAGTGTGCCAGATGGCCTTATAAACTTATTCCAAATGGATAATAAGGATATACAATAAAACTCAGGCACAAAAAAAAATGATTTTGCCAGTGAATCTTCTGCTAGATTAAGGTCATGATGAAAATATTTTAGATATTTCAATAAAAGAAATTATGAACTTCCTACCAACCTAAAAATGCTCACTTAGATTGCTTATTGTTTTTTTCAGGCATAGTATGGAAACACGGAGTGTTATTAAAACGAGAAAGAGAGGATAGACTTTAAACTTTTTAAAAAAAAATTAAATATGTTAGTTCAGTGAGCACAGTGAGCAATAAGACTTAATGAACTCAGCCCTCACACCAGCAAATCAGTTAATATATCAGTAAATAACAATTTATGTGTGGCAAACCCGAAGACCAAATGGTGCTTAGCTTTAGAAGTATGAAATGAGTGTTTAAGCTTCCTTCATAAATGCTCTCCATTATCTAAGAAAGCTTCTAACAGAAGATAAAAATCTGTCACTTGTCCAAAGAATCAATAATGCTAAAAACTCTCCATTATAAAGATCCACTGTACAATATGCAGTAAAATGCATGCCTGACCAAAGGCAAGTCAGATAATCATATTGCGCTTATGTTTGTAGCTGTGTTCATACTGTATTTGTTACTCGCATCACATAATCGTCAGTGCTATCATGCGGTACATGTATTACTTATACATGAGTGGAATGCAATTATATTTTGAAATTATTGACTTTCACATCACAAACAGGCTTCTTTTATTAACAAAGGTGCAAATTAGTTCCAGTGCAGTAATTGCAAGCCAATATATATTTTCCTATACTCAAGAAAAATTTAATAAATCACTAGTTGTTTTTGTGCTAAAATGAAATGGACTCTAATGTAGTTTGTCACTTTGCTAAATAATTATTTTGTTTAGAACCTTTAGTCTGGTTTTCATCCAATTCTTCCTTTGTTCCATAAATATCTAGGATAGCATCAACCTGATTCTCTACAGCCTGATTTTGTTCACAAGCACATTCAATAGATATGTGTATGGTCATCATTCATTTATCACTGGGTGGAGTTAAATTTCCCGCCAAACATTATAAATAACTTCACATGTATATTTTAATATATCTACATATTTACATGTAGATTTAAGAGGATTATTTTGGAGTAGAAGGAAATAGCTGGCACAGACCAGCACTAAATGAATGCATTGCAGGCAGTGAAAGTCTAAATCTAGATGTTATTGGGTGCCCAGTGGCTAAAGACTGATTAAAAGTAAGAGGGCAAAAAAAAATGCAGGGATTACTGACCCACCAAGGGGTCCACCCAATCAAACTCGGCCTCTCCTAATCCATTGTATTACTTAACCAGCCTGGATGTATGTTCGTTGCTGCTAGATGCTAGACTCTAAATAAAGATTCACTGTACAAAATACAATTAAGTGTATGGCTAAATATCAAATACCAAAATTAGAATGAGGTGATGGCAGTTTGAACTGCAGTGACCTAATACATTTTGGATAGAATATTAACCCTTTAGAAACCATGCATGGAAGTCATGTTTAGAGTAAACCACAATAGTTAATAAAAGAGCTGAAGAATTAAACTGCTATGTGAAAATACTCACTATTAATAAGCTACTAAAGTAGAAACGTTAAATTTAGTTAAAAAACATACCACTTTTATTTTTCCAGGACTTTACTACTTGAATATCATTTGTATCTACTGTTGTTTTACCATCCATCTATTTTCAAACATAATTTATAAACAGTAAATTAATGTATCCCAAAAACAAAGAATTAAATTGTATTTGAGAATTATAAATACTGTAGATCGTTAAATTACAAAGATCATAAAGAAAGAGACAGACTTGCTGTCATTCTTCTATTTTAAGGTATTGCTTTGCTTTTTTTTATCTGTGTGCTCTGTACCTATTATGAAAGTGGGTATTGCTCATGAAAGTGGGTATTTGCATTTAGTTCGTGATTTTGGAATAATGTTATCCTAACTATTTATAATATAGTTGCTGTAGCCATTGTAAATTGTCAGCCTAATTTAAAGAATATGTTTGTTTTTCAGTTCAATTTTGTGGGGAAGTTGCTTGGCCCAAGAGGAAACTCTTTGAAGAGGTTACAAGAAGAAACTGAAGCAAAAATGTCAATCTTAGGAAAAGGCTCAATGAGAGACAAAATCAAGGTACCGTTTTTTTTAAATATGAATATGATACATTAGATAACTCTAATAGCAAGCATTATATTGTTTATAAAAGGATTCTTAACTATATTGTGTACCTAGTTGGGCCCAAGGGTTAAAAAGGGGAAGAGGAGAAAAGTAAAGAACAGGAGGGTCTAGAGGTAAATAAATAAAATGAAAAACAATGCATGATAAGGAGGATAGGAAAGAAAAAGGAAGATAAACGCAAGGTAAATATAAATACAAAAGAAGGTAAATGAGAACTAAAACATAAGTTGACATGGAATTGTTTTTTAAACTGCTCTGGAAGCCAGTTTTATATTTCACTGACTATGCTGCTGTAGCCTGTGACAATGTTTCCTTGAAACTTGAGGTATGACAGAATGATTCTATATGGAATGTACGGCCCAGTTCCAGCACTGTACCCAGATCTTCTGAAAAGCTAGGCCCTAGTATTATTCATTTTAATGGAAGGAATATCAAAAACCTTATTACATTGATTAAAACTATGGTGAAACAAATAAGATACATTTCTCCTGTTTAAATATATAGCTTATGTGTCATAATCAAACTGTGCATTACATGTTATACAGATGTTGTAATATGTAAGAATTGTTCAATAATAACCTGTACAAAAAGATACAAATCAACAAGCTTTGAATTCTGTTACTTGACACTTTGGGCATATACATTGTGTTAAAAAATATGTGTTATTGTAGACTACTGAATGCAAAGTAGTCAGTCCAAGATATTTACTCTTTCACTTTACTTTGCACTCCATATGAAGTTTCTTTGAGACTGTATTTTTCCATAGAACAGTGGCAAACAAAATCCTTTCTTTTTCCACCAAGGACAAAATCATACATTTCCTTTGTGTGCATACAATATTGAGTGTTTGCTTTATTTGCATCACAAGCAGAACTGTATTCAGCAGTGTGACTGATTCATTGTATCGCACACATCTAAGAACATGGTCGGCATAATACTGGTTTATATATATTTTTTTTTTATTTGTCCTTCATTCCCTTACTTTTTACCCCAGGATGATTGATTTCTTAAAGCTTTTTAGCCTTTCACAAAAATAAAATCAAGCGCAAAAAAGCATTTCCTACAATGTTTTTTATAAACTGCATGAAAACACATATTATGATACATTTTAATGTATAACCTCGCAACAGCATTTGTTACTTGTTCTTTCATTTTTTCAAGGGCATACTGATGTAAGATTGCATTTAGAAAACTCTTGCAAGTTGTTTTTGTGCTCACTTACATTTCCTGTTCTATGAGGGAGGGGTCTCCTATCTCCTGTGTCTCTTATGACACTTAGGGGCAGATTTATTAAGGATCGAATTGGAAAATAAAATTTGAATTAGAATTTTCAATTTTTTTTAGTCAAAACTCTCAAACTCAAATTGTGACTAGATTCGAATTTTAATTAGCATTTTGAGATTTATCAAACCTATACCCTGATAATAATTAGATTCAACTAGTTGCCACCTTAATCCTGCAGAGTTCATGTATAAATTCAATGGGAGAGGTCCAGTGACTAATTTGAAGATGTTATTAGCCTTCCTGACATTCAAGTTCTTATCTGAGAAAAAACTCAATTTGAGTTTAGTCAGATTAGATTAGAATTTGATTCGAGTTTCGAATATTCATTCAGGTTTTAGATATTCTATTTTTTTCTTTAATAACCTCCCAGTTGAATTTTGAGTATATTGGAATTAATTTGAGTTAAAAAAAACTCATGAATTCGAAATTGACCTTTGATAAATGGGCCTTTTAATCATTGTGATTGCATACATATTTTAAATTTTTTTAATTTCAGGAATAAAAGCTTGACAATTTAGAATTTGAAATAACTGTCTAAATCTTTTCTCCTCAAATGTGGGGTAGTATGGACTCAAATGGGTAATTGTAAAATATTATTCAGTACATTTTAGTGAGGTTTTATTTAAGCATGCCTGTTATTGACATAGAGTGATTTTAATGAGTGCTACCACAAAATGTAGCTATAGCAAACATTGTTTTAACATCACACAAAGCAGCACAGCACATTATTTCAACCTTCATCTACTGTGAAATAGATGTGATAAGGTTCTTTTTAAAATGAAAGGTATTGTAACTCTGTGAGTGAAATATCCAGATAAAGTTTGCACAGTTTATGACTGTTTCAAACAGATAATTATGTAATTTTCCTTGATCTGCTTTTTTCCATATCTTAGTTTTATCACATATCTAAGACTGGGTTATTAGAGATTGTTCTATCTTTTCATTAGGTCACACAAGAGCATTACAGAATACAAAAGGATTGCAGAGTCTGAATTTTCTTTTGTCATTTGAATACATCTGAAAGGGAAGAAAGTAGATGAATACAGTTCACTTTGAATTTGATTTTAGAAACAGGATTACTTTGTGGCCCTGGAAAATTCACTTCCCCACCACCTCACTATCATGTGTGATAGACTAAGCCTTTTGCTCCCTGTTTTTGGACTAGAAGTAAATAAAACGGTTTTGATATCAATGCGGTGTACAAATTTGTTCTTTAATTGTAAAATGTTACCAAACATTTAGGGGGTTATTTATCAAAGTTCGAATTTATCTCAATATTTTCTGAAAAAAACTCCGACCCAGTCCGCACTGGTTTTTTCGGCTTATTTATTAATATACTTTGCTGAACATTTTGTTTATGGGGAAAAATCCATGAACAATACAAATTTTATGGAATTTCCACCCGAAAACTCAGTTTTTTCCAATTTTTTATGATTTTTGCCCAAAAACCCCATAAACTTCGGATTATTGTATGAAACCCAGCGCAGATCAAAAAATCTTTGGGACTTCTCCCATTGACTTATATGCAATCTTGGCAGGTCTGAGGTGCCGGATTTTTGGATTCAGACTTTTTCCATCCTCGGGGTATAATAAATTCAGAAAAATGTGTGTTTTTTAAAAATTCAGATTTTATACTAAAAAAACAAAAAAATTTGTTATTCGGAGTATAGTAAATAGCCCCCTTAAAAAATTGCCCATCAGTTATGATGCTTGAGCTGCAGGGCATTCTGGTCCAAGTTTTACTTGTCGACAGGAATTTTGCACATGAAAATCTTGATGTCTCTCAAAAAAAAAAAAAGTTTATTTTTGTCTCTGGACATTGGCTTAATACTTGGTTTCTCATACATTGTGCAATTCTCTCTGACCCAGTTGTGTAACCTGGGAGCAGGTTTACTAAACTGCAGTCACTTCTGTAATTTCTGTTGTTATAAAATCCTTGGTACTTAAACTGTTTTACAAGGTTTAATAAGGTCTAACACCAAGATTATTGCCTAGTCATGCCCAATTGACATCACTTTGTATCACCATACAGGGAATGTAATTCAGTATAATAATTGAAGAAAGGTCGGCAAGCACTCCTGGAACCACTCGTGTGATAAAAGACAGCTTTATTTCAGTAAGTTAAAGGAAAACTATACCCCCCAAACAATGTAGGTCTCTATAAAAAGATATTGCATAAAACAGCTCATATGTAAAATCCTGCTTCATGTAAATAAACCATTTTTATAATAATATACTTTTCTAGTAGTATGTGCCATTGGGTAATCATAAATAGAAAAAAAATTTAAAAAAAATAAGGGCCGCCCCCTGGGATCGTAGGATTCACTGTACTCACAAACATACCAACAAACGATACATGTTAGGTCACATGAGCCAATTAACAGACAGAGTTGTGTCTTTTGCTTCCCCACTTCTTCCTGTTACAGTTAGAGTTGAAGTATTTCTGGTCAGGTGATCTCTGAGGCAGCACAGAGACCATCACGAAATGGTGGCTCAAGGCAAGAGATGTAAAAGGGCAATATTTACTTAAATATATATTCCAGTTTGGTAAGATTCTTTAATATGCCACTTAACATGATATGAACTATCTTAAGTGTTCATTTTGGGGGTATAGTTTTCCTTTAAAAGCATGAGATCCTGACGCGTTTCGTATCATTCGTACCATGCCTATAACTACGTATCGTTTGGATACGAAACGCGTCAGGATCTCATGCTTTTAACTTACTGAAATAAAGCTGTCTTTTATCACACAATTGGTTCCAGGAGTGCTTGCCGACCTTTCTTCAATTCCTCACTCACCCTCTGCTACCGGTTCGGCTGATGCACCCTGGCCACTCGACTCACGTGAATAGTGCATTTCCCTATAAGCTTAAGTGATGTTGAAGAGCCGGTTTTAATACAAGTGTGGGACCTGGGGTTTCTTATACTTAAACAAAAGGGAAGGGCCGCACTAGCTCACCGCTCTCCCCTCTGATCAGGTGCACAGTCAGACAGTGACCCCACTGTGTATACGACAAGACATTCGACGGCAGACGGCACTTCTGAAAAAAGAGGGTTTATTGGAAATCCTGCTGGAATACACCTAACGCGTTTCGGGAGAACCTATGATTAAGGGATAACTCCCGAAACGCGTTAGGTGTATTCCAGCAGGATTTCCAATAAACCCTCTTTTTTCAGAAGTGCCGTCTGCCGTCGAATGTCTTTTCTTATACTTATTCTTATGCTCTTGCCTCAGTGTCGTGTCACTTGTAATAATATCTTTTTAGATTAAAGATTGTACTTTTAATGTTCCTGCGGTTAGAGATAAAGTTTAAGATTGAAGCTGCAATTCTATTGTGTGTAATTTCTTCAGTATAATAATGTCATAAATCTGTATAGTGGGTGAGATCTGATGCCAGTTAGTAGTATTACCAGTGATCAACAGTGAGTCTTTTAGGTAAAAAACTATGATTGTAGCATTTGTGAATTCAACAAATTAAAAATTCAAAAATTCAATTCAATGAAATAATATTCATAAAATATGAATTGTCCATACAGTATCTGATGATACAACATTTCTAATATTGACGTTATTAATACAAATTATTTCTGATTCATATAAACTATTCATTTGTGTTTTGCAATGGCACAAAAAAATCAACTAGATTTATAGTATATGAAGGACTTACAATTCATCAGAAATAATGCTGAAATTTGCGGTTATGCTAATAACTCCAGCTATCACAACCAGGCAAATTTCAGGCATTCCATGTAATTAAACATGGGACTCATAAGATAAATGAATAAAGCTTACCCTGGAGAACCTTCAAACAATAGTATTGTTTATTTCGATATACACATATCGAAATAAACAATACTATTGTTTGAAGGTTCTCCAGGGTAAGCTTTATTCATTGATCTATGAGATTTCCTGACTTGGCGGAGTCAGGCACCCTGTCTGAGAGCTGATACGAATTGATACAAACGCTGCAAGGATATCACCTAAAGCATTGTGACTATTTGACTCATAAGATAACATTATTTTATTAGTAATCTTTCCTTATAGAAAGGAGCAGATTTACATAGGGTTGAATATCGAGGGTTAATTAACCCTCGATATTTGACTGCTGAAGGTAAATCCTTCGACTTTGAATATCGAAGGATTTACCACAATTAGTTCGATTAAACGTTTTTTCGTTCGATCGAACGATTACATTTCTTCGAATCGAATGATTTGAAGGATTTTAATCAATCAATCGAACGATTTTTCTACGAGCAAAAAAACCTTAGAAAGCCTATGGGGACCTTCCCCATAGGCTAACATTGAGGTTCGGTACGTTTTAGGCGGCGAAGTAGGGGGTCAAAGTTTTTTTAAAGCGAAAGTACTTCGACTATCGAATGGTCGAACATTTGAACGATTTTTAGTTCGAATTGTTCGATTCGAAGGTCGAAGTAGCCAATTCGATGGTCGAAGTAGCCAAAAAAAAACATTCGAAATTCAACGTTTTTTTTATTCTATTCCTTCACTCGAGCTAAGTAAATGGTCCCCTTTGTGTTTTCAAGGCAGCTAATGAAGAGCACTTAAATTGCTATAAAAAGGTACTGAATAATATAATTTTCTAATTACAATCCATGACCTGCACTGGATATCTTTGCAAGTTAAAAGTTTTAAATTTATCTTTGTTGCAGAAAGGAAAATGAAGATCTCATTCTCTGTAAACTACAATGCTCACAGGGAATGGTACATAGGAATTATATTTGAATTTAAGCAGATTTTGAAAGATTCCAACGTTATTGCTGATGCTTATTTTGAAATACTTAATCTTGTTTCTGGCAGTGTTTCTATGTTTATTAGCTCTTTTTATCCCAAGTTTACCCTAAAGGCTTTACATTTGCAGCATAGCTTAATTAGTTTTTAAAAGCTGTTACATGGTGGGCCTTCATTGAGCTTATACAGTATATTTCAGCCCTCAGCAGTTAACTTCCACGATATCAGACTTGAAGCAATTGCCTGTTTGACCTCTCATTATTCAGAAATGCTTGGCTATAACAGCAACTTGTCAGTCCAGTCCAACTATAGGTTTGAAAGGGTGAGGATGTCACATTCCATGGGACTTTTACAGTCTCCAGCCTGGTCATGGGCTTCATAATCTTGTTTGTATGACATGTTAATTTTATAACTGCCTGGGAACATGGAGAATATTGGATAATGGCCTAACTATTTGAAAACCTTTGATAGCCCTGCTGGATATAATAGTTTACAACTGAAATTTAAAAAATCTTTAATGTTAAATATGTTTAATGTATTCAAAATATGTTTAATTTATTCAAGGGATTTATAAAAAATATTTATCACATACAATTTCTGCACCCATATTAAAATAAGGCATCTGCCTTTTTGATAATTCACCTTGCTGGTCCAGTGGGCCGGCGGGGACGCCCGCCGCATGGTGGTGCTGCATCTTTTTCTTTGCCAGTCCTATGGTGCGAGCAGTGTGAACTCTCAGGTTTTACGCGTCGCGAGCGTGATGACGTCATCGCGTTTTGGTGCGAACTTTGAATGTTTAAAGGGGTTTTGGGCTGGAAATCATTGCCCGTTGTTAGGTCTAACTTGCTTGGTATCTGGGTGTGATTTCTGTGTGTTTGATTCGAGTTTTGTTCCTTGGCTGTCTGACTATCCTGAACTCTGTCAATCCTGACACTTATAGTAATAACGCTCAAAAGCTGCAATCTATAGAGCCAGTCTCAAGGGCCAAAGTCTCTTTTGGAATATAGCCCCCAGTCCACAAGGGCCCAAATATCAAGTTTCAAATATATACTCCAAAGAGTGCCTATGATTAATTACCAGTTGGTATGAAACGCGTAAGGTGGAACATGAATGGGTCTGTATGCCTACTTTTTTTTACATTTTGTATTTAATAAAAATATTGATTTTTAACTTTGAATAGAACTCTTTGGAGTATATTTTTGAAACTTGAATCCTGAAATTTGCCTGCCTGACTATTCTGAACACTACCAATATTGACCCTTGCCTGCCTAACTATTCTTTGAACGCTGCCTGTACCGACCCTGGCCTGATTGACCTTGCTTGAACTCTGCCTGTATTGATCACTGTTTTTCTTATCCTGCTTGAACTCTGCCTGTACCATCATGGCCTGTCTGACTACGCTTTTTGTCTATTCCCTGAACTGTTTTCTTCCATCCAAAGGAGAGACAAACCCCTTATTAAAGAAAAGCCTACCCCACATAGACCACTCCCCCCAGCCTAGCTGCTACCCAGGGCAAATGCCCATCCATTTTGGTGCATACACAGTCGACGCAAACCGGGAAATTGTTCCAACTACGAATGCGCTGATCCACCAGTCTCATTCTCAGATTACCGAAGGCCCGGAAGATGTAAAAAGTTAGGGTCATTTGCCTAGGGTAGCAGCTAGGCTGGGGGGGGGTCTATGTAGGGTGGGGGTAGGGGTCTTTATAATAAGGGATTTGTTTCTCCTTTAAGACCTGGCGGCATCTGAGTAGCTGAGGGCTCCTACCGAGGCCAAAGGCGGCTGCTACAGGGGGAAGATTGAGCCATGACCAGGGAGCTTAGCACTTTTTCTAAATTTAGGGAGCCGTACGTGACAACCTTGACTTGTAGCACAATATTCTCTAACATTGACATCCATTCTGAATAAAATTGCATAACTGTTGGTAGCACTCATAACCTCAGCCACATGCAAGTCTCCAACTTTGAAGGGGTCTAAATTGTTAACTACATTCTCCACACATACAGGAAAAAAGGGGCAATTTGTGGTGAAAAATAGCATTCTACACTTGCTTATTCATATAGTAGAATCATTCATCTGCCTTTTCATTAGGGGTGGAGATTCTAATGCAGACAATACAGTCACAATATGAAATATTCTGGGGAGCAGAATTTAGTTTGAAATGTAATTTAATTCATATTGTACTTAATTAACAAAAACTACAATGCTGAGTTATAGATGAGAATGTGTTCATCCTATTTTAAAATGAGATAGCAAATACTTGGTTGGGATCTCACAAAGAGGTTGCCAAAAGATATTTTTCTTTTGCATTCTGCAAATTTTGCTCTGAATTATAATTAATCCTGTGTTCATCCTTTGGGATATATTGCTCCAATTTATAGTGAGCTTTTGATGACTGTAACATATATATAATGGTACATTTGGTAAATTCCCCACATGGATATTAATTCAGAACCTTTTAGACTGTGAAAATTAGCCTCGTTATTTTTAGAAATTGCATGCATGTATTTATGTGATTAATTAACCACCATGTTGATTATTTTTATAAGGTTGTTCGTGGTATACATGTGGTATAATTTTAATGTATCATTAAATGATAACATGTTATGAAATTATTTTCTGTATCAGCCCTTGTTTGGATGGAATGTCTAATTCTGTTTATATGATTCAGAGCAACGTTTATTAGGTATATTTTGAATATCTGTTATATCTACTATTTTTTTGTATATTTCATGTATATAGTTTCACATTGCCTGGAAAAAAAATGTAGATTTGTTTAGAATCAATGCAAATAATAGTCTAAATACTATCTTTCAGGAAGAAGAATTAAGAAAGAGCGGGGAAGCGAAACATGCACACTTAAGTGATGAGCTTCATGTGTTAATTGAAGTATTTGCTCCACCAGGAGAAGCTTATTCCCGAATGAGCCATGCATTAGAAGAGATTAAAAAATTTCTTGTTCCAGTAAGTGTCAAAAATCTATCAGTTTGTTTTCATACATCTAGGGAAATGCTGTCCAACTTCTATGGTACCGGTGGCTGGAACTTTTTTTCTGGTCTACATGGTGGAGGGCCGATAATGGAAGCCAGTGTTAGCCGCTACCTGTTTTTAGATCACACACAGTGCTTGAATTGGGGCGGGATGCGGCGGGATGCCATGCCGCCACTTCTTTGCGGGATGCAAAGATTTTGCATACCGGAGCTTTTCTGTGCTGACATTTTTTTTACGTCACTTCAAGCGTCCATGCTTGTACTGTCCTGCTTTAAGCTCCCTATAAAGGCTGGCAGTGATTGGACAACAGTGTACACATTGAACCTGCCTCCCCTCCAATTGCTGCACAGCTCTTCTTAAGCGCGCGCAAAATGAAAGTGCAATTTGGCCGGGAGAACCTGTCTGGACTCAGCGTCGGACTGTGGGGGACCAGGGCCCACCGGACCTGCAGCACAGTGGCCCCCACACCATTCCCAGCTGCAACCCACCTCAGGGACACCCATTCAGCTCGCCAATCCCTCCCTGCGCGCCACAGTTTCCTTCGTGTTACAGCGATCAGCAAGGGAGGTAAGTAAGCAGGAGTGCAGGGAGCGGGTCTGGGTTGGAGGGCCCAAAAGAGCCAATTCCCGCTGGCCTAGTCCGACGGGGGGGGGCAGTTTGGTTGCAGGAGCAGTGAGTGCCCATATGCAGTCAGGCAGAGTTACCCGATTTCAGCTGTAGTAGCCGAGTTAACAGGTACCGGCAGTATTGATGCGCTGCTGCAGGGAAAGGAAGAGAAGCCCCAGTGTAAGTAACAGCCTGCAGAGTGGAATCCACTCGCCTCCAAAAACGGCAATGTAGGAATCACTTTATTTACTTTGACTACATGCTATCAGTACAGATTGTCACAGAAGGTTACGGATCCGAATTGAATCCTGCATTGTGTTTGTGTTCTCACACAGCTCACTCCTCCGTCCTGCCATTTATAATGCGCTGATTTTCCCCATCGTGATGTCTCCGTCCTGGCCACAAATCAAGTTGCGATCTCGGCTTCTTTGCAAAGTGCGTATTTTACTTCTGTGATCCGTGCTCCCCCTCAGTCATTGTGCTTTTCAATCTCCTCTTCCCACTTTAGTTCTTTGTTCTCCTTCTTTGCCCCTCCATACCTTTTTCATATCTCCTTCCTCAAACCTCCCTCCCCCCTCTCTGTACTTGTTATTTAGTGCTCCTCTGCAAAGCACATATTTCACTCTGGTGCTCTAACCTCCCCCCTCAGTCACTGTACATTTCTATATAATTCCTCTGACTTCAGCCTTATTTCATACTATATTTCACTCACTGCTCCTTTTCCATGTCATTTTAACAAATCCTGTTTTAGCAGGCATTTGCAATTTTTAAAAAAGCCACTTCGTTATATTTTTTTTATTGCAGCCAACGATTAATAAATGGTAAGATTAGTATTTAAATTAAATAGGAACATAAGTAATTTAACTAACTTGTAAGTCCAAATGCAGGCCAATATGAACTTTGCCTGTCTGATTGGCTGGACAAAAAAAAACCATGGCTCTTTTAAATATTAGAAATGCCTGCTTAAACAAGATTGGTTAAAATTAAATAATTAAAAGGATATTGGCTGGAAGTTTGCAGTATTATGTAAAACATTATGGGCAGGAAGTTAAAATGGGTACCTCATAGAAAATGAACAGTGAACTATAGTATTAAATAATGCAGAAGTCAGAGGGAGAAGAATGAAAAGTACTAAGACTGAGGTGGGAGCACAGAAGTAAAATACTCACTTTAGAGGAGCAAGATCTCAACTTGATTTGTGGCCAGGACAGAGACACAATGAGGGAGATCAAAGCATGATATATAGCAGGACAGAGGAATGACTGCAGCTTTTTACCATGTGTGAGTACAATTCCTGGCAGGCTGCATTCATTTATATATGAAATTGTCTATGTGCCTCCCTGCTATGGGTTCTGGGGATATTTATACATGAAATTGCCACGACGCCATCCTGATTTAGTTGGGGGCGTGGCAACAAAAGGAGCGTGGCCACCAGAAACATTTTCATGGCGCGCTGCGCGCGCCACATCCTTCCTCATACCAGACCATTTCTGTGGGCGGGGCTGCACATCACACATACACCATCCCTTCACCTTTTTGTTCCCAATTCAAGCACTGATCACACACACTTTAAACCACACCCATGTTACCATAAGACCATGTCCAATTAATAGCACACCAAAAAACCAAATGGTTGGTGCTCACTGCACGGATGTCACTCATATGTGAAAAAAGTTAAGTCATATTAAGACACACCCTTAAATCCATATGCCTCCTCCTCCCCTGTGGATAACACAGTACCCCCAGCATATGATTAAACACCTTAGGGGCCCCTAACAATAATTTTCAAATGCTAACAAACCCCCAGAACAAATACCAGGCTTATGTTTCACAGGCACTGAGCAGGGCATACACAGGCAGAGTTTGGCACACCCAGGGAGCATAGGGCAGGCAGAGTATGGCACACCAGGGAGCATGGGCAGGCAGAGTATGGCACACACATGTAGTATGGGAAAGACAGAGCAGAGCATTGCAGACACATGGAGCATAGGGCAGGCAGAGTTTGGTACACACAGGGAGCATAGGGAGGCAGAGTATGGCACACACAGGGAGCATATGGAAGGCAGAACAGAGCAGGAGACAGGGAAACCCATCAGGACCACTCTAAAATGTACTACATACAGTGATACAGTGCTGGTGCCCCATTAGCATTTTGAATAAAGTGTGAACAGGTGAACAATGTGGGCAGTTTCAGTCTAGGTCTCAGGTGTGAACAGTACAGGGCTTTAGGATGTGAACAATAGAGGTGTACAGTGTGAACAATGCAGGGGGGGATTACATGTGTGAACAATACAGGGGATTACAGTCTGAATTTGAGGTTTAAACAATGCAGGGGCCAATTAATCTCAGTACTGATACCTTGTAAATCTTACACATGGTAAGCAGACACAGCAGGCAGACTTTCATGTGGAGAGCCACAAAAGGGGGGCTGGGGGCCGCCAGTTGGACAGCCCTGATCTATGGAGGTTGTTTATCAAAGTCTGAATTTATCTCAATATTTTCTGCTTCAAACTCCGATCAAATCCGCTCTGGTTTTTTACGCATATTATTATATTTTCCCGAAAATACGCTTTTTCACGATTCCTTCTTATTTTTCATCAGACTTTCATGATTTTATCAGATTTTTCACCCGTAAACTCAGATTTTTGAAGGCCATCTCTCACAGACTCCATTATAATCAAATAACAATTTTTTCCTTCTTCTCTGTAATAATAATTCACTACTTTGTACTTGATTCCAATATAATTCATCCTTATTGGAGGTAAAACTATTCTATTAGGTTTAATATTTCAACTATTTTAATGTAGACTTAAGGCATGGAAATTCAAATTATGGAAAAATCCCTTATCCAGAAAATCCCAGGTCCTGAGCATATTGAATAACAGGTCCTATACCTGTATAAAATTCTGGATAATAAACATTGATAATGAATTGTATAGGGCTGTTAGGACATAGTATTGCCCCTGCTTTCTACATTTACAAGTTGACTCTACAAAAATAGTTATTTTGAAGCTTGACAGAAAATTATCATGGATGTTTGAAGCTGTAAGATTGGATATAAGGAGTTAAAAAGAAGTAAATCTATTTAAGCAATGTAATATCAGTCAGTCACAGTAGAATGAGAGATTAATTACATTCACTGCACATAACACACTACAGGTTTATATAATAGTACTGCATGAACCTAGCACTGTTTAACAAGGAAAGGCGACTGTTCATTTTAGCTCAACTACTTGAGTCAATGTGGTAAGAATAATTATTAAGCCTTGTTAGACATGTAGACATGGTATTTAAAGCTCTTTTATCAATTAAAAAAGGACTGGTTCATTAAATGAAGTGACAGCTGATTTCCCTTTTATTAATGGGTCTATTTATTATAGGTCAAGTTTGTCTGGCCGAGTTTTTTAGAGGAAAAACTTCAATTTTTAGAGATTTAGTATGCCCCAAAGTAACAAAACATTTGAAAATATTCCAGATAAAACCTGCAGAATTCATATAAAAGTCAATGGCAGATGGTCCCTTTAAGCATTTGAAAATGTTTTTTTGTCTTAACGATTTGCCTTCCTGGTTTTTGGTGTTTTTGGGGTGTTTTATGCAGTTTTTGCTAAAAAAAAAACTTGAATTATTCAAGTATTTTGGTGACAAATTTGAGTTTGTCGCAGAGCAATGTGAAAAAGTTGCACGATTTGAATCGCCACACAATTTTGACACACACACCGTTTGATTTTGTTGCAACTTTTTTGGGCTGAATCATTAGTAAATCAGTCAAATTCGTGGATGGAGTTATGTTAAGTTTGTTTTACTAAAAAAACGGGAAAAAGTTAGATTTTAGTAAATTACCCCCTAAGTGAAGGTATAGGGTAAGGGTAAACTACTGCAGTTGTCAGGGGTACACCAGCTATATGAACTGAAAACATAAAGAGCTAGCTGATTAGGGCCTAAATATGGTCTAGGTTTCTTAACAGGAATTGTCTAGGTTACTAAATCTTAATGGTGTGTTAAAATATTTCAAGATATGAAGCATGCATAGGAAGGAGGAGAACTTTGCTTGAAACAAGTAAAGCCCCCTTTATATACATATTGTAATTCAAAAAATGTTTCTATATTTTAATATGTGATATTCATCCAGTAAATTCAGTTCCACTAAGTTCATAATGTGAAGTAGTTTTTAAATGTAGTATTTTTTTTTAAAATTAAGGCTTATCTGCTTCATTTAATATTTCCTGTTATATGTTTTAATAAAAAAAAAAAACGTACACTTTTCAGTCCTGACACACATCTTTGTTATTGGTGTCTATTGTATTTGTGCTTAAAAAAAATGACCCATTAGCATCCGTTGTAAAAGCTTTTTAGTTGTTTCCATTTTGTTTGATTATTTTGAGTTTTCTGGCCGTCAATTCAATTAAGTGGTTTTTAGAGCGACGATTAGAAAAAGTTGCACAATTCAAATTGAAGCTCGGTTTTGTTGTGACTTTTTCTCGCACCAATTTTTTTTGAGAAGGTTTATTGGTAAATTAAGGGGATTCGGGTTTGGGCGTTTGACCAATTTTTTTTTATTTTTTAAATAAAGTGAAAAAAAGTTAAGTTTTAGTAAATAACCCCCTAATCCAAAATCAAAATCCTATTTTATCATGTTAGTCAAGCAAAATTAACTTAATTACACTGTATAAATTATTTGAATATTGTTTCCATCAGTCTGGGAACTCATAATTATATTAACCAGGAAGGAGCCATTTTGTGGACACTGTTATTAAGGCAAGTCTTGTATCACCTCAGAATTTTGTTTGTGCACCAGGGGACAGGGACCCAATGTCCATCCCCATGCCCTGGTTACACAAATAAATTGTTAAGAGAGCTGGGGGAATGTGGAGAGAGCAGTGACATCTAGGAAGTGCTGAATGGAAAGTGAAAAGCCTAGGCATAGAGGCGGGGTAGGCAATATTTGATTGACAGCTGATATTTTTAAATGAGTTTACAACAGCTATGAATGCTTTAATAAAAAAAAGAAATTGGCTTTCATATTTAATTTAAAAAGGACTTTTAGTATACAGATTTTTATGTCTGGGTGACGGGTCCACTTTAACTAAACAATTAATTATATCATGTCCATAATTTAATATCTTGGTGACACAGTAGTAAAATGTTCTGATTCACAGTATCATTTGTATTAAACATTCTCAACATGTTTCCTTGTAACACAAATCTAACTGCAAATATTACTTACCACTTTTGTGGCAATCGTCCAGAAATGCCTGTATGAAAAATAATCGTCTTTTACCCTTCTGTCTTTATATAGAGCAATAGAATCACAGTTGCTGTGAAATCTCAGTGTGATTAATTGGTACCTGTAAAATGTATTGCTTAGCCTCTGTAATAGTGGTCAAGTGCAAATGAACAAAAGTCTATACATCTTCTGGTTCTGTTAAATGATTTAAATGTACAGTAGCGTATGCCTTACATGCTGCAAAATGCAGCATGTATTTGTATTTAGGGATGTAGCGAACTGCCGAGTATGTGTTTGGGAACGCCGTTCGCGAACACCGGCAAAAAATGCGAACAGTTCGCGAACAGTTCGCGAACTTCGAACATCCGAAAATCGTTCGATTCGAACGATCGAAGGATTTTAATCGTTCGATCGAACGATTTTCGTTCGAATCGAACGATCGAAGCCATTCGATCGAATGATTTCATTCAATCCAATGGCTTCGATCGTTCGATTCGAACGAAAATCGTTCGATTTTAGCGATCGAATGGTCGAACGATTTTGACGTTCGCGAACTTGCGGCGGACGCGAACAGTCGAAGTTCGCGCAAACTAGTTCGCCGGCGAACAGTTCGCTACATCCCTATTTATATTGCAAAATGTTGATAGTCTTTCCTCATAGTTTAGATTGTTACATTCCAGTTTATTTTCACATCTCTGTACTCTCTCTGCTCATTAAAGGAACAGTAATATCAAACATGAAAGTTTTATAATAATTCAAATATTATGTACTGTTTCTCTGCACTGGTAAAACCTGTGTTGGCACAGATTTAATAGCAGATAACAAATACAATTTGCAGAACACAATGGGTTTAATTTTTACACTGGGATGTAAACTTGTTGTAACTTATCTGCAACATCTGTATCTGCAATTATCTGCTTATCTATAACATGTGCCATTTAGCTCTTTTTCAACTTGAATGGCTGCCCCTTTGGCTAAACAGCAACGTATTTATATAAGCCATAGTAATGTTTCTGGAATTAACACACAAGTTTTACCAGTACAGGGCAACAGTATGTTATAAATTAATTAGATTAATTTAGATCACTTAATTTTTTTGGTGCTACTTTTTTTTAACATAATTTTTAAGGACTGAGGACCAAAACTGCAGCGCATACTCAAGGTGAAACCTTACCAGGGATCTTTAAAGTGGCACAATTATACTTTCATCAATCAAGTTAATGCCCTTTTAATGCAAGATGGCACTTTATTTCCTTTAGTTACTGACTGACACTGTTACACAGTTCGTTATTCAAAAAAAATCCCCAAACCCTTCTCAATTAATGGGGCCTCACATTCTACCATTAAGGGGCAGATTTATCGAGGGTCGAATTGAAAAATCTAATTTTTAAATTTGAATTTCAAGCTAATGTTAGTATACTTTGACTAGGGAATAGTCCAAATTCAATTTGAATTTGAAAGAAATTTAAAAATCCAAATATTGAAATTTATCATGTACTGTCTCGTTAAAAATTCGACTTTGACTATTCGCCATCTGAAACCAGCCAAATTCCTGTTTTAGCCTATGGGGGGGCCTCCCAGAACCTATTTGGAGTCATTTAGTGGACTTTGAAAAAACTAAATTTTTTTAAAAAAAATACTCAAATTCGGTTCGAACAATCAAATACAGTCTATTCACTCGAAGTTAAAAAATGCAGGTTTATTTTATAAATTTCGGTTCGTCTATTTTTATTTGAATCTCGAGTTGATGCTCCCATCACTTTAAAATTCGACCCTTGATAAATCTGCCCCTTAGTGTATAGCTTGCATATGTGTTATTTATTTATGTTAAGCTTGCATTTAGGAACATTAAAACTCATATGCCAGTGTGATGCCCAGTTTTCCAATTTAATCAAAACTCTCTGCAAAGTGTCAGCATCCTACATTGAACTAAGTTTTTCACAATATGATATCATCAACCAAAACAAAGTAATTACAATACCCACCTCAATGTTAAAATTAATAAACAAATTACCACTAGCAACACTCGTCTAGTTAAAAGAATTTAATTTACCAACACGCTTTGTGATCAATCTTTCAGCCATTTCTCTATCCACCTCCTCATAGAAGGAAATTCAGTTAGTCAAGTTTGCAAGATCTACTACAAATGAAAGCATGCTGGCACAAAAGAATTGTGATTTTAAGTATTTAAATATATCCTCCCTTATTACCCCTCCAAAAGCTTTCATACCCTAGCCCAATGTCAGGGCTGAATGTCTTCGGAAACAATTCCATGTCAGGTTTCCTGACAAACCTGGAGGTCCAGTGGCCCCATCTCGAGGGGGGGGTAATGTGAGGACTCACCCTGGTAGTCTAGTGGGCCAGCGGAGATGCCCGCCGTGGTGATCCTCTATCTTCTGGTGCTGGTTCTGCTTTGGCTCACGAATCACATACGTCCGGGTTTTACGTGACGTCATCACGTCTTTGGTGCATTCAAAAGTATTTAAAGGGGCTTTGTGCTAGAAATCATTGCCCGTTGTTAGGTCTCATCTGATTAGTTTCCTGGGTGTGATTTTGTCTGTGTGTATTCCGGTTTTGATCCCTGCCTGTCTGCTGATTTTTCTGAATTCTTCCAATCCCAACCTTTGCCTGCCTGACTGTGAACTCTGCCTGTACTGACCCAGCCTGCCTGACTACGCTTTATCGTTTAATCCTTAAGAAGCTGGTGTTGCCTTCCGTCCTAACCTTGTTAACGTACGTGCCCCGTTACACTTACTTGGCTCCTCTCAAGTTTAAGACCTGGCTGTATTGAGTAGCTGAGAGCTCCTCCCGAAGCCAAAGGTCGGCTGCTAAAGGCACAAGATTGAATGGAATGGAATGGATGGAAAAGTTATAATCAGAAAATCCGGCATCTCAGACCTGTCGAGGTTGCATATAAGTCAATGGGAGAAGTCCCAATGATTTTTTGATGTGCACTGGGTTTCGTGCAATACCACAAAGTCTTCTGAGTTTTTGGGCAAAAATGAGTTTTCGGGTGAAGACGGATGAAAGATCCAAAAAAAAGGGAAAATCTGATTTTTTTCCCCCCGAAATAGCACATTTTCTGGAAAATGTAATAATAAATAAGCGTAACAAACCTGAGTGGATTTGAGTATGTAGCAGAAAATATTGAGATAAATTCTGATAAATAACCCCCTAAGATTAGCAAAGATAGAATTATAAATATTTAAGATAAGCAAGTCTCTTGGGTAAACTGAGACTCACAGCTTAAAGGGCAATTTTACCTTCACTAGCAAAACTGTTATAACACACAAAACTTTGCCCTAAAACTCCCAAAAATGTGTTCAAACTTTCATAACATGCTAAATTTTGTAAAATGGACGTAGCAATTAGGTGTTGTGACGCATAGCAGATCTTGTTTTATCCCTTTTATCCCATTTTCTAATGGAAAGGTATGGGATAGGAGTGTCATGATCTTTCTGTGGGCTGAAATACTACTGAATTGCCTCAGGTGGGGAATTATGGAATGCCATGAGTTTTGTGCAAATAAAACAAATGAAATACAAGTGAAATAGTACAGTGCAGACATTTTAGAAAATTTATGAAAGGAGGATTGAGAAGGAATGTTCAGATTAAATGAAATAAATTAAATATCATCTGAAATGCAGAATACCTGAAATATTATTAGAACAATATATTTCATACTATTGCATATTTTTCCTTTCTACTTTATATAGCATAAATTTGTTGAACAGATAAGTGCATGCCCTGACACTGGATTCTCCCTTTTCCCAGGATTACAATGATGAGATTCGGCAGGAGCAGTTAAGAGAGCTGTCCTATTTAAACGGATCTGATGATTCAAATAAAGGAAAGGGGTCAAGAGGTAGAGGAATTAGAGTACCATCAACACCTTCCAGGTGAGTTATTGAATTAAAACAAAACACCACTGGAAATAGACAATAACAATTCCCTCTGATACAAATGGTTTCTTTTGTACCTTTATTATGTATTATTGACATTACCATAAATGACATTATCATAAATGAAACCTAATTTTTGGACAGGGCCTGGCAGAAATCTCTGCAGCTTCATGCTTCCAACATTCCTCTTTATATAAGGAGATTGATGCTGTACAGCTTTCAGGACAGATATTTGTAAAACATTTTAATAGGCTTTCAAGGCACATGTTGAAAGATATGCTGCCAAGTAATAAGATAAAACTTTGGCAAGAAGTTACTGTCTCTGCTTAGCATCAACGCTACATTCTCATAAATATTATCCTCTTGGTAGGTTTGCATATGTGGTTTCCTTTCCTCTTCATGACTCCAGGGCTTTGTCATTTGTGTGCCTTTTTAAATCACTGGGAAATTAAATATATGAGAAAAAGCACTCCTATACGAGATGCTATTCATATATGTAAAATATTTAAAAGGGATTGCTGGTTGTTATGCTGTTATATACTGTAGACAGACCACTGGAAATATAGCTGCAGCTCTCTGGAGGCATAACTCCATTGCAAAGGCATCCCAATAGAGTTCATCTTCCACTTTGATATGTGGCCATCAGTACATACGACACCCTAGCAGAAGAAGCTAATATGTTCTGAGTTATAAAACATGTCCCTGCAGCAAATAAAACATTAAGATAGAGTTTACTGCAGCAAAGAATAGTTTCTTTCAGGTGACATGAAATAGATATTTTTATAGGTTCTGAAATAAGGCATGGCATAAGTAAAAATCCATGATTTGTATATATTCTCACAGTAATTGATAATTGATCCCACTGTACTACTTTATGGATATATAAAAATATGCAATACATTTCTAAACCTATACTGAATATAGCAAGAAATTCTGGGTAATATTATGGCAGGTTCCTTCTTACTGACTATATATACAGTATATATATATATATATATATATATATATATATATATATATATATATATATATATATATATATATATATATATATAGTTGGTATTTGATAATGGAAAATGCCATTTGGTGTGGAAAAAAATAACAAAGCAGCTGTCTTACAGACATTGTCATATTTATGCAGCATTTCTCGCAATTAGAACATTGTTGTTGGCATGCCTCCGCACTCATAGGAAAGCCCCTCCAGTAAGCTCTAAATACTATTTCATACCATTTCATACCATAAGGTGGGAGGAGCACTGAGAGTTTGACCAGTATGTAAAGCAGGAAAACAAAAGAAATACACTTTCTGTCATACTGAAATGTGTATCACATACTATTTGGGTGTTTCTATTGCACCTGTTAACATTTGTGTAATGAACTTGACCCGAAAATTCCATTTGATTAGAATACAAATAATGTGCCCTATCTACTTATTCTCCATCCCACTAGTTTCTAACTTAGCTGTTAGAAATTCCTTGGTCTTGAACCAAAAATCCTGTGTTTACTGGCTGCTGCTCCTCCAGGCTGAGCCACAGGGGGGCACTGTAGCTTTCATCTGGAGGTTAAAGGAAAACTGTCATGATTTTTCTGAATTACATTGTTTACACTGCAAATTATTCACTCCTCCAAATAAAACTTTATTCCTGAACCAACAAGTATATATTTTTTTAGTTGTAATATTGGTACCTAGGCAGCCATCTCAGGTCATTTTGCCTGGTCATGTATTTTCATAAAGAGCCAGCACTTCAGGATGGAACTGCTATTAGGCAGGCTATTGTTTCTCCTACTCAATGTAACTGAAGGAGTCGCAGTGGGACATTGATTTTTACTACTGAGTGCTGTTTTATCTACCAGGGAGCTGTTATCTCATTACCTTCCCATTGTTCTGCTGATGGGTGGCTGGGTCGGGGAGGTTGGAGGGTGATAATCACTCCAACTTGCAGTGCAGCAATAAAGAGTGACTGAAGTTTATCAGAGCACAAGTCACATGACTGGAGGCACCTGGTAAATGGGCAATATGTCTAGCCCTATGTCAGATTTCAAAATTAAATATAAAAAAAATAGTTTGCTCCTTTGAAAACTGATTTCAGTGCAGATTTCTGCTGGGCCAGCACCATTAACAGATGTTTTTGGAAAAAAAAACGTTTTCCCGTGACCGAATCCCTTTAATATCAATGACTGTTCCTCCTGGACACCACCTGTGATCTAGCTGCAGGCTGTAGCTACATTTACGAGCTACTTAAGCTTGCCTCTTCCATGCCCTGGTGCTGGATTCATAGCCTTTTTGCTTTGTCCAAGCCTTGAGCTTGTATTCCCGAGATCCAGAATTGCTGTTGCTGTATCCTGTAAATCAGTTCCTGCCCTGCCCTTGTCCCCTGTGTTCTGTCTCCCTGGTTGTGTCCCATTGCCTGATATTTTGTATTCTGCTTGTCTACCGCCTGCTCTGACCTTCTGGTTGTTTGCTGCTACCTACCCTGACCTTGTACCCAAACTTGGACTTGTTGATTGTCGCTTTCACAGACCAATTGCTTGTTTTCAGATCACCTAACTATTGAAGTGAGGGTTTATATTTTTTCCTCAGGCCTTTAAATAGAAAACTCTATTTACTATATACTAAAGAGGTTTTAAAATAAATTGTATAAATCTACTAAAAAACTACAAAAATACATTTGAAAAATCTGGATCCTTGTGCTTTGTGACAGTTGAAGCAAGACTACATCCATTTGGAGTAGCCCTGTGCTACTGTTTTCCCTTTGTCTTTGATTATCTTCTTTCAGGCACAGTTCACTCTCTTTATCAGTGTACCCCTAATTTGCTTATTGTGACCTCCACTGCTTCATTAGTCAAGCATAGGATATTATTAGCAAATGAGGTCACATATAAGGTGGCACACTGCAAGAATAGTGAGAATGTAAACCTGTGCTAAGTGTTATTGTTAGAATGTGAAATTAGAATCTGGATCATTCCCTTTTCTTCTGGGTCAACAGAATTTAAATAGAATTACTCCTATCATATTTTGTTCATTTTTCTTCTGGGTCAACAGAATTTAAATAGAATTACTCCTATCATATTTTGTTGCCTTTGCTCTTTTTCCTAGCCCACCACAATGTTTTTATAGATTCTTCTTTGTAGCTTCTGTAGCAAATATGCACATATCACATTTCACCTACAAAAAGCTAAAACATCACACTTTCTTTCCATGTTATGTAGTATAGAATACACACTTGGTTAATGTGCTGATCATTGTGTTTTTAACAAAGAATTTGTAGTGTCAATGTATAATATTTATGTATATTATTCAGAAAACATATATACAAATACACTGCTGTAAAATATTCAACACAGGTGGTTCAAAAACGAAACAGTTGGCAGCTACACTGTATTCAAAGGGATCCTGTCATCGGAAAACATTTTTTTTCTAAACACATCAATTAATAGTGCTACTCCAGCAGAATTCTGCACTGAAATCCATTTCTCAAAAGAGCAAACAGATTTTTTTATATTCAATTTTGAAATCTGACATGGGGCTAGACATTTTGTCAATTTCCCAGTTGCCCCTGGTCATGTGACTTGTGCCTGCACTTTAGGAGAGAAATGCTTTCTGGCAGGCTGCTGTTTTTCCTTCTCAATGTAACTCTGAATGTGTCTCAGTGGGACATGGGTTTTTACTATTGAGTGTTGTTCTTAGATCTACCAGGCAGCTCTTATCTTGTGTTAGGTAGCTGTTATCCGGTTACCTTCCCATTGTTCTTTTGTTTGGCTGCTGGGGGGGGGGAAAGGGAGGGGGTGATATCACTCCAACTTGCAGTACAGCAGTAAAGAGTGATTGAAGTTTATCAGAGCACAAGTCACATGACTTGGAGCAGCTGGGAAATTGACAAAATGTCTAGCCCCATGTCAGATTTCAAAATTGAATATAAAAAAATCTGTTTGCTCTTTTGAGAAATGGATTTCAGTGCAGAATTCTGCTGGAGCAGCACTATTAACTGATTCATTTTGAATTTTTTTTTTCCCATGACAGTATCCCTTTAAAATACACTATTTAATTCTGCAAGAATTGAAGGTTCTTATAGACTTGAAAGCACAGGGAAGCTATTCCAATAGAAGTTTAACTGCGGTGTTCATGCTAATCTCTACAGTTCAGAACAATTTCTATAATCTCTTGCAAGACAACAGTCACTTGACTGTAGACTGTGAAATTTGATTGTTTTGTTCAAGCTTCGCTGCAATCATAGAATGGGAAAAGCTTATTAGGAGAGCTAGATGGAGAGCTATTTTAATAATATTTTAATAATACCCAAAAACATTTGCAGAAATGCATCTGGTGGGTTATATTAGCTATTACAATATATGTATCCAGGATACAAGTATATATTTTGCTATTAATTTACCTCTTTAAGTAACGCTTGTTATTAAGTATGTTATTCATTAGTTATTAGAGGCACCTGACACTTGACAGCACTGGTTGTTTTTTAATCACTTTATATATTCTATTTAATGGACACACTCACCCCAGGTTCCATTTTATAGTTTGGACACGTGGCTGGTGAATGGTTATTTTATAGCACTATACTAGTTTTTTTGTACAGGTATGGGATCTGTTATCTAGAAAGCCGTTATCCATAAATCTCAGAATTCCATGTAAGCCATCTGCCATAGACACCATTTTATCCAAATAATCCAATTTTTTTTTAAATGATTTCTTTTTTCTCTTTAATAATAAAACAGTACATTGTACTTGTTCTAAACTAAGATAAGGGAAGATTGTATCATACTTACCATAATCTTCCTTTCATGGAAAAATCCATGTCATACTTACCGGGATAGCCCCCGCCCCAGTCAGAAGGACCCTCCCCAAAGCTTTAAAAGCTCAACCCCACCCCCCAACTTTCTGCCTGTCTCGACCCAGCCTGATCTGACTACTCTATTGCCTTACGCCTTGCACTACGACCTTCTGTCCAAAGACTTTGCTCTACAGTCGTGCCCCTCTGCCTATCCAGAACCCTCATCTTGCACCTCTCGTTTAAGTCCAGGTGGCATCCAAGTAAGCCGAGGGCTCCTCCCAAGGCCCAAAAGCGGTCACACTACTGGTGAAGCACGAGCTGAGACCAGGGTGCCTGGTGTTTGTTCTGGTGTTGGGTGCCGACCGTTACACTGACGTTAACCTATAGTATACCAAACCCAACTAGCCGGGCCAGTCTATGGTGGTCTGAAAGGTAAAACACACAGTACCATAGACCCTTAGAAAAAAATGCAGCATGCCATAATTGCATGCCTCCCGTCCACAATAGGGGTTAACATGACAAAAATAATAACTTGTTATAATGACCCTGTGGATAATAACCTGGATGAAAAGGTTTTTTATTTTTCTCTAAGTCCCTAATGGGTCTGAAACTTAAGCTACACCGCATTGATGGTGTGTATCTAATTTTACAGCCACATCTATATGGCCCAATATACTATCACCCATGAGTATACCCTCAATGAGCTGACTGGACCCCTATTGTACTTGAGACAAACTGGATCGGTCTGTGCTATAGTATACCTCCTAGCAAGGCTCTAAATCCATGAGGCAGTAGTGAATCCAGTATATACAAAAGTAACTAAAATTTGCACTGACTGATGTGCCCACTTTGGGAGGAGTAAGACCATACCTGCTTCTCTCTTTATTTGGCATGACCTCTTCCAAAGAAACATTCAGCATTATGGGCTTTTATGTAATCTGTAGGACTGTGTTTAGAGGGGCGGGGGTTGGGAGAGCAAGCATTAAAGCATTATTATGGGCTTTTAAGTAATCTGTAGGACTGTGTTTAGAGGGGCGGGGGTTGGGAGAGCAAGCACCCCCGCCCCTCTAAACACAGTCCTACAGATTACTTAAAAGCCCATAATGCTGAATGTTTCTTTGGAAGAGGTCATGCAAAATAAAGAGAGAAGCAGGTATGGTCTTACTCCTCCCAAAGAAAATACCCTTTTTTCACTTAGGTAGGACTGATGCATGGACACTGCCTTGGCGGGGCGCATCAGCTTATGCATACTTTGTACAAACCATGTAACTAAAGGTGTCTCTTTTTGCCAAATTCAGATAAGTTCTCTTTAATCCAATTGTTCCTTAAAGTTGTATAATGATAGTGCTGGGTTAATTTGTTTGGTTCAGTATATGATATAAGCCACACACCCATGCACCAGACTGATTTTAATTGCAACACATGGATGAGCTGCATTTTTTGTTTTTGTGTATATATACTGTAGATATATATATATATATATATATATATATATATATATATATATATATATATATATGTTTACATCTATTCAGCCCAAGACCTATTCTAAAGGCAAAAGGCAGGATACAATATATAACTTATTTTCAAAATAAGCGGGCATAAAGTCCAGTCATAGAACTTTGATTCTAATTAGTGAGTTCCCTATGGCTGATTACTGAGGCAGTTGGTCGTGCCTCCATCTCCTCCTCCTCGCTGCTGGGCAGCCTCCGTGGCCTCCTCCTGGGGGAGCCTCTCCGAGCCCTGGGTGGGGTGCGTGACAAGCTGTGTGCCCCAGATGGTGAGTGAGACACGCAGCGTGCCCTAGGGGACTCACTGCATGGGCTGGGGGACACCCTCCCTACACTACGCTCCTGCCCCCCTGCCCTATGCTCCTCCCTCCCTCTGCGGGACCCCCCTGCCCTACTCTGCCCTACTCTCCTCCCTTCTATGGGAACCCCCTGCCCTATGCTCCTCCCCTCTATGGGACCCCCCTGTCCTACTCTCCTCCCCTCTATGGGACCCCCCTGCCCTACTCTCCTCCCCTCTATGGGACCCCCCAGACCAACTCCCCTCTACGGGACCCCCCTGCCCTACGCTCCCCCTCTCTACGGTAACCCCTGCCCTACTCTCACCCCCACTACGGGACCCCCCCTGCCCTACTCTCACCCCCACTATGGGACCCCCCACCTGACCTACTCTCTTCCCCTCCCCTACGGGACCCCCACTCTCTTCCTCCTCCTCTTCCTCCCCCCTGGAACCCCTCCCAGTGACTCCCCACCCTGTGCCCCCCTCTCTCTCCCTCCTGCGACAACTAAGATCCCACATAGTGTGGGATCCAGCTGCCGTTGGCACCTCCCCGGGGCTGGAGAGATGTTCCCCCTCCTCCTCCTCCCAGCCATTTGCAGCCAAAAAAATTCAACCTGCCTCAGACACCTCCTCCACCTAAATAGCAAGTGCACATTTAGGCAGAAAATGCACCTAAAATGGCCACTAGAGGGCTTCCTGTGTGAAGAAAATCGCAGAAATGAAGTGGGGCATAAAACTTTGAATCGATCGATTCGAATACAAGTGGGGCAAGGTTCACTTCGATCCTCTTCGACTATACGCTGCGACCAAACCTTCTAATTAAAGGCGCTATTCGAAGGATTAAAGTGTTCGATCGTACGATTTTACTTCGATTGGAAACGCCCGTTTTCGTTGGAAAAAATACTTCGACTATAGAAATACTCAAATTCGATGGTCGTATTTTGAAGTTTTTTTAACTTCGACCTTTGATAAATCTGCTCCTTAAGCTATGAAGATCCTACTTCCAAAAAGATACGTTATCCGGAAAGACCAAGGTCCCGAGCATTCTGTATAACAGGTCCCATAACTGTACAAACTTCTCTAGTTTGATGCATGAACCCCCCATGTAGCTTACTGTGCCAGCAGTACTTCTATTGCCTACTATCTACTGTGTTAAGCAAAATAAATACCTGTTATCCAGAATGCTTGGGACCTGGGGCTTTCTAGATAATGGATGTTTCTGTAATTTGGCCTTTCCTTCGGATAATGGATCTTTCTGGATCACAGGTTCACCATACCTACAAACTAAATCATCACTGATCAGCAAAGATCAATTTAACAGAAACAATCAAATTCTGCAAAAATATTGTACAGGTATTATCTTTACATTGCTTAAGACCTATAGCAAACAAATGCAAATTGTATCATAAAAGGCTGTGGTTAAAATGTATACATTGAGAGTATTAAAAATGCACAAAACTGTTTTATCTTAGAAATCGTGGAGGTATTACCCCTGCTTTTCCAGGACGAGGAGTTTCTGCTACACGAGGAGCACCTATAACACGTGGCACCTTATCACTTTCTACTGTAGCCCGGGGTATCCCCACTCCAAAAGCAAAGGGTGTGCCAACAACACCTGGATATAGACTGCCACCACCACCCACAATTGAGGCCTATGATGATTATGTAAGTGAATACAAGTTTGGTGGGGGGGGGTTGGGGTTGGAAAATATGCTGGTGGCTGAAGCCATAAATATGCTTATAATAGACTTGATTTTTACATTTTACAGAACTTTACCAATCTTTTAAGAATTAAACATGTATTTTCTTTGGAGGAACAAATTCAATTATTAACATTAAACCCTGAATTAGTTTTGCATTGGGGATTAATGATCAATATGGGCTAAGTGCTCAACACTGCACGACTAGACAAACCAGCTGAACACATTGTGATCAATTGGTATCAACAAAATGCCAGCACTGCTACATAGTTCCAGTGTGGCTACACCCTTTGTCAATAACAATAGCTGAACTGGAAAAAAAAAAAAACAAGAATACTCCAAGTGCTACACCAAGTAGTAGATGAGTAATTTTTTATTTCTTACAATTTGTTTGCTGATTCCGGTGCTTCACATTGTGATGAATTGATAAATTGTGATAAATGTGTCAATTTCTTGCAATTTTGTATCAACAAATTAGAAAAAAATATCAAACTGCAAGGTATCCTTCTGGATTTCCCAGTTGCCTACTGTTGGACTATATCATTTTTATATACATAATTTATCATCATTTTTCGATGTGGTTCAGGCCAAGCGTTTAAAATTGTGGCACATTACAATTTCATTTTTACAAAGCTTGCTATGCTCATCATACTGAATAATGTATATAACCTGAAGGATGTTATAGAACCAATAATTTAGCACATACTTGTAGGAATGTTTTGTTATTGCACATACATAGTACACTATATCACAATATATATATATTTTTATTTTGTTAAATAAGCATAGCAAATAAGTGGAGCAATGTAATTTATATTTTTAGTGAACTTTTTTTCACATATTTGAGTTTTACTACATTTCCATTTTCTGTAGGTATTCTCTGGGTTGGTGGGCACTGGACGTTACATCTCTCCATTTTTTAACTTTTCTATGTAAACCGAACTGTCAGAGTAGGGCTAAAATGATTCACTTGTTCCATGACGTGATGTTTTTACGGCATTGATATTGAATAAGGTTAAGTGTGTAATATAACCAGACAAAAAGGTGTATGAGAGAGCCATTAATCATTGCACAGTTGATTATGCTCTTCTACAAGATTAATTGCACTAAAGATTGTTAACAAGTCATGTTGCTGCACACTACCTTGGGAGAAGGGAAAACCGGACTTGCAACACCTTACATTGTAAGTTGGAAGCTTTTGCTGCAAAAATTGGGTATTTGAAAAACAAGAAAGGGATTTGGGACTTGACTATGGTTAATATAGTTTCACTTAAGATGAAATTGTGATGTGAAACCAGCTACAAGTTGAAATGTAATTGTTACTACAACGCAGATAATGTAAGAAACATTTTTCGTTATTTGATTTGTTCCTGGATTTTTTTAAGTAGGATTTGGACAGACAGCTGGATTGCATACTGATTAAAGGGTTTGTTCACCTTCCAAACACTTTTTTGAGTTCAGTTGTTTTCAGATTATTCAACATGAACAAAGACTTTTTTCAATTGCTTTTGGACTTTTATTGTTTTTTAGCTTAATATTTCTGTCTTGGGGGCATTCTGAACTGTTACAATTTGCTACATTTAGTTGATAGTATTAGTATTAGCAACTATTGTATCAATTCTAACAGTTGTCTTTAATGAAACTCTGAGTTCACCAGTGCTTTCTTTCTTTCTCGGGGTGTACCAAACTATAGATTTTGCCACTCCTAATATTGTAGCAATTTCTCAGATGGGTTTTATCTGTTTTTGCAGCTTAAAGGGGAAGGAAACCTAGTCGGCGCAAACCACCCACCCCCCCACCCGTTTGTTGCCCACCCTCCCTCCTCCCCCCTGGCCTACCCGTCCCGCTGGGCAAATGCCCCTGACTTGTTACTTACCCTTCTGCGCAGGTCCAGTCCAGGGAGTTCACACACAACATCTTCTTCACCGCGATCTTCTTCCTGCTGTGAATGGCGTTTTGGCGCATGGGCAGTAGGATCATTTCGCCGGTACGGATCCAAAAGTCACGCGCATGCGCAGTAGATTGTACCGGCGAAATGATCCTACTGCGCATGCGCCGTTCACAGCAGGAAGAAGATCGCGTGGAAGAAGATGTCGTCAGTGAACTCCCTGGACTGGACCTGCGCAGAAGGGTAAGTAACAAGTTAGGGGCATTTGCCCAGCGGGACGGGTAGGCCAGGGGGGAGGAGGGAGGGTGGGCAACAAACGGGAGGGGGGTGGGGAGTTTGCGCCGACTAGGTTTCCTTCCCCTTTAAGGATGGCTTATTTCACCTGCATGGAGAGCACCTTTGACCACATGTTTTCTGTTCACAGCAAAATCTTCCACATACAAGCCCCCCCCCCAAATCAACTCCAGGGCTTTTATCTACTTCATTGATAATGACATAACGGAGGAATTGCCCACACCTGCCCATGAAATACCCTTTGAGTCACTTGTCCAATTGCTGTTGAGCCCCTGAAATGAAGTGATTGTTTAAAAAAAAGGCTTTAGTTCCTCACATTTTTATGCAATCTTTTGTTCAACCCACTGAATTAAAGCTGAAGGTCTGCAGTTCAACTACATCTGAGTTATTTCATTTAAAATTCATTGTATGTGTGTGTGTATATATATATATATATATATATATATATATATATATATATATATATATATATATATATATATATATATATATATATATATATATATATATATATATATATGTCTCTGCACAATAGTTAGTCACCATTTTTACTACTTTTGAAAATATGAGGATATCATTAAAACACCATCTTCAAATAAGGAAAGGAATAAGGAAATATTAACATTGAATACAGTACATTCTTTATTAGCGAGATGGGCTTATGGTGAAAGATGTAACACTGTCATAGTGCCCCTCTGCTAATTTATTATCATACTAAGGGGCAGATGTATTAAGGGTTGAATAGTAAATTCAAATTCTCACTTTTTTTTTGCTGTCAAAATTCACACATTCAAATTTGAATCCCCCAATATAAATCTGAATGTAATATTTATCACACCTCAACCATGGAAACAGGTCTAATTCCAATATTCACCTAAAACCTGTCAAGTTAATTTACAGGTCCATTGAACCATTTAAATATGTTAATTGCCTTCCTAACATTCAAGTTTTTTTCAGAGGGAAAACTCATTTTGAATTTGATTCTAATTTTCAGGTCGGGACTATTCAATCCAATATTAGACGGTCTAATCTTTTCTTAAATAACCTCCCATTTAAGAGTATAGTCCAATTTATTAGAGTAAAAAAAATTCTCATAAATTCGAAATCCGACCTTTGATAAATCTGTCCATAACTGTTACTAGCACTATCTTCACAAGTGCACAAAATGTAATTTTTATCTTTTTTTTTAAATCAAGAGGTGTTTTTGTTTCTACCTTATTGTAGAAGTGAAATAATGAGTAATATAAAAACAGAACAGATTGTGCCAGTGGGGAGGAAATGCCCTAATTCTATTTTGGCAAAAAGACAGAAAAAGGTTGAAGTATTCAGTCAATTTATTTTCCTCAGACAGAAACGTGTAGCACAGCACTAGCTAATTATTCCATGCTGGAACGATCTCAAGCATTATTGAATTAAGTTAATAGTGTTGTTTCAGCATGTTTGCTGTGTTTTGCATAATGTTTTGATTATAATATTTGGAACGTGTAGTTTGTGTCTATGTCAAAGAGATGCATCCATACTGTCCCCTTTTACAAGCAGATTAGGCCTCATGAACCAGTCTATCCCCCTACTGACATTTAGGGGTTATTTATTTGAATATATCTCAACATGTGCCAAAAACATTTTTACATACGCACAGGTTTTTTCCACTTATTTATTATTAGATTTTCCAAAAAACTGGTTTGCTGGAAAAAAATCTAAATTTCACAATTTTCTCGGATTTTCCACCCCGAAAACTCTGATTTTGTATGCTTTTTTCCTGAAAACTCTGAAATCTTCTGGTTACTGCACAAAGTACCGCACACATCAAAAAAATCATTGGGACTTCTGCCATTGATTTATACTTTATACAACCTCAACAGGTCTAAGATGCCGGATTTTCTGATTTGGACTTTTCCATCTTTGGGGTATAATAAATTCCAAAAATTCATGATTATAGTCCAATTTTATACTAAAAAATCAAAATTTTTGGGGGATTTTTGCATTCGGTGTTTAGTAAATAACCCCCTTAGTTTTGAGACAGATGTAAGCTGTCACCTGAGGTGAGATAGAACTAAAATGTGCTGCGTTGGGTTTCCTAGCACTTCCCAAACGTTTCAAATTACATACTGGTTTTCTTTTGACAAACTGATTTGTAAAGGATTGTGAGCTTAAAGGAACAGTAACGTCAAAAAATGAATGAAAGTAATAAATATATAATGCAGTGTTGCCCTGCACTGGTAAAACTTCTGTGTTTGCTTCAGAAATACTACAATTGTTTATATAAATAAGCTGCTGTGTAGCAATGGGGTCAGCTATTCAAAGGAGAAAAGGCTCAGGTTACACAGCAGATAAGCTCTGTAGAACATAATGGTGTTATCTGTTATCCACTATTTAACCCAGGCATGTCCAAAGTGTGGCCCGGGGGCCAATTGCGGCCCTTTTTCAAATTTACATTGGCCCTCAGCCTCCGTCATGAAATTAATAATAATGAGGCCCCCAGCAAAATGTGATCAGGAATCCCATAGCAGTAATATTAAGGCACATTAGTGAAATGATCTGCCACTTGGTCTATACTGCTGCCTGTGTGCTGAAGGTGTTGGCAATAGACACGTACTGGCACATAGTGACGTGCCACTCTCGCATACTTCTTTAGGGCTGAAGGTGTCAATAGACGTACTGACGTGCCAGTAAAGTAAACTAAAGAAGTATGGCGTCTTTACGTGCCAGTGCAGTGAACTAAAGAAGTATGGCGTCTCTATGTGCCAGTACGTGTCTATTACTAACACCTTCAGTACACAGGCAGCACCAAGTGGCAGATCATTTCACTAATGTGCCCAAATATTACTGCTACAATTACTCGATTCCTGTACTTTAATGTTAATGGTTCAAAAAATGTCGGGCTGAATGGTTGGCCCCCACACATTTTCACCTCACTAAATCTGGCCCTCGTTGCAAAAAGTTTGGGCACCCCTGATTTAACCTGTGCCATATAGCCTTTTTTCAATTTCCGCCATTGCTACTCTGCAGCTTGTTTATATGAACTATAGTAGTGTTTCTGAAGCAAACACATCAGTTTTACCAGTGCAGGGCAACAGTACATGATATTTTCATTACTTTAAATGGGTTGTTCACCTTCCAAACACTTTTTTCAGTTCAGTTATTTTCAGATTGTTCCCTAGAAATAAAGACTTTTTTCAGTTACTTTCCATTTCTTATTTTTTACCATTTTTTCAAAATCTAAGTTTAAAGTTTAGTGTCCCTGTCTAAACTGGTGTTTGAGTCTGGCAGCTCAGTAATTCAGGTGGTCTAAACTGTTACAAATTTGCAACATTTAGTTGATACATTTCTCGGCAGCATCTCTGGAGTATTAGCAACTATTGTATCAATTCTGAAAGCTGCCTTTAATGAAACGCAGATATTCTGCTCAGCAGGGACAAAGAAAACAAATGTATCAAAATTTAGAACAGTTTACAGCAGGAGTCCCCAACCGCAGGGCTGCCGAGCCCAGTGTTCAAAAATGCGGCGCACCCCGAATTGGACGCTGGTGCGTCCAAATTTGTTGCCGACTCTCGCTGACTCCCGCCAACCCCACCCATGACCCCACCCCCACCGGTCCCCTGTCTAAAAAAGGTTGGGGACCCCTGGTTTACAGGGTTATCAAACCCCCCCCCCCCCCAGAGCTGCTTTAGGAGGTGAAAAACAAAACTTTACACTTCAATATTAGAAAACGTAGAAAATAGAAAGTAATTGGAAAAAGTCTTTGTTCTGGTAAACTATCTTAAAACAACTAGGTACTTGAAGGTGAACAACCCCTTTAAAACCCTTTCATTTTTTGGTGTTACTTTTTCTTTAATTTTCCCTGGGCCATTTCATTGTATGAGTTTATTTACAACACAGCTTTTTTTTTAACAGAAATCCAAAAAGATTTGAAACAAATTTGTGATGCAATTTTAATGAATAGCAACCTAAGGCCTGAGAGATACAAATATCATGAAGGCTCCAAGCTGGCAAAAATATAGTCTGGCAGTTTTGATCTGTAACCAGAGTATAATTTCATGTTGTTTGGCACTCCCAAGCTATACAGAATTTCTAAGGGAGTATTAATAAGTTTGCCTATTTAATATTTAGATTTGCTATATAAATATCCCATTACACTGATGTTCTGGATAGACTGGAAGTTTTTGTTTTTTTTAAAAAAAAGCATATAAACACAATAAACAGTTTATTTTTTGTACTCAACTTGGGCGACTCAGCTAAGTTTATGAAAATTTGAGGAACTTTGCTTTTTAGAAACCTCAAATGGAATAATGTAAGTATGTAAAATGTTTCTCTCTTTCTTTCTTTGACAATGTACTTACTTTCTGCCCCTTTTCCAGTTCTTTATTGTGTATTGAAATGTTTAAAAATCTTGGAAACATGTTTTAATTCCACATACGCTATCATTATTGGGTTTTGATGAACACCAAATCCTTCACAAAAGATTAATTCAGTTCTTAATTTGCATATTTAAAGAAAAACTAAAGCATAAAGACACAATGCAGAAATGTTGTACTTACTGTAATGTTTTGGCCTCCTGTACCAGCCCAAGGAAACCACAGCCCTTTAGCAGTAAAGATCTGTACCTCCAAAGATGTGCATGTTGCAGACACTCAGTATCAATCCTGGTGCTGCTTACATCTCTTAAAACGTTAGGGGGGCCGTGTCACTAGTGCAATGAGCGCTATAGCTCTCTCTGTACTAGTAGAGCTGTTATTTCTGTTTTAAAAAACAGAATTTCAGCTATTACAGTTATAATACAGACTTTTTCTGCCACCCTGCAGACATTTCTAACAAAATCCAAGATGGGAAACTCCTGACAATGATAACATCATTATTGATATAGAGAGAACGAACCTTTAAGCTGGTTCAATAAGTTCATACATTCATTATATAAAATATGGAATTTCTAGCCATATTCATTTTTAAGGGTTAATTCTCCTTTAATCACAATTGTCATCACATCATATCAGAGAAATAATACAGTGCGTGATGTAGCAGAGAATGGAAATGATTTGTTGTTTCCTGACAAAGAAGATGAAAAGAGCAATGGACAAAGATTATTGAATTTCACTGGAAAAGTTACTCTGGCTTTATATGAGTTAACAGAGCATCTAGTCTTACTCTGTTGGAGAACATTGTGTTACATGAATCCATATAATTTCCTGTTTGCACCTAGTGTCTGCTCCTAGTTAAGATTCCTCTAGCCAGAATATACTGACATAATTGTAGTTTTGTGTAACTTTTTAAACACTTTGAAATAGAATGATGTAAGAACAGAATAGCATTGTTCTTTAGGGTAATGGCACATGGGGCATTTAGTCATCCCGTTATTTTTAAGCTCCATTGCTTTAGGAAATAACTATATAGATTTGCCATCCATTAATGCAACTCCATGTATGGGATTATCATTCAAAAATAATATGATTGACCAATAATTGCCTGTACAAAACTGCAATTAATTCCAACTATTGTTTATCTTTATTTTTAACTTATGTCCTTTTTTTTTAAACTGGGTTGATGCATTTTTGACATAAAATAGGCAGAGAATAATAAAAAATGTAAGGAGGCTGTCTCCCCAAAAAGAGACCAATTGCTATAAACCCATATATAATTAGAACTACTCTAATGGTAAGCCTTCTATTTGTAGCCTTTCCCCCAAAAATCACTCTCCTCCCCTGATATAAAATACATACAAGTCCATATGTAAGTGTCCATACGACTGTCAACCTTGGGGTCGTCCCAGAGTTCAGCACACAGTTAAATTGTCTGCAGCTCCATTACCTCTCACAACTGGACTGGTTGCTGCTTCTTTATGGCAGATAAATTATCTGTCCCATGGGATCACTGCACAGTATATCCAAATAAAAAAGGGCAACTATCACAAAATTAAAAAAAAAAAGCTAAGTCTAAAAAGCTGAAGCAGAAAAGAGCATTTTCTTAAACATTTTTGCAGCCTTTAGATACAGGGATCCGTTATCTGGAAACCCTTTGTCTAAAACTTCCAAATTAATGAAAGACATCTCCCATTTTAGCCAAATAATCCAAATTTTACAAATGATTTCCTTTTTTCTGTAATAATAAAACAGTACCTTGTACTTGACCCAGACTAGGATATAATTAATCCCTATTGGAATCAAAACCTATTGGGATTATTTAATGTTTACATGATTTTCTAGTAGACTTAAGGTATGAAGATCCAAAGTACTGAAAGATCCGTTATCCCAAAAACCCCAGGTCCTGAGCATTCTGTATAACAAGTCTCATACCTATATTAAATTCTACTTAAAACTCCCACTCCTCCCCTGCAGTCCCCTACCTTTCTACAGGGAGCCACCAGCCTGCTAATAGAAAGGCCATTGCATGCTGAGAATATGGCATTACAGGGCCAGAGATTAAGATCTCTATCAGGTTTTCTTTCTTTTTTCAGATTGCCTGAACCCAAGGTACTATTTTGTTGAGAATTTTTGCCAAAATACAAGTTAGATAATATTTCCGATGAACTAGAAAAATGTATTCTTCTCTCAATGACTTCCTCGCAAAGTTTGTGACCAAATGGCTTTTGTGAACATTCACAGTGTGTATAGTAAAATTTTGCAATTACAAAGCGTATTTAAAGGAACTCCAGAGCAGGTGTTAATGATAACCTTCTGGTTAGCGTATGATTTTATGTTGCGAGCAGCACTTAACATTAACAAAAATGCCATTTTAAGTAACACTTGGGATTTTTTATTACATTCCCCCTTAAAGCTCTAAAAATCAAAAGCAACATGCGAGACAGATTTAAAAAATATTTATACAGATTTATAATTATCCAAAATTGCTTTTAAGTTCAGACACCAGAAAAAGCAAAAGCTTCTCACAGCCTGTTTAGTGTTTCACAAATTATATTTGATATAAATATTCATACAAGTAATCAAACACATACTAAATATAGGTTAAATTTAATCTGACAAATCTACATTTACTATAATGACATACAATAATACTGGCCTATATTCAAGTAGTACAGAGGGGTTAACATTGCCATACTTTATGCAAATGAGAAGAAGAAGGTTGTAACTGGAGTGGGATTCTGCAATTATACTTTTTTTTATAGATTTCATAGTTACAGAGTTAATTTGAGTTGAAAAAAGATAACATTTCATCAAGTTCAACCCCTCAAAATTAACCCCAGTGCTAAGGTATCACTCACATATACAGACCTGTCTACACACTATATACCGATAATCATACTACATCAGCTATTGGTCCTAAGATCACTTGATAAAGGGCTCTGGGCCGAAACATGTTGTGTGCAATAAAGAGCACTTAGCAGCAAGTTCTGCCTCTTCGTTTGCTTTTCTCTCAGCTCTCTTGTTAATTGACTTCATTTTCTACACCTGGAGCGGGGGTGCCTTGCTGAGATTGAGAGCACAGCTGCCAATCCCCCAGTCATCCTAATACATTGTCCATCACTATAGCCGTGGATGTTATGTTTGTCAAAGAAGTCATCTAAGACACTCCAAGGTGTTAATAAAATCTACTATGACAACTCATTGTGAACCCCCTTTTCCACGTCAAATGAAAGAGGGGTGACCTCTCGTTCTTTGATCTTTTCTAAGGGAGAAAATCTCCCCCGCAATCTGTCTATAATGTCCTCTAATGTATTTGTAAAGAGTAATTATGCCCTCTCACAGAAGCTTTTTCTCAAGAGACCCAAACCTTGACAGTCTTCCCTTGTAGTTTAATCTTTCCATTCCCTTTTACCAGTCTAGCTTCGATTCGGATGATTCGAAATCGTTCCACTATTCGACCATTCGATAGTCGAAGTACTGTCTCTTTAAAAAAAACTTTGACTACATACTTCGCCACTTTAAACCTACCGAGCTACAATGTTAGCCTATGGGGACCTCCCCCATCAGTTTTCTAAGGTTTTTTTGATCGAAGGAAAATCCTTTGATCGATCGATTAAAATCCATCGATCGATTAAAATCCTTCGAATCGTTCGATTCGAAGGATTTTATCGTTTGATCGAACTATTTTTCCTTTGATCGTTCGATCGTAGGATCTGCGGTAAATCCTACGAATTCGAATTTGTAGGATTTTACCTCGAGGGTCGAATTCAAGGGTTTATTAACCCTCGATATTCGACCCTTAATAAATGTGCCCCCATATATATTGTACAAGAATATTGTAAATATAGGAAGAAATTCAAGGTTATGACTAATACAGTTTATACTCACTGCTTATTCATTTTGATATTTAATCAGCTCTTCTAAAATTAGATATTTTTTCTGGTTTGTTTGTGTTTTCTGTAAAATGTAGTTGATTGAAATGAAATCCTGAAAACAAGTACAAAAACATAAATTATTGCAAGTAGATTATGAGAAAAAAAGTATGTATCAAAACAAAAATTGTTGTGTTTAATATCATTTTATATGATATATATTACATTGATTTTATAGAATCAGAGTTGGCTGCCAGCCTAAGGTTGCATTCCAAAAAGAAGAAGTACAGTTTGTCAGTCTTAAAACCCATTGCTTTTGAAATGTGTTCCCTGAAGGAGGCCAGGAAAAATTGTAAAGTAATTATATAGTAGTTTCATTGTATAACTTTTACTGTGAAGCATAGGACATAAATTCTAATTGCTTTGGACAGGAGTGGCTGTCAGTCTACAAGAGCATATCGGAGACAGGCTTGGTTACATCAGTAACCTAATTACAGAAAGTCTGGCTTTTCACCAATATTATAACTCTTGATTTATTTTCTGTTCAATAGAGCTTGAGTTAATTGGTTTTCTCAATGAGTGCTAAAATATAAAGATCCGGCTTCATTAAAAGAAAGTTCAAGTTACTATGCTTCATTGAATTTAAAGTCCATGAACAGGTTCAGAGATTATAGAACAATGTCGTGGTTTCTTTCTTATTCTGGAAAAAAAAGTTCCCTGCATCTTAAAGGTGTATAATTAGATGTATAATTAAATCCACAATACCCTTTATTTCTTAATATAAATAAGATAGACAAGAACATTTAATTTATAGAAAAATGGATGCAGAGAATATTACATTAAGTGAGTTATAATTAAGTTCTTACTATTTTCTGAAAACTACTTCGACCAAATCCAGACAAACTTTTCCCTCCTATTTATCAATGCATTTTCACACATTTTTCTTGTGCTTAAAAGTCACAATAAAATCGTGAAAATTTTTATACGGATTTTGCACTCGGACCCTAATTTTTATTCGCTAAGCTTTTTTCGGAAACCCAGCGCAACTCAGAAAATCTTCCAGTTTTTAACGAAACGAAACATCTGCCATTGACTTTTACATGTTCTCGGCAGGTCTGAGTTGGAGCATTTTTTTCATCAGTCTTTTAACACCGTCAGACTAAAATCCAGAAAAAATCGAGTTTTCATTTTCTTTGAAAAAAATGTTATTTTCCCCTTTAAAAGTCCAACTAGAAAAAGTTGGAGTTTAATAAATAATCCCCTAAATATTAATATTATCAATTTATATGAAAAAGTAATAAAGTATAGGAAACCAATCTTTAGAATCACACATACATATTAATCCAGCATTGTTTAATCTTTGGCGATCTTTTCTAAAGTCTGTAATACAAATTAATGAAGATGAAAACTAAATTTAACTACAGCCCTTCATTAACGAGTTACATTTTTCTGGCTGAGAACATACAAAGATGTCTATTGAGAATGACAAAGTGACTTATACAGTTGCCCCAGTAACACAATAATTATTATTACAAGCAATCTAAGGGAAAATACGCAGACAGTTTTAACAGTACTTAATGCATAATGTATTAGAGTGTAACAAAAGTGTATTTACAGTGTATATAATATACACCTTAAGCAATGTGGCACTGCAGATACTGAAGTACTAGCACAACAATTTAGCAGTGTGAAGGAATTTAACATTTTTATACTGCAGTTCTGACATCTGACTAGGAAATGTCTGCAGGGAAAATTCACTAAAATTTGATTTTATTATACAGAATTCATACTTGGGTCCCAAAGAATTTTAATATATTTCTACTAACCTGGATAATAGCTAATTTTATCACATTACTCTTTTTCCATGCGTTGTTCCAGTTTGGCTCAGTTGCAGCTTAATTGTAATACGTAGGCAGCTCTCATGTGCAAAAATCTCCCTCTTTATCAGTTTAATGGAACCTCTAATGGAAATTCACCCTATGTCCATACTACACCACAGGTAACAGTGTTGTTGTATGAAAACACTGTGATCAAAGTATATCCATGGTTAGTATGATTAGCTAACATTCACAGTTCGGGTTGCTGGTCATGTACCTTGTTCGGCTACATCGGAGGCAGATATTTTCTTGAGAAACCCCAGACATGTGTGCATGGTCAAGTACACAGTAAGGGCAAAATTGGTCACCACTTACCCTATCCTTTATAATATCCGTTTTACTGATATTATAAAGGATAACCCTCCTGGAAATTACTGTTAAAATGTAAAAGCTAGCGTATAGTCACTGTGGGCTGAAGTTCACAAGATAGAAGTGCTTGTAGCTCCTCAGAGAATTAAGAATTTTGTTGCTATATAAAGATTTTATTAACATTGGAGTTTTCATCTGAGTAAGACAATATAATGTATTGCTCTTGTAAACAGCAAAGTAGCTAAATTCCCTAAGGGCTGCATATGTTCTTCAAGATTGCAAACAGGTTCTTTTTAAAATTCTTAGTTAAAGTTCAGTCACAGGCAATGGGAATTTCAAATCTAGAAGTCTAACAATCTGACTTGTGTGCCCTAACATAAGAGAAATCTGTTGCAAGTGCAGCCTGCAAATAATCAAGTGTTTTCATTTATATCAGGATGACATGTTGTGATTAAATTTGCAAAAATCCAATTTTAAGTTTTGTTGATAAATAGATAGGTAAATACTTCTAAGGGCCAATATATACCCATTTCCAACAAGAAAGCAATAAATGTATTCAGCCTATAATTATGATTTTAAAATATCGATATTTTCTAAACAATACTGAGTTAATTTTATTTCACCTTTTATTACCACCTTTTTCACTGATAATGAGCTCTGTACAAACAAATCCCAGCTGCAATCTGTATCAGATTGTCACATAAGGAGGGTTTAGCTTGTCTTGCAAAAACAATAAATTGGACCGTAAAAGAAGTTTTAGTTCTAGTCTTTGCCCTGTTTTGTCAGAAAAATAATATAAAATAGATTTAAAAAAAAACAACAGGCAAAAGTATGTATTGCTCCATAAATATTTACCCTAGCTTTTTATGGTTAGCAGCAAAAGTATGTATTGCTCCATAAACATTTACCCCAGCTCAGCAAAGTAGTCAGACAGATCAGCAGGAGAGCAGGGGGCTAGGCTTAGGGAACTGTTCCAAACCATTAAAAATCATGAAAAGTCTGCATATGTTTTCATTGATGTGTATTGCAAAGTTGCTTGAAATTGTTTACTTTTCCAAAAGCTTAGGTTATGTATGTGTGGAGTTCCGCTTTAAGAATAGTGTGGTAGAGCAAAATATAATCATATAACTGTTCCTCACTTAAACTGGGGACGTTTCGTCCCCACTGACTTTCTCAAGCAGTATTTTAAGAAGTTCTGCATATTGGTTATAGTTCCCCTAAGGATCTACACGCTTTGATTGGTGACCTGCACTTTATTCCTATAATCAAGTTTATAATGACACATATGGGCTATCCATAATGTTGAAATTTTTCTCATATATGAATAAGGTTTGTATTTGAATTCTTCTCTTTCCTTCTAGATGAGATTTAGCTCTTACTATGTAATTGTAAAGGGCAATAAGTAAATTGAATTTGATTACTAATTTTACTGTTGCATTATTGGGCTCATATTATTTATTTATTGTGTTTTATCACCTGGGAGACCAAATGGGATTGCCTTCCCCCCAATCCAATTGTAAGGACCTCATATTTGGGTGTAACTAATTGCTTTTTTAATTTTTTTTAAATCTGATTAAAATGGTAATGTAAATATGTATGCTATATAATTTAATGAGAAAAGCAACATTTGCATGGGGTCTATTAAAGGTCAAATAAAACACAAATATGATTTTTGATATGTGGCATGTGCAATCTAAGGCAGAACAGCTCCAAAGAGCTTTGTAGTATACTGTCCCTCTGTCATATTTGCATTTAGTTTTGGTTCTAATTGCTTTAATTGCTCTAATTGCCTCTCATCACATGGGATCTGTTTATTCTGGAACTGAATTCAACTTAAGTATAAATGATGACATCCTACCCCAAAGACATTGATATGATAAGTTATTAAATGCTTTGATGTGTTCCCTTTGCCAGTGAACATATAGAGGCACATTTATTAAAGGTCAAATTTCGAATTCATGTGAATTTTTTAAAACTCCCATAAATTTGACCAATAAAAATTTATTATTAAAATTGAATTTTTAAAACTCGGATGAATTGAAATGACCTGGAAATTCAAATCGAATTTAGATCGAATTTGATCAAACTCGACTCGAGTTTAATCTCCGAAAAAAACTTGAATGTCAGGAAGGCTGCAAACAGTTCTAAATTGATCCCTCAACCCCTCCCATTAACTTAATAACAGCAATTCGACAGATTTTAGGTGGTGAATAGTCGAATTTGAGTTCTTAAAAAGTCGAATCGAATTTGACAGTTTTGACCATAAAAAAAATTTAATTTGCAATTCGACCCTTAATAAATCTTCCCCATCCTATTTGTAACCTACCTGGGGGAGGAAAGCAAAGCCCCTATTTATAATGTAGAGCGTAAAGTTACAGTTTGCATGAGGACCTAATTAAAGAATTACAGCAATAAGTAAACAAATGCCTATTTTTTTCTATGCAAAGCAGACAGAGAGGATTGTGATTGGTTAGCATGTTAAATAGTGAATATGGAGTGATTAGAACAAGAAGTCAGAGGTATAAGTAAATCTAATTATTACAGTAAAACAACTAAAACAAATGAGTTTTTACATATTTAACATGTTTATGTATAGGATACTACATTTTGCATTTGGTGCCACCATAACCATTCATTAAATGTTTGCTTTTAATCTAGTGAACTGTAAATACTTCCAACTAATTATTTATGGGTTAATGACCTGGTACAAACTGAGGGACTGTTTTTTTGAAACACTTTATTTTCAATCTTTGAACAACTGATATCATCAAGTATCTGTGACAATAGTTTTCAGTTATTAAAGGGCAACTAAAGTCTAAAATAGAATAATGTTAGAAATGCTGTATTATGTATACTAAATATAAACATGAACTTACTGCACCAGCAGCCTAATAAGACAAATGGGGGCCCATTCACTAAGCTCGAGTGAAGGATTCGAATGAAAAAAATTCGAATTTCGAAGTATTTTTTGGGTACTTCGACCATCGAATTGGTTAAATTCGTTCGAATACGAACGAAATCGAACGAATCGAATGAAAAATCGTTCGACTATTCGACCATTGGATAGTCAAAGTACTTTCCCTTTAAAAAAAACTTCGACCCCCTACTTCGGCAGATAAAACATACCGAAGTCAATGTTAGCCTATGGGGAAGGTCCCCATAGGTTTGCTAACCTTTTTTTGATCGAAGGATTTTCCTTCGATCGAACGATTAAAATCCTTCGAATCGTTCAATTCGAAGGATTTAATCGTTCGATTGAACGAAAAATCCTTCGATCGATCGAACAAACGTTTAGCGCTAAATCCTTCGACTTCGATATTCGAAGTCGAAGGATTTCAATTCGAGGGTCGAATTTCGAAGTAATATTTACTTCGAAATTCGACCCTTAGTGAATCTGCCCCATGATTTATGCTTTCAAAGTTGGCGCAGGGGGCTGTCATCTTGTAACTTTGTTAGACATTTCTGCAATATCAAGACTCGCACATGCTCAGTGTGGTCTGGGCTTCAGTTGGGAGGTTAAGCTTAGGGATCGTCATAAATTATCAAAACAGCACAAGTCAAATAATATCTGCCATAGAAGCCAATACAGCAAGACTGATTAATAATCATAATATAGAGACTGAACTGCGTCTCTGCATACAAATCTCTACAGGGAATCCAACAATGCTGCTCGAGTTCTGGGAAGTAAGGTGGGGGGGCTCCCCCTGCCATTTGAAAGTATGATCGTTTACCTGCACAGCAGTTGGGGACCATCTGACAATTCCTATCAACAGCAGTAAAAGAAGGGGGAATTGCACTGCATACAGTCAGGTTTATGATAAAAACTGTAGACATCTTTTAATTAAAGTATATTGGAGATAGATTTCTTTTTCATTAAAGAAAGTAAAAATGGGATTTTATATTTTTGCCTTTACATGCCCTTTAAGTAGCAGGTAATAAAAATCACATGGTACAATCATGAAAATATTGCGAACAATACAATTATAGCATTGTCGAGTGCTGCAGATAAACTTATACAACATAGAGAAAAAGAGAAAAAAGGAAAAGAAAAAAAAACCCCAAAGAAAATCATATAGGCAGGCTGAGGGTGCTATTCAAGTAACCAGTGATGGGGCGAATTTGCGCCGTTTCGCTTTGCTGGAAAATTTGCGAAATTCGCAAAACGGCTAAAAATTTGCAAAACAGCGCGTGCATCTCGTTTTTGACGCTGGCGCCCGTTTTTGATGCGGCGGAAAAAAAATCTTGACGCCAGCGAATTTTTTCGGGCGAATTTTCACGCGCGTTTCGCAAATTTATTCGATGACGGCAAATCGCGCGAATTCGCGCCTGGCGAATAAATTCACCCATCACTACAAGTAACATATCTAGGGTCAGGTGGTTACAGGTGTGTCAGATATAGTGTGAGTCAACGTGCCGAGAGGTACTCCATACTCTTTATTTCCACAATCTTATTCTGTAATTCCCCCATCGTGGGCTTGTTGGGTTGTTTCCATTTCTGACAGAGCAATCTCCTGGCTGCTGACAAAATGTGATTCAGCAGTTTTCTGACTGGCTTAATAAATTTGGTATCGGGGTTCCCTAATAGAAATGAACTGAGGGACTTTTAATACATAACTGGGTTCATATAATGCATATAGTGTAGGCTCTATAACTATAAATCTGGACTCTTCTTTAGGGGAGACTAAAAGAGAGTGCAGCGACTAAAAGATAAATTCATCACAGTGCAACAAATAAAACAAAAACTAATATTTATAATGCATTAGAAATTGTTCAATTATGCCCAAGATAAAGCATTGTATTCTGTCCCTTTATCCTATAACCATTAGTCAGAAAAACCATAAACACTTCATGCTAAGTGGCTCATGGTTAATGACTTTACTGTTTTTATTTTCTACTGCACAGAGTATTGCTGCTAGAGTATGGGTGAAATAAAATGAATATTTCTAAAATGTATGCATTGTGTTTATTTATAGGGCTATGATGATGGCTTTGGAGAGGATTATGATGAACACAGTTATGACGTCTATGAAAACAATTACAACTCACAAGCACAGAGGTATGTTTTGCTAGACTCTGGTAAGAATAAAGAACATTATTGAAAAGGATTCTAAGAATAATAAATATGAAATGTAATGCCAACAAATTTCTTTAGAAATGCGTTAATATTAAGCTGAAAACGTATGTGTGTCTGGAATGAGTCATTTCAAATGTTGATACCTACGAAAAGCATGTTACATTTATAATATACAGTTAGGGGCCTATTCATGAAGCTGTAAAATACCTGACATTTTACCTATTAAATGCCAGGCATCAGTATGTAAAATAAAAATGCTTTTGTCTTTTAGTCAACCAAAAAGCCTTGCTTTGGCAAACTTCTGAGGTAAAAATCAGCATTTGTTTCAAATATCTTTTTGATTTGTTTTTAGGCAAAATAGGAATTTTCTTCTTTTGACTTGAGTCACACCAGGTCTGGAGTGGTATAAAATAACAGCATTACATCTTACATCATACTTCAGGTGGCTTTAAAACATATGGAAATTGCCCATAGAAATTTTGTCTGCTATATACTGTATCCATTTGGGGGTCTTTGTGTGCTACATAGTTTGGTAATTCTATGCATATTAGGCATCAAGCTGTTCAGTCGACCCCTGGCGTTCATATTTAGGATGTCTTTTGCTGGTATGTTAAGAAATGTGGGGTATGTAATGGGGTAAAATGCAAGCTATGTGAAGATTTTCAGAAATTTCATAAAAACCGTTATGTTTTAGATTCGTCGGAATGTGTACTTTCGTAAAATATATGGTTTTCTAGAGTTTGCAAACTGTTAGGTGGTCTCATGGCACATAATACACATATCGGGTGCTTATATTGTAGTAGCCAGAGTGTCATACATGAGAATTCATATGCATTGATTCATTGATGTTGGGGTCTCTGTATGCCACATAGTTTAGTAAGTCTATGCATATTGGACATCAAGCTGTTTAGTAGACCCCTGATGTTCATATTTAGGATGCCTTTTGTTCCTATGTTACGAAATGTGGGGTATATAATGGGGTAAAATGCAAGCTTTGAGGAGATTTCAGAAATTTAATAAAAACGTATGTTTAGCATAGCTTTGTAGTTTGCAGTATTTAGACATATTTACCCATATTTTTTTGGAATGTGTACTTTCAAAAAATATATGGTTTTCTAGGGTCTCCATACTGTAAGGGGGTCTCATGACACATAATACACATACCGGGTGCTTATATTGTAGGAGCCAGACTGTCATACCTGAGAATTCATTAGCACTGTTTGGATTTGGGGGTCTCTGTATGCCACATATGTAAATCTATGCATATTGGGCATCAAACTGTTTAGTAGACCCCTGGCATCATATTTAGGATGCCTTTTGCTGGTGCGTTATGAAATGTAGAGTATATAATGGGGTAAAATGCAAGATTTATGATGATTTTCAGAAATTTCATAAAATCCGTTATGTTTAGCATAGATTTGCAGTTTGGTAGTTTGCAGTAGAAAGACATATTTACACGTTTTAGATTTGTCAGAATGTGTACTTTTGGAAAATCTATGGTTTTCTAGGGTCTCCATACTGTTAGGGGGTCTCATGGCACATAATACACATACTGGGTGCTTATATTGTAATAGCCAGTGTCATACAAGAGAATTCATATGCACTATTTGGATTTGGGGATCTCTGTATGCCACATAGTTTGGTTAATATATGCATACTGGGCATTAAACTGTTTAGTAGACCCCCGGCAATCATATTTAGGATGCCTTTTGCTGGTACATTACGAAATGTGGGGTATATAATGGGGTAAAATGCAAGATGATTTTCAAATTTCATAAAAAGTGTTGTTTAGCATAGCTTTGCAGTTTGGTAGTTTGCAGTAGAAAGAAATTCTGAGGTATTTCAACAAAACCAACAAATTTGGGTAAGGCTTGCGACTCAGTAGTTTGGAGCAAAAAGGCATGGGTACCTATTTTAGATTCAGTAGAATGTGTACTTTACAAAAATATATGGTTTTGGGTGTAAACATATTTTTCTGTATTTTTACCCCACAAAAAAAGCAGCAAATGTGTTGATTTTTCAGTAGCTGAAGTAAAGTCCTGGATAATTTTGATGCACTAACTTCATATTGGAGTCTCTAAATGCCAAATACTTTGGTATAACCTATGCACAATGGGCATAAAACTGTTCAGTGGACCCCTGGCAATCATATTCAGGGTGCTTTTTCTTGGTACCTTATACAGTGTGGCATATGCGGAGCAGCAAAATAAAACCTTTGAAGTGATTTTTCAGAATTTTGATACATTTTTATAAAAACCGCTATGTTCAGAAAAGCTTTGATGTTTGATAGTTAGGAGTAGATAGACATAGTTACACATTTTGGAATAAGCAGAATGTGTACTTTTAAAAAGTATATGATTTTCTGGGGTAAACCTACTGTTTCAGGATTGTTTGGCCTTGAAATCTAAAGTATGCTGTTTTCTGCCTTAGTGCTTTCAAAATTTGGTAATATAATGCCAGGAGTTTTAGTCCTAAATCTCCCTAAAACTATACATATCTGGTATTGCAATGTTCAAGAGACATGAGGCTTTCCAAATCATTTGGATTTTCATGCGTAAAATAAATATTTTCTGTTATAAATTCATATATTATGAAAAATAGGAATTTTTCTTTTTTTTTTGGTATAAAACGCTATAAATCTTTTTGTAGATGTGGAAATACATGAAACTCAGGCAGATTTAGAAAGCTCAGATTCTCCTGAAAAAAGCAATATATAGTTTTCCTAGGTAAACTAAAGGTTTCCCCTTAGAAAATGCCCCTAAAGTGAGAGAGCACAAAATGTTTCAAAAACGTCTGGGTTTTCGTGTAACCGATATGTCAAATTTTGCTGGCACTTTAAAGAGTTCAAACTTAAAAAAGATTTTTCCTATATACTGTAATAAACTATTGCTTTGTGATAAAGTCACTTGCAAAATAGATAGAAAATAGTAAAAAAAAGAAAAATAGTGATAGGTTGTAGGAAACTGCACATCATTTTAAGCATGAGTGCAGTTCATTTCCACTTGTATACAGTAGACACAGGTACATCTAAATTAGAAACATTTACTCAACCACAGGCTATTTTTCTCCTGAGGAGGCAATATAAACATTTATGTAACAGTAATTTTTGCACAAAAACTGAACACTTTACTCAGCGATGCCAGAATACTTAAACATACTGTAATATCAAGGGTTAAATCATAATGGTAGATGTAGAGAGAATGCCTCAAGTACTGCAATTTTCATCCACATGTTAATTGAAATGCAAATAGAGACAAGCACTTTGCCATATGCAGGCCTGGATTTGTATCGAGGCGAAAAAGGCCCTGGTCTAGGATGGCAAAATATTAGGGGCAGCATGCCATCAGGCCGTTTTCTGGGGAGCACTGGGAATGTGCAGCTCGCAGTGCTCCGGGACATGCGCGCATGCGCTCGAGGGGGGAGGTAGTGTGGGCGGACAATAGGACACATGGCCTAGGGGCGCCTGGCCAGGAAATCCATATGTGCTTTTTATGCTTGAGTTATGTATGGCTTTTGTCTTTCACATTAGCAGAATAAGAAATATTGCATTCTCTTATCAATAAATACTCCCAACAATATTAGGAGCAAAGCTAAAAGGGAAATACATTTCATAATAAAGCACTAGCATGTCATGTAGATATCAATTTTTTTTTGAAAAAAATCTTGTCTAGTATTTTTTTTTATTATTATTATTCATCACTTGCTTCTTTTCTGTTACATGAGTGTCAGTGCTAAATGGTCTGCTTCAGGTATGCTAACAAAATCTCCCAATGGGCATTATGGAGACATTCTTTATTGCAAGCAATTAACCTATTTTATTTCTCTTAACAGGTTTTAGACCCTTTTATTAGCAGGTTCAATCCAATTGTTGCTTTTTATAGTTCAGACTAAGTAAAGGTTAGATAAAAAAAAAAAAAGCAAGTGTTCGTCCCATATTTCATGTACAATCTCTTCTCAGCCAGAAAAGCACTTGTCACAAAGTCATAGATTGTACTTAGTAAAAGAAAAAAGATAACCAAGTACTCAAAAGCCCAGTATTTCGCTTATATGCAATAGCATTCATTTAATATCAAGCTTTCTAGTCCAAACTATTAATAAAAAAAATCATGATTTTGCCCAGACTAAAAACTCTCTTTGTTGTGCATTATTTTTATTTTGATACAAGTCCATATAATTTCTATTTGGTTATATCTCAGAGCCTTGAATGACTTATTATAGGAGTGACCACCAAAACCAGTTTTTAGTATTCCATGGGGATGTGGCAGTCGCATAATACAATGCAAATTATCAGATCAAAGATCTCCAATGATTATAGATGTTAATGCCATATACTAGATTTGCCTACATTTTCTTCTGAATAATATTTTTACTATGTTTAGGTTCAAGACTAGCCAATTCATTGTATTCCTATAAAAAATGTGGTTGAAAATAAAGGGATTTTGTTTTGAATGTGGTTAGATGGATTTTATTTAACTGCCATTTAAAATGTTGTGTAGGCTAGCTTTTAGCACAGAGATAAACCAACTATTGTATTCCTGTATTTGTGAACTGTGAGCTGGCAAAGAGTTTCTGGGATATGTGATTCCTTAACAGTTGGAGTATTATTTTTTATTATATTCATTAAATGGAATGTAAACCCCAAAAATGAATTGATGTACAATTAAAGAGAGTTTTTCTCTGACTCAACTGAGAGTAATCAACCTGAGAAAGTACATATTAAATACATAGACAGTTAGATCGCTGATAGAAACAGCTATTAATCCAAGCATGCTATTAGTAACCTAAAAAATTGCTATCTCAGAAACCATATAAAATTGAAAATGTATGTAAATTGTAAAATTGCTATGAGAAACACTTTGAGTATGTTTACACCTATGCTTATTATTCTAGGGAATGGGGAAAGTGCGTTCTGAGCCCTAGCATCTTACTTTATAACTGATAAAATCATGAATAATTGCTATATATAGTGCTACTGCTATCCTGTGTTACATGGGCAGCGTGTCCCCTCTGAGAGGCTATTAGTTGTATTGTTTTATCACTCTCTCTCTTCACTGTAGTCTCTAAAGTACAGAAAAGCACACTTATTCTATTGTTTCTCATACTAGCTTAATGATTATTCAAAATATTGTTTTTGTTAATGCTGTATTTGAAGTAAAATGTCACTGTTACGGGGGAAAATGTAAGATTTTGTTGTTGCCAATTAGGGATGCACCGAATCCAGGATTCGGTTCGGGATTTGGCCTTTTTCGGGCTGAATCCTTCTGCCTGGCCGAACCGAATCTGAATCCTAATTTGCATATGCAAATTAGGGTTTGGGTTCGGTATTCGGCCGAATCTTTCGCAAAGGATTCGGTGCATCCCTATTGCCAGTACTAATATTTTAATCTGAAGCCATCATGTAGAGATATGATTTTGTTCATCTCTTCTGATGCTTTAAATAAGATTTAGCCAAAGTATCAGCTGCTGTTTCAGGATGTAAGTGTTGCCTTTTACATTGATAACAGTATCAACGATATGTTGTTTATCATACATATAGCTAACATTTTATGAATATATATCAGTTAACTGTAAGTTCTAATTGAATATATTATGCTTGAATATACAGAAAAGTATGCCCCCTGTTTGTTAGAAGATTTCCGGAATAGCCCTGTGCCCTTAAATTGTGCACATGTGCGAGTACACGTGTATGAATGGAATGAGAATATCTTTTCTTCACAATTCTTTATAAAAGCTCAATGTACCTCTTCTTGTTAATTAGAAACATGCCATAGGTTTTTGCTATTAGAGCTATGAAACATGAGAATGAATAAGCATTGAAAATGTAGGCAATTAAGCTGAGAGGGGAGAAATCTGTTGAATACCTTTCTTTATGTTTTTTTTCATATTCCAGTTTTCTGTATTGGATTACAAGGATTTTAATATGGTTTGCTGTCAGTATTGAAATAAAGGATGCATTCTTTAGAACATTTTCTAAAGAAAAACTGCAATTCGTGTAACCCAATATTCAAAGCTAGTGCACTCTTCTGAACTAAATATGATGGGCCTTCAAACGAAACAAACAGTCTGGTAGCTTTTGCAGTGAACAAAAAAAAGCTTCTGCAACAAACATTTCTGAATATATTTAAATGTGAGTGTTACATATTAAATGTGGAAAGTTCAATATTATTGAACTAGCTCTGGAGTATTGATATTTTATTTATTTATTTATTATATATATATATATATATATATATATATATACATAGTTATAGAAATGTAACACCTATTTGGGCTGCATAGCACACAAATAGTTAAACTGTCCAGCTAGCAGTAGAAGCATGGGTTACACGCGACTTCACACAACAGGGTCAGGGCCTTCGCCATGTGGAAGTGTTCCCTCTATGGTGTAGTGCAACTACATCCCCCCAGGCTACTGTGCATACAACAAAAGATGGGCGCCAGGAGGTTCTTGCAGTAAAACAGAAAACGGTTTATTTAACTATGCACGAGGCAAGTGACCACAGGTTTAGTACTCACACAGGAGCTGAGGCAATAGCACATTTCTCACACAGAGCTGCAGCCATTAGGCATTTCTCACAGAGGAAAGGTCTCCATTAGGCATTTGCAGTATTCACACACATTCCCTCCTGGAAGTTGTCAGGAAAGCAGCTTCTACCCTACAGTCCCTCTTCACTGAGGTCCCTGACTGGAGGCAACACACAGAGCCTCTGGGAAGCTACTCCCTTACTGCAAATCCTTGTTGGAGCTTCAGCTGCTCTTTCTCTCTCACCTCTCTGCCTTTCTCTCCTAGAGAGACTATAACAAGTCTGCCCTAGTGTAACTATTCCTCATTCACGGGGTTACCTGGTCCCCGACTTCTTCTTCCAAAGCACATGGGCCTTTCTGGGCCTAGCTGTGCCCAGGCTCCCCTGAGCACACCCAGCTGGATCACCATCCACAGGCCAAAGAGGAAGTGGTCACTCCCTACACACACTATATAGCAGTGTAGCAGGGGAGTGTCATTCTCTCCTGGCAGATCACTCTAAGAAAAAAGGTGGGGGCCTTAAAGCTGCAGGGCAGATTACCCAGTAGGGGTCCCTACATACACCCGGGGGAAAAACCCATTTCGTCCCGACAATGGTTTAAACATCCCCAACATATATCAACTTACAGTACCATCACATCCACTTCTGGTATCCTCTCCTAAGGCATACCTGGTAACAATGGTCACTGTAAAGGAAACACAGCATGCACAATACTGTATCAAACATTTTCAATTGCATAATAAACAGTTGCAGTTGGTCAACTTTATTACACATCAGCAAAAATACTTCTCCCCCTCCCAAGGGTCCACACAGGCCAATCCTTGGGTGCAGAAACACTACTCAGCGAGTAGGTGAAGGCAGAAGAGTTGTGGTGGGGATCAATAGTCCTGAATTAGAACCCACTTAGTCCAGCAGTCCTTCCAGCCACAAAAAACAAGCAAGCAGCACTCTAGGCATCTCACTCTGCAGGAGTCCATAGAAGAGCTGTAGCAAACATCAGAAGAATCCATCCTCCAGGTTCTCCTCTTCCAGATCCATGATCCAGGATCACACATGAGCAGGAAATGGCTCCATCCGGGACATCCATCTTCCTCCCATCCAACTGACATCCGCAGGCCTTCGTGAAATTCGGGGCGAACCTCCAAGCCCGAACCCACGGCCAAATACTTCGAAGGAAATCCATACGATTCGAAGAATTCGTACGTTCCGTTTATCCACTTCGAAAAATTCGTACGATCCATTCGTACACTCCGACAAATTCGTACATCCATTCGTACGATTCAAACAAAACAATGCACAGCCTGGTTTTAGGGAATCGAGCCCCACGTTGGGCGCCAAATGTAACACCTATTTGGGCTGCATAGCACACAAATAGTTAAACTGTCCAGCTAGCAGTAGAAGCATGGGTTACACGCGACTTCACACAACAGGGTCAGGGCCTTCGCCATGTGGAAGTGTTCCCTCTATGGTGTAGTGCAACTACATCCCCCCAGGCTACTGTGCATACAACAAAAGATGGGCGCCAGGAGGTTCTTGCAGTAAAACAGAAAACGGTTTATTTAACTATGCACGAGGCAAGTGACCACAGGTTTAGTACTCACACAGGAGCTGAGGCAATAGCACATTTCTCACACAGAGCTGCAGCCATTAGGCATTTCTCACAGAGGAAAGGTCTCCATTAGGCATTTGCAGTATTCACACACATTCCCTCCTGGAAGTTGTCAGGAAAGCAGCTTCTACCCTACAGTCCCTCTTCACTGAGGTCCCTGACTGGAGGCAACACACAGAGCCTCTGGGAAGCTACTCCCTTACTGCAAATCCTTGTTGGAGCTTCAGCTGCTCTTTCTCTCTCACCTCTCTGCCTTTCTCTCCTAGAGAGACTATAACAAGTCTGCCCTAGTGTAACTATTCCTCATTCACGGGGTTACCTGGTCCCCGACTTCTTCTTCCAAAGCACATGGGCCTTTCTGGGCCTAGCTGTGCCCAGGCTCCCCTGAGCACACCCAGCTGGATCACCATCCACAGGCCAAAGAGGAAGTGGCCACTCCCTACACACACTATATAGCAGTGTAGCAGGGGAGTGTCATTCTCTCCTGGCAGATCACTCTAAGAAAAAAGGTGGGGGCCTTAAAGCTGCAGGGCAGATTACCCAGTAGGGGTCCCTACAGAAATATAGTATGTATATATATATATATATATATATATATATATATATATATATATATATATATTAGTTCAAAGAACTGGCACTCACGATACTGAGGTCATCGATGCCTGGGTGCAGTCCTGGATAAGTATCAAAAACATACAAATTGCTGGTCCCAGCTTATTATTTCAAACGTGGTATCGCTGTAGATTCCTAGGAGCCTGTGCCACACTCCCAACGGTATATGATAAAGTCAGATTATTGGAATAAACAGCTTCAAAGCAGTATTTTCAAACTGCATGTGTTTTTATTAGCAGTGCAACACACTACATGTTTCGGGTAAAACCCTTTTACACTTGAAAAAGGGTTTTACCCGAAACATGTAGTGTGTTGCACTGCTAATAAAAACACATGCAGTTTGAAAATACTGCTTTGAAGCTGTTTATTCCAATAATCTGACTTTGTCCTGGATAAGTAGAATCAATGGAAATGTTAGAGATCGCACTCGCAGGTCTTAAGTGTAATAAAAAGATTTTTATTGTGGACAATCACTGACGTTTCGGCTGATACAACAGCCTTTCTCAAAGTGAAAAGTGTGTCAAACAAACGGAAATAAATACCCAGTGTGGCGGGAACAAAACAATAAAATAATACCGAAGGCAGAGGAAGTGACGTGCAAGTGACAGCATAAGTGAAAATCCTTTGTGTTTTTTTACGTATGTTGATTTTCACTTACTGTATGCTGTCACTTGCACGTCACTTCCTCTGCCTTCGGTATTATTTTTATTATTAGTTTTGTTCCCGCCACACTGAGTATTTATTTCCGTTTGTTTGACACACTTTTCACTTTGAGAAAGGCTGTTGTATCAGCCGAAACGTCAGTGATTGTCCACAATAAAAATCTTTTTATTACACTTAAGACTTGCGAGTGTGATCTCTAACATTTCCATTGAGATATATCACTGATAATAACCTACATATTAAGCTGAATTATATGTTTCTTCTGTCTGCGGTGTGTGACTGGTGCTCTGAAGGAAGACAGACTTTAAATGATTCCAATAATTGTTTCTTTAAATACTACACTGTGGGAAATGATGCTGATGGTTTTTGAGGCATACTAGATTATAACCACATTAATCTGATATGGCATCTGTACTTAAACATGGCTGCTGAATAATCATTCACAAATCTGCATTATTTTCTGGCTCAAATTCATGAACCATTTGCCATTTGTACAAGGTACTATAAGTAAAATTGTGATGATTGGTTCAGATTTAACAATATTTTCCAATCTGAAACAATTCACTTCAGCAAGGAAAACAACCTTCTCCTTACATTTATTTGCATTTTAGGTTGATTCTCATTCATTTGTACTGATTATAAATGTAGTGGGGTTTTAGAGCTCAGTGTGCAGAATGGTGTTCTATTGCTTAAAATAGTCAAACACATTCTGCCAAATTGACAGGGAGGAAAGTATTCCTATCAGGAAAGTGTTTGGTAACTCCGATAAAATGTGCCTGTTGCTGCTGGGTATGTCATGTGTTTCTTTTTCTGAAGCCCTTCTTGTTTCAGCACAAAGGGCTCTGTTCACTGAATGTTGGTAAAAAATGAAATAGACATACCAATTTCTTATTTTATATATATTTTATTAAGGGGCCGATTCACTAACTTCGAGTGAAGGATTCAAAGTAAAAAAACTTCGAATTTCGAAGTGTTTTTTGGGCTACTTCGACCATCGAATGGGCTACTACGACCTTCGACTACGACTTCGAATCAAACTATTAGAACTATTAGAGACCATTCGATAGTCGAAGTACTGTCTCTTTAAGAAAAAACTTCGACCCCCTAGTTCGCCATCTAAAAGCTACCAAACTCAATGTTAGCCTTTGGGGAAGGTCCCCATAGGCTTGGCTAACTTTTTTTTGATCGAAGGATATTCCTTTGCTCGTTGGATTAAAATCCTTCGAATCTTTCGATTAAAAGGATTTTATCGTTCGATCGAAGGATTTTATCGTTCAATCAAAGGAATAATCCTTTGATTGTTCGATCGCACTATTTGCGCTAAAATCCTTCGACTTCGATATTCGAAGTCGAAGGATTTTAATTCCCAGTCGAATATCGAGGGTTAATTAACTCTTGATTTTCGACCCTTTGTGAATCGGCCCCTAAACATTTATGAAACAATATACCTGTGTCATCAAGTTTGAATAATTTGAGCTGTCAAGTTCCATGACAAGAAGACTTTTCGCTTTCAGCCATACCACTGAACTCCATTGTTACATACCAGAAATTGTGTAAAATGGCCAGAGCATTTATTCACACGATCCTAACTGTATCATGGTATGAGTTGCAAGGTACAGTAACCCTTATAGATACAAATAAATATATTTAACCCAACAGAAGATCACTTCATTTGGTTTACAAATTGCTGTCTATGCAATTTAAGAGGGTTCATGCACAGTCTATTTATTGGCAGTATAAACTATTAACACAGTTGAACTTTCTTTGCTTATGCAAGTGGGTTTCTTGTGCAGAAAAGAGACAGGATTTTACTCATCTGAAAAAACACATCAGCAATATCTTTGTATTCATATGACATTAAAATATTCAACAGTCTCTCTCACAGATGAAATTGTAGTCTTCCTGAATACCACAGGGCCTCTCCCAGACTGGACCACTAAAGTGTTAACACTATTACTAGGGTTGCAACCTCACCCCTTTTATACTGGCCACATATTGTATGCACATCCTGCATGGCTAATTAGCAATTAATTTAGATACATAGTGCATGGATGCACAGAAGCCAGTTGAGACTGCAGCATGTATTTAAATGTCTTGCTAATTAGCCATGCAAGATGTGGATTCAATATGTGGCGGTATAAAAGGGGTGGTAACCCTACCAACTCACAATTCAAAAGCAAGGCCACACAGCCTATTTCCAAGTCAGCTTCATTGCCGCACTTTCCAAAACACTGCCTTCCTCCAGGCACAGAACCCTTGGCACTCTCTTTGTCTCAGGCTCCATAGACCTCAAGTTTGAATTCAATATTCAAATTTGAAGTATTTTAATTCGATGGTCGAATTTCGAAGTATTTTTTACTTCGAAATTCGACCCTTGATAAACCTGCCCCAATATATTCATTATTTTAAAAGACTTTAATTTTTTGGTGCTACTGTTCCTTTAAAGGTGAAAGGAAAGTTTAAAACTAAGTAAGCCTTATCAGAAAGGTCCACCTAAATATAACTGGTAAAACATTCTACAGAATAAAGATAGCATTCTATCTTGCACTATTGCAGCTAATCTATTGGCAATAAAATGCCTCCATTGCTTTCCTTCTCCTTTAATACAGGTGATGGGTGAAGAGTTAGGAATGAAAGGCAGGTTAAGGATCCTACATGTGAACTGTGTGTTGCTTGCCTGTTGTTAGGGTTTGTCTTGTGGTGGAGAAGACCCTGCACATTTTTTTAAGGGTTCATATACTCTTCTATCTTCCCACCTCTTTTTATTATTTATATTTTTTTGGTACCATATACCCGAGTATAAGCCGAGTTTTTCAGCATCCAAAATGTGCTTAAAAAGTCTAGCTCGGCTTATACTCGGGTCAGCGGTACCCGACTCGAGTAGCTGAGATTGCAGTCACTTTAAATCATTCCTATACCAACAGTACACTTGGGGAGAGACTGCAATATCCCAAAATGCCCTTTGTTGGTTATATGAAAGAATAACAGTGGGCCCTCTGTTGGTTATATGAAAGAATAACAGTGACTGCAATGTCATACAGTGCCATCTGTTGGTTATATGAAAGAATAACAGTGACTGCAATATCACACAGCGCCATCTGTTGGTTGTATGAAAGAATAACAGTGCGCCCTCTGTTGGTTATATGAAAGATTAACAGTGACTGCAATATCACACAGCGCCCTCTGTTAGTTATATGAAAGAATAACAGTGACTGCAATATCACACAGCGCCATCTGTTGGTTGTATGAAAGAATAACAGTGCGCCCTCTGTTGGTTATATGAAAGAATAACAGTGACTGCAATATTACACAGCGCCATCTGTTGGTTATATGGAAGAATAACAGTGACTGCAATATCACACAGTGCCCTCTGTTGGTTATATGAAAGATTAACAGTGACTGCAATATCACACAGCGCCCTCTGTTGGTTATATGAAAGAATAACAGTGACTGCAATATCACACAGTGCCCTCTGTTGGTTATATGAAGGATTAACAGTGACTGCAATATCACACAGCGCCCTCTGTTGGTTATACGAAAGATTAACAGTGATAGCAATATCAAACAGCACCCTCTGCACATGGTAGTGGGACAGTGGGACAATGCACACAGTAATCCGTTTGGCAATTCTCTGTCACCATCAACTTTGCAATGAAGTCTGGTTGATCGCTTGGGGGGGTCGCTTTGGCAGAATGTGCGCTGCTGGGAGACAGGGCTGTAGTTGTGTCTAGGCTTATACTAGAGTCAATACGTTTTCCCAGTTTTTGTAGGTAAAATTAGGTACCTCGGCTTATACTCGGGTCGGCTTATACTCGAGTATATACGGTACTTAACTCATTCTTCGATGTGACACTGTTCTGACCAAAACTGTTGTTTATTTTTTCTTTTCATATTATTATTATTATTATTATTAACATATTTTGCAGTGCTTCAACAAGAAATAAACTTTGAATAACAAGAAAAAAATATTTTCATTTTCTCTGTAGTAATAAAACAGTAATCAGTATGAATCCATATTTATACAATCCTATTGGGTTTGTTAATTCTTAAAATGATTTGTGGCAGACTTAAAGGGTTGAGATACAAATTGCATTCCAATGTCACTGGTTTTATACTAGCTCTGCATATAAGAAATGCTGTGAAATGTATAAAACATGCATTTCAGCAGAGGTTTAGAACAGGAATCTACCAAGAGCTTATTATGATTGTAGAAAAATCTATGTGATATTTCAAATGATAAAAAGAAAAGACACAGTGACCTACGTTGTTCTCTTGTTCTATAAAGTTTTGTATAAATATGTGTTCGATGTTGTTTTATTTCTCTGTTGTGAGGTCAGGGGGTAGAAGTTTCTCTTTGCTATACATGCTCCATTTTGTGTAAATTAAAAATGCAACTGCAGTTATTTTGAGAGAAGACTCAACAGCTACAAATACAACTGATTGTAAACTATTTATAATTTTTATAATTTGATCATTTTAATCTGTAAACATTTTTATTGAATGCTTTCAATATAATCATTTCTGGGGGAAAAAACATATTCTACAAAAATTCTACTTATAAAGAAAGAACATTTTACTGTGTTATTCATGTTCAGAATCTATGCTATGGCTTTTCCTTTGCATTCTTTGTATTCTTTTTATGACCCTTTTCTTTTTCTTTAAACAATAAATCAATATTTCATTCTCCTAGTGTATCAGAATATTATGACTATGAACATGGAACAAATGAAGAAAGCTACAATCATTATGGTAAGATGTATTTTTGCAAGGCTTGAAGTCAACTCAATTAAACTAATGTGGCATTTGTAAAAAATGAGAGCAATGAGCCATGCACATTTCACAGGTAGAAGAAGCTATACAATAAAAAAATGCCCATTTAATTAAGTCTTTCTGGTTTCTGTACACTCTTTTTGCTCATTCCTATACAGCAGTATTGGTTGTTGTAGAGAAAGGTTGCTGAGTCTGTTTGAACTATTTTAAAATTGCAAACTGCACAGCAGAAATACAGCAAAATCTATTTTTTAAAAAATTACTTTTTATTAGTAAACATAAATTCAATTCATAAAATGTTTACAATTTTGATCACCTCTTCAATATTTACAATCTCTGCTAGATAGAGTGGACAAAAGGGCATTTGAAAAAGCTTTAAGTATTAATCGTGTACCTGAAGAGTTGACTGGAGTCTCATTAGGCGGAGCAGCATCGCTTGCATTTTGCCGTAAATACAAAAGCTCTTGACGCTAGTAGAGGTCAGCATACTGTAGATGTGAATGTAGTGTTAGAAATGTCTGCAGATGAGGCTGAGGTTAAAAAAGCAATGATTGTAATGGGTAATGATTTTCTTTTATTTTTATAAGTGTTTTTCAACTTTGAAGGCAATAAACTCTTTCCCATCTTACCATACATGTTGGTTTTATATATTCCATCAAACAGAGTATAAGCATCAATCAATTCCCTGTATTCATTATATAAACTGCCTATGGAAAATGTTTCCTACTGACAATTAAATAGCTAAGACTATATTCCATACGGAGCATAGATATTTAATATAATTTGTTGGTGAGGGTATGCAATTCTTTAGCTGTTAATCTTATTTCATTGTAGAGCAAGAAGAATGGTCTAAGTCCAGATCCACTTTAAAGGCACCTCTTCAAAGACCAACTAGAGCAGGCTACCGAGAACACCCATATGGCAGATACTGATGGTCTTCAGCATTTTTGTTAAAGACACTTATTAGCCTTTGGCCTCTCCATAAGCAGCAGCAAGACAAGTAATTGTCCATTTTTATCTTGGGGATTGCCCTATGTACTTCTTGAGATTGAGATAACATTGCTGTGACATTGGCTTTAATATTTTCTAATGTGGACTCATACTGTCATTAATCTTGACATGGGATAACATGTATTGGTTGTTGTTCATTGTGGCATAAACGCATGGATGTGTTATCACTTTATTAGGTCTTGATACCTGCAAAACAATGCAAAGCCTGTTTTTTTTTGTGTAGGGTTGCTAAATATGTAATATCATTTTTGGACACAATACAAGTGTAGATAAGATGTTTTAAAATCACTTTTTTAACATAAAATGTTCAGTATTAAGTTTGTAAATTTAATTTAAAATGCTGTTTTAATGGGGTTGGAAAAATAAGCTACAGAATGAATTTAGCAAACGGAATTTGTTCAGTGTTTTAATCTGCATTTGTCAATACAATTACATAAAGGTCAATGTGTAATCTTCTCTAAATAGGAAATCATAATTTGTCAGATATGTTTGCCAAAATTTGTCAATAAAGCTGAAAATTTTTTGTAAGAAATTAAATTTGCAATTACTTGCTTTCTAGCTCTAAATATCTGATGTATTTCCTTTTCTAGGGATGCCTAAAATGTCTCACTTTTAAAACTACAAAATGAACCCAAGCCTGCTATAAGTATTTTGTGTAACATTTTTAAAATGTATTTAATAACGTTTGCTTGTTAAACAATTTAATAATTAACTTCCTAAACTGTTATCTGAATCTCAGGTAGATGCCACTAATGTACAAGTTGCTAATGGGACAATGGACCTAGCATGATAAATTGCATCTAAACTTTACTCTAAGCTTGAGTTTGCTAAACTAAAATTCTGACTTGTCTGTACCACTAGCATGTCTCTCGTGAGAATGTAATGGAGTTAAAAGAGGTAAGAGTATGACTTACCACCATTAGACTGTCCTAATGCCTCGTTCTTCAAACCTGAAATTTCCCCAAATATTAAATATCCTTTTTAACTTGGGAGCATTGTTATTCTGTTTTCACTCTCAGGAGTGGGCTGACTGCATCTGCTTAATAAATTATTTATCTTTTCAATAATCATCAGTGTCACTTCCCCGTTGTTGCTATTTAACTACAACTTCAAAAACTGTATTTGTAATTTTCAGTGCTAAATATCACCAACCTTGAAAGCAGTTTAGAGGGCTGATATTTCTTTTGAGACTATCAGACTTGATGGCTGATGATAATTAAGGAAAATGTCGCAGGATTCAAAGGATGACTAAACGATAAACAGGTAACACTAATAGTAACTCTCTAATTTCCACTATGTAAGAAAATGTTAAATATTCTCACTCACTAAGAAATCTGTAGTTAAAAAAGTAAACCTTCAAGAGAATAACAACTAGGAATAAAGGCAATTAAACAGATTATTAATATTTAACTAGCGTCAAAATGATTCTTCAAGTCTTAACCATTAAGTAAGTAACTAAACAAAACTAAAATTAACCATAATAGTAATGCAACTCTTGTAAATACATCTTATATAACTTAATATCTTCGGGGTATGTAATTGAAAAAAAAACAGACTTCAATGTAGGGGCCCCAAATGATCCATATTCCAAATATTTCCCTTTCCTGCCTTTTTGTCACTGTGATTGGTTTACTTTTTTGATGAGAATAAAATATACATATTTTACTACTGTATAATTAGGTGAATGTATGCCCAATAAAGATTTGCAGCTGGAGTTGCATAATAAGATCTGAATATAAAATTACATTTATTGTGTTTAACAAAGATTTGTCTCTTAAATTGCACCATTTGTATTGTTTAGTAATTTTTTTCTGTTTCAGATGCCCTGTGATCATAAACTGGATGAAATTGAAATTAGAGTTTAAGGTAAGCATAGACCATAACATTACATCAGTAATACATTATATGAAAAATGTTGTTGTTTTTTTAACCAATACATACCCCTTGGGGTAGTTGAAAAGACCTGCAAAGGGCTGTACTTTGTAACATGTTTGTATAAAAATTAGACATTTTTTTTATCAATTAGATTCTCAACACTCTTTTACTATACTTAAGGAATAAAGAAAAAAATTGTTTTAGAGAATCAAGTCAACCATTGAAAAATAATGATTTTAATCAAATATAAACTCTTTTTTGCTGTGTATTTCACTTTTGATATTGGTTTATTGGTATTATTAGTACCTGTGCATTGTAAAGGTGCCTTTCAGTATGACTTTTAAAATACTGGAGATAGTTGTATTCGGCATCTGTTTTACATTCAAGTTTTCAATGAGCCTTATATTGTGACATTTCTATTCTATGTGTACTGTATATTGTGAGTCGGTCCCTAAGCTCAGTCAGTGACAGCAGCACAGAGCATGTGCAGTGAATCAGCAGAAAAGAAGATGGGGAGCTATATTTGGAGACATAGATCTATACTGTTAAAGGGCTGTGGTTGCCTTGGGCTGGTACAGAAGCCCAAAACATAATGTACAACATTTTTAGCTACTTCTTTATTTAAGCTTTAGCTTTGCTTTAAGGAATTCAAATTACTCTTGATGGAAAGTGTAGAAAAGAGTTATATTATTAGTCATATTTTACCCATTTACCTCTAATGAACCATGTTGTTTTTGAGGAAAGCCAAAGGATGCTTTTAATGCTGCCCTACAGAATTTGTATACAAATGAAACAAGATGGTCAACAATTTAAATTACCTCCCCTTGTTTCTCCTTTAGGAGACTAGTAATATGTATTTGTGAATAACGTGCGACTGAATGGCTGAAATAAGCATTTTTAATTCAACCATATCTTCATTGTATTTTATCACACTCTGTATTCTTTGCTAAAGATCAGATCTATTTAGATTTCATAAAGAACCTATACATTGACTTGAGGGGGAAGTTCTAATACATTGGGGACAAAAGGAAAGCTATACTGATGCTCTCCTATTGAGTTTATTGTAATAGGTTCAAATGCATATGAAAAAGCAGTTCCAACAGTCCTCTGCTTGTCTGTGCATAAAATATTTTTTGTGCTACTGCTGTCATTTGCATTTTGCTTCTTTGCACTTTCCGAGAAACAGATAAGAGTGTATTATTGCTTCTACATGGCAGTGACCTCTAATATTGCACCTGTACTGCTCAATTCTGAAGTTATATCTGCACAAGGGTCTCAATACTGCCAGATCCTCATAAGGAAAAAAGGCTCACCCCAAAAATAATGAGGGATTGGTACAAAATATAGTTATACATTCAAATGTTTAAATTGTCATATGCTGATGGATACATAATCTTCCTATATTACAACTATAATTAATGCTAGGTCTCTTACAATTAAACAGTGTGTGCAGTGTTTTTACACATTTGTTTTTTAATTACTAGTCAAAGCAAATGTATTCTACCTGCTAGTAAATGTTTATATTACCTGTCAAAAAGTTTTTTTATATCAAAAGTCATTGTGTATGGTAGTGAAATCGGTAATATTCTTGTAATCCAAAATTGACTACAATAGTGGTTAAGTTGTTGTGGGCCTACAAACGGGGAGATGTGTCATATACCCTCTAGGCTTTCTATTGTAACCTGATAGAGGGCACATAAAACAATATATCAGTGCTCCCTTGCTTTGTAAACTGACTTCATGTAAAGCCTGGCATATAGTATAGCAATGATGAGTGAACTTGTCCAATTTCGCTCACCCGCTCGCAATGGGCATCCGAATAATGTTGACGTGCGATGGTTTTGATGCAAGCGACTCTATTAACACACGTCAAAAATTATTTGATTCTGGTGAATTTTCGACCTGTGGTATTTTATGCTGCTTCAAGAATTTTTTCACCTGTGGCAAAACGCCAAAATCCCCCCGCGAAGTCACGCGAATTTATTCGCCAATCACCAGTCAATGTTTCTAGACCAGTATGGTCCTTCTTTAAGCTAGCAAATGCCACAGAAATAGATGTCTTCTTGCTCCATACAGTGGTAGCATTCATGCCTTGGATGTGTTGTTAACCTGATACCACTGAATCTCCTATACCTTTACTATAGGAAGTGTTAAAAAGGTATTTACACGACTCATGCCATCTCACCCTAACCAGGTTGATTTCTCTGTTTCGCTACTCTCCAAGTCCTACTACATAATTAGTACAGGCAAGAAAAATTAATATGGAGACAGCAGAAGCTTGTGATCATGCAGAAAAATAATATCTCTTCAATGTGGTTCAGAAAAATAAATTAGAAAATGTACAGTTTTACAGTAAATTATGTGTGTATTTACCTTTTGTGTTTATAATTTGCATCCGTAATTTGTTGTTGGGGCAAGAACTTTACAGCAGTAATGATCTAAGCTTACAAAACCCTTTTTAAGTGAGAAGAAATGTATTTTATAGTGAATAAAATCTACCAAGTACTTTCTTTCTCTCTAAGGATGCTTAAGAAAGTAGGACCCCTTAGAAGATTTAACCCTAATCAGATTTAAAAAAAAAAAAAACTCAGTTCCTCTTAAACCTACATTTTCAGTATTTTGTAGTGTAACAAAACACCTTATATGTTAAAGTGTTCTGTAATAGTTAAATTATATCACACTAGCATAATCTCATTCTGCCAAATTCAATAAAATAAGATGTTAATTTATTTTAATGGTGGTTATAAATCAAAGGACTTAGATAAGCTACACTGTATGATTAATATATTCATCAGAATCAGACATAAAGGAAGCAATGTTAATCCTGTTGTATTGCTTCCATATATGACTGCAAATTACTTAAAGACACTGGGGGTCATGTATAAAGTTCGCACAGAGCATTTTTATTCTGAAATGGTTGTACTGAATGTTTTTTCCTGAATGCTAAATTATAGCACTGCTGTGCCTGTCTTTACATTTTTTGCAAATTTGCATTGCGCATAAATATTTGCAAATGAGATGGGTGAGCATGAGTGTGCGCACATTTTTGCTCTGGTGGAAATTCACAGTGCGAAAAAAAATTCACAATTCTGGTTGCACTTTAAATACATTGCTATTATCCAGCTTTATACATTTAACCATGTGCAGGGCAAATATATTCACTGTGCAAACCATCCTGCACTGCTCAAAGTTTTTGCCCATTATAATCATATTGGCAAAATATTCTGCATACTTCATAACTTGTGAGATGTCTGCCATACCAATCCACAGGATCATTAAAGAATGTATATTAATACCTGGAATTGTAAACACAGTCCTAAATTAATATAAAATACCCCAAAACACATAGGAAAATGCAATTTCCTTGTATAATATGTTACACACAGATAAATACAGTGCCAATAAATATGGTACCAGTTCCATGTATAATTCCCCTAGAACCCATGACAGGATAGATGCAGTGACAATTTTGTTTATTATACTTGAGAACTCCTTGAAGAGTAAATACAGTGCCAATTCCGTGTTTAAGGACATCAGGACACATGACAGTAAATACAGTGCCAGTTGATTCTGGCAATATATCATAAGCTCTAGTAAATCATAGACTCGTACATAGGCAGGTGCACAAACACATTCAGATATACTAAGTTACTTAAACAGAAACACACAAGTTCTCACATACCGTACTTAGCCAGGCACCTGCACATACTTTGGGATGCACAGTTATACAAAGACAAAGGAATAACAAGATACATTGAATGCCCTATCCAGTTTCCCCAACACTGCTTCTGTTTCTTTCTGCCCCTGGTGCTCTGGTTTATGTGACCAGGATTCCTTGACCAAACAGATTCAAGGCATGTGGACATCAGAGTTTCTACAGACCAGCTGCCACTTACCATTCTCCCTATTTGCCCCAAGAAAGAAGAAAACAGAGCAGTCCAGGATGGATGTGAATGGTCACAGTTGTTTTAATGTTGTAATCAAATTGAAAACTACAGACTTATAAAATAAAAACAATGATCTAATGAATAATATTCCACAGGAATATTTACTAAAGGCCAAAGTAGCCATCGCTAGCGAAAAGTTACCAGAAATACCATCCGCAGGGACATTGCCAATTTACTAACAGGTGTAGGGGACAATTCGCTAGTGAAAGAGAGCATTGCTACCACAGTTTTGCGCCCTTTCACCAGGTGCGTTTTTGCTCATGCAAACCATCGCAAATTGTGTGAACATTACCACTTTGGCTAGAGTTTTCTTCGCCAGCTTAGACCTGGTGAACTGATCAGATAAAGCTACATCCTCCTCCAATCTTATGTCAGTGACATCATATCCTGTTATGTCATAACAATTATAAAAAAATGTTGGCGTTTTTTCATATTTTAAAGCACGATTGTCTTTGAAAGTTGTAACTTTTGCAAATTTTTGTTTTAACTTTTTTTTTTACCATTTAAGGGGCATGCCATATTTGTTTTAGGGAGGGCTCATGTCTAGGGCATTAGAGGATCTCTTTTGTCTTTATTTTTCTTCCTTGAACATTTTTAATAATAAGTGGCCACTTCCAGCAATTTCCTCAACATCACTAATAAAGACATATGTATGACCTATATGTACCCACCCTATTCAAATTGACCTAAGCGTAAGTGTACTAATGAAGTTTTGCTAGGCAGAAATGAGTGTTAGTGAAAGTTCTCTATGAAATGAATTAGTGCTAGCCAGCATTTGGCTGCCAAGACGTCATTTTGCATTTTAGTAAATTAGTATATGTGCTGCAAATTTACATCTAACGAAGTGGGGCAAAGTGTGGCGGAGCTTTCACAAGCGAAAATTCACCCTTTAGTAAATTTGCCCCCAAGTCTTCAGAGGCCTTTATTAAAATATGCCTGTTCTTCTATAAGGCAAGTGTTCATAACGAGTGATTCATTTGTTGCAGGCCAGTTGCATGTGTATGTGGAAGACCTGGAAGTAATACAGTATCTCATCAAAGCAGGTGGCAATTGCATTTATGACCTGTTTACACCTTACCCCTTACGTACAGTGCTATATTTAGGTCCAGTGCCTCCCTAGACACTGGACCTCATTGTGTCCTCTATTGGGGAAGTAACGTGTATGTATGACGTCACTTTCACCAAGGAGCACAAAAAGTGCATTCCTACTCCCTCACCCCCCAGATGGGGAAATGTTTTACTTTTATTAAAGAAACATTTTAATTTATTTTATTGGCAACAAAGGGCTGCCCTCTTACTTTTGCTGCCCTAGGCACAAGCCGTGTGTGTGTACAGTATATATATTTGGCCCTGCTTATGCAGCAAAGCAGATGCAACCAGAGTTTAAGTGCATGTTGCTAGTATAGAGTAATAGATGCAACATTGTGTTTTGTACTGCACCTTTTGTTGGTAAATTAGCCCTTATGCATAGTAATTATTTAATTTTCCCTTATTGTAGAGTGGACTTTATTGTAATGCTGATTGTGGTTAATACGGGTAGCAAAATATTTAAAGCTAATGGCACACAGGTTCAAAAATGCCCTTCATTAACTTGAGTTGAAATCACCATGTGCAAATTAATGTGCCATTACCCTAAGTGACCTGTCCCCTGAGTGAAGTGATAATAAAGTAATGCATTTGTAGACCATTAGCATAGCATTAGCAACATTTTCTAATCCATATTATCCATATTACTGCAGATAATCCTTGATTGTTTATGAATATCTTGAATGTAGAGAAATGAGGATCCGCTGTGGAAAAAAACAAAATCACAACCAAAGAATGTCTTCTTAAGCAATACTGAGGATAAGGTAAATAGCACTTCTTGACAAAAGAAAGCTTTTCTGTTATGCAATTGATCAGACTATAAGAATGTATGCAATGACTATATGTCTTTGTCTCACTTCAAAAAGTCTGTGTCCCGTATTTAAGATTCAATTATCATTAGTAGGACAGACTGCAGCCGCTTCTTTCAGTTTTATCTAAAATAAAGTTTCAGATTTCATTTTGCAGATTTTGACATACATTGATATTTTACTGAGAATAATAAGGTATACATAAAATACAAGGTACTTGGTATAAACTGGTCATGAACAATGTTTTCCTTTGTTGATTCAATTTTACACGTTTATCAGTGGAAGGGCAGCCAAATAACACTGAATTTGTGACTGTAACTTTTAACATTCAAGCTTAAACAATATTAATTTGAACCATACAATGGCTTTGCATTTAAAGTATGATCTTGTCATAGAGTAACTAAGAAGATAAAATATATATAATGGTAATCTTAGCTAAGAGTCTTAACAATTGTGAAAAAGTCAAAAAGAGCAAGGAGGAGAGCAGTGGCATAACTACTGTGCGCTGGGATCCCCTGCCAAAAAAATCTTCCCTGGGCAACCTTGGGGTCTGCTTTTGGTAGGGAGTGAATTGCTGAAAAGGGTGCACTTCTATATAATAGGCTTTTATGAACACAATGAGATCCCTGTAGCAAGAAGCAATTTTGGATGGGAAACAATTTGGGTAAAACTCCAAGCGCTTTTGACCAGATTTTGTAGGTCAGATTTTATCTGATCATGCCATGCAACACCACACAACAGAGCAAGATTTTGTAGCATGCTACAAAATCTGATCCCCCCTATAGCTAGGATGTAAAGTCGAAGCAGATAAAGTGGGAGGAGTCTTTTGTTCATGTGTTTACATCCAACAGTCAATATATTTCAGTGAAAAAAATTAAGTCTTTCCGACACCATCAATATATATCTTGTCGGATGAAGACACAGGATGAAGCGTTCACATCCGACAGTTGTTTTGTGTCAGCTGGAATTTTACATGTAATTTAAGCATCAGGTTTTTGCGTCAGTCCTATTATATTTTGATCCACACCACTATATCCAACTTGTCAGATGTGTATTGTGGATCCAACACCATCCATCTAAATTGCTTGTGGAGTTTAGCCCCAGAATAATAATTATCAAGAAGCAAATGGTTGCCGTATTATTTTAAACAAATAGTTATCAGGTAGTTAGCTTACTGAGCTGGAAGGATTAAAGGGGACCTGTCACCCTAAGAAATAATTCCAAATTCTTTTCTAGCATGTTAGCTGAGCAAAATAAACTTTACTTACACCATATTTATTATTTACATTTTGTTTCCATCAGTCTTGGAATTACACTATTACAGCAAGCAGGCAGAAGCCATTTTGTGGACACTGTTATAAAGATAAATTGCGTATCACCCCACAATCTTGTGTACGCATAGATGTGACCGCGATTTTTTAACCTGCTCAATCGCCAGATGTTGAACGGCGGAAACCTGTCGGATGGCCCCACACACGGGCCAATAAGCTGCTGATTTGGTCCGTCGGCAGTTTTTATTGGCCCGTGTATGGGGGCCTTAAGGCATAAAGGGGGGCAGCTAATATTTCAGATATTTAAACACAGGTATGGATGTTTTAATAAAAAAAGAATTTGTGTTTCATGTTAAATTTGCAAAGGATTATACAGCTTTTTATGTGTAGGTGACAGGTCCACTTTAAGCTCCCAGTAGCAGCGAGCTGAGTGTAGACTAGCTGACTTAATGAATCAACACTTTCAATGCTTAGTCACACAGAACACAACATGAAATGGTTAGTCACACAGAAAACAACTAATTCTGATACATCTGCAACAAGTAACAAATGACTGGAGAACTCTAGGTAAATACAACAGGTTCAACAGAAAATAAAGACTTGCCAGAGCAGCGTAGCAGCAGGGAGATAAAACAGAAAGGTGATTTTGAATGCAGCAGCACACACAAGCTGGGACACACACAACTCACAAATAGCAACGTGCCAAAACAGTAACTAAGGCAGAATCAGGAATCAGATTCAGTAACTAGAAATCTCTCAATATACTTAAACAAAGTCTATAGGACACTAATCCACTTCCCACTCTCTTCACAACCTGTAGCTCAGGCAGTGTGATCAGCTGACCAAGGGATATTTATATCTTCCCCTTAATGCTGATTGGTTACCACTCTTTTTTAGTAAAAAAAAAAAAAAAAACAAGGTCTACACACACACGTGTGACAGTGAAATTCTCTAATGAAGATAGAATTTCATGAAGAGGGCATAATCAAATATAACCACCAAGGCAGCACGTCTGGGAAAGGGCAAGTTGTTGCTGAAATGAGGTTTCTGGTATATTATGGATTTTGGGGTTGCAGAATAATTTGTGTTTTCAATAAATGCTATTTTAAAGAGAACTAAAGCTTCACTAATGAAGTAGGCTAGAAATGGTGTACATTGTTTTCAGCTTCTATACTAGCCCAAGACACCACAGCCCTTTAGTAATAAAGACATGTGTCTCCAAAGATGCCCCAGTAGCTCCCCATCTTCTTTTCTGTTGATTCACTGCACATGCTCTGTGCTGCTGTCACTTACTGAGCTTAGGGACTCACTCACAATATACAGTACACATAGAATATAAATGTAATTAATACAGATATTTACTACATGGCAGCACAGAAACCAGTGCAACTAGCATCAGAGTTTAATAATAAGCTCTGTAGCATCAGTTTATATTACAGGCCAACCTCATTTTCTGCTTGATCATTTGTGACGACCCCTAAGCTTAGCTTCCCAACAGCTGCTCAGAGCCCATTGTCGAGTATTGCAAACACTTTCCAAGATGGTGATTCACTGTGACAAGTTTGAAGTCCTGGATCATTACTGCTATTGAGAAGCTGAAACTTTAGGCTGCTGCAATAAATGATGCATATAAAATTAGGTATTTTTAGCCATATTCATTTGTAGGGTTTAGTACTCCTTTAATGTAACACTGGAACACTCCTGACAAAATCACCTGAATGCAGACATCCAAATTGAAATTTGGAGGGTGTTAGCAACACTCTGCTGGCATTTTTAGTTATAGACATTGTTTAAGTAGGGACAATTAAATGGAGATTTATAGCTCAATATAATATAATACAGAGACCTGAGCATAGAGACTACGGGCATAACATGTAATTTATATTAACTTAGTATATGTAACTGCACTCTGTCTCGTGGTATTGTACAAAAAGCACAAACATCACATTCATTTTAAACATCTTTTCTGTAAGACATAAATACCTGGGTATTGGGAAGAGTATACTTCTCTGGTTTTATTATAGTAGATCCAAGAAAAATATTCCAGGCCGCCCTCCAGATAAATATAAAGATGTATGATTTATTGTGTCATAGTGGGTAACAACATCGCATACCTCTTTATATTTATCCGGAGTGCCGCCTGCAATATTTTTCTTGGATCTACTACAGTTGGAACACAGGTGGTTGAGCACATGGAGACTGTAGAGCCGATTGGAAGGACTGATGCGGTGGGGTGAGTCATGAGCGGTCACATTTCCATTGACTGTCCTTTGATTTTATTAGGCAAGAGAAATTACCAACGAGATCCCTGCTTACCAGCATCAGTCATCTTTCTGTGGTGTTACATACAGTGATTACAGTGTCATTTTGGCTTCATGTTATTGCTCTGTAATCAGACAGCTCCAGATCTCTTTGCATAGTCTTACATTTCTTACATGCTATTTTATAGCTAATTATGTGCAGTACAATTTCTATGCATTCTTGCTCCTGCAATCTAAATGTAGCAAATCATAAGAAGTAAATCTATAACGGCACTTCAAGCAAGTTACATACAGTTGTTTCTGGAGGAGGTACGTGCTGGGTTGTATAAAAAAAATCCTTTCAGCTGTATGTGTTAAATACTTAGAAAGGGTTAGCTTTTCCTTTTTTTTCCTCCTTGCAAATTATTGTTATCCTGACAGCAAATGACTAACTTATGGCTTATTTAGAAATTTAGAGATTTTCTGCTACAACAAATAACATTTGATGAATGACATTTTACTTTCATGCCCAGAATGTTATTTTCCCCTTCAAAACAATAAAGATTTTTTCATATAATGTATTGGGAAACGGACAGGGATATTAATGCATAATAGTAAAATGCACAGTGTTGCTATCAGAAAGAAGTAAATGTGCAGTGTGCACAGAAATTAACTTTTACAATCTTAGATTGGTTCCATAAGCAGCCTGGGTCCTTTTTTATTTGAATAGGCTGTTAAATTATTTACTTTTCTGTTCTGTCTCCCTCCAAGACGACAGGTGGTGTACTAGCTGGGTGCTTGGGTGAGCGACCCAGTTAACCACAGTGCAGATCAAATGTGAAGCTATTATTACAGGTATGTGGTCTATTATCCAGATAACCGAGAATAACAATAGGCCGGCATTGCGAACATAATATCTCCCAGAGAACAGGCTTGAATCAAAGTTAATTAAAGAGGCAGCATCAGTTCAGCCTTTGCGTTTCATGCTGTACTTAAAATGTACTTAGTAGACTGACTTTTTTTTTAAAAGCTACAAATCTAAAATCCATAAACCCATTATTCAGAAAGCTCTGAAATACAACAATGCCATTACTCACAGATTTCTTTAACCACAGTTATTGGTTTTTAACTGATTTGCATGATGCATTCTTATGGCAACTGTTTGTTTCTAATGTGTGCAAGCAAATTTCATAATCATCATCTTACAACCAGGAAAATATATTTTTAACAAAAAGTATTTTATACAAAGTGGAGTTTTAAATATACTTATGATATACAGTGAAACCTCAATTTTCATTGATTTTAAGATTCCCCTCATTTTACATTTTCCTGTATTTTACACCATTTTTTTCTGGTCCCCTGAAAAACGTAAAGTGGGGGTTCTACTATATTTATATAGTGGCTTGCAATATTTAGTTTATTTTAGCAAATAGAGCAAAGACTGTAAATGTTCAGAAAACATTTTGGCTAATAGATTTCACATCTGTATATCTTTATAGGTAGACCTTATCCTGCTCATATTATTTAATGTACTACAGTGTTATTGCAGTTCATTCATTGAAATTGTTTCATTTCACAGTTTGAAATTTGAACAGCCGTAGTGCATAAAGCAAAATAATTGAAAAAGCACTTTAGCATTAAGTCTATGCTAAATTAACAAATGCAATTTTAATGCAGACCCTAAAGAAAAAAATATTTATACCAAACCTACTCACACATTTCCACAGTTTCCAGGCTTTGTCAGATATTATCACTAGGATGTAACAAATCTCACACATGGACATGTAGGGAGTCATTTCTAAACACTGGGCAAATTTGAACCTGGGCAGTAACCCATGGCAATCAACCAGATGTTGCCTTTCATTGTTCTACAGCAGGAATCCCCAACCAGTAGCTTATGAGTAACATGTTGCTCTCCAACCCCTTGGATGTTGCTCTCGGTGTCCTCAAAGCAGGTGCTGATTTTTTAATTCCTGGCTTGGAGGCAAGTTTTAATTGCATAAAAACTAAGTATAGTGCCAAGTAGAGCCTCCCATAGGCTGCCAGTCCACATAGGGGCTACCAAATAGCAAATCACAGTACTTATTTAGCACCCCAAGGGACTTTTTCATGCTTGTGTTGCTCCCCAACTCTTTTCACATTTGAATGTGGCTCACGTGTAAAAAAGGTTGGGGACCCCTGTTCTACAGGTATGGGACCTGTTATCCAGAATGCTCGGGACCTGGGGTCTACGGATAACATGTCTTTCTGTAATTTGGATCTTCATTCCTTGGGGCAGATTTACTAAAGAGCGAAGTTGCTAACGCTAGCGACTTTTCACCAGCGTTGCCACACGCAGGTACATCGCCAATTCACTAGCAGGTGCAGACGCCAATTCTCTAGCGAACAGGACCTTCGCTATCGGTCATTCACACTCTATCGCCAGTGGACTATTCGATCTGGCGAACTGACGTTACTCCACAAAGTCACTAGATTTTACTGAACGTTAGCTCTTTCGCCACCTCAGACAGTCGAAGCACTAAAAAGAAGCTAGATCTTCCTCAATCTTCTGTCACTTACATCATATCCTAAACCAGTAACTTGAACCATTTGCACCATTTATAATAAAGATCTCCATACAACTTTAAATTTCCTGCCCTATGCAAATTAACCTAAGCGCACGGTCACTAGCGAAGTTTCACTAGGCACAAATGAATGGTGGTGCATCATCGCTATGAAATGCTTGCACAGCTAGCGAAAAGTAACGCTAGCGAAAAGTCATCGCCAGTTAGTGAATCTGCCCCTTTAAGTCTACTAGCAAATGACTTGCCTTCTCCAGTTCAGACCAGCTGAAGTGCAAATCTCTTCCTCAATCTTCTGTTACTTACATCATATTTTTTTAGTGGTAAAAGTCCAAAAAAACTCTCCTTTTTTCAGAGTGAAAAAATATTTTTGGGTAACTGGTTTCCCCCATACATTTTCTAACATATGGAACATAAACTATACACTGTGCTCATGTGTAGGGCAATATAAGAACTCTATTTTCTTTATTAAGGTTCCATGGACTTGTGTAATGTATTTGCTGCAACATATACATACATTCAAGTTTATAATTTCCCACTGTATGCAAATTAGCCTGAGCGAAGACTGATTGATGGCTGCGAAGCCGTCGCTGCCGAATTTTTACCACTTAGTAAATTTACCCCTATGAGAGACACCCCCGGAGTTTTCTGGATAACGGGTTTCTAGATAACAGATACCATACCCATAGCTGGCTGATAACATTCTTATATGGATGAAGACCATCTCAGTTTGCAGATGGGAATTATAAAGAATTGGCCAAATAGCTACCAAAGACCCTAAAGGTGTATATTAAAATATACATCTTGTAAAACATTGGGTTGCATTTTATGTTCATGCTTCTTTGGATCTAATATTTAATCTCTTTTTTTTCAGGTGATGATGGTAGTGAAGAATTCTTGCTCTTTGCAACCAACCTAAATCCTTATCAATGAATGAAATACTGATACCTGGAATTAAACAATTTAAAAAAAAAAAAAAAGAAAAAAACATATCATGATATTGTCTTTGCGTGAGCTTTACATTTTTGCCCTTAAAGTACTTGTTAATGCTTTTACATTACCTATTTGATCTCCCATGTTCCTCTATGAGGGGGCTGCCATATTTGTGCAGTAGTAGTCCATTAGATTTAGAAACTGACTGACAGGTTGAAAAGCAACAGTTATAGTTATTAAAGATGGTCATGTTTAAGAACTTCAAGTAACAATTACTTACAAATCCAAACCTATCTGTAAAAAATTATCAACATGACCTAAATTTGTATGTACATAAATAATTAATCATTTTTTCATGTCAGTATAAATTTAAGCTGCAGTTAAGTTAAACAATCAAGGGCCAATCTGTACAGATATCAGTGCAATAAGAGATCATTAATTTGATGAGGCCAGATAGTCCAAATCAGGACAGTGGGCTCAGTTGTTTATTTTGGCCAATGAGCTGTCTGTTTTTGCACCAGAAGTCTATATTCCAAAACAATCTTCTAAAATGCTCAGTTTGGTTGTAAAACTAAGCATATGTTGCCAGCATTATACATTTATTCATCTATGCAAAGTAGGTTTTTATTATTTTGCTCACCAGGCAGAATAATCATGAATAAGAACTGACATGAACTGAGTTATCGAAATCATTTATAATATGCAAATCTAAATGATGCAGTTCCAGCCTCAACATGTTTTGAGTAGCATAATTCACACCACAACTGCTTTCTTTTTATATTTTAAGAGTACAATTACAATTGTAAAAAAACAATTCTGGGGCCTTCATGTGAAAGTTAATGGGCATGGAAGGGATGGGAGGAGGGACATCTATGTGTCTCCTCCAGGCCACCAGACAGCACAGGGCAGTGCACTTAAAAGTACATGTCGCCATATTTTTTTTGTCTTCCTATATATATAATCTAGTGGTTGTCATTTAGCAATTCTTCCTAAAATCAAGTACATTATTCTGATCCTACAACAAAGCCAGACCAAAAAACAGCAATGACAAGATATGTTTGTGATCCTTTTTTCGAAGAAGATAACGTTTCTTAATAGTGTGATCTGTGGGTGAGCCTATAACCCTGGCAGATTTATCAAAGGTCGAGGTGAATTTTCGAATGAGAAAAAATAGAATTTCGTTATTTTTGTGTACCTCAACTAGGAAATAGTCCAAATTCGATTAGAATTTGCAAAAAATTCAAAATTTATCATGTACTGTCTCTTAAAAAATTCAAATTCGACCATTCGCCATCTAAAACCTACCTATTTGGAGTCGATTGGACTTTCAAAAATCAACGTTTTTTGGGGGAAAACTTCTAATCGAATTTGATCGAATGCGCTATTAATTAGATTCGTACGATTCGAAATCAGCTGAATACAGACATATTCAATCAAAAATTTACCTTTTCGACCAAAAAAAAACTTCAACTTAATTTCAGTTGGTCTTTTTGAATTCAAATTTCGAAGTTTTTTTCAATTTGAAATCCGACCCTTGATAAATATGCCCCTTAAATCTTGAACAGGCAAATATTACTGTATGAGTGATGGGAAAATTCTGTTTTTTCCTAAAAATAATTTTTAAACTGTGTATTATCATGGGGTGGAATAATCACCCAGCGAATTATTTCAGACAATTTGATAAATCAGTCAAATAAAAAGAACACATCAATCACATTTTTTTGTATGGAAACAGCTTTCCATAAACCTGCTTGTTATCAGTGTATAGGTGTCAAGCAATTCTAAGCTGATTCTGGGAATAATTGCTATTTTTTTCGCAATTATGTCAGTTTGAAGACTGGAAGATTTAACGTGAAACCTACTGGCACAATTATTTCCAGGCAGGTAGCTGAAGTATTATACATTTGTCATGGCAAAGAAAAATTGATTGAAATGTGCTTCACAAATGACATAAAGATTGTTTGTAGCGTGCACCTTCTGTATGAGTGATTTGGCCATTTCAAAGATTCAAGTAATTCAGTTCATTAGTGTAGGTGTATGTCAGCAAATCAAGTACCCACTTTCCTAACATATTATTGATAGAGCCAGACTTTATTATAATTATAAGAAATGTATTATTATAGTTATAAGAAAAAAAAGAGGAATCTACATACTGTAACTTATAGAAGGGACAACTTGGTAATTACATTTCAGTTTGTTTATGAGTAATCCACTTTATACAATATCAATTTACCTTTTCAGTAAGTTCAATTTGAACCAGTTTAATGTGAACAAAACATGCAGTTGCCCTTATAACACTGGGAGAATTCAAATTTGGAAGTCAGGTGAGTTTTTTTTAACTCACATGAATTTGATTTTACTCGAAATTTGATTGGGGGTAATTTATTAAAAAAATCTAATTTTACTGACCCGAAAACTCAAAACTAATTTGATTTGAATTCGACCAAACTCAATTCTAGTTTTTTCTCCGAAAAAAATGTGAAGAAGGCTGCAAACAACTCCAAATTGGTCACTGCACCTCTCCCATACAGTAATTCGTCAGGTTTTAGGTGGCAAATAGTCAAATTCAGTATGATAATTCTCAAAAATTTAATTTTTTAAAAAACCCCAATCTAGTTTCCCTAGTTGAATTTGACAGTTTTGACCATGAAAAAATTAGAAATTCTGATTTAAATTTTCAATTCGACCCTTAATAAATCTGCCCCTAAACGTTGGATTTGTGTGATTTTCATCTTTTTCTCTTCATTGAATAAACTCACAATTTAGAAAAACACAAATGTTACCTTATTTATTAAAAAATGAGAGGATAAAAATGGAAAGCTTTCAAATGTCAAAGTTTTTCATGTTTTTTCTCTTAATCATTTTTAATTTTTCACATTGATGATTTTTATTTTTTTAGCAAAAAAAATGTAAATCACAGAAAAAATGCAACCATTCATTTAATATCTTAGATTTGACATTTTTAAACATACATGTACAGTATAAATATATTAATAATAAAGCACAAACTTATGGATGTTTTTAAAATTCTTATACATTTTAATTGTTATAAATTTCACCAAGTGAATGTCATTTACGGTACTTTACTGAAATAGAAATATTTGTTGAGGAAAATGGCAAGGATAAAATAGCTGCTATACTGATAATAATGTCAAGCATGAGGAGGAAAATACAGAAAAAGCATATTTTTCATACAATAGATTAAATCTACTATTACAGAAGCAAAGGGAAAAGGTTAACCCACAATGAGCAGAAGAATTCTGAAGATTGAGTCAGTAAATTGGACTAGTAACCCTGCAGATACATCTTTTCAATGGCAAAAGCAAAATAGTATTTGAGATTGAATAAAGCATAGACTGGCACATCAGTTGGTAGGGTGATAGATGTGGGACATAATACATTTAAGAGGGGGCAGGCAGTGAATTCAAATGAAAGATATAAAAACAGAAAATATAATAGAAGACTTAAAAATGACAGTTACATTTCTTGAAGGGAAGGATACAGAGGATTATTTAGGCACCTTGTATGATATTCACGTGCAATGGCAGCATCCCAGCACAACTCAGAGATATCCTTTAAAAGAGAACAAAAGCCTAATTAGAAGAAGTAGGGTAGAAATTTTGTTTAGCTTCTATTTATGTAACAGTGGGGGTCATTTATAAAGTTCGCGCAGCGCATATTTGTCGCAAATAGTTGTATTGCACAGGTTTTTTCCTGAACGCTAATATATTGCACTGCTCTGCCCGTATTTCTGTTTTATGCAAATTCGCAGTGTGAATAAATTTTCGCAAATGGCGCGCAAATGAGACGGGAGTTTGCGCGAGCACACCCAATGCACGGAGTTGTTGTGCGCAAAAATAGCGTTGACTAATTTAAATTTGCAGTTTGCAAAACTTTTATCCTCCACCAAAGTTGTGGCGTAATTGAGTGGTAGTGTATGTGCATAAATATTCGCAATTTGCGAATTGTGACATATTTAAAAAGCTGCTATAGACATTTGCATTTTGAAAAAACAAAATTGCAATTCTGTTTGCACCCTCTAATTCAGCTTTATAAATATAACCATGCACAGGGCAAATATGTTCACTTTGCAACCGATCTGCCCTGCGCAAAGTTTATAAATGAGCCCCAGTGTGTTGTTATTTTTTTATTTAGGAATATATTTATTTACCGTATATACTCGTGTATAAGCCGACCCGTGTATAAGCCGAGGTACCTAATTTTACCTACAAAATCTGGGAAACCTTAGTGACTCGAGTATAAGCCTAGGGTGCATTCCAGTTGTCCACCAAATGCCCTCAATAGAAAATAAATGCATATTAGTGACAGGACATTTTATAATGAAGATATCTATGTAAAGGCAGGGGGGAGAGAGAGAGAGAGAGAGAGAGGTGCAGGTGGGGCAAGCAGTAGTGTTTTAATTTTTGCAGAGTTAGGTAGCTGTGAAGTGAGAGTGGCTGCTGGGTGTTGTAGGAGAGAGAGAGCTGTGTTTTTGTGAAGCACACTGCTGCATATGTGTTGATTGTCATCTGCTGTGATTACAGATAAATATAGCCAAGTCATTTATTTCCCTGTGTGTCAGGGACCAAACATACAAAAGTTGTATGTTTTAAATGGCAAGGCAATGATAATAGTGTTGAAAATTCTGACATCCGGAAGCAGTCTCTGTAGTACAGACACACGCGGTACAGAATAGGAGGGAGGAAGAAAGAGAGACAGAATCGCTCACATCGCTCATATATCCGGCGCTGACACATCTGCTATACTATCAGGATCGTCCCGAACTGACCTGTATCCAGCGCTACAGCTCACATATTCGTTCCACCTCACATGCGCTCATCACGGCAGAGGCCCCAGCTGACAGATCCGTAGCAGCTCACATGCGCTCATTACCGTATATATCCGGCGCTGCAGCTGACACATCCGCTGATCGGCATCATCACAGCAAGGGCAGGGAGTGCTAACCTATATCCGGCGCTGCAGCTGAGACACATCCGGTACTGTACGATTGGCATCATCACAGCATTTAGGGCCTTGGCTCGAGTATAAGCCGAGTTGCACTTTTTCAGCACATTTCGGGTGCTGAAAAACTCGGCTTATACTCGAGTATATACGGTACCTAATTTGTAGTAACCTTTTTCTTTTCCAATTGATGGTTGCCCTCTTGAGCTTCTAGAGTTTAGCATTAGATCCTGCTGCTCCTTTTCATGTAGGGGGCTATTTATTATAGTCCAATTTTTTCTGGTCGGACTTTTAAAGGGGAAAACACATTTTTATGTGATTAATAAAACCCAGATGGTGATAAAAGTCTGAATAAAAAACTACTTCAAATCAGCAGAGTAACAGAGTTCAATGGCAGATTTCCTGTTTACAATTGGAAGATATCCAATAATCCAAAGATTGTGCGGGTTTCAGGCAATAATCTGAAACAAGTCTCAGTTTTTAGGTGTCAAATCGGAAAAAGTCAAAATTTTCGGTGACAAATCTAAAAAAAACCTCCAATTTTTTCCCGCTCAAAAATTATTTGTGAAAATGTATTGATGAATGGGGGGGGGGAGTCCAAGCAGATTTGGTCAGAGTGGTATTAGTGAGAAAATTTCGGATTTTGATGAATAACCCTCGTAAAGTTGTGTGCATCCTCTTGAAGAAGAGAGAGGCCCATTTTCTTACTATCCTAGGAATTCAACAGCATGACCAACCAATATTTCCAAGTGGCATGGATGTAAAGTAGTCTATTGTATTAGAGATCTTACTGCTATAGATTAACATAATGCAGTAAACTTGTACTAGTTTACTTCTTATCTTAATTGTCTTGCGATTATTTTGTTCGCTGAATATTCATTTTACAGTCATTTACCAAATTTTCTGCCAAAATGCACATCACTGGATGTCATTAAAAGGATGCTCATATAAATGGTGTGAGATACAGTACAATATATTGTCCTGCTATTTTACTGACCCCTTAGTGTAACATTACCAAGCAAAGCATCTGCCCTAAGTCACTGCATCAGCATGAACCTCATTAACAAACACTAAAATGTTTCTGAAGATTCTCATGTATTGCAATTAACCCATATAGCTAAGTTAGTTTAGAATGCTCTCATTCATACAATAAAGACCACATAAAGCAAACTGGAGGAGCATTTGATACAAGTGTGGTTTTAGAGGTTTTTGAAATCATGGTTAAGTTCTGTTTCTCTAAAACCACAAATGACTTGACTGTTATTAAAAGATTTGAATATAAAAAGTATGAACGGATTAAAATGCTAAACAATGCACTGAAATACAAAAAAAGTGGAGACTTCTTTATTGAAGGTCAGGTTTTAGTATTTTTTTAATATTTGGATCTTTTCATAAATTCAATGGCAATTGTGATTTTAGAGGTTTTTGAAACTACAGCTAAACTCAAACTCTAAGGGGCAAATTTACTTATGGTATTTTTCAGAGTTTTAAAAAAACATGGATTTTTAGAAATTTGATTGATAGTAAATAGGCCCATTAGTCTTGTCTTGGTGTAATTCTTGTTTTAACTTGGCAGAAATGCCTTGAATATAGTGTTGTAACATACATGATATACAAAAAAGTAATGCAAACATTTAAATAAACACTCTGCTATGCAAAGGTAGAGCTATTTGGGGATTAATTAGGGTAAATGCAAACAACTCTACAAAGGAAACAAGTCTGTTCCTCCTTATCTACCAACTGCTTTAATTTTAATGTTGTTTCAAAAGCCCTTTCAGAACCATGACATATGATCCTATAAAAATGAAGGGAGTTACTTATTAAAGTCTGTTTTTTTATGGTCGGACTTTTAAAGGTAAAATTTTTTTCATGATTTATTAAACCTTGATGGTGTTAAAAGTCTGAATAAAAAAGTACTCCAACTCAGACCTGCCAAATTCAAGTCAATGACACTTGTTACGTTGATATCCTGATCTCCGCTGGGTTTCGTTCAATAATCCATATATTTTGTGGTTTTGGGCGTCAAATCCAAGAAAGTCACAGTTTTCGGCAACAAATCCAAAAAAATTCTGAGGTTTCTGATTTTTTTTCATGATTTTGACAAGTTTTTCCCCGCACAAGCAATTCTCTGAAAAATGTATTGCTAAATCGGGCAGAAACAAAACTTGATAATTTGAAGAGTATAGAGAAAGGATTAGTGATTCTTTATTTGAAAATGTGCACACTACTAATGTATATAGTGAAATCTCTTGTGTTTTAAAAGTTTTATTGGGTTTTTTATAAACAAGCAAGATATAATATTGGTCCATTGAAGGATTATAAGACTTATAAAACCTACACAGCTTAGAGAGATAGGTGTCCTAGAAGAATGATAATGGGCCATTTGATGATGGAGAATACACCTAAGCTGTAATTAGAGCTAAGTAAAGTGAAATCTTTTAAAGGAACAGTTCAGAATGTAGGGATGTGTAAAATAGCCATCCCCAGTATTATTTAGCAGGCAGTCCCCTAGTGTTATAGACACCTAACTGGGTCCTAAAATACAGTTAGGAGGGGGAACAGTTTCCTATTCCTGCTTTAAGCTATGCCCCTTGCTGTTTCTCACAGTGACCAGTAGATGGCACTGTGCTAAAGTATAAAAGCCTCTGAAGCCATGCTTTCAGTGTCCATTTTGTGCTGGCTCTGACTGGGCAAACAGGCTGTGGTTTTGTGGAACCTGGTTAAGCTAGGATTAGCCAGGATAGGCTATTCACCTTCACAGGTCACTATAGGAGTGACAGACAGTCAGGATATTTAGCTGAGCAGCTTGAGGCTCCTCCGAAGATTGTGAGTGGGATTGAGATCCCGGGTACTAATTGCCCAGAAGTAGGGACTAAGTGTATAGACCTAGGGTAGAATTTCCCGTCAGGTTCCACTTAGGGAAAAGGCTGAAAGCTGGGTGTACCTCCTCAAAGCTGCATACATTGTTCGAGGGCCTGTTGGAACTTGTATCAACCAAAGGTGCTGTGAGTATTGCCTATCCAATGTTAATGTACGATCTTGCATGTTCTCTTTATGGTACACTCAAATGATGATTGTCAATGTCATAACGCTGCAAGGGCTTACTCCCTAAGATTATAGGTCTCATCCGGAGAGCAATATTGGGAGTGGAGCTAAATAGTAGTATAACATAACACACAATTTACTATAGCGCTACAAGTGTAAAAATAAAAACAGGGTAAATAGTAAATAGCAAATATAGCAAAATACAAAATGTTTCTGTTATAGTTAGGTAGCCAACGGTGTAATCTTTAAAGACTGGAGTGAGTGGAGGTCTAACATAATAGCCACAACACTACTTCCTGCTTTGCAGCTATCGAACATTGAGTTAGTCAGTGGGGGACATTTATAAAGTTTGCGCAGCGCATATTTATTCGCAAATGGTTGTATTGCCCATGTTTTTTCCTGAATGATAAAATATTGCACTGCTTACCGTCTTTCCGCATTTTGTGAATTCGCATTGAGAATAAATTTTTCACAACTGGCTCGCAAATGAGACGGGTGTTTGCATGAGTGCGCCCACTTTGCAAGGTTGTTGTGCACGAAAATATCATTAACAGTAACTTAAATTCGCAATTTGGCGAATTTTTTCTCTGCCACCAAAGTTGGTAGTATTGTGGTTATTGTGTTACACATTCAGTCACTCCAGCCTTTATACATTACATTTTTGGTTAACTAACTATATTAGAAACATTTTTTATTTTGCACAGCCTATTTATTTACCCAGGTTTTATTTTTATATTGAACAATTCCTTTAAGATCTTTAAACAAATCATCAGCAATTAATGTGTAAGAATAGGTCTGAGCGTACCTAAAAGAAAGCATCTTATTAACCACACAGATATACGCATAAAAGATGAACGAGTGGACTCTCTCAGAGGTGGTAGAGAGGAATTGCTGCATATTAGTTAAAATTAATATAAACCATTTATTTTTGAATGTATATACAGTGCTATTCCTGTTCAAATATTTCTGAGGCTACAGCTTTTTTTATATCAATAAAAACATACCTCTCATATCACAATATGTTCCACCAATCACATGTATATTAACAAACAAAGTTGTAGGAGAGTTTTTTTTTTACCCACCAGTGAACTCTCTCTTTGCACATTTTTAAGGCCCTACAGAACAGTATTCGGATTTTAAAACCTGTAAAATAAATATGATTTTAGTCAATGATTTCTGATGCCATCGTATTTCAGAAAGTGCATCAGTATCCTCTTTGCACAGAGCGAGATGAGTAAAATTGTAAAGGCAGAAATGGGAATTTTGCCAAAGGTTCATACCATTTTATATAGTGTACAGAGAATTGGAGGCTAACCTTATACAATTTTGTCTAAATATGCCTATAACTTTATTCAATTGGTAATAAATTAAATGATTAGTAATTTTTTCCCAGAAAATTTTGAAGGCATATCCAAAACCTTTATTTTCTTATCTATGAATTGGTAATTTGCACAATACCAGACAACTATCAATGTTTTTTTCTGTAATTCAATAGAACAATAAATATGGTATATATATTTTATTTTTCATAAACAGTAGCAAGTTATGGAAGTTATTACGACAGAGCTTGTGATTAGTAGGAATTTGTTCCTGTCTTCAAATTCTACAACTGCTGCTGAACTAAGAGATTTCTTTGTTTAAATAACTACCAGGTATAATCTTCATCCATGTAACCCCAATCTGTTCTAATATATACAATTTATTACATGTCATACGGAATATTATTAATTTTTTAAATATATTTAAACATTTCTTAAGATGTCCAGAAGCACTTACAATGTGTTGAATATTCCTCATGCTAGCTACGCAAATGCCTTATTGCTATATTAGAAGTGATTTTTTCATTTATTTCTGATTTCCTATTATGAATTCTGCTTAGCTGACAGGTTTACAATGTAAACATATTTAATTAGTAAGACCAGAAATACTTAAATGGACGAGGTAGCAATTTACTTGGCTAAAGACTGAGTGAGACATTAAATTAATGCCAAATAAGCAAGGCCTTGATTCCTAGAATGATGACTTGGTAGCAAATAACTGTGGTACATTTTAGTAATAATAAGCATACAGATGTAAAAAGGTTGGCAGAAAGTGATGCCATAAGAATTGTGACTAAACGTTAAAGAACAGTTGTGGGCAATGTGAAGTAAGTTACAAGTGGATTTTATTCTAGCAGTAAGGAGTAGTAAGAGCTTAATAATAGAGCAGTCTCAGTGGGGTGGTTCTTAAATTGATTTCACATTACAATGAGCAACAGATGAGCCTAATGGCATAATAAAATAATGGCTCAGGTGTAGGTAGGTGCTTTACAGGTAAGAAATAGGACTTATTTCAGTGAGGCAACTTTAGGCGACTATTGAAAACGCATCGCCGCGTGTGCATTAGCGCAGGCGACTTTGCATTGTAACCTATGGGGAAAAACGCAGAGGCAGTTCGGGGAGATAGTCGCTCAAAAGACGAGGCGATTAGTCGCCAGGCGACAAAATTCCCCGAATCTCCTTGTGTGGACTAGCCCTTAAGGTAACTGAGTCTCATTATAAACATGCAGTGAATACAAGTCAGGCTTGATAATAATGCTGAGGTTTGCCATTTCCTTCTCTTTATGCAGGTGTAAATGTTATTTGTCCTATAGTCAGCAGGTAACAAGTATTAGATTTGACCGTTCTAAAAGAATAATTTATTCTGCTCGTATTATTTGAATTTTGATTATAATATTATTTTTATTATTTGATTGCAGAAAAATGAGTGTAAACTAGTGATGAGCTACATTTTTCACCAAGTTTTGTCACGAAAATGTGTGAAAAAATTTGTTATGCGTCAAAAATTTGTTGCACAATTTGTCGTGTGCCAAAAAAAAATTGTTGCTCATACTGTACACTCCAATGCATTTTGGCGAAATTCACTAATTCACTAATTTTTGGCCAAGCGAAAAAGGTCAGATTCACCCATCACCAGTGTAAATATATTCATGAAGTCAGGATTATTTTTCAATTGTCACTTCTTTGCCAAGATATCATTAGATTAGTACAACTGACTGGCTGGTTGGATTTGATGTACATACCAGGGTTTCAGATTCAAGTACATTGTTCTTTCACATCTCTTCAGCAATAAAGACATTGATTTATTTATGTCTGTAAATCTCTTCCTTAACAAGCCCTTTTATACCCTTTTCTGCATGATTCACTATAGGCTTTCACAAGTTCCATGCTGAAAGGTCAGTCTACCACACTGAACTGCATATTGGTTGAACTTGTAAGTTCATAGTTAGTTCAAAGCACTGTGAGCGAAACAGTCGTTCTTATTCAGAATAATAACATTTAACTATTTCTATGATGTTCTCCTGATGATTTTACCTTTATTGGTATCCAATTCATCCCTACGAAAAGCAGAAACAGGAATCCAGAGGGGATTTGTTTGTTGTAAGTGCATAAAGCTGCATTGTTTCTCCTGAGATTTAATTACATGAAGATGACATTGCATTCATCTGTCAGACAGATACACAAAGGCATATTTTATTGATTTTAAAATTAAGAGTCCCTTTCACATCCCACACCGAATCATAAAGTTGGCTTGTGTATATGCATCTATGCTTTAATTAATCTATAATACTGTCAAGATGTTATACTTCTCTTCAGACTAAAAGAGGAGGGAGAAGGTTATTCTCTATCTGCATGTTTCTCATATTTTAAGGTGTTTTATGGGTAAGATGTGCATTATTTTCTTGTGTACCATTGGTAAATGCAATAAAAAGTAATTACTTTACCTTGAAACCTTCCTGACTTTGTACCTCTTTTAACCATATAAACATGATAATATAGAAAAGAGCTATTCTTGGTTATGCAGTAGGTTTTTTTGTTTTTTTTTTTACATATTATATAGTAGATAAGTAGATAAGTAACTGTATTGGTAGGTTATAACATGTATCAAAGGTAAGGGTGGAAGAATAGAAGGTTGGGAACAGGGATATAATATTTAAGTTGTTGTTTACCTTAAACCATGTACATTTTTCTTGACAGAAATAAAACATATTCATCTTGCTGCTATAGATAGTTAGATCAGTTAAAGGAGAATACAATCAGTGGAGGATACCTACATTTTAGGCACAGCATTGAAATCACCCACCATTTATCCCAAGCTAGCCTGTCTGTTGCTTAAAAAAAACTAATCCAGAGTACTTGTCAAGAAAAACTTTTGACTGCTTCAAGGTTCAAGGTTGCACAACCTGGGCCGGGCACATGCAAGTTATAGGAATTCTTGGGTGATGGGAGCACTATTCATGTGCCGAGCTTCAGGTGATGTGAGAAAATAGTCAAAAGATGATGTCTGGAGGATGCAAATTGGAACCCTCATCCAAGTTGAGGTAAATAATTTCAATGTAAATGTAATTTATGTTGGCATGTAAAGATAATCAGGCCTATATTTGTGGCGAGGCCTAGGGCGGCAACATTTTAGAAGCGGCATGCTGCCCTGCCACATCCTAAGGAGCACTGGGGATTCAAAGCTCCTGATAGGACCATGCGGGGGTGGGGGCATGCGCATGCGAACTTCCAATGTTGGGACCATGTGGCATCACTATGAAATCTGGCGTTGAAGATAATTGCCTCGTTAAAGGAAGGTTCTTATTTAACATAGTTACATTGTTCATTTGGATTAAAAAATGACAAAAGGTGATCAGGTTCAGCCCCTCCAATATTCACATACGGTACTTATACAGACCTTGCTATACACACATATATAAACTATATGTGTATACCAATACATATACCAATTGTACATTTTAGTATTCCCCTTTGATATTATGTCTGTCCAAGAAATCATCCAAACCACTTGGCTTTATTAGAATCTGCCATCACAACATCATCTGGCAGGGCATTCCAAAACCTCAGTGTCAGACTGGACTGCCGGGTACCAGGACTTTTCCCAGTGGGCCCTTTGTGGTGATGTGTGGGCTGGCTACCCGCAGGAACTGTGGGTCAGTTGGGTTTGGGCCAACACATGCACAAAGAATTCTGGCCTTGGTAAAACTCTTCCTGCTGCCCTTCCCACCCGCAACCTAAGTGCAGGCCACTTTCGTGACATCAGAAACGGGGCAGGTCCGTCGGATATATAAATGGAAGCAGACTGAGGGGTCTGGTGTAGGTTCAGAGTGTGGGTTAGGGTCAGGTGCGTGTCAACAATTTGTCTACCCACACATCACTAGCCCTTTGCTCATTCTGGAGCAAACAGCATTAACTATTTCCTATCTTTTCGAGTTGATGCTAGTGTATCACTTATTCCAAGCAGTGAGAAAGATAGGAAAGAGTGAGTCTGAGCATTTGTGATGGGGTAAGGGGAAAGACTGAGGCCAAGTCTATTGCAACAGATAAGCATGTCTAACATAAGTAGCCAGAACCCAACTCCTGCTTTGCAGCTCTCTTGTTTTCCACAGTTTTTTTTACCACTCAGTAACCAATCAGTGAATTGAGGGGAGGCACATGGGTTATAACTATTTGTTTATGAATCTGAGCTGAATGCTCAGGATCAGTTGCAAACTCACTGAACAGTTGTGTTCCAAGCGGCCCCCCTATAGTCATTGACTAACTCAAAGCAGGAAGTGGTGTTCTGGCTTTTATAATAGACATCGGTAACTCCAGTCTTTTTTCCATTTTTGGTTAACTAACTTTATTAGAAACATTTTCAGCCCATACTATATTTTCACCCAGTTTTTATTTTTACACTGAACTGTTCCTTTAATACTAATTATACAAGTACTATACAACATTTACTCTACATTAAAATAATTAAGAAAGACAAGGTCAGTGAATGACTAGACAATGTGTGTGTAGATTTATATTCAGAAAGTAAGAAGTTTCTTACTATATATTAGAGTCAATGTGTTTTTCATATGTTCTAAAATGACCAGACTGGGGCACTCATTTCTGGAGGATGGGGATCACTGTTGTGAATAAATGATAATGCCCTGCAGTGACTAAGAGATTGAATTCCATCTGCGCGTGGAATTCATCAAATATACTGCTGAGGTGGAAATAGACATTACTGTCAGACTTTTACCATGTCAGCTTTATTTTTATTGCTATGGAATTCATTAAGGGATTCTGTGTTAACTGTATAAATTTAACCAAAATTGAACAGAAAATAGAAACTTTATTTATTAGATAAGCAGCAGTCAGGGAGTACAAGACCATCATTGTTTATGCCCAAACTAGTCCTTAGTCAATTTCCCATAATGCAATAAACACATTTATATATATATATATATATATATATATATATATATATATTTATATATATATGTTGGCACATTTATTCAAATAAGGCATAGGCATTTATTATATTTTTGAGGTCTTGCATGGTCCTCACCTTAGTTTCTATTCAGCACTGGTGTGCCTCTTTCTGATTGAAAGTAATATGTAAATAAAAATATTGTTGATAACCAATATGCAATGAAAAATATAATTATAAATATTTATTTTATACTATTAGTAATTATGACAAATGTGCTTTTTCTCTTAGGATGGCAGTTAATATATGCATATATGCATTTCATGTTTTCTGCTGCATAGTAGAGATGTTTTGGTTTCCTTTTCATACTGATTGTATTCATGAACAGCAGATCGCTCATAAACTGAATCTTTAGCTTCCAAAATGCAATGTGAATTTAAGGGCCTGATTAATGGTTGAGTGTTGTATGTCTCTAAACTCATCCAAATAAGATTTTTTGAATAACTTGTTATGACATTATTTATAATATTCTTAAATATTATATTCTTTTGCAAGTTTTTCAAATGTTCTACAGGTATGGGATCCGTTATCTGGAAACCCGCTATCCAGAAAGCCGCGAATTACAGAAAGGCAATTTCCTATAGACTCCGTTATAATGAAATAATCCAAATTTTTTTTAATTATTTATTTTTTCTCTGTAATAATAATACAGTGCCTTGTACTTGATCCAAACTAAAATTAATCCTTATTGGAAACAAAACCTATTGGGGTTATTTAAAGTTTTCAGGATTTTCTAGTAGACTTAAGGTATGAAGAGCCATGATTCACTTTAAGGCCTATGTGTGTTAGAATACAAAGAATCACAAAAACAGCAGCACACCAATGACTGAATTTGGGCAGCTCAGTATATTTCTCATCCTCCTCCTCTGCTTTACATTTAGTAAGTCAAAGTTACTTATTTAGCCTCAAAGGCAAGCAATGTTACTTACTGTGCACTTTATTAAATGTGGTCCCCAAAATATATTGTTATTTTTACAGAATGTATATCTATGAATGGTATTATTGTATTATGCCTTATGTTGTACTTGCCTGGCTGGAGGGGTGCATCAGGAATCTAATGCAAAAAGTACCTGGCATCTAGGGAAAGGGGGTGGCCAGAGATAATTAAGAACATGAGACTGGATTCCTCCTGCACAATAGGCTTAGGGTAACTATTCATATTTCTTATGGAAATTAACAAATGATGTTCAAAAAACAAAGATTGTAAACTTGTCATGAGTATATCCCATTTGTTCCTTGAATTTTTTTTTTACCAGTTTTGAAGAACATTTCTTAAGTAAAACAAATTTTTTTAAAACTTGTCTGTGGTTTTTTTCACAAGAAGATGTATAAGATCTTTAACAAATGTGCATGGGTCAAGGTTTAAATGGCTGCCTTTTAGTGCCCGAAACTATGTCGTCACCAGTTCCAGGTCCTGGCTAATAAGACCATATTCCTGGAGGATGGTGGAACTGTTTAGACGGTACATCATCACCACCTGATAATTGGGCAGCTACTTGAGGGAAGTCATGTCCCTCCTGAAGGGATGAGGCTGCCTGATCCTAGCAGGAATGAAAACAGCTACTACTCCTCTGAATGTCTCCGGATCCGGCAGGCATATTCGGATAAAAACGAATAGGAATAATAACATGCAGAGTGACCAAAGTAGGGGGAATGCAGCCAAGGAAAGTCATCTTTTCAGCTTCTTAAACAAGGGAGGTTATAAATACCATAAACAGTCTTTTTCAAGCATTCCATGATGTTTTCAAATATTTCCTAAAACAAGAAGCAAAGGCCAGCCTGCCACGGTCAGTTATAGTTTTATGCGGAAAAGCTAACTTGGAAAAATTAACTTGAGTTTTGATCTGAAATGTTTGTCATGTTTGGGAAAACTACAAAATAATAAAATAAAATAATTGAACTGCTCGGACAATAGTGAGAATGCATATTTACTGCTATTTTTTATGTAGCACAATCATTCCCCGCAGTGCTATACAAAAAGATACAAATGCAAAACTTAACAGTTTACATATACATACAGTATTATAGTAACATAGATAGTTACATACATAGTTAAAGGGATTCTGTCATGGTAAGATATTTTTTATTCAAATTGCAACAGTTATAGTGTTCTTACAGCAGAATCCAGCATTGAAATCAATTTTTCAAAAGCTTTTTTCAATATTTAATTTTGACGTTTGACTTGGGGCTAGACATGTTCCTAGTTTTCCAGGTGCCCTCAGTCATGTGACTTGTTATCTGAAGAACTTCAGTCTTTATTTACTGCTGAACTACAATTTGGAGTGCTATCACCCCCCTCCCTTTCCCATCCAGCCTATTAACAGGCCAATGGGAAATAACAAGATAACCGCTCCCTGACACCTGCATTGTTAAAAATGCTCCGATGCTCCACCTAGTGCTAGATATAAGAACAGTACTCAATAGTAAGGAACCAAAGTCTAGCTCACATGCTACATGACTCCTTCAGTTACACTGAGTAGGAGAAACAATAGCTTTTTTCAAAGCAGTTCCATTGTGAAGTGCTGGCTCTTTATGAAAGCACAGGATGAGGCACAATGACCTGAGATGGTTACCTACATAATAATATTACAACAAAAATTAAAATAGATGCACTTATTGGTTCAAGGATAGCATTTTAAAATGGAAGAATTAATTATTTGAAATGTATACTATGTTATTTAGCTGTAAAAACCATGACGGAATCTCTTTAAGTTTGGTTGAAAAAAAAGACCAGAGTTCATAAAGTTAAACTCCTCCAAATTAACCCCACATATATATATATATATATATATATATATATATATATATATATATATATATATATATATATACATACACATACACACTCATACCAACCTGTACAATCTGTAGAATCACATTATATAAACTATACATACCAATAGCTAAACTAAATATAGATTTTTGTATCACAATTAACCTTTGATATTATTCTTGAACCAGAAATCACCCAAGCAAAAAAGGTAAACTACTGATTCAGTTTTTTGGCAATATATAAGCCACAACAGTGCAAACTAAAGTACTATATTTTTTCTATAGAATTTGTTACCATAAACACCCATAGTAATTCTGTTTGTTTAAGATAGCAGCTGCTATATCAGTTTGATGTGATGTAACTTTCCTGCCAGGGGCAATCCTGGCCCCTCCACCACCTTAGGAAGCTTGCTGTTGCTGCTGCACTCATCTTTTTGCACCGGAGGGGATTGAGAGGGGTCCATGAAGACGTCAGAGGGGTCAAGGGGGGCCAGGAAGCTAGTGCAGAGAGCATCATTGAGCTCTCTGCACTAGAAGAGCTGAATTTCCTGAAATTTGGCTCTTAAAGCTACCAGGAGCAGCAGTGGGGTGCTGCCTCCTGAGGTGAGTTTCTCAACTATCCTCATTGGCACAGCGCCCCTGTTTCCTGCCTGCTTCCCTTGTGCCCCTCACTGCTAGCTCTGCTCAGATTACAGGAGGGATAGGGGGATGCTGATGCCCAGGTCCATAAGGTTTGAACTGAGAGACCTTTCTGATGAAGCCTGCTTAGTATTAAAGGACAAGGAAAGTCTAAAATAGAATAAGGCTAGAAATGCTGTATTTTGTATACTAAACATAAGCATGAACTTACTGCACCACAAAGCCCAATCAAACAAATGATTTATGCTTTCAAAGTTGGCCACAGTGGGCTGTCATCTTGTAACTTTGTTAAACATCTTTGCCTGACCCTGACCCTGCACATGCTCAGTGTGGTCTGGGCTGCTTAGGGATCATCATAAACAAAGCTGCTTGAATTCTGCATGGCTGGTAAGTAAGGCGGGGGCTCCCCCTGCTGTTCATAAGTATGATTGTTTCCTTGCTCAGCAGTTAGGGACCATCTGACAATTCCTATCGACAGCAGTAAATGAAGGGAGAATTTTACTGCATACAGGTCAGGTTTCTTATAAAAACGGTACACATTTTTTAATTAAAGTATATTGGAGATAGGTTTCTTTTTCAATTATTTTTTTGCCTTTCCTTGTCCTTTAAACTTTCCTTCTCCTTTAAATACATTTATAGAATGAAAATTGCCTGGAATTAGACACATTGTTATCCACAAAAATCCCCAAATCCTTCTCAGTTGATAGCTCCAACACTACCATTTAGGGCAGTGATCCCGTGTTGCAGTGATCATGTTGCTCCCCAACCCCTTGGATGCTGCTCTCTGTGGCCTCAAAGTAGCTGCTTATTTGTATAAATTCCTGGCTTAAGGCAAAAGTTGGTTGCATTAAAAACAGCTGTACTGCCAAACAGATCCTCATGTAGGCTGCCACTCCACATAGAGGTATAAATCACAGCACTTGTTTTGCACCAACCAGGAACTTTTTTCATGTTTGTGTTGCTCTCCAACTCTTTTTAAATTTGAATGTAGCTCAAATGAAAAAAGGTTAGGGACCCTCGATTTAGGGTATAACTCATATTTATGTTATTTGTACCAAAGTGCATATACATATTCAATCTCATTTTCCAGTTTGCTGTCCAGTTTTCCAATTTAGTCAAATTGTTATGTAAATTGGCAGCACCTTGAACTTGTAGTTCTGCACAATTTAGTATCATCAATAAAAATAGAAATAGTACTTTCAATGCCCGCTGCCAGGTCATTAATAAGCAAGTTAAAAAGCAAAGGACCTAGGGCAGGCCCGCTGCAGTACACCACTAATAACACTTGTCCAATTAAAAAATGTTCCATTTACCACCACTCTTTGTACAATTATTATGTTACAGGCCAAAATTCCTTAATTTAACCATTAACATTTGGTGTGGTACTGTATCAAATGCGTTAGCAAATGCGTTAGCAAAGTCTAAGTAGCTCACATCAACTGCCAATCCAGAATTGGCTCAAGATGCATCAGTAGTTATATTACAGATATTATAGTACAGAAAGGCAAAAAATAACAGAATCAGAATATCTGTTTTTAACATGCTTTTTTCAACCAACTGACCTCCCTCTGATAATAAGGGTCCCACACCTTCTAGCTTCATTTTGCAGTATCATGTAACTAGTTAGAAGACAGTAGTGGAGGACCCTCACGATAATCTAAGAGATAAATCTAAAATATAGGTAATTTAGACAAATGCACAATTTTGATAAATATGCCCCTAAGACTCTCAAGTTGCATTTTACAGAAATTTTCATTGAACCATTGAGCAATAAAATTAATTAACAATGCATATTATCCCTGTAAAAGAGAAAAGGATAATGCACAGTATTTTGTGTAGGTGAAATAAATCACCCAGTGTCTAATTATAAAAGAAATTAATTATATGTTAATGGTTTATGCTTGTATTACACGACATTGTGGAAACTGAGCTAATCAATAGCACAGGCAAGTGCTTGGTTTTGTTTTATTCTGTGACCACAGTTTCTCTGAGGGCACAAACTAATTAGACAGAATTGTGAAATTTTCCTAGGTGATTAAGCACACTGTAGGCAAAAGAAAATTAAGAGTTTCTTCTGGAGAATTGAAATGAAAAGCAAAGGGAAGGGTGCTTGCAAATTGTAAACATAAAACATCATCAACAAACTTGTGGGTTTTTTGTCTATATTCATTTAGATACTGTAAAATAGTACAATAAAACTGAACATTTAGAAGGAAAGATTTAAATTGTATATCACCAGCTTTTAGTACTTAATATTAATAAAATATCAAAGCCCATGTTTAAAAAAATCAATTGAACATTTATATCCTTACATACTTAATAAATATTTACTTATTTAAGAAAATATCTTACATAATTAAACATGTTAGCTTCAAGCCACGACGCAGTGAGAATTAAGTGATTGAGGGTAAAGTTACCATATTTTATGTATGTTAGATAAACCATGATAACAACTCCCTGAGCAAAATAGCTAATTTCATCAAAAATAGTAAGTAGAATGTTTCTTAAAAAGAATCTGTTGTTTGAATATGAAGTCTATGGCGATTGGCTGTTGCTATATAAATTGTTGACATAAAAGATGCATTGGGGCATGTATATATATATATATATATATATATATATATATATATATATATATATATATATATATATATATATATATAAGCATATAACCAGAAGCATATATTATACTAATAAATATTAGCTTTATCATGATCAAGTAATTCCACAGATATTCATATTGAATATTGATAATTCCCTGAAGCATTCCACATTGGTCAGAATACCAGATAAGTGCATAATCCTGATTATTGTAGTGCAGGGGTAGTCACAGACCAAGGAAAGGGTGTTTGGCAAAGGTAGCATCATCTGTGGGTTGATAAATGCTCTTAGCAAAGGACTTTGGGGGGTTATTTAATTAAAGGCACTAAGTTTGCCCTGGAGCAGTAACCAATAGCAACTAATCAGCAAGTAGAATTTACTGGTCATCTGATTCTTATTGATCTTATTCAAGCTGGTAAATCTTAGCTATGAGGAAAGACTGGCCAAATTTGGGATGTTCACGCTGGAGAAGAGGAGCTTAAGGGGTGATATTATAACTATGTATAAATATATAAGGGTATCATATAGTAATCTCTCTAATACTTTATTTACCAGTAGGTCTTTCCAGCTGACACAAAGTCACCCATTCCTTTTAGAAGAAAAGAGGTTCCGCCTAAATATTCGGAAGGGGTTTTTTACAGTGAGAACTGTGAAGATGTGGAATTCTCTCCCTGAATCAGTTGTACAGGCTGATACATTAGATAGCTTTAAGAAGGGGTTGGATTGCTTTTTAGCAAGTGAGGGAATACAGGGTTATGGAAGATAGCTCATAGTACAAGTTGATCCAGGGACTAGTCTGATTGCCATTTTGGAATCAGGAAGGAATTTTTTCCCCCTCTGAGGCAAATTGGAGAGGCTTCAGATGGAGTTTTTTTGCCTTCCTCAAGATCAACTGGCAGATAGGCAGGTTAAAAAAAGTTAAAAGGTTGAACATGATTGGCATATGTCTTTTTTCAACCTAACTTACTATGTTACTAGGTTATTGGTTTATATGGGTTACTGCTCCTGGGCAAACTTAGTGCATTTCATTACATATATGGGGGTTTGTGTAAATGAGCTTAAATTTTAATTATCCAAACAAATTATTTAAGGGACTTTTGCTTTAAAAGAACTGTGTAAGACAACTAGAAAGTGTTTTTGTATTCTAGTTAACCAGACAGGCCCTGTGTGTCCCCATTTGCAGGTTTTGTATTGTATTATAGGTGTGTTTATAATTGTAGTTATACTGGGACTTCCCAAGGTACAGTATACAGTATCTTTTGGAACTCATTAGGTGGTCTCCTATCAATACTGTGGAGGACTCCAGGTTTGCCAGACAAGGTAGCTAATGGTATTATGGTGAAGAATAATCCTGTCCTTAGAAGCTTCAGCACAGGTTCAGTTTATATTAGAGGTATGGAATTAGAGGGTCATCTCCTATAGACTTCATTTTAAACAAATGATTCAGATTTTCATTACAGTATCTTGTACATGATCCAAAATAAGATACAATTAATCCTTTTTGGAGGTAAAGCAATCCTATTGTTCAAATGATTTTTTTAGCAGACCAAAACACAGACATCCAAAATGTGTGGGGTTTTGGGTAAGGGTTATTTCCATAATTTGGGTAACAGGCCCCATTGTCTGTATTTAAGAAAAATGTACGGTATACTGCTTTTTGAGAATGAGAGAAAGAGAAAAAAGTACTGTTGAAGTCTAAATTTGTTATTGAAGTACCACTGGGATCTATTATAGGACTAGTCCTCTTTACTGTTTGGTACTGACATTGTAGATAGAGGGAAATTGTGGAAGCACTCAAGGCTAAATCAAAATATATTTAAATATAATGGAAGTGCTACTTACAATGCACTTCCCTGGGCCCCTGTCTCATAAATAATTCAGTATAAATGCAAGTGCATGTTTACAAAACAGGGGTTTTTAGTTACCAAAGTTATGATCATAAAATTGAAAAGCCACCATACCACGTCAAGGTAAACCCCATATGGCGGTCCCTAACTTACTTATTAAAAAGAAATGTTTCTCTGCATAATAGCATTACCTGTGTTCAGTGTATGTTGAGCATTGGTTTCAATTTGAAGGCTGAATCCTCCCCCGCCAGTAAAGGCTTTTAAGAGAGAGAGATTGCCCAAACCAACGCCCACATTTAAAAGCGTAGGACCACCATTAGTTTTAATGGGTATGGGGTGCTATTGAAAAACCACATGAAGCTAGGCCACAGCTTCAGGCCAATATACTATATTAGAGGGAAATTGTGGAAGCACTCAAGGCTAAATCAAAATATATTTAAATATAATGGAAGTGCTACTTACAATACACTTCCATGGGCCCCTGTCTCATAAATAATTCAGTATAAATGCAAGTGCATGTTTACAAAACAGGGGTTTTTAGTTACCAAAGTTATGATCATAAAATTGAAAAGCCACCATACCACGTCAAGGTAAACCCCATATGGCGGTCCCTAACTTACTTATTAAAAATAAATGTTTCTCTGCATAATAGCATTACCTGTGTTCAGTGCATGTTGAGCATTGGTTTCAATTTGAAGGCTGAATCCTCCCCCGCCAGTAAAGGTTTGGGCAATCTCTCTCTCTTAAAAGCCTTTACTGGCGGGGGAGGATTCAGCCTTCAAATTGAAACCAATGCTCAACATACACTGAACACAGGTAATGCTATTATGCAGAGAAACATTTATTTTTAATAAGTAAGTTAGGGACCGCCATATGGGGTTTACCTTGACGTGGTATGGTGGCTTTTCAATTTTATGATCATAACTTTGGTGCAATTTCAGCATGTTCTCTTGTTTTGCTTTATGGCAGCCACTCCAGATATACATTGAGGACCAGAGCAAGTGTCTCACATGGCACAAAGATGGATGAATTATGACTATTCTGAAACATTACATTTACAGATTTTTTTGTTTGTAACTAAGTAAAAATGATATAATAGAACCATTTGGACTGGGCCAAACAAATGACTGAATTTGAGAATAAATTTGCCTAATGAATATAAATAATACTTGGTTATTTTTATTTATAAGATGTAATTTTTTTAATATTTATTTTGAAAAGCATATTTCAATATATCTTTAAATGAAAATACTACTGACCTGCTAATTTGTAATATGTATTGTTTAGGTTTTCTTTCATTTAAGAAACAAAAGAAGAAATATTATAGTGTTAAATTACTAAAAAAAAAACTAAATAAAGCTGGACTTTCATCTACTCCTATAAATTATGCAAAACAGTAAAGAGTGGTGCATTCTGTTCCAGGTGGCGTGTGTAGTGAGCACAGTGGGGGATATATGATTCTGTATTTTGTCTGGTGTCTGCTTTTCTGCAGGTAAGCATCTGCATGAAAAATAAATTTGTCACCTTCAAAGTATCCATTATGCATTTTTATTTCAAGCTTGTTTTATTTTCTCCCTTATCCCAATGCAGATTTGTTTGAAGCCTGGAAAAGAGAATTCTTTTTTTCCCTGGTGTGTTTCAAAAAATTACTTGCTGTTTTTATTTTTCTTCTTAGAATTGAAAATATGTTTTACACCTTTCAATAAACATTCAGGAGTCACTTTTCCATTAAAGCCAGTGCTAGCAATAAGGAAATTCAATTTCAGCTCTTATCACAAAGCTGTGTTTGTTGCAAGTTGGCAGAGGATCTGTAATACCAGTGTTGGTGATACCCTAATTCATGCACCATCTTAGTGCCCAATCAAAAATGTGTGGCAGAAAAATATCCTTAAAGCATATTGTGAACAGTGATTGTAATTTTCTGCTGTAAACATTTTTTTACTGAAAGCAAATAGCAAACTCCTTATGGAGGCACTGCATGTAATATTGTTTACATTATTTCAAGCAGTAAGGCTTTTTTTATTAGTTGAATATACCTGTGTGCGAACAGTGTGAAGTGTTTCTTCCAAAATAAAATCTTGCTACCAAAGACTATATGGCAGTTAAACTCTTTTTGGGAAGGTTTAGCTCAGTTGTTCCCCAGTATTCTTTGCCTGTGAAACACAGTGTTGGGTTATTAATTATACCTACAGTATACATTCAAAATAAGACTTCCCTCTTGTAAGTATAGAACTGCCCAACTTGCACTGACAATCTGTGGTGTTTATACAAAGGGCCTGTAGGTGTCACTGTGCACAAGACTTATACTGTGTACATAGTACTTTCTATACTGCTTTACAGTATTAGAGTTGAAGCTACTGCTAATAAAGCACTGTTATACTCTACTCATCCTCGACTACCAAAACATTACATATTGGCAACGAGATGTCTCTTCTACCTCTGCAGCAGCCTGCACCTTTTCTTCCAAACCCTGGTGAGCCTACCATACCTTTTACTGCTTGGATCAGTATGTTTGAAAATTACATTATTGCTGCTGACAAAGGGGAGATTTCTGCTGCTAGAAAGCGTGCTTTACTTATTCACTACCTGGGAGCAGAGGGACAGCGTATATTCTATACATTACTATTACCTGATGATGAATATGAATCTGCTCTTACTGCTATAAAGAACTTTTTCGATCCAAGTGTAAATGTGGTGCCTGAAAGATATAAATTCCACCAAAGTGGACAACGTGATGGCAAATCCACAGAACAATATGTGGTAGCTTTGAGAGAGCTGGTTGTTACCTGTGACTTTGGGAATCTAACAGATGAAGTGCTAAGAGACCAAATAGTGGAAAAAACAAACTCACCTCGCATTAGAGAGAGACTGCTCCTAGAGCAGGATTTAATCTTTGCAAAGGCTATTACAGTTGCTAGCCAAATTGAAACAGCAGTGGCAGAAGCTAAAACTCTCAGTCAGGCAACTACTGGGAATGTACAGACTGTGAATCCAGCAATGTGGCCTAATAATGTCATAGACAAAATACAGTGCTAATGAAAGGGATTCACCTACACTACAAAACCGTGCAGCAAATACAAATAAAAAATTCTGCTTCTGCTGTGTTTCAACGAAACACACTGCAAATTATGCTGCATGTCCTACAAAAGCTGTACAGTGCTGCAAATGCAAAAAAGTAGGACATTTTGCTAAGATCTGCCGTAGTTCTGCTAAAGATGTTCATGAAGTCACTGCTTCAAATGTTACGGTATTAAATACTGCTTCTGCTGACAAGGGACACTCTATTAACCTGATGCTTGATACAGGCTCAGCTGTTTCTATATTACCAAAGGATGTGTTCTTGAAATACTTTGCAAAAGATCCACGTGTTGCACCTGCCCTGAGACTGTGCTTGGTTGCTTGCCAGTTACTGTACAATTTGAATCAAATACTGCAAATATGTGACTTTGTGAATAAGGGTACTGCTATACTTGGAAGGGATCTCTTTGCTGCATTAAACTTACAATTAGTTGATGGTATCATTACTACAGCACCAGTGCCTGCCACACGGCCTGTGTCTAAAATTTCACCACAAAGCAACACTTCACTGGGCTGTGCAAAGAACTTTGTACACAAAGTTTAGTTGAGACCAGATGTAAAACCAGTACACCAGAAATTGAGGCGATTGTCCTACTCTATAAGGGAGACTGTCGCACAGGAACTAAAGAAACTGGTAGAACATGATGTGATTGAAAAATCAGAATCCTCCGAATGCGTTTCACCAATTGTTGTAACAATGAAGAAAACTGGAGGTATTCAATTGTGTATTGAACTCCGTGAACCTAATAAAGCAGTTGTTATGGATAATCAGCCCTTACCACACATAGAAAAAATATTTTCAGAACTCCGAGAAACAAAATTCTTTTCTACCCTGGATCTTCAGAGTGCTTATCATCAAGTATTACTGCATGAGGAAAGCAGAGACCTCACTGCATTTATCACTCATGATGGTTTGTTTTGGTTCAAGTGTGTACCTTATGGACTGGCTTCAGCACCGAGTTGATTTCAAAGACTGATGTCTTCAATACTCCATGGCATACCTGGTGTACAATGCTACTTGGATGATATAATTGTCTACACTCCAACTATGAATTTTCAAGACAAGTACTTAAAAATTGTTCTGAAATGCATTGATTCTGCAGGACTGAAACTGGACCATTCAAAATGCCACTTCAGACAAACTCAGCTGTCATTTCATATAATTTCCCAAGATGGATTACTGCCTGACCCTGACCATATCAACGCTGTTACACAAGCACCTACTCCATCTGATTTACAGACCTTACGAGCTTTCTTAGGTCTTACTTCATGGTATTCTATTTATATTCCCAACTATGCTTCAGTTGTGGAGCAACTTACAGCACTACTATGTGGAACTTTAAGTCTGGTGTGGTCATAGACTGCTCAACATAGCTTTGAAATAGTGAAACAGCTAATTGTGAACAGTCCAGTGCTAGCTTTATTTGATCCTGCACTACCCACTATGGTTACTACATGAATTGTCCTTAGTAGATGGCAAATGTTGTCTGTGGAACTCACCGCTTACTGGTACCAGAGACCTTGTGAGAAAAGCTCATACAACTTGCACATGAGAGTCATCAAGGAATTGTACATACAAAACAAAGACTACGAGAACTATACTGGTGGCCAGCAATTGATGCCAATGTGGTAACTGCCATTCATTCTTGTGTTACTTGTCAGAATCATGACAAAAGAGCTATCACATACTGTATACACCATCACTTCAGCCAGTACCATTCCCTGATTCAGCATGGGAAAAAACTTGCTATTGATATTGTGGGTCCTTTTGCAGATGCTCCTATAGACTGTAGATATGCTATAACCTTGATAGACTATTACAGTAAATGGCCTGAAATTGCATTTGTTTTTCATATAACATCAGATACAGTTATAACATTTCTGTATACAGTCTTCAGCAGAGAAGATAATCCGAAGGAGTTAATATCAGACAATGGATCACAGTTTGTCTCATCTGACTTTGAATTCTTTCTGAGAGAGAGGAATATTGTGCATCGGAAATCTTCAGTGTACTACCCACAAGCAAATGGAGAAATTGAGCGATTCAACAGAAGTCTGAAAGAAGCACTACAGACAGCAAATCTTACTGGGAAATCTTGGAAAGTATTTACAACAGAGTTCCTACATAACTACAGAGCAACAACCCAATTATCTCCAGCTGAATTATTACATGGCAGACAGATGTGTACTAAGTTACATGTTGCAGACATCAAACTTCCACAAAATACTGTGCCTACAAAATCATCTACTGCTGACATTGTCAAATGTCAACAAGCCAAATGCAAGACTTATAAGGACAGAAAACGTGGTGCAAGAGAAGTGCACTTTCAGCCTGGATCTTTAGTCAGAATTAAGAAACCAGGACTACTGAGACAAGGACAATCTAAATTTACTACACCACTTGAAGTGAGACGCCAGCAAGGACCAAAAACATATGAACTGTGTGATGGACGCATATGGAATGCAAGTCGTCTTGCTCCTGAAAGATATGACTTTGGAGAAGCTCCATTTGATGAAGGACATTTTCCTACTCCTGATGTCAACTGCAGACCTGAAGAAAGTGAACCTATAAGGCATACTGAGAGAATCAGAAAACTACCTGCATGGACCAAGGACTATGTGATGTGAATAATGCATATTATTGCTTTAAGATGCATACTGTTTGTTGTTGTTATTTATTTCATTTGTTTTCCTACTATAGGGGGAATATGTGGTGTTTATACAAATGGCCTCTAGGTGTCACTGTGCACAAGAGTTATACTGTGTACATAGTACTTTCTATACTGCTTAAAAGTATTAGAGTTGAAGCTACTGTTAAAGTGTAATGGCTGCATGAACCTGCTAATAAGCACTGATATAATCATCCTCGGCTACTAAAACACATAATGGGTGTGGGTATTGTCCCTTCAACAATGTGCAGATATTACTATTTAAATAAAATTAAGAAATCAACAAAGGAATGGGAGACTAAACCAGACTGCAACCATGGTTCTGTTTATTATCAACACTCTATACCATATAAGGATGTTGGCAAACCAGGAGATTTGTGGGCGTGATACATTGTGCCTCCATGGACAACAGATTTCCTGGGAATACCTTTAATGTTGAATGCACTGTGTTTGTTTTAAAATTAGATTATTTAGACTTCATTTAAAGATGTTCACTAATAATTTGTTGGGAACATTTTAGCAGTTTTCAGAAATAGTGCTATATTTGTGAAGGTATCAACAATTTTGGTGATTCTGTTGCACTGTTTATTGAAGTATTTTATAATAAAATATAATTCCACTTTAGTGTATCTCCATATTTCCTTTTGCATCTTTAGTGAGTTCCCATGAGATCTCATTAGACAGTTTGTTTTTTTACAAGGAGATTAAAAGCCTGCTTTTTGTAAGCATTGCACTAAGATTTATTTATTACTGTGTGCAAAACATTGTCTCTATTTAACCCTTTCCATTAAAAAAAAGGATGGAGATGGCACAATGGTTCTTCCATGTCAGCAGCATGGCTACAATCCACGTCACTGAAAGCACTAAATGACCATATTTAGCATGCCATAATATTGCTTAGACAAGCAGTAGAATAATGTACTGTATATCTTTTTGTTCTGCAGATATATGTCTTCCATCATCTTATATTCTTTAAATATGTGTTAAATGGATTTCTTGAGCAAGCGTAATATCAAAGGCTATTGTGATACTAAAGTCTTAAATTTTAGTATAGTTATTGTTATATACAGTTTATATATGGGAGTGTATAGAAAGGTCTGTTTAAGTATATGTGTGTATTTATGTGCACTCATTTGGAAGGGTTGAACTTGATGGACTTTGGGTTTTTTTCAAAAATTCAGCCATTTTTACTTTTATCAACTGAAATATCAAGGTTACTATCACTGCAAAAATATAATTTATTTGTAATAATTTGAAGCAGTTGTTATCTTTGTTCATTTTAAAATGTTGTCATTTGTAGAATCCTTTTTAATACCCAGTCAAATGTTTCATTTTTGCAATTTATATGATTTACACTGAGTTAAAAAAAAAAAGGTCTTAATAAAACCTATATTTTATGGGCCTCAGTGGAATTAATTATGCAGAACTGGCAGATACACTAATTAATTTTATGCACTTGAACACCATCTGCAAATACTTTGCTTCCAATAAAAGCAGCATGGTGTAAAACTAATATTGCAAGACATGTTCTCCCTTATAAAATTGGGCAAGGTGGATACTAAACTGCATAAAAATGGCAGAAAGTGCAGCAATGCATTTTGTTTTCCCCAGCTTGCAATATAAGAGTAATGGCAGAGTGGGGGATTACTTGCTCTGTTGGAGGGGAAAAAGATTAAAAACTGATCCCATATTGGTCACCCAACTGCAATATAGTCTTATTACCCTAGCAACAATATATGGCCCAAATGATTCTCAACAAACATATAATACAGATTTTTTTGCTCTCCTGGAGGAGGAGGGTAGAAGCCCAATTACATTGGCTGGAGATTTTAACGAGGTTGTGAATCCAGTAGACAAACAATCCAGTAACCCCCTTACCCGACCCAAGAGAGGTTCCCATTACTTTTCAAGCATGATAGGACAATATCGTTATGTGGACGCGTGGAGGGAATACCATCCCTTTAAAGGAACAGTAATCACCAAAAAATATGAAAGTGTTTTAAAGTAATGAAAATATCATGTACTGTTGCCCTGCACTGGTAAAACTTCTGTGTAGTTAGAAACACTACTATAGTTCATATAAACAAGCTGCTGTGTAGCAATGGCAGAAATTGAGGCTATATGGCACAGGTTAAATAGTGGATAACAGATAACATTACGTTTTACAGAGCTTATTATCTACTGTGTAACCTGAGCCTTTTCTCCTCTGAATGACTGCCCCCATTGCTACACAGTAGCTTATTTATATAAACAATAGTAGTGTTTCTGAAGCAAACACTGCATTTTTACCAGTGTGGGCAACACTGCATTATATTTTTATTACTTTAAAACACTTTAATTTTTTGACATTACTGTTCATGTTTACTGTAAGAGAGATTACACATTCTACTCCCCTCCCCACAATTCTCACTCTAGAAGTGACATGATCTTAGTTAGCAAACAACTCTCCCCTTATATTATCTGCTCTAAGATACGCTCCTGTTTATTGTGTGACCATTCCATAGTCAATCTTACGATCTCTAATACAGTTGACAAACCAACTAACTACAAATTGTGATACCCAAACCAGACAGAGATACCACTTCTTGCAAAAACTTCTGCCCAATCTCCACCTTTAAAGGAGAAGGAAAGCTACGGAGGCATTTGATTGCCAATAGATTAGCTGCAATAGTGCAAGCTAGAATGCTATATTTATTCTGTAGAATGTTTTACCATACCTGAGTAAAAAGCTCTAGAAACTCTCTGTTTGTTTAGGATAGGAGCTGCAGTATTAACATGGTGTGACATCACTTCCTGCCTGAGTCTCTCCCTGCTCTTGGCTCAGATTACAGTAGAGAAGGGAGGGGTGGGGGGGAGAGGAGCAAACTGAGCATGCTCTTGCCCAGGGCAATGAGGTTTAAGCTGAAGGCAGGAAGTCTGATACAGAAGCCCATGTATACACAATAGAAGGAAAGAAATGCAGTGTTTCTTTTGACAGGGGACTCAGAGCAGCATTACTTTGGGGCTTTACTGGTATATTTAGATGGACCTTTCTGATAAGGCTTACTTAATTTTAACCTTTCCTTCTCCTTTAACATAGATATTAAATTACTAGCCAAAATCAAGATTAAACACTTTTATCGAAACCGAAAACAAATGCGCCCTATATGCGGACAACATTGTATTAACTTTAACTAAGCCCATGACCTCTCTGCCATATCTGTTCGACATACTCTCTACATTTGTTAAGTTATCAGGTCTAGAGGCAAATTCTACCAAATCAGAAGCGCTCAATATTAACCATAAAAAGCTTTTAGAAATAAACTTTGAGTTTCACTGGCAGCCGAAAACAATCAAATATCTAGGGACATACATTTCTGCACAATAGACAACACTGGCCACTGACAACTATACAAAACCAAGTCATAAGGTATTGTCAATGATAAAGTCTTGGGAAAAACTCAACCTATCTTGGCTAGGCAGAGTAACAGCCTTAAAAATGTCCGCTCTTCCTCTCCTTTTGTATTTATTTTGCACCCTACCAACGTATCCCCCAAAGGCCTTAATAGATACCATGCAGAAGGCCTTTAATAAATTTGTGTGGAATGGAAAGAGGGCTAGATTGAACTTTACTATTGCTTGCCGCAGCTGCTACAAAGGAGGCTTGGGTATACCAAACCTTAAATGTTACTTTTTTGCAGCCCAACTGACCCAAGTAATATCTTGGCATCAAACCCCTTATAACCCACTGTGTGTCCACATAGAACAGAACTCTCTTCCAGAAATCCACACTAAGAAACCTGCTCTGGACTACAAATTCAACAAACAAGACACAAAATAACCCAATAGTGGAGCACTCTTTGAAAGTGTGGTAGCAAACGAAGGACGTGTCTCACTTATATTCTCTACATAAACCAGCCACATCATTACTTATTAATGAGGACTTTCCCCCCGGAAAGATATCTCGGGCTTTCTCCTGGTGGAAACAAACCCACCTAAATTTATTCACTTACCCAAACAAATTGCTATTGTTTTCACAATTACAAGATACATATAAAGCCCCTGAAAGCGAATGGTTGCTCTATCAACAAATAATACACTTTATAAAGTCTAGCGAAACTGTCTTTTCTCTTCCAACAGCCTTTGAGAGATTATGTCTTCAGCTGATCACTACCAAGGGAGCACTATCTTACCTATACAATAACCTGGTACACATAACCCCAATTAAAACACTGAGTTTAAACTCTCATAAACAGCGTAACAGGTCTCTTGCTCCTAAAGAATCCAGTGAGAGGAAACAAATACCTAAAACCACTGATCACCTACATATGCTCTGTTGCCAAACAGACAATAGCAAAAGCCTGGAAAACTAACACCTTGGACATCCAGGCGGTAAAAACCAGACTGGATAATGTATTAATAATGGCTCTCCAGTATCGAAAGGGACGGACTAAGGCTTACAATAAAACCTGGACTCCTAGGTTAACTTACCGAAACATTTCCCAAGGCCTGTTAACCTGAGGCTAATGAAGACTACTCCAACATGGTAGCCATAAATACATAACCAGTAATATGTTTGAATGAAACATATGCACCCATGCTATTTTGTTTTTGTTTTGTTTTTATTCTCTTTTTCTTTTCATTTTTCTCTTCATTGACAGACCAGTTTGAAATGTTAATTGATGCATACTAAATCTGTGTAATGACAATGGAACATAACAGTAATAGCTTGTACCCTGGGGAAATCCCGGTTAATACATACAAATTCTGTCAATTGTTCAAAATACAAATAAAAATAAAAAAATAGTAAAATCTGATCCCATTCAAAAATAACAATTTTTGGGAAGTATTTGGATGTATTTAATAGATTAGCCCCCTTTATTTTCTTTTCTTATTAAAGGTATAGTAACATGAAAATGTTTGAAAGGAATGAAAATATAATGTACTGTTGCTCTGTACTGATATAGCTGGTGTGCTTCATTCAGAAACTTTACTATAGTTTGTATTAGTAAGCTGCTGTTTAGCCATGGGGGCAGCCATTCACAGCTGGAAAAGGAGAAAAGGCACAGGATACACAGCAGATAAAAGCTAAACTCTGTAGTATACATTGAGATTCTTCAGAACTATACTGTTATCTACTGTATATCCTGTGCTGAAATGGCTGCCCCCATGACTACACAGTAGCTTATTTATATAAACTTTGGTTGTTGTTCTGAAGCAAACACCCCAGTTTTACCAGTGCAGGGCAACATTATATTATATTGTCATTCCTTTCAAACACTTTAATTTTTTGGGGTTACTGTGCCTTTAAGTAATTGCTTATCTGATTCTTGGGTTCAATGCTATCCCGCTGGAGTAGAAGTTCACTAACCTATGATGGAGTATATGTATTTGAATCATTTAACCTGTGTTACTGCTTACTCAGGACATGAGCAATAATCCTCTTAAGTGGTTTGAAAGGAAATGTTTGCATTTTAAGTTGGTCCCTCTAAAGTCTTTGAGTGAGCTGGGTTTCTCTTGAGAATTAGAATGACAAGCACTTAATGTGTATCTCTGCAGTTGAAAGTGTCAGCTAGAGAAAATGACATGCCACAGAGATCTGGTATTATCCTCCCATTTTATAATGAGTTCCAATTGCAGCTGAAAGAAAAAAAAGGAAAAAGTCAGAAAATAGCTACATAATAAATCACCTGTAATTGCTATTAAAGTATGAAGTTACAATACATTGTTTTTCTTTTTGGTTTGTAATTGCCAATGCAAAAAAAAAAAAGTATATTAATCGTGCTGCGAGATAGGAAACATTTGTAATACGGAAGAGCAATATGTCTTGCATTTTATGCAGTTCAAGCTATATTAATTAAAAAGAATGCAATATATAAAATTTCTTCAATGATTTATGTATGCTATAAAATGCTGTTTTAGGTGACTAATAGCATGTGTCTAACTGGTCTCTCTGGGAGTTGTGCGCAGCATGATTTTGGACATAAACTGTGAAACCCTTTGTAAAATGCATATTCAGTCTCTTAGGTTAAAGACCGTGACAATAGAAACAGAATATTCAATTAGCTTGCCTCTAAGGAGATGATCCATGCTTTCATTAAGCCATCCCAGGTAGTGATTGCACTTTACAGAGTAATATTACTCCTTCATCAGATATTGCTCTGGATTATGGAAAACAGGTAGTAAAAGTAATTGGATAATGTTGTTTACTTTTGTCATCAAAGCTTTACAGGGGTTTGATTAATTGAATGTGTAACTATTTTTTCTGCAAATACAGCAAAGTCCCCCTGATATATCATATTCAATATTGCTAACATTTCATGCAAAAGTAAATGTACTGAGCTCAGTGATCAAACCAAATTTAGAGTCATGCTTATCAAGTGGAGGAAGTTTGGAAGAGCGGTGTATTTCCATAGAAGTGGCCAGAGCAGCATATACAGTATTGGAGGATTCTCTTGCCTCAGCTTTACTAAGTGTTCATGATTAAACAATAAGTAAGCATTGTGATGGCAGCATGTAGTGGTGTAATTACTAAGCCCACAGCAAATTGTTTTTCAGGCCCCCAAAATGTCTAGAGGTTGACCTGTTTTACCAATATTCATTGAAATTGTATAGGAACTAGGGCCTCATGGGGCTGCTATACCTTCTGGCCCCCCCCCCCTCAGCCACAGGGTCGGCTTTCTCTGTAGTTACGCCCCTGGCAGCATTTCAATATCGAAGGATATTTAGTTGCTACAGAACCAGGACCAAAGTTCGGATCATACAGGGGAGCCTATGGAGACCTGTTGGATAAGAACCGCATCGGCATGCCAAATCAGTCCGTGCAAAAAGACATCTTTGTGAATTTCTAATTATAAGCAATGTACAGTAGCAGGTGGATTTCACTTGTGTCCAGCTTTAAAGAGACGAATCAGCAACCTTAGCACCAGCAAGAAAGAATTCTGCACACCATTGTATTTACCAAGGAAATGCACATTAATCTAAATCTAATCAATGAATAATCCCATTATTCTACTGCACAAACTGATGTACCAGTTCAAGCGTTTAACACTGGACAGATAATCTTCTCATGCTGCACGGTAGATTAACTGTCAATAAAGGTATGGAAGAGTGGAAGAAAGACTTCAGTTTACCTCTACATTAGTCCCTATTTATTAGTGTTTTAAATGTAAGTCGAAAAATAAATGTGTTATGTCAAAGAAGCAGCTCAGCAATTCAGATCGTACAGTGGAGCTTAAAAACTCTAATCTGATACATTAGTTAGTACATTGCTTAAGTAATGCATCAAATATTAACAGTTTATAAAGCCAGCACTTACTGAGCTTCCATAAGAGAGTAGAAAACAAAACTGATTTATTTTTAAAGCCTACATTTTTAGGAGGTAAAAAATAAAGGATGAAATGTCAACGTCAATATTTTTCATAGACTTTTTGAGAATACATTTGGATAGATAAACTAACCAATCCAAGGCAAAACAATCCCTATTTTTTAGTGTTTAAATATATGTGGTACTTAGAGACACACACACCTAGCATCTCCTTTGCAAGTTGACCCCAGTGCTGCAGAGTTTAGGAGGATGGCACTTGCACCATACATCGAATGCATTAAAAAACTTCAGCACATGGTTAGAATGCTGACCTCTGCCTGTTTATCGACTTCTCTTTTGGGTCCTGTTACTGTACTGCGCTACCAGGGCCGGAACTATGGGTAGGCAGAGTAGGCACGTGCCTGCCGGCGCCGCATCGGCCCAGGTTGCCTAGGGCGCCTGCCCAGTGTGGCCAGGCTCTGCGCGCTACTTTTGGTTCTGACCTCGGTCTATGACCCCAGACTACACTTCTGATTTCATACTGCACTGCCTGATTGATGCCGACCTGGCATGACCTTGACCATGCTTCCTGTTCTCCGTCCTTGTATACATTAATTCCCTTGTCTGCCCAGTACTCTCCCCTTGGTCCTCTCACTATTAGACCTGGCGGCATCCGAGTAGCACAGGCCTCCTCCTGAAGTGAAAGGCAGTAGTTATAGCCAGAATTGTGAGCAGTGACTGGGACATTGTTGTTTGTTCTGGGTTTTGGGACAACATTATTCTAACTAGTATTCCCTTAACCAGTACTTATTCTATTTACTAAATACAAAGGCAGGAAAAGGTCTCTTTATGCTGTACACAGGTATAAGCATTGCATAATATGAGACAGGTTGTGATGTAAAAAAGTCTAAAGCCTAAAACATCATAAAACATACACATATCAGTGCTTGTGAACTAGAATGTATCAACTGTAGGTTGCCACAGGAAATAAACATTACAAGACCAAAGTAAATGATATCGTTATTGTAGGAAGAGTAGTAACATAGTAACAAGTTAGGTTGCACAAAGACACATGTCCATCAAGTTCAATCTTTTAAGTATATATATATATAACCTGCCTAACCACTAGTTGATCCACAAAACTACGTTTTGAATCCTCTCAAATTTGCCTTATAGGGGGAATAAATTCCTTCCTGACTCCAAGATGGCAATCGAACCACCCCCCTCGATCAACTTGTACTATGAGCTATCTTCCATAACCCTGTATTCCCTTACTTGCGAAAAAGCCTTCCAACCCCTTCTTAAAAGCTATCTAATGTATCAGCCAGATCAGACTGATTCAGGGAGAGAAGTCTAGATCTTCACAGCTCTCACTGTAAAAAAAACCCTCCCAAATATTTAGCAGAATCTCCATTCCCCTCATCGGAATGGGTAATAGATTTTCCTATTTGCATCATGAGCTTAATCTTCTCCTCTTCACTTACATTGGGGGGGGTCTCCTAATGTACTGTAAGTGAAGTATCCTACAATTAATCTGCTGGACTCTTTACAATCAGTGAAAAGCTCCACCCATAAGACTTCAGCTCCCTCATTTTCTAACATCACCTCCATCTTTGTATAAGCTTTTACATTAGACATACCCCTCCTTCTTTCCTATTGTCTCTGCCTCTCCGAAACAAAGTATAGTTAGTTATATTAACTGCCCAGCCATGCAACTCATTCAGCCATGTTTTGGCAACACCAATCACATCATATACCCCTCCAGTGCTAGCACTTTCATGTGGTCCTCCTGACCTTAAAAGTACCCCCAACCAAATCTAATCCTCCATTTTCCCTTACTATGTCCATTACCTCATCTAACCTGTCTACGGCATCCCTTACTGAACCCTCCCCACCCACGTCTAGTTTAAAATCTCCTCCAACTCTCTAGCCATCTTTTCCCCCAAACCAGCTGCCCCATCAATATCCCTGACAAAGTATCTGTAGCAGGTTGAGAAACCAGCCCAGTTCTCCAAATACTCAAAAGTCTCCTTCCTACATTAGCTGTTGAAATGGTTGGCACATGAGTTTCTTAAGCATATAAAAGACAGGGAAATGTAGGAAGACAGAACTTTGCTTTAGTTTATTCACCTGAAAACACATCGACACATCATACTGTATATATATATATATATATATATATATATATATATATATATATATATATATATATATATATATATATATATATATATATATATATATATATAGCAGCACAAAATATAACAGTCTCCTTACAGCTGAGAATTAAGTAATTCTAACTATCCCAGGGCCTCTCCCAGACCCTGTGGGCCACCACAAGGTTAGCACCCAGCACACACAGTTTACCATGAGAGACAGATTTATCTCTATCTAGAAACAAAGCCTAATTTATTTTAATTGATGCCACTTTTCCAAACACGGCAAAATGCAGAGTTGGGCCAAGCCACCTTGCTCCCTTCCCATGTGCCTGTGGAAAGGAGCATGTTTACCTGTGGTGCCGTTATGCAAGGATTGCTGGAGTGTGAGGGCACCTTTGCAGCGTATGCACGAGCCTCTACTTTCTATCCCTAGTTCTGGTCCTGGGCACAGTCTACTTTCTCACAGGCCTCTCTCACAGTTTCAGGCTCCATATAGGCCCTGTGTCACTCTCTCATGCTCACTCACACATACACAAGTTTCCGGGCAATCTCACATAAACACCCACAAGAATTTGTCTGTTCTTTAAAGCAGGCCAGCAAAGGAAACCTGTAGATTATGGCAAATGCCAGAGGGACTGCAGTAAGATGTCATAGGCAGTCACTATTTATTGGACCTATGGGAGTTAATATAGGGTCTATTTTGAATCACAGTCCAGACCTGCTTCAAAAGGTGAGAGTCAACCTTAACCTATTCCTGCCAGACAACACCTTTCTTACACAAACAAATACCTTATTATTTCAGTATTTGTATTGACCAGACAGACTTATAAAGATTATAGACAGGTCTGTTGTAGTTTATAGACATCAAAATCTATGAACAGTGCAAGGATGGTGTGAACAGCAAGATGCAGACAAAAAAAAAAAAAAGCTATTGTTATTCTTGTTGTGATTGTTCATAGCTTCTTGCAATGGATTTACACATGTCCAATGATACTGATAAACTGAACTTTCTGAGGCATTACTGGAATTTTGATCCGCACATTAATTAATCGTAATTAAAGCAATGAAATAGCCACTGAATTTAACGCTCAAAATTGTGGCATAAATTTTAATTTACTAAAATATCCTTTACAGCAAGACAAAAACACAAATTATATCAAAGCCAATTCGTAACTTTAAACCACATATTAACCAACACACCCATATTGACTATTGTGCATGACAGAATGTCTTTAAAATTTACAAGTATTTTACCAAATGTGATTTTGGAAGTGACTAGGAATGCAGTGGGAACAACAAGAGGAGCAACTAGGATGTTAAATGAGGCATAAGAATTTGTTGAGGGCGTTTGTAAAATAAGTTTCAGCAAATTGTTATGGATTACATACAATATTTTAGGTAACAAAGCAGAGAATTCTGCAACAGCAACTTTCTATTCACGGATCCGCACACAAACACATTTTCTACAGTGGGGAAAGTGCCCCTTCTTTTTGTTTACACCACCAATATCAAAGTTTCGGGGGGTACAACGTCCCTTCATTGGGATATATTCCCAATTGTGACAAACCACCTTTAAAAGCATAACCCTGCCTCTTCCCTCACCTTCAAATAGTCACATGTGACCTTACTCTTAATTAACCCCTATTTAGTATAAACATACTTGTAGTAATCACATTTACTTTACAGTGCTACGCAATATGTTGGCGCTATATAAATACATGTTAATAATAATAATAAATAGTTAAAGAACCCTTAAAAATAGTGCATGCAATGTGAATAAATTATTTCAAAGTCCAATTCTTACAAAAATCCAAACAGTGTTGCAAAAAGTCTAAAGTCCATATTTAAAAATATTGTATCAAAGATTCCTGCATGTTCTGATATAGTATTCTAAACATGCTAAATTGTAATATAACAATCATTCACTACCTTTGCTGTTGTTTAACACATGCTCTATCCCCTGAAATTTCTTATCTGTAGAGAAGGGAAAACAAAAGACAACAACAAGAAACCACTGGGGGGGGGGGGAACCAAACATGAAGTATGGTTACAAATTATAAAAAACATGGTAAACTAACATTTTCGTTGAGGCCATTTGGAGCCAGCGTTTTGAGTTGCCAGATCCAGAAGGCCTCACGCCTTAATAAAGACTTCTTTAAATCATTACCTGCATCCTTATAAACCACTAGAATCTGCTCAACTGTGATACATTATGCTTCTTATCAAAGAAGTGCTTTGCTAACAATGTCTCTTTCTTAAATTTCTCTTTTTCTTTAGCACCAGTATTTTCCCCTTTGACTTCTGGCTTAAAATTCCTTATGACACTCTTATGCTCGTTCATTCTCACCTTAAAGGATCTAGATGTTTGGCCCACATTGGCCCACATAGCCAAGTCTGCATGGACATTGTATCACACATGGCAAAGTATTTAAGTCGTATATCATAACCCAAACTGGGGTGTTTGCAGATATCCCCCTTTATAGCACCGTTGCAATGTCCACAATTGTAACATGGATAGGTTCCCAATCTATTTGACCTAATTCTTTGGGTAGATTTCCCCTTATAATCCGTTCTGATAATACCATCAGATATTGTCCTACCTCTTTTATTGCTGAAAAGGGGTTTCTTCATAAACAATTTGCCATAAGTTCTATCTTTTTGCAATATTGGCCAGTGCTGTAGAACTACCTTTTTGAGAAAAGCTGAATGGGGACCATAAGTGGTTACACAAACTAGATTTTGTTTTTTAACTCTACTATTGGTTTTTCTTTGTCTTTAAAAATTCTCTTCTATCTGTTCTCAACACCTCATTTTTAATTTCTTTCAACTCACTTTTTTTATATCCTCTTTAGATAAAGTTTGTAACCAAATCCTCTGCTTGCTTCTCATATAAATCATCAGACAAGGTAATTCTTCTCGCTCTGACAACTGACTTTTGGGCTGTCCCTTAATGACCCCTGTTGGATGGAAGCTGTCTCTGCGCAAAAGGTTGTTCCTGTCTGTTGATTTTTTATATAAATCGGTCATAAAGACTCCATCTCTTATGGTAACCTTGACATCTAAATAGTTCACCGTTAGTGGACCCACGTTCATGGTAAATTTGATTGTCACATGTACTGAATTTAGATTTGCATAAAATTCAGACAGCAATTCCCTAGATCATGTCCATACCATGAACATATCATCCACATATCGGTGCCACATTGCAATGTGTGTATTATATGTATTACGGGATGGTCCAGAATAAACATATGTTCAAATCTGTGCATGTAGATATTTGCGTATGCTGGCGCCATATTGGCCCCCATTCTAATGCCCTGTATCTGTAAATAAAAATTTGTGTCAAACCGAAAATAGTTTTGTTTAAGTATAAGGTCCAGACACTCACATAAAAAATTAACCTCCTGTACTATCAGCCTTTCCTCCAGATGAGAGATTGGCCTGTAATTTAAAAACACAAGGAAGTAAAAAAAAAAAACCAGTTCAGATCATTGTCTTGTTTCATCAGATCAGGGTGCTTAATACAACAAACATTTCAGCTTGTGCCTGTTTTTGCTATTATCACCTGCTCCATCATCTGCACATGAAAAAATATCAACATCTTGAGCACTGAATACAGAGGAGATAAGCACTGCGTATCTTGACAGCGCTATATAAATAAATGATGATGATGATTTGGGCAGTGCATTATACAATGAATTGTTATCATTGAAATAATCCATTACAAACAGTTGATTGGCATATTTATAAAGTGTGCCATCGTTTTATGATCTGGAATTCAAATATTCTGTTGAATACCAAATTTTAGTACAGTTAACATGGATGTCTACTTAGCACTGTTATGTTTCGATGAGGTTGTTTTGAATGGAAAGTCTATACTGAAGACATGCTATATGTTTCTAGAGATGGAATAAAATACACTCATACATAATATATTAATTTGGATTTCCTTCACTCAAATATTAAAAGGATTTGTAGACATTTGTAGACAATAGTGCCCTTCAGAATCTACTTCCTTGCAATAAATAAGGGAAAGAGATTCAGAAGAAAACAAATGAATCCCCTGTGAGTTTCTCCGAGGGGTATTACCCGGCAGTAATGAGCTGTGTTGTATGTCCATGAAGGTTTATATAGACAACACGGCACTGCAGGCATTTAGTGAATATGTTCCAAAATTTCAACGATATCCATGTCAAACAAAAAGATAACACTTTGGGACTGATTTAATTTAGCTTTGGACACCTTTAGTCTCTCATTTCTTTCCGCCTTCCTATAGAAATGTTCTAATGGTGTATCCACCTGTTTAGTAACTGCAGACAAGGCATATATCATGATCTTTTACCGCAGACCTTTAATACCACCACAAGATCAATATGTCTCTATTAAAAGCATTATATTCTTTACAACTACTGTAAATTTAGAAGCCCAAATAGAATTAGGTAGCAGAGTGGAAGATAAAATAAATGTAAACAAAGGGAAAGAAGCAAGGACATGATAGCTCAAATACATCTAATTTTCTGTTCAGAGATGTTAAAGCTCATGAATAATCTATGCACGGTATATCAGGCATTTCATGTTCTTCTCACATACTCACAAATGTTTTGAAAGAGAAATACACCTATGTTATCCAACAAATTGAGTTCTGTTTCAAGGTAAAAAAATAGCTGTTTTATTTTTTACATGATTTATGATTAATGATTTGACACATTAACTTCATGTCAATTCTCTTGGTATAATGGAGTCTCCTGTTTGGCTTTATGTTTTGCTTTATGTTCTATAACTGCATCAGATACCATCCATTAACTTATAACCACCTACATCCTAATGATGGCTCACCAAATATGTTATATGTATTATTAACGTTGAACTTGCAATTTACTCATACACAATTTAGTATTTCAGTCTTACTTTAATGTTCTTCCTGTCTTGCTCTTTCAATTTCTACCTTTTACATCAATATGTTATTATAGACAACAACATGGTAAGGACAGTTGTCATCTGTCTATACAAACAAAAGTGTTGTTTAGTTCCATCATAGCTGTCACGGTCGGCACCCTACACCAGAACAGAAGCCAAGCACCCTGGTCTCGGCTCGACTTCACCAGTTAAGTGACCGCCTTTGGCCTCGGGAGGAGCCCTCAGTTTACTCAGATGCCACCTGGACTTAACGAGAGGTGCAAGGCGTAAGTTCTGGCAGGCAATGGGGCACGACTGTTCACAAGGATACTGGAAGATAGGAAGCCACCAGGAACCGGCAAGCCGGGCTAGCACAAGCAGGTAGAATAATCAGGCAGGCCAAAATCAGGATAGAGATAGCGTAGAATGGTCAATGGACAGGCAAAGGTCAGGATTGGAGATGTCAGAATAATCACAGACTGGCAGGATCAAGATTGGAGAGTTCGGAGTTAACAGACAGGCAAAGGTCAGGATAAGAGAGATCAGCGTAGTAAATCAGGCAGGCAAGGGTCAAACACAGTAGATCAATCAGGAGTCTCAAGGAATAAGCATATGAACCTAACAACGGGCAGTGTATTGCAACCTAAATACCCTTGTTATACTTTTGAATTTCGCGCCAATGCGCGCTGACGCCACACGCCAGCGCGCATGCGCCTTTAAATAATGTACGCACGCGCGCCCTAAGGGAAGCCGGCACAGGAACAGCCTGGATGCAGGCGGCGGGCGGCCCTGCCAGAGACACGGCGGACGCCCCCGCATGCCAGGAGCACACCACTAGACCACCAGGGTAAGCGGATTTCATTACAATAGCCATTGGATCATTGCAAACTCTTTAATGGCTTTTTGAGCTATTTCTAGAGTAATTATTGATTACTAATCCTAACAAGTTCAAGTAGCCATGTTCGAGTAGTTGTTTTTTTCTTGACAAGTGTATTGTTGAGTTTACCAATTGTCAGTATTTCTTACTTCTTAACATTAAGATGCAGGCTTCTGGTGAGCAATTTAATATAAGGTAATGTAATAAGAAGGATGGCACCAGGTCACGTAACCCAAACTCTAACGTAATTGCTGATAGCTGCATGGGAGGTCTAGAGAGGCCTTGCCAGTAGATGCAAGTTGAACCATCAATGGTTCAGCTCACTAATGCACAACAAGCAGCATACCAAGTGAGGGGATACTGTAAGTAGGACAGATATAGTAAATAATACATATTGTGCTATAATTGCTTACTTACTCACTAATGATAATTAATTATTTGTGGACCAAACTTTGGCTGTGTTGCCACATAAATTAGCCTACCACTGTTTAGGAGTGATGTAGAAGTGGTAAAATCAATGGATTTGTGTATGTTTTTTCCAAACTACAGTAACTTACCTTTTCTAAAAATACATCCACATTTCTGTCTGTTAATTAATAATGAACTATGATTGAGTAATGTAATGAAGAGTTTATACAAAGCCCCAGGAAACCAATTTTCTATTCAGCTACCAGCAGTCTTTTTCTTCTCTACTGCAGCTTTAGCATTTCTATGGTATGCCAGGTGGATACAAAATGTGGCTTTTATTTAAAGAGGATACCAGATATTTTTAATCCCTTCATACTTATTTGCTAATGAATTCCATTCCTTCAGATGCATTTTATCCCTGTCCTTGACTGTTAGAAATACAAGAAAAAAGACACTCTTGGTTAAGATATTCTCAAGTCTTGCAAAATAAAGAACATTGGAAGGTTTTGCAGAAGTCCTTTTTATTTTTTTAGCATCTCCAGGTGAGCTATGGAGATTAATCGAATCTTTCAAATGCATATTTGAGTGAGTATTTCAGCAATGCACTTTTTATTGCTAATAGCATTTAAAGGAAGTGCCATTATCCAGCACTGACACATTTGTAGCCAGTAATTAGCACACCAGCTGTTACCTAGAATAATATGTTTTCTTTAGGGCCCTGGAATTTGCTTTTCCAAGTCTCTTACCTGGAGCAGAAGTAGATCAGTGCAGAAGAGACTACAAGCACTGATCTTTGTTAGCAGTGGATGCCACACTGTGAAGCCAATAACTCGTTAATTTGTATTGTAGGTGACCTTTTCAGTTTGTGAATTATAATGAAGCAGATAGTATTCTTATTGAATTTAGCAAGGTATAGAATTACTTCCAGCTTCATTATTAATTTATTAATGAGCTATTTACAGTAATTGAGCATTAGAAACCAATAATACATAAGATGCAGTAATTACAATAAAGCATTCACTTCCAGTTTTTATACCTGAAAGGCACTTGCATATGACAATTGTTTGCATTATAGTAATATTTTGACAACAGCTGAAGAAATATCTTGAAAACTTCAAGCTAACACAAATAGCTGTAATTTAAGTATATCTTCTAGGCTTTATTTATTTTTTTGTGCAATTTGTATATATAAAAAACTGTAATATAGATTAAATCCTGTATCATATCCACTGTATGCAAATACAGACCCACCACAATGATTGCAATGATTGTGTCTTTCAAGCTTAAAAAACAAATAATATCTCTAAAAAAGTTCTCATCTAGAACAGTCATAGACCTGCAGCAATAAGCAGTGTCAACAAAACAGAAATGTAAGAAATCCATAAGGTTAAGAAAAATATTGTTTAATAAAAATATTAAGATGGAAAATAAAAACAAAGTACCTTTGTACTCATTCATTTATTAAATGTAGTGGGTTCTTTTTTGGAGTTCTAATAGGCTTGCTAGTGACTTATTAAACTTATTAAACTTTTAGAAAATGTTTGCTTTAGAAAAACAATTATATAATTTGCTGAAGGTGTAACTGTAAGGAAGTCATTTTTGTTTTCAAATGATTGGATTGACCTCACATTCAGAATGCCTTATACTAGTTCAATAGAATACTTGAAGCACAACACCACAAATGTTGTTGAATAAAAATGCCTTTATTTGGAACACTCGACAGTACCTGGATAAGCGACGTTTCAGGCTACAAACAGCCTTTTATCAAGCTTGATGAAGGCTGTTTGTAGCCTGAAACGTTGCTGAGTGAAAAAATTGCTTTCCTGAGCACACAAAGATGTTTATTTCATAAAGAGTAAGAAAAAACACTTCACATTTTGCCCAGAGGAAGTGACAGAGGTCAGCACTCTCAAGTTAAACTAGAATGGTATGAAAAATATACTAGGACTGGGAATAGAAACCCATAACAAGACTGACAGAAGAATGGCTACGGAAGGCAAAATCTATGACATTCTGCACACTTCAAACAAACCACTTTTGAAGGCTGTAAATAGAGCTTTGAAAAAACTCTTCAGTAATCTCTAAGGGGCATATTTATTATAGGTCGAGGTGAATTTGCAAATGAAAAAAATGTGAATTTTGAGCTATTTTTTGTGTACTTCGATTCAAATTTGAAAAAAATTAGAAAATTCGAATAATTTTTCATGTACTGTCTCTTTAAAAATTCGACTATTTGCCATCTAAAACCTGCGGAATTGCTGTTTTAGTCTATGAGGGGCCTTCTAGAACTAGAATTTGGAGTCAATTGGTGGACTTACATCTACATTTTTTTGGGAAAAACTACGAATCGAATTCAATCAAATGCGCTATTCCTTCGATTCGTACGATTCGAATTTGGCCGAATATGGACCTATTCGATAAAAAACGGACTTATTCGACCAAAAAAAAACTTTCACTTAATTTCGGGTGGTCTTTTTGAATTAGAATTTTGAAGTTTTTTCAATTCGAAATTTGACCCTTGATAAATTTGCCCCAAAATGTATGATTCATAAAGATATAGAACCAAAATACAAGGTGAACAGACTAGATACATTAAATGTATTATTAATGTATAACCTGTTGGTTATTCTGAAATGTGCTCATTTTAAAGGGGTTCCATAAGGCACCAGCAATCATCTGTACATTCTAATAGTTTTTTAATAGTAGAATGTGCCTAATGTAACTTTCTGCTTTGCGGCAGGTTAGGAAAAGTGTGAAGGGCTTTTTGGCTACCTGAGAGTTAGGGTACACTATCACAGATTGCTTAACTAAAGCACAATTTGAACACATGGTAAACATGCTTGTAATTACTTATACTGTATGTAGTATAATGGGCAGTGTCATTCTGTGTGGGCAGTGTCATTCTGTGGCTACTAAAGCAAATAAAGTTCTGTCTTGCATAAAAAAGGGCATTAACTCAAGGGATGAAAACATAATTATGCCTCTTTATAGGTCCCTGGTGAGGCCTCATCTGGAGTATGCAGTTCAGTTTTGGACTCCAGTCCTTAAGAGGGATATAAATGAACTGGAGAGAGTGCAGAGACGTGCAACTAAATTGGTTAGAGGGATGGAAGACTTAAATTATGAGGGTAGACTGTCAAGGTTGGGGTTGTTTTCTCTGGAAAAAAGGTGCTTGCGAGGGGACATGATTACACTTTACAAGTACATTAGAGGACATTATAGACAAATAGCAGGGGACCTTTTTACCCATAAAGTGGATCACCGTACCAGAGGCCACCCCTTTAGACTAGAAGAAAAGAACTTTCATTTGAAGCAACGTAGAGGGTTCTTCACAGTCAGGACAGTGAGGTTGTGGAATGCACTGCCGGGTGATGTTGTGATGGCTGATTCAGTTAATGCCTTTAAGAATGGCTTGGATACTAAGCTCTATAGTTAGTATAGGTATGGGTATATAGAATTTTAATTAAAAGTAGGGAGGGGTGTGTATGGATGCTGGGTTTTCATTTGGAGGGGTTGAACTTGATGTCTTTTTTCAACCCAATTTAACTATGTAACTATGTACCTATGTAACTATGTAACTATGTATGCACCCAAAAGCCACTGTGACTAAAAAGCTGCAGCATTTCACAAGAGAACAGTGTAACAACTCACCCTGGTGGTCTACTGGGGGGACAGCAGGGAGCCTGCCGCCCCCTCATCAATCTTCCTCAATGGCGCCGGTTCTCTAGTGCGAGCGCCTCTTCTTTAATTATAGGCGCAGGCGCGCTGGCGTAATTACGCCAGCGAATGCCGCGAAATTTAAATGTACTTAAAGGTACATTTTACATTTCCACACTGCCCGTTTTAGGACTTGTTTCCTGGTGCTGTTACCTGTTGCTATTCTGTTCTGATCCTGATTCTGATTACCTGTTTTGACCCCTGCCTGGCTTTTGACGATTCTACATTCTGTATCCTGACCCCTTGCCTGATTACCGACTCCGATTCTGCTTAACCCTCTGATTGACTTCCTGGTTTGACCCTTGCCTGCCTGACTACGTTTACTCTCTGCCTGCCTCGACCCGGCCTGATCTGACTACGATTCTGTCTAACACCTTGTACCACGACCTTCTGCCCAGAGACTTTTGCTTACAGTTGTGCCCCTTTGTCTGTCCAGAACCCCTCGCCTTGTACCTCTCGTTATTAAGACGTGGCGGCATCTGAGTAGCTGAGGGCTCCTCCCAAAGCCAAAGGCGGCTGCTACAAGCAGAAGCACAAGCCGAGACCAGGGTGCTTGGCATCGGTTCTGGGTTTAGGGTGCCAACCATTACAAACAGTAAGAGAATGAAAACACTGTGGCACAGCAAAGTCTACTGTACTGTACATTATGTGCAACCCTGTGACTAACCACTTGGCTGAAGTTCTTGTTAATGTAGAAATAGCTGAGCATATGTAGCAGCTGAAGCAAATAGAAATACTGGGAAGGCAGCGTGCAATTTAGCTTTACTCTGATTAGAATAGTCAGTTGCGATGTTATGGAAAGCAAAGGAAACACTAGACTAATGTAGTGGAAGAGAAGAGCAATAATGTGGAGATTTAAAAGCAAGCAAATAGAAAAACATCTTATGTTCTCTGTCTGCAGCTTTTTGTTAATTACAGATTTCGGAAACTCTTAAGAAAAACTAATTTAAAATACACGGGAAACTTTGTTAGATGGTTATAAAATTTTTTTTCTGACTATTTTATGTGAGGAAATGAAGCAAGAACTTTCAGGCACAAAACATAGCATTTTATCATTATGGGATAGTTGCCTTACTAAAAACAGTTTGTATGCCTTTAAATTAAGGATTACACATTCTATGCACTTTCTGTGAACATTCTATGGTAATTATATATCTATAAACTTCACTGTCTGACATTGCTGCTGTAGTAAAATTTAGCCAAATGATTAATATTCACACTGTGACATCGACTATTCTGCATGATGTTCACATTATGCTAAAGTTAAACTCTACATTTATTTTGCGTACAAAATGTCCTGTTCTGTTGATTTGAGAACCAATGAAAATAAAATCAATGACTTCTTCAATACCGGTCTTTAGCATAACGTCACCATTAGCCATTGTAACATTTCATTTTCTGCCAGTGGAGTGTTCTACCTGCATAATTTGTAATTACTGAGCCCTATATTTTCTATGTAAAATAAAATAATAATTGTATATGTATGTGTATTTTTATCCACATAGCACTAACTGTGCAGGTAGAGTTGTACAATAGAACAGACAGGGATCAATACAAAAGTGGGGACACAAATAGGAGTAAGTAATACAATTTACAGTGGTTGTTACTGCAGCATAAGTGCCAGGCCAGAGTCTTAGATTTCTAATTGCCCCATACAGCAAGCCTATATTTTTCAATATTGGGGGATATGCATGCTACAGCTAAATACCGTTGAAACTTATTATTCAAACACTTTAAAAGCCAAAAAGCGCAATGTTTTTCTCAATTCTCAATTTAAATGTTTAAATTTCTATGGGATGAAAATGTATTCCATTGCACAAAAATATTGTTTTGCACAAAAAAGAGTATGCCACCTTTTAGCAGCCTTAAACGTGAACTATGCACAGTGAAACTTCATAACACCTCAATTATGATGAATATTACTACACAAAATGCAAAATGAGGTTAATGTCCAGCAAATCAGTAGAGCAAGGGTTACACTCAACGCTATGTGGAAGGTATGAAGGAAAGATGTAGCTGAACTAAAACTGACATAGGCTACTGTGAATAAAAATTACGCCACAGGTTTAATACTCAAAATCCGGAATTGCAAATGGTAAATATGTCAGGACAGTTCAGCAAGAAGCTGTACACTGTGACACCATGTGGATGTGGCTAGTGAAGTTTAAGATGCCCCATCTTGGTCCAGATTCTGTACAGTAGAAATGATCAGGGAATATAAATCGAAGCCTGATTCGCTATCCAACTGAGGTCCTTCACTTTAGGCAGACTCAGAGCCTAGGGGAGATAGGTCATAGGCCTGTAGGCTAATAACAGAAATATATATTAAGTGACTAGATACATAGGCATCTGCCCAGCAACTAGAGATATAAGGAAGTTTAGGGATTTAAAGCCATAGGGACTTAGTAAAGTCATAAGGATAACTTTGTTTATTAATGGCATTATGGAGGAGTGCTGGGGGACCAAGAAACAGGTTGATGATGTGAAGAGTTCAGAGGCCAATTGGGAATGAATCCAAGAAGGAGGCGGTGTGCAAAACACCAACACAGTGGCCAGAAACACCATAACGGAAAAAGTACAAGGGAGACCTCCACGGCATGAATAAAAAAGTGATTTTGATCCTGGCACAACTAATGTATTTTTTTGTACCTTTTCTAAGATGTTATATAAATCAGTTACATATTTCCCAGAAAGGTCTGATATTATCATTAAAACTGCTGATAACGGTCAATATAACAGGTAGGATTCAGTTTCCAAATTCTTCACTATTATAGCTGTAAGATTCAGTAGGTGTCTGTGTTACACCTCATGTTCATAATCCAAGGAACATAGTTGAATCAAAACAGCTGCAAAGTAATTTTAAACTACAATTTGTTTATTTAGCAATGTAGTTTTGATTCAACTATTTTCCTTGGATTCTGCTGAGGGTGTAGCTGGAGTAGTCTTAAATTACACATTATAGAATAGGGTTTATGCAATTGTCTAACACTATGTGCTACCAACAATTACATTTTTTCCATGACAATTTTTTCACTATTAGTGTGCAAAGCCTATATGCAAGATGCAGGTACAGAGGCTGTTAGAGGTTGCAATGCACTATACAATGGACCTTCAGTTGAATTTATATTATTTCCACTGGCCTTCAGTTTAAGAACTATCTTAAATTTGAGAACCATTTTTTCCTCCAGCTCCTTGGGACTTTCATAAGCTCTAATGTAGCCCCTTCATATAACAATGCATTTATGTTTCAGTATGAAATACAGCATATACATATACATAGTCATAGAGAATTCACTGTATTTCATATTTTGTAAATTACAAGGAAAGTTAAAAGGAACGTATCATAGTGTTTTTTCCTACCAACCATGGCCTGTAATATCCTTTTTGACCTTTAGCTTACATTTTCAGTTTCTCCTTTTAAAATCTCACTCATAAACGGAGGGGAACTTTTCTGTTTGGGGAGTCAAATTTTGCTGATACAACTACATTTCAAGCTTAAGGCACAATATCCCAAAAGCAATTTAGTTGCATACTTTGTGAGGAAGTCCGTAAGGTCTTTAATCCATCAAAAATGACGCTAACATGGTCGCTAACGGTTGCAATTGCCTTTTTTTTTTCTTTTTTTTTGCTAGCGAAACATATTATACTCCCCCCTTAGGGAGGGGCACTGCTCACATGAAAATCAGTCATGAGGAATATTACATTTGCACATTTTCGCCAAGCAAAGGTTTAGCATTAGCACTTGCTCTGGAGTTTCGTTAAACATTTTCCCCAAAAAAGGTTTTGTGATTGTGAAATTTTATTACATCCACTGCAAACGTTCACAAAAACTATTTGGTTGCAAAGTTTGCGAAGAAGTTGTTGAGGTCTTTAATCAGTCAAAAGGATGCAAACATGGTTGCTAATGTTCACATCTTTGCCCAGGTTTTTTGCTCTAGCAAAACATATTACATTCCACCCATAGTCTCTGATATTTGCATTATTGTAATATTTGAGAGAAAAAATTATTAACTTGCTAAAGAAATACATTCTGCTTGTTTCTAAAAATTAACATAGAAGTCAAATCATTTAATACAGCATCTGAAAAATTTTACAATTTCTATTTATAAAGTGAAGACCCATTATGAAGAAGTATTTGCTCAATGATATTATGTTTAGCAGTCCAACATGTTGCCTTAAGCCTTCCAAGACAGATGTATTTACAATGGTATTAACAAGAGACATGGCAGAATAGACTCAGAGTAGAAGTTGCCTTCTGGGCACCCATCATATTAATGGAATGGAAAGTAAGGACGGAAACTCAGACATACAGCATGAAAATCAAACAATTAATATCAAACAAACAAATAATTAAAATATGGCTAATAGCCGAGAGCTGAACCACAGAATGCTGAACGAGAAACTGGAAAATAATTTTAATGAGGTTTTTTAAAAATACAATCTTAAATTCACATTTTGGTAGAGGTTTGGAGTAAATATATTACAGAGGCTAAAAGTAATAAAAGAACCATTTCCCCGCTCACGTTGTACTAAGTGCAATATTAAATGAGGCCCCCGGGTTACTAGTACAGGTGCACCCAAGGCATAGTTTTAAAAAAAAAAAAAAATTGTCACTTCAATGAATATGTATAATGGGTTTGATTGTTAAATGTCATGGCTTCCGTTGACAAAATTTCAATATGATATATGTGTTAATGCATTAGAATCTTATAAAACTTTTTTTTAATAATTTGCAGTGCTGGGAGTCCTGCGTTCAGTTCCAACCAGGGAATTATATAGAAGGAGGTTGTATGTTTTTCCTGTGTTTGAGTGGGTAATTTTTACGCTCTAAAACATACAGGCTATTTAAAAGCTTACTGTCATAATTTTGATATTATGGATGTATTTGTTTTTAAATTCTAGTACACTATCCTGTGTCATTTTACCTCACTTCTTCCTGTTACAGTTAGTGTTGTAGTATTTCTGGTCAGGTGATCTCTGAGACAGCACAGATAGAATCACGAAATGGTGGTTCAAGCAAGGCAATATTTATGTAAATATATATTCCAGTTTGGTAAGATTCTTTAAAGGGGACCCGTCAACCAAAAAAATTATTCATAATCCTATTTTATCACATCAGTCAAGCCAAATTACCTTTAATTACACTATATAAATTATTCGAATCTTGTTTCCTCCAGTCTGGGAATTCATATTTACAGCAAGCAGGCAGGAGCCATTTTGTGGACACTGTTATTAAGACAAGCCTTGCATCAGCTCAAAATCTTGTTTGTGCTCCGGAATGAGGGACCTGATGTCCAACCCCATGCACTGGCTACACAATTAAATGGGAAAGAGAGAGTCGGAATGTGGGTAGAGCAGTGCTTTCTAGGAAGTGCTGAATGGAAAGTGAAAGTAATTGTCTGCCCCGCCTTTATGCCCAGGACATAGAGGAGGGGCAGACAATATTTGATTGACAGCTGAGATGTTAAAATTAGCTTATAACAGCTATGAATGCTTTAATAAAAAATAGAAATTGGATTTCATGTTTAATTTGAAAAGGACTTTTATTATATAGCTTTTTGTGTCTGGGTGACAGGTCCACTTTAATATGTCATTCAATTTGATATAAACTATCTGTTGCTTAAGTATTCATTTTGGGGGAATAGTTTTCCTTTAATCACAGGCCAAAAATACTGTTTATAAGTGCATTAAAAACACAAGTGGCTGCTGTGGAATTAAGTCTGCCATGTTACAGAAACAGCCTATGATTAAGGGGTGTTCCTGAAATGCGTAAGGCTTTATTCCACATTGTATTTTTAATGGACTAACAAACAGTGGTTTTTATTTTTTGAGAAGGTGTGCTCTGCAGTTTTTTCATTTTTGAAGCGTAAACTCTAAACAACCCATTCGGTTTACAGATGAGATAAATTGTAACTTACAGACACAGCAAATACCATCTGTACCAGCAGCAATTCCAGCATTTTGACACCCAAGAATTATAGTAAAATATAAAATACTTTTAAAAAATGAATTTCAACACAGGATTATGACTGAGAAGCCCTATTAACCATATAAAGCACTACATATCATAGTGGCCATATAAAAATAACAATATTATAACAATAATATTAATATCTGCCAAAGGCCAACACGCCTTAGGCTAAGATGATATATTAACATTATTACTTTTCTGCTTTGAAATTGGGCATCACTTTGACCCACTTGGTGATGGTTTGCAGCATTTATGCAGTTAAATGCCTGTGCTCTAAATTCAGTCCAGTCTGGCCCCTGACTTCAATAGGACTTGCAGGTATGAACATTGCAGGTATGAACATTGCAGGTATGAACATTGCAGGTATGAACATTGCAGGTATGAACATTGCAGGTATGAACATTGCAGGTATGAACATTGCAGGTATGAACATTGCAGGTATGAACATTGCAGGTATGAACATTGCAGGTATGAACATTGCAGGTATGAACATTGCAGGTATGAACATTGCATGTATGAACATTTCAGGCAGAAAAATTATCATATCTGCATTTCATGCATCCCCCATAGAAGCTACTGGAAGCTGTAAGAGGCAGCAACAGAGAATCTGTTATATGTAACATTAGCCGAACTCCATTAAAGTTACATGCTCACCAAGGTGAGTGGAAGATTTAAATACCAATTAACAACAACCTTTGGCAGAGTAACAATCTGAAACCAGAGATTTACTATAAATACAGCTTGTTTGATTAGTCCCCATATAGAAAAAAAAGTAATATAAAAAAAACTCAATACACTAGGTAAAAGTAACATCTCTCTCTGTATTGATTTCATAAAAGCTTGTAAAGTTGATAAAACAAAAGTGCTGAGAGCAGCTGGAAATATACTATGGCTGGGTGCATAATTGCATCAATGCGTGGCAGCAAGAAGCACAAAACAATTTATACAGCATCAGTTCTGCCAAATTTAGTAAACAGAAAACAGTTATTGGAAGAGAGAGACTGAAAATCATTTTAGTTAATAATTTACACAATTAATATGTATTGAACAATATTAAATTGTAGTTGACTGGGCTTTACCAGTGCTGGGTGAAATGTTCCAATATAAGTCATTCATAAGTGAACCAAGAGAACAAGGAGTTATAAAGTAACATTCCGTCTTCTTTTTATTTACAGGCCATTTTTCTGTACCATCTGTCCTGTGACCCTAGAGTGTGCATTCACACTTTCACACAAAATTGTTGTGTTATTATTTATCATTATCTATACTTTGGCCCTGCAGTGTGCCTTTTTGCAAAGGAGCATATACTTTAAGAACACAGACTTTTTGAACTGCGTCAATGTGCCCTCCGTACTGCATTCATTTTATCGTGTAGCAAACAGTGTTGGGCGAATTTTGCTTCACCGTAAAATTAGCAAATTTCCTGCAAAATTCCCGAAATGGTGAAAAATTCGCAGAAAAAATTGTGAAAAACAAAATTGACGCCCGTGTCCAATTTTGGACGCACGTGCGAAAAGTCACTAACGTCAATTTTGACAATGGCGTTAAAGTCAATGGGCGTCCAAATAGTGTTGACGCATGGTGATTTTGACGCGAGCTACTTTTCGGATGTGCTTCAAAAAAATTTTGCCACATGCAAATATACGCTGACAGATTTTCCAGGGAGATTTGCAAATGTATTCGCCGGCAGTGAAATGCGGAAATTTGCCACGAATTTGTGACACACAAATTTATTCACCCATCACTAGAAGCAAATGATGTTTTAGTGCAAAAATACAATTGAGATTTTGCATTGCACATATTTTCATAAATGAGCCTTTATGTGTATTTGTCCCCAAAAGCATAACTTGTATAGCTTGTCAATATGTATCGAGGAACAGTGTGGTTATGTTGTTCTCTTTTAGCATATTTCAATTTATTTTTACTGTGAGGATGGTGTCTGCCCAGCTAAAGAGCAATAGTGATGGGCAAATCTGTCCCCGTTTCATTTCACAAAAACAGCGAAAAAATTCATGAAATATCGGAAATTTTAATTGAAGTCAATGGGCGTCAAAATGATTTTGATGCACGGAAATTTTAATACGAGCGACAATTTTTATAGGCACGACTATATTGTCCACATGCATTAAAGTCAATGGGTGTACGAATAATTTTGACGCGCAATAATTTTAATGCAGGCAAATTTATTTGTGGGCGGCAAAACTCAGAAATTTGCCACAAATCCGTGCCTGGGAATTTATTCGCCCATCGCTAAAGAGTAACATATAATCATAAAACAGGACAACTTCTGGATATGTTTGGAGCCCTAAAATTAATTTGCTGTGGGGCCCAGTAACATCTATTTCCGCCACTGCCTGGAAATGTTGCCTATGGCTGTACTGCCCATGCATAGGGTGCCCGTGTTTATTGTATCCACATATAGATTGTTCTGGATATGGTGGCAAAATAAGAATTTGGGGGAGTTGGATCTGGGTGCATGTATAGATGTGTTTATGGTAACTGGTTGTGTGGTTGTTGTGGTATAACTAAAGAATAAAAATAATGCCATGCTGCTTGTGTTGGTTGAGTGGACCCTTGTGTATGTACAGAAGAAGTAGGAGATTGTCAGCTTTTAACTTTTAGAAGAACCTATTTGCCTACATTATAAAGTTGACTATAAGATACAGCCAATTTTTAGACATAGAAATAAAATAGAAATAAATGCTAGTGCATTTATTTTAAATGTAGCCAGTGTAAATATACTATGAACTGCAAAATATGACTTGGCCAGAATATGTTAGCTCATATGCCATAACCAGGCCCCACTGTGCATGAGTCCTCCATTCCCTATTGGTGTATTAAATCCCATGACATTTAGGGGGTTGATTACTAAAGTCAAAAAAAATCTGGTGCAGGAAAAGACAATAAAAAAGTAAAAAATTCCAAATTGTACATAAACTGTTTTTTTCTGATTATGGACAGAAAAACCACACATTTTTCAGATTACTGTACAAATCCAGGGCAGATCATGATATCTTCCAATTGTAAACGGGACATCTATGATTGACTTCTACATGACCTCGACAGGTTAGAGATGGAGTATTTTTTTTATTTGGACTTTTAGCAGCCTTGGGGTTTAACAAATCTCGGAAAAAAAAAATTGCTACGAAAAAATTTGAATTTTCCATTTAAAAGTCCAACCAGAAAAAATTGGACTTCCGTAAATAACCCACTTAGTCCTTAAACCCCTTTAAGCAGCATTATGCACACATGCACACATGCACACACACACACTGTGGGGGTTATTTATCAAAATGCGAAAAGTTCTCACTATTTTCTGAAAACTACTCCGACCAAATCCGCACAGACTTTTCCCCCACTATTTATCAATAAATTGAAAATTGAAAAAATCATAAGAAAATTTGAATCCTTTGGATTTTGCGCTTGAAACCTATGATTTTTTTCATAAAATCTCCCAAAAGCTACGTTTTTTTTCAGAAACCCAACGTAACTCAGAAAATCTTCCAATTGTTAACGGGACATCTGCCATCGACTTTTACGTTCTAAGTTCTTGGCAGGTCTGAATTGGAGTACTTTTTTCATCTAAATTTTAAAACCATCGAACTTTAATAAATCCCGATAAAAACCAAGTTTTTTCTCTGAAAAATTTGTAGTTTCACCTTTAAAAGTTCAACTAGAAAATTGTATAAAATTAATAACCATATCGTCAACATATTTCTGTGTTAAAACCAGCAATGATTTGAAGATATTCAGTGCTCCTCATCTGTAGAATTTACAGAATTAGGAAAACACTGTTCAGTTACATTGCCTTTCCAGCTTTATGCATTTCTATATATTTGACAGTGCTCTTTGCAGGTAGTCAATCTGCCAATGGCTCCCACACACCACCACCTGTTTTATTTATACGACTTGCTGTTCTCTGCTGCTTTGGATACAGTTATTATCATTTAATCCTTAGCGGCATGTTATTATACTCTTGTTGTGTGTGTTAACCAAGTAATTGAATAAGCAGGTACTGTTCCAAATCTAATTGCATTATTAATACACCAATAATGTGTTTGAAATGTTTCAGTTTACCTAAACATCTTTTGTACTTCCTTGTTCCAGTATGCCACCTTCCTCCCTTAATTAAAATAAAAGTAAACACCAAAGCTTTCAGTTTTTTAAATGGATGTTATTATGAAAGGACAGCACATGCATACACCGATGGACACACTACTGTTTTACATGGCTTCCATATATTCTCAATACCCTGTTGTATATTTCCAAATTGAATGTCTTGGGGAAATGTATGCACAGACTGAATAAAGTCAATTTATACATCCACATTTCTAATTAAAATTCCTTATTTGTATTTATCTATTTTTTATACAGTATATGTTCTGTGAGATTATTGTTCTGTACATTCTTACTAATATTTTATTTCTTTCTTTTCTTTTCAAATACTTTTTTTATTGAAATATTACAATAAAACAAGTCGACTGTTTAACAGCATGTAAATATATGTGCAGTTTCATATTCCAAATAAATAACATTCAGAATTTTACATGAGCAATAAACAAATATTGTTAACTATTTTCATCTTTCTCATTTATTTATTATTCACTTTTGCTCAAAAACACGGATTTTAAAATCCAGATAGAGTTAGTAAATACAATTTAACAATTATGTGAATGGAGTAACAACTAAATTCTATTCCTGAATTATTAATCAACCTTCCCCATAAGTTTATGAATAAATTCCTTTTTGTTGTCATTTAAAGTTTCACATAAATTGACCATCTCCTTTTTATTTTATTTCTTAAAGAAAAATCTTCAATTCTGAATCTAATAACTTCTTGAATACATACACTATGCAAATATGAGGGTACATCTTTCAATCTGGGAGCTTTCCCTGTTATCCAACATAAAAATATAGACTTTATAGTGGCTGGCATTAGTAATTGACAGAAATCAAGAATTTCAGCTGAGGAATTGACAAAAAAAATCATTATTAATTATTAGAGATGAGACATTCATGTCTAAAAGTATATTCTAGACTCAGTTTAATATTTATATTAATTGAATCCTTGATGAATTGTTTACTTTTCTCCCATAGATTTTTTTTATCATTGGAAATTACCAAATATAATAATAAAAAAAAGTCAACGTTATATTCTTGACTTTGAGGAATCAGGAGAATTTAGAAATAATAACCCATAGCCCAGATGAATAAACCTAAACTATTGTTCTCTCCAACCCTCTGAATTAACATATTTTTTGAAATTTTCAGAAGTTGTATCAACTCCCAAGAAAATCTCCAGATTTCATTTTCGAGTTCTTTATAGTTCTTGAATGTTCTTATTCAATATGTCTCAATGTTTTAATTTTTGATTTAGCATTTATCAGTTGTAAGACGAATTTGCAAAAAAAGAAATGTAATGTCTCTTTATATCGATTCACTGCGTAAACACTAGCTGCAGAAACAGCAATATATTTGGACTAGGTAAACAGGCAAGTATGGAAACACAAAATACATGGATTAGTAAACTATCCATTTGATCACTATATCACTAAATATCTACCAGAGAGCCAAACAGCTGATTGTTTTATGGTGGCTACGTGAACGTTGGTTCAGTGGTGCAAAAAACAGTCAAAGGCATTTATTGCACCAGTTTTGCTAAATATTTTCCTGGTTAATTGCACATGCTGAAGTTGCCTTGCAGCAGCATTATGCGACCCGATCTTCACCAAGAACTGACCCATTTCCCAGCCACCTCCTACCATCAGGCCTTTGAAGGGCATCTACTGCTACTCATGGAAATTAGAAGCCACTTTCTGCTTGAACCATAATCTGTCTCTCTTGGACCTTCTGCAGGGTTTATTGTATCCAGTGCTTTAGGAAATATATCTGTTATGTTCACAGGGGAAGTTGTGCAGGACTCACAGGTTATGCTTAAACAACTGGTTTATTAGCGCTCCAACATGGCTAATTTTGTACACGCATTTCAAGAAGGAAGTATATCAAACCATAGAGCGCAAAAGAGAAAATTAAGATAGAAAAGCACACCCACTAGAGAGAATGAAAGAGCATTTTGATAAGCAGCTCCCTCTAGTGGTACACAACAATATCCAAATGTAGTGCTGTTTTTAGGCATTTGCTCAAATATTTATATTCATATGCAGAGTATATTTGATATAACCACACTAGTATTAGGCAATTCACTTCTAGGTGGGAGGTCACTTGTTACTTTATTTTTAACTTTGGTAAGAAACACTAAAATAAAAAGCCATGCATAGGAGTGCAATAGCAGTAATACATCTGCTGCCCAAGTTATTCTGAAGCTAATTATATCTGAGCAAAGCAAATGAAGTGAAAAGAGAATTAATGGAGACTAGCTCACTCCCACAAACTAATGAGGCATGCATCGCACCGATAGCTCCTCACAATGAAAAATTAACCCACTCTGCAGGGAAAACAGTGTTCAAAGTTGTTAACAGATAACCTTTTAAACAAAAGCCCACAGGGAAAGAAAATGAACATTGGTGCATTAACACACTCACGCTGCTTAATGCTTTGTGTATAACAGCAGGTTGTCTTCTTTTCCTATAGAAACCTGAATCCTTTGAAATTAATATTTTCTTTACCCTTACAGTTACTTCAGTCTAATAAAAGGGCGACCTAGCAATGACAAACAAATCTCTGTTGGATTTTAAATTTTTATTACTGGTGTTGACATCCATTCACCCCATATTTGTTTTTTTTTCATGTTTCCTGTCTAAAAGGTAACATCAATGAATGTATTTCTGTTTTGATAAGTTCTAGCAACTGTTTGCAAAAACATGCATTTGTTATTTACTCAGTATATAATAAGAGCAATATTATAGTCATTTGCAATGGTATAATGAACACATCCAGATGTATACTTAATTGATATTTGCACAAACTTAAATTAACATTTTGGAGGCAAAAAACAGATGATGCTGGTTATACCATATCTGTCTATAGTGATGTAGTTTTGTTTTGCAAACACAAGCCAACACATTCTTATACACATATTCCAACAGCTGTATCCCTTGATGCATTGGTTATAACATCAAAATGTAAGAATTGTAATAGAAACAAGTTATTTTTTGCCACAATTTGCACATACAGCTATGTTTTTCAGAAATTGTAAGATGCTAGGGGTCGAGTAGAAAACTTTAAGGGGAAATGTTCTGCTAAGAAGAATACAGTGCCTGTAAATCTTTAAATGTGAGGTACAGAGGAGAACATTTACTTCCCAAGATTAATGAATTGTGTTGCTTGTGTAAGTGAAGCCTTTGCTTTATTACAGATTCCACCCTTATTAATCTTGAGTCTTCCCTGTCTTGCACATTATGTTTTCATATGTACCATTCTTTCAGACTTCTTAAATATCATCAGTCATTCTGCATCAGAAAAGTATAATAGTTACAGAGATGCACATTTTACTACAGTATAAGCAGTATATAATATGGAGTAATATGGAGTATATAATGATTGAGTGCGGCTAATAGTATAATCCCACTTACAGACTCCACCATCTCGTCTATCTGTCTATAATGTCCGTGGTAAAGAGTAATTATTCATAAAACTATATCCCAGAAACTTCTAAACATAAAAGTCATAAGTGTTTTTGGTAGTATCACATACATCACAAAATTTAAAACCAGGGTGATCCCACCCTATCCTGCTACAGCCAATCAATAAGATTGACCTCACCTCTATCTCGTTAAGGTTACACCTTCACAGGGTACTAGTATTCATACCATTACTCCTATTGTATATATGCAGGTATAATGTTAGCTGGTCTGTAACTTTTACAGTTTTTAATAATAACATACTAAAGTCTGATTATTTTGAACTAAGAGCTATATTGGTTTTACACAGGTATATGATATGTATGCAGATGTTGTACAGGAGCCATCCTTTAGATAGTATTATGCACAGTATATTTAAATAGCTCATTTATGCTGGCTAATTTTTTTCTTTACAAGAGCTTTGTCTGGTGTAAAAATGCATGTATTCGCTGTGTTTGTGGCACCCCAATAAACAGGGAAGTCCCCCAAAGCAAATAATTCAATGGTCAGTTAGATATTTCTAAATATCTCTCCTTTATCTATGGGACCTTGCTTGCTTGTTGTCACCCCATTAGTAAGGCTTGAAACCCAACTTTCTAAAAAAACTATTTTTATCTGCATCTACAAGGGATTGCTATATATTTGTCTTTATTATTTCTTCCTCATAATAATTACTAGGAGTAAAAAAAATATTAACACTTTACTATACATCATGGGACCTAGGGTTTTCCAGATAATGGATCTTTTTGTAATTTGGATCTGTTAAGTCTACTAATAAATAATTTTAACATTAATTAAAACTAATTGCCTCAAATAAGGATTCATTATAGCTAAGCTGGGATCAAGAACAAGGAATATTGCTGGTTTAATGCATATATTACTACTTAAAATATTAAGGCCCACATATATTCATTACAATTTCTAAATAATACATCTTCTGCCATGTAAACTTTGTATTTCAATGAATAATAAAAATGTTCCTCATCTTGCTTGAACTGTAATATTTTAAGGAAAAAAAATGTATAGCCGGAAAGATATGTAAATGTTTCCTGATAAGTAATAGATCCCAATGCAGAGACTGCAAGCATTGCATGTTTGTCTACAACTGAAGCTGCCTAGCAAGCTGAGATCAAGTAAGGAAAATGTGAATGCCCCTCCCTCAGCAGCCCATCTAAAAGTGCATTTACCTAGGGGGTTATTTATTTAAACTTTTTTTTTCTTCTCATTTTATTCTTGTTAAAAATTTGACCAAACTCCCATCCAAGAATATCCTTAATTTACTAAAAAATCTGAATGAAAAAATGTCGTACCCTCTTTGCATTGCACCAGATGAGCTAACAAAGGTGCAACCAGCAAAGGGGTACAAACCACATCTGCACTGCAGCAGTATTAAGTAATCTTTTGAATTTTATGCCTAAAAGCACAGCAATTGTTATTTTATTATTAACATGTATTTATATTGCGCTAACATATTGCACAGCGCTGTAAAGTAAATGTGTTTGTACAACACAGCTAGTGATGGGCCAATCTGTCCAGTTTTGCTTCACAGAAAAATTTGTGAATTTACCGTGAAATTTGCGAAACATCAAAATATTTGCGAAATGCAAAGTCAATGGGTGTCAAAATAATTTTGACAATTTTTATACGCACGTCTGTTTGGTAAAAAAAAACATGGGCATGCCAATAATTCTGATGCGCGACAATTTTTATGCGCACACCAATTTTGACACGTGTCAATTTGTTTTTTACGGAGGTGGATTTTTCGATGCCGAATTGTCGCCGAAGATTTGCTTAAGGCGAAACACAGAAATTTGTCGCAAATTCGTGTCTGGCGAATTCATTTGCCCATCACTAATCACAACCAATACCAGTACAAAAGGTGAGGAAGGCCCGGTTCAAAAGAGTTTACAATCTAAAGGGAAGGGAACAAGGAGTGGTAAGTGGGAATAAGGAGTGGTGGGAGTGATAAATTAAGGTCAACTGTAGCTCACCAATACCATTTTGTTCTGTAGGTTATCCTGCAGGGGTATCTATGGTGTTTATACAAATGGCCTGTAGATGTCACTGTGCTCAAGACTTATACTGTGCATACTTACTATACAGCTTGTGGTGTTAGAGCTGAAGTTACTGTTGTGTAAGTAATGGTTGCATGAGTCTGCTAATAAAGCACTGTTATACTCTACACATCCTCGGCTATCCAAAACATAACAGTATCCTGTGTCCACACCCCAAATGACACGATCAAAAACTATAGTAGGATGCAGGACAAATCCAAGGCAGTAATCTTCAAATGCAAAGTGCTTTATTGGGGAAAATTACAAACTACATGTTTCACTTGATAAATGGGCTAGCCCGGAACATGTAGTGGAGCAATTTTCCCCGATAAAGCACTTTGCAGTCAGAGATTACTACTTGGATTTGTCCTGCATCCTACTATTTTTTTTTGAAAGTGTGGGAGTGGGCAAGATCAGAATTAAGTGGGTGAGAGATGTACTGTATGCACCTGCCATACCTAAATGAGCTCTTCTATATGTTTAAATGACATAGTTATGTTGCACAAAGAAAATACATAAATCACATTTAAGAGACTCAACATGTTGCACATTACATGCCTCAATAGCTTCAGTAGAACAGAGATGTAGAATATGTGAGCTTCACATCAGTAAAGTCCACTATTTCCAGCAATGGGTGGACACTAAAGTTTCTATCTGTTATCAGAGTGCCTTTATTCACATTATAACCTGCTGATTCCTGACATTTTGGGCCGATTCAATTCAATGAGTCAAATGATTTTGTGAACATTCTGCCATTTGCTTATGGATGATTAACACATTCTTATATTTTTTACAGACCAACAAACAAAAAACAACCACCACCCATGGGACAATCTTGTTTTGTAGCACAAAAAAAGCAACTTGGCCAAAAATAAAAGCACATGTTCCAAAACTTTAACAATGGATGCTGTTGCAAGTGACACTCCTAATCTATCAGAAAGAGAAAAGCCATTTGTCCCTCATCCTGAAAATGTAAGTGAGGGACATGTTGTCATGACCACCACAAAGCGATCCTCCTCCATCTTCCTCTTTCTTTGCGCGGCTGCATATGCGCAGTAGAACGAAAAGCTGAACTAAAAAGTCATTATTTCGTTCAACTGCGCATGTGTCTGCCCCGGGAAATTTGAAGAAAGAAGAAGCAGGAAGAGGATCACTCTGTGGTGCTCACTGGTATAACCCGGGGCCAGTGCATTTTTCTGCTGATAGGAGCACCCGGGGGTTTCAGGTAAGTCAATATAATCAATTGGGGGTGCCTAACATTTGGCACCCCAAGTGCAAGATGACTTTCCTTCTCCTTTAAATACTGAAACAGCAAACACTGCATTAGAACAAAATAATCCAAGAGCTTTATTGAGTGTTTCTACAAGCCCAAATATTGATGTTGTTGATAATGCAACAATCTGTAGGGAAAAAAAATGTAGACAATACAAGTCATCCTGTAAGTGAAGTAGAATGTGAGGAAGAAGAAGTCCTATCATATGTTGATGCTGTATTTTCAGAGGAGTCATAGGAGAATCATGAAACATCAGTGGGTGACCATTCTAAAGGTGTGCTGGATCCATTCCATGTATCGGAAAAGGCATTCCAATCTTTCCACAGTTCCTATGTGGAAACACAAATAAGATCAAAATATCAAATAAAGTTTTATCCTCAGTTCAGTAACAAGATACACAGTTCTAAAAGCTGTTACTGATCACACCTCACAAATAAAACAGGTAAAAAACAATAAAAAATATAGTGTAGAGTTCTTGTTAAACATACACCTTCAGTGTATTCACATTCACCCTTATCAGTGTTGAAAATTCCCAATACAGGACCTCAAAGTCCAAGTGATCCTATCAAACATACATACATCAAATATAGTGAATCAATGTATTTAGAAGAAGGGGAACTTTATAGCTGTAAGTCTGATATCCACGCACTAAACATGGCTAGTTTTGATAGTCGATTATACTCACATTGAATATGTTTCACTCATCAAATCGCTAAAATCACTTCTGATTTCCTTTATGGTCAATAAAGAATAACATGTGCAGAAATGTTTTATATATTTTAATAAATTAAAGTATTGCACTCACAGATTTCCACTCAAAAATTGCATTTAAATCAAGGAGTTTCCTCGCATCTTCATCTGCTGTAGTATCCCCACCGTTACTCAGTCTCTACTGCGCATATCCTTGTTCTGCATTTGCAACGCGTCACAGATGATGTGTTTAGCCAATGAGGCTTCTGCTAAGAGCGATGACGTAACTCCAAAAATATCCGCTCTTTATTGTCCTGCAACGTTGAAATTCGCAACTTTATCAATTTGCGCACAGTGTTGGAATTCACACAATGTTGAAATTCACAACTTTATCAATACACCCATAAGTTCGCATTTCCTAAAACTTTATCTGTACTAATTACAATGAGCAACATACAGAATATATAAAACAAACTATAAAAAAAATATAAAACAAATAAAACTCCCACTTTGTTACAAATCCTCACAAAGATCATTACAAAAGTTAACGACCAAAGTTTTCATTGTTTGCTTCCTTTTTGAGCAATTTCATACTTCAACAGCTTCTTCTCAAAGTTTCCACAAAAATGGCTTTTGCAAACATGTGTAGTATATGTAAAAAATGTTTGCACTAGCAAAGCATTTTTTTGCACCAAATTTGTAAATTGTAAACAAAATCATATAATTTTTCTGGATTAAGCGTTCCAAACCTACTATTTTTTTCATAAAATCGAAGCTAAGATTTTTTCTGAAACCCAGCACAACTCAGAAAATCTGCCAGTTGTTATCGGGATATCTGTTCTCAGCAGTACTTTTTTCATCTAACTTTTAACACCATCGGACTAATAAATCCAGAAACAAATCAAGTTTTTTTCTCTGAAAAATGGTCTTTTCCCCTTTAAAAGTCCAACTAGATTTGTAGCTTAATAAATAGCCATAGCCCGAGAGCCCTGACTAAGTGCCCTTAGGGGTGCGAAACGTGTAGGGTAGATGGTGATGCTGATATACTTTTAACTTTTTTACAAATACAATTATTTTTTAACTGAATTCCTTTGGTCCTGTGGATCCATTTGAGTGCCGGTCAGCTCTGCTTCCATATTCGTTGCTTAATAAATAACCCCCTTAACGTTTTAGACTGCTAATAGGAGGCTTTCAAGCTCAACAGGTCTTAAAGACTCTGACAGCAGCCTTATCTGTCAGCAACCTTAACTGTCTATACACCTTCTAACTCAGGTTGCTGAAATTTCAAGTCTCAAGTCTAAAGAAAATTTAAAAATCGCTATAATCATTAAAATATAGAATGAATGTAAAATACAAAAAGTGCTCAGAGAAGCACCCTGAGTTTTAGGGTTTAAGGGTTTTTTAAAATATCTTTGAACTGTTTAATAAGAATCTGGCTGCACTGTTGGTGGCCCAGGCTATGTACTATATGTTTTTTGTAGATTAAACCGAAGCACATCAGTAAAGTAGGCTCCTAAAATGTCTTACACCACTTACAATCCAAGTCACATAAATTAACCTACCATATAGCAGTATTCAGTGTGAGTCTGATCAATGCCATGCAGATTTCTAATAATTATTATGTAAACAAACATGAAGAAACCTTGGTAGTTTGCCTCTTTAACTCTAAGAAACTTACATATGCAGTGGCTTAACTTGGGCTTGTAGGACCTGTCCACAAAAAAATCTTCAGAGGGGGCCCAAACAGTTCCTCCTCCCCAGGCCCCCCTGCAGCAGACCCTGCTGTCCAGGCCCTCCGGAGGTCTGCAGTATAGCTAGTTACAACACTGGACATGTGCAATCATCCCTGGCAAAGACAAACTGCAGACATGAGTAAGCATGAAATGCCTTGTAAATAAATACCACTGGTTTGTTAATTATACCCAGTTAATTATACTCCATGATTATGACAAAATCATGCAAAATAAGTATAGACTATTGTAAATACTTTATACGCAAACAAAAAAGAGTTGTACCAGACAAACAGTTAAGAACAACGGAAGATTATCCAAGGCCGTGGGATCTGATTTAATGTGTTCTCTAAAAGGCTAGACAAAAGGGAAGAGACATCCTTTTAAGCACCCACACACGGCAACGTTCATTGTATGTAGGAAAGTTTAATTTTCATTTTCTTACAGCACTTTTCAAAATACTGTTACATTGCACCTTTCTTTGTTATTATCTTCCCCAAATGGCCCCCCTATGATAGCGATCGCATCCATCAGCTTGCGTTGTATTACATTTACTTTTTGACTGATGAATTATCAATGATGCATTGTTTTGAAAAAACCTACACATGGGACAAGAAGCTTATTATAATAACTTTCCTGAATCTCATAAATCCAGAGGCAGAGCAAATAAAAAATCCATCTGGTGAGCTGGTAATATTTTATTTATGAACAAAATATAGTTTTCTTTCCACGTTTTAAGCCAAATCACTGCAGAGAAAACAATAGCTAGATCACTTGGAAACAAATCTGCAAAATATATTCTTTATTCCCCTATCATTTCTATTATGATGGGCCAGATTCTATGAGACACAGATATCTTGTGCTTTGCCTCATAAAAACTCAATTAAATTGAGCATGGCCCATTGTACATAGAAGGCCCTATATAAAACAAAAAAAAGAAAAAAAAAGAATAAGCAGTATCATTACTACTTCAATGTGCTTCAACAGTTTCCATCGATGGTGAAATTGCCTATTTATAAAGCTTTAAAAATGTTATTTTTATAGTCTTTCAGGAACTTTGAGAAAGTTTTCAACGTGTAGTAAAATATTGATGTTTTCTGCTTTCTTCTTTCAGCCTCATCTGCCTGATAATGTACTTTTCCCCCTGCAATAATTAAAATTTGCTTGCTGTGCATTTTCTTTATCAAAACCCCAATGTTTACCAGTTATGTGCAATTACATGCATAAGTGCAATTACTCTGTAATGCTGGGTAATAACACCACATTGTGGTTAAAATATGACTTATTGCACCAATACTATGCTCACATTAGCCTACTTACTTGCCAACTGCTTACCATGCTGTGAGATCTAATACTATACTGTAGGACATTTTTGCTTATTGGCAATTGTTAGACACGGCACTAGTCCCAAAACTGGGTGCAAATTTACACCCACTAAAATGCCATAGACAATAGCCTTTTGTGTCTATAAATTGACTTGACCAGTTAGTAAGTACAGGGCTCATTTTACCAGTTGATACAGGTGCTCATTTTTGAGTTAAGCTGGCCATAGACGCAAAGATCCGATCGTACGAATCGTGGATTCGTACGATTTTTGGACCATGTGTGGAGAGTCCCGACATTTTTCGTCCGTCGGAGATCGGTCGTTTGGTCGATCGGACAGGTTAAAAGATTTCTGTCGGCTGCTGATAATATCTCTGCGTGTATTGCCGATCGTACGATTTTCAGAGGGAGACTGTCACTAGCTTTGGTTGGACATAGATATCGTACGATTGCTGTCAGGGGCAGAACATTGGGTGATCTGTTCTTATTTGATCGGAATGGTAAAGACTTTGATCTGAATGGTTAGTGGAGGGTCGGGAGATGGGAAAGTTTTTTTTCTTTGCGTCTATGGCCAGCTTTAGTCAAATCACAAGTATATGAAGGGAGTATTTATTCATTCCCAAGAATGACTTTCATTCATTCATGTGTGTGGTGCTACAGTCCAGTGATCTAAAATAACATAACCCTATTACCACTAAGCAGAACTTCAATTATTCCATAAAAAGCCCACTTTATACACACTTTTTGAATTAATCCTAGGAGAGTGTAGAACCAGCCACTGGTGTAACTATAAAGAAAGCAGACCCCATAGTCTTGGGGGGGGGCAGTGTCGGACTGGCCCACTGGGATACCAGGAAAACTCCTGGTCAGCCCAGGTGTCAGTGGGCTGCTAAACATTTGGCCTATTTTATGGCCACCCACTATTTCTATGAGAACAAAGAGGCCAAATAGATGGAATAATAGATTATAGTATGTAAAGAAAAGCGACTTGAGAATAGAGTTTGAGTGAGGAGAGAAAGAAAAATAATAGTACTGAGAGTGGATCCCTGGTCTAAGGTTTTTATGGTGGGGCATAGCTTCTTTTCACAAGGTAGCAGACAAAAGGCAGAAGGCAAGTAAGACTCCTTTGAACTATTGAATTATAAATTAAATATTTAAAAAACAAAAATAATAAAAAATGAAGACCAGTTGCACATTGTCTTAGAATATAGCTCACTGCATCTTACTAAAAGTTAACTCAAAGGTGAACAACACCTAGACTAGACTAGAAAAACCTGATGCCCATGGCCAACTACCGAACTTTGACCTGAATAGAGAAACAGCTCCCCCAATACTAGCTTTACCTTAAAAAACCTTACCTACAAACCCTTCATTTATGAACTCAGCCTGTATGTTTTGTTAAATGTGCTTTCACAAATCAATCCTATTAATTGCTAAATGCATTAGCATTCATTGAAACTGTAGCTCATTTATTTCTATTTAGCAAAAATAAAAACAGTAGAGTTTTTAAGTTTTGTGGGCACCTGATATTAGCTTTGGTGTTTGGAAAACCAAATTGCACAGCACTTATTATTGAAATGTTTGTTCTAATGGGAATTTCTATATGCTTAACTTGGTTCTCACTCAAGCATTTTCAGTTGCCTTCAAGGATATTTTGAGTTTCATTTTGGTTGTCAAAATATTCAGTAGAGCAATTTAGATGGATTGTATTGTCTAGAAGGGCAACATATATATTATAAAGCCCTATGATTTATTTCAGATATGACATTTGAGTTTTATCTAGTGCACTGGAATAGATTTATACTAAATAATAATTAATACACTTGGAACCTTTAAGAAAATCCCCAAAAGAGGATTTTGTGAGACAAATGAGTAGCCTGGGAGATGTCAATGAAACTAATACAGGTGTAGAATCTATTATTTGGAATACTTTGGATCGGGTTCTTTCTGGATATGAGATCTTTCTGTAATTTGAATCACTATACCTTGCCTGCAAAAAATCATTTAAACATTAAATAAACCCAGTAGGATTGCTTTGCCACCAATATGGATTCATGCAGCTTAGTTGCCACCAAGTACAAGCTCAAGTACAAGGTAAAGGTGTGGGATCCATTTTGCGGAAACCCATTATCTAGAAAGCTCTGAATTACAGAAAGGTCAACTCCCATAAACTTTATTTTATTCAAATAATGCAAGATTTTAAAAAATCATTTCCTTTTTCTATGTAATAATAAAACAGTACCTTGTACTAAAACCAAACTAATATATCATTCATCCTTATTGGAAGAGAAACAATCATGTTGGGTTTATTTACTGTTTAAAAGCTTTTTTAGTAGACTTAAGGTATAATGATCTAAATTACTGAACACTATGTTCTCTAGAAAACTCTAGGTCCCAAGTATTCTAGATAACAGGTCCCATAACTGAACTACTTTTATTACAGAGAAGAAAAATGTAGTAAAGCCTTTTTTACATACAATTGTTAGATAGACATAGTTTCCACTCTGTGTGAGATTGAAGCATCTCACAAAAATTAGAACCAAATGTTTTAAATCCCAGCTCCTATTGTCACCAAGACTTTTCGAATTACCTTAGCAACCAGAGACTGGTTTGAATGAGAGACTGGTATATAGATAGGAGACAATCAGAATAAAAAAACAATTAATAGAAACTAATGATAACAATACAATTGTAGCCTCACAGAGCAAGTTTTTTGGGCTTCTGGGGTCAGTGACCCCCATTTGCAAATGGAAAAAGCCAGAAGAAGAAGGCAAATAGTTAAAAAAGTATAGAAAATAAATAACAAAGACCAAATGAAAAGTTGGCCACTCTCTAACATCCTTTTAGCTAACAATGGTGAGCCACCCTTTAAAAGGTGAAGTCACCATATGATTGATCTCTTTTTGGACCTGGCTTGTTGAAGGGGGTGGTTGGTACCAGAAAAGCCTGAGGTTGAGGCTTAGTAGGAGAAGGTAGTGTTAGGAAAGATCTATAATAGTTAAATCTAGGAGTGTGAGACAGGGCTAGGGTAGTTAGTATAGCAGCTAGAGGTTCCAATTAGGAGTTTAGAAGGGTTAGTATCCTCGATAAATTAGCCTCAGGGATAGGATATTCCTGCAGTAATGCCCTGCACTATGTTCATCTGCCAGTGCTGGGGACTACTCCTGGGTTGTTGTCAACATTATGTCTGTGTAATCTGAAGTAATCACTTATTGTATCAATTGGGCACTGCCACCAAAGAGATTGTGTAAGATCCAGCAAATAAAGTCTAACTTGTTGCAAGAACCACAAAGTTCTGTGTTCAGATTATTTTTCATTCATATTATTATTGGATTGTATATTAGAACCATAGTTGGCTGTGGCACAAATTACCCCTGTTCCCATATTTTATTACCTCTTAGTGGTTAACTAATCTCTCCTCTCAGTTGCCAAATACTGTGAATGCTGGAATGTAGGACAATTGCCCTTCAGATCATCATTGCATACAGTTTTTAGAGAAGCCAATTTTAAAGTAGAACTAAAACTAAACCTTAAATATAAAAATGACTGGAATGCCTTATTGTATACATTGCACATACTGCACCTATTGCACCAGCCTAAATGTTCAGCATCTCTATAATAGTAATGGCCTTTTTGTATACAGGAGCTCACCATAACGGATTTTGCTAGGGGTGTCAGTGACACTGTAGTGTGTTCTAGGCAGTGTGTTCTGTTGAGAAGCTAAAAAAATACCTGTTGTGCTATTTTTCTAACATCCTATTTATAAGATTAGCATCAAATATCACGTTTATTAGCAACACCGGTAAAATACTGGCTAATTAGCAACCCAATACATTGTAAATAATGAAGTAGAAAATTACGTTTGCTTATCATAGGAGTTGATTGATGCTATGAATTTTGCACTGGTTTCTTAGCTGCCATGTTATAATAGTCTGAATTAATTAGTAATCAGTCTTGTATTGTGAGTTTTATATTCTATTTACAAATATGGCCAAAATTTGCCCATGGGCAGTAACCTATAGCAACCAGTGATTGTTTTTTTTCAGCCATCTGCAAAATGCAACACTTTTATTGGCTGCCATGGGTTACTGGCCATGGAAAATTTTCCCAGTATTAATAAATGACACTTAGTATATATTGACTCGATCCCTAAGCTTCGTAACGGACAGCAGTGCAGAGCATGTTCAGTGAATCAGCAGAAAAGAAGATGGGGCAATTTTGGAGATCACAGAGGCGGTGGTTGCCTTAGGATCATGCAATGTACAACATTTCAAGCCTAATTCATTGCTCAACTTCAGTTAGTAAATGGCTAGAAATTCCATATTTTATATACTTAACCTATTGCACCAGCCTAAAGGTTCAGCATTACTATAGTAGTAATGATCCAGACCTTCAACCTATAACCTTAAGTTGTCACAGGAGCTCCCTGTCTTGAATTTTGTTATAAGGGGTTGTCATAAAATTATCAAGCAGACAATGAGGTTTGCCTGGCATATAAACTGATACTATGGGGTAAATTTATCAAAGAGTAAGAAATGCCGCAGCTCTCAATTCATTTCTATGGGATTTTGAAAGGCGTATTTATAAATGGGTGAAAGTGAAAGTTCACCCTTTGATAAATACGCCTATAAAAATCCCATAGAAATGAATGGAGAGTGGCGGAATTTCACTCTAGTGGCGGAACTTCACTATTAACTTCACTCTTTGATAAAAATACCTCTGTAGGTTTGATTATTAAATTCTTATGCCAATTGTTCCAGTTTCAAAGCTGCCATGTACTGATAATCTGTATAATTAATGTACCTTAAATTGTGATATCTATATTATGTATACAGTATATTTTGAGTTGGCCTTAAACTCAGTAAGTGACAGCAGCACAGAGCATGTGCAGTGGATCAGCCAAAAAGAAGACGGGGAGCTACTGGGGCACCTTTGGAGGCTCAGTTCTTTACTGCTAAAGGGCTGTGGTTGCTTTGGGCTGTCACAGAACCCCAAAACTTACCTTTTGCCCTATTTATTTGGTTAAGATTTAATTCTCCTTTAAGATTGTTTTGTTTGTTTAGGTCAGTCTCTGACCACAGCTCACAGAAGGGTTGCAGAACTTCTAGACACTTTCTACAAAGCCTTTCCTGTCTGATCACTTGTAAGTACAGTAACTTTAAGGGTAGTCTTGACACAAATTTTCACTTTAAAAGCTGTTGTCTTTGTGTTCATTTGTCCCTCCAGTGGGACTGTTGCATAAAAGAAAATAAATGAAATAAAACCCCTGGCTCTCTAAGCACTCTCTAAGCATACAGATTTCTAAATCACTCTGGACAGCTTGTCCATTTACCAACACATCAAAAGAACAATCAAGTGTAACACGGTCAGAATAATCGCTTTGTTTTGTTCAGTTTAGGCCTTCTCAGTGCAATACAGCTTCCTGACATAATGGAAAGCAATGAATTAGTGATTAGCTTTGGCTTTGAAAGAACAGTTGGCTTCATATGAAATTAATTTCCCTCAAAGCCTTCGACAGAGCTACTGCAAAACCTGGACTGGCCTCGGATCAGAATACGTGTTCCTAGTTCATAGAGTCTAAGCCTATTATAAAACTTGGAGTTGCGCTTCTTGCTTTACCAGGATGAACAGTACGCAATGTACAGCATAGCTTAATCTAGGGATACCTCATTCAAGGCAACACCATGCGCAATATGCTGTATATGTACAGATGAAGAGCCGGCCATCATATATGGTGTCTGGTTACAACTAGGGCAGCCACTTTTTTTCTTACATAATACAGGCTGCTTATGCAGAAGAAGGTGAATGGGGCAGGAAGATCCGAGGGGAAATGGGCAGACTGAGTACTGAAATAGACTATACAAGAAAATAGGCGGGTCTCTGATTAGAAGGGGAGATTGCCAGGCTTGGATTTCCAATTTGGCTACTCCTAGGAGACAGGGTTCTCAGTGTCTTCACACACATTGTCAGGGCAGGAATTGCGGTGAAAATTCTTGCTGGAATGCCTTTGTGATTTGGCTTGTACGCTAATAAAATTTTGAAATGGGGGCTACAACAATGGAACACAATCACACATTTTTTAAATGTGCACAAGTGTCATGTGATATTCATTTGGAGGCAGAAATTGGATTGCTGGTGGAAATGATAATCTAGTTAAAAACTAGAGGGGAGACAAAGGCATGTCTTAGCTGTTTCCTAATATCGTGAATAATATATACATAAAGAGTGTATAGATTTTAGATAATAAGGTATTCTGCTTTAAAAACTCTGGCTTACAGAGCTATATGTTAAAATATAGCCAGCAAAGCTAGTGTGCTATGTGTCTCAATGCGTAAGTAAAGAGGTGTAGTGTTAGAGGGGCTGTAAGTTTAAATCATGTTAAAGTTTTATGTATTTTTTGATCATAATATAATTTGCTGTTCTTCTGCTAAATCTGTATAGGTAATACATATGCAGAAAATTGTGGGCACAGAATAGTCCCAGAATTACCATTCCCTCAAGGCCTTTTTTCCATCACTGCATGTATGCACATATATTTTTCTGTTCATATATATATATATATATATATATATATATATATATATATATATATATATATATATATATATATATATATATATATATATATATATATATATATATATAGTCAGGTATGGAATTGGTGTTGGAATGCACCATGTGTCCATCAATCTCTCAAGGAAACCTCAGGTACAGGTAGGCAGGACTAGCATGGATTTTTTTAGGGTGGGATTGATGTTCCAAAAAATAAACACCCTCCTACTCTTTTGAAGTATATTTTCTCACCGTTTACCACTGGCATTCTTGAACTCTTTCCCCACCCCCTGCATATTTTAGAGGGCATCTGATCTCTTCGTCTCATTGCACCCTGTTGCATGCACTCCTGCCATTAATCACACCCATTTAATGCTCTTCTCATTTTTTGTTTTTGGTTGAGTTATTAGTCATTTAGGGGTCATTTGGATACTCCCCTCATCAGTCACATTTAGTATGTGTTTGTCACCTGCTTAAACCACTTTTTTCCCCTACTTGATGCTATACCTGACTGTATTCACCCAATTCACTTCTTTTTCCTCTTGCCTGAGACTTTTCAGTTTAACAAACTCCCTCCTTTCCACAGATCTTTGCGACTGAAACTGTAAACACAACATTGTATTTACTGTATATATGTAAACACATAAGAGATCCGTGTTTTTTATAATTTAAAAGCAAATTCAATTTAGGAACCCTGCATGGTTTCCTTTGGTACGTAAACCATTGCCCTTTTGATATACAGTACATACTTAAGATATTCTGCTAAAAGAATATAATGATTTATTTGATTGTTAAATATTTTGCTGACTTTTTACTCTCCCTTCAATTCATTTACAATATGAAGTCAGAAATTTTGAGCAAAGTTTTCGTATATGCCTCTGTGAAAGGTGGAAATAAATCCAGGTTGACAGAAGTGTCATGTGTGATTTTTTAAAAGGCAAAAACAACATGAAATACTATGTTGGGAATCCACCAAACTGTCATATTGGGTTCTGATAATGAACCTGCTGTTGAAGCTTCTCCCAAATTCCCATACTCAGCAGTGTCATAAATTCTCTCTAGTACAAATTCAACTAGGCATACCATTCATTCATATTCTGTGGCATTCTGGCTCAATAATAAAAATGAAAAACCTCTGCTACATTTAACGCTACTGGATGCAGAAGCAGGAAATATATGGAGATGCTTTATCAATGTCCAATATTTTTCATCAAGAAGTTAACTACTCAATAATATCATGGGTATTTAAAGGGGTTGTTCATCTTCAAACAACTAGTTGTTTTTAGATAGTTCACCAGAAATAACGACTTTTTCCAATTACTTTCTATTTTCTATGTGTCACAGTTTTTCTAATATTGAAGTTTAAAATGTAATTTTTCACCTTCTAAAGTAGCTCTGGAAGGGGGGTCGCCGACCCTGTAAACTGTTCTAACTTGATATGTTTAGTTGAAACATTTCATATCTTCGTCCCTGCTGAGCAGAATCCCTGAGTTTTATTACAGGCAGCTGTTAGAATTGATATAATAGTTGCTAATATTCCACAGATGCTGCTGAGAAATGTATCAACTAAATTTAGCAAATTGCAACAGTTCAGAATGTTCCTTGATCTCTGAGCTGCCAGACTCAGACACCAGAGACTTAGATTTTGGAAAAAGAGTAAAAATTTAATAATAGAAAGCAATTGAAAAAAGTCTTTATTTCTGGGGATCAATGTGAAAACAACTGAACTGAAAAAAAGTGTTTGGAAGGTGAACAACCCCTTTAAGATAACAGATCCCATACCTGTATATACATAATTATAAAGGGACAGTTTTACAATCCAACTTGGGTCCACCCTACCACAGACACAATAAAATATTGACTTCCCTGAGCCTCAGAGTGGCAGTTTTCATCTTGTAGGAGTTATTTCTTCCTGATTAGTGATGAATGTTTTTTTTTTTTTCGCCAGGCATGGATTCACTGCAAAATTCCAGATTTCACCTTCTACAAACTTTTTTTGTGAAACTGAGGCAAAAATGTTTTGCCGTGATAAAAAATGCCCATTGACTTTAAAGTGAGGAATGAACAACTAAGCACAAGATTAACAAAGGATCAACAATAGGCACACCAAATTACATAGTTACATAGTTACATAGTTACATAGTTAACTTGGGTTGAAAAAAGACAAAGTCAATCAAGTTCAACCCCTCCAAATAAAAACCCAGCATCCATACATACACCCATCCCTACTTTTAATAAAATTCTATATACCCATACCTATACTAACTATAGAGCTTAGTATCACAATAGCCTTTGATATTATGTCTGTCCAAAAAATCATCCAAGCCATTCTTAAAGGCATTAACTGAATCAGCCATCACAACATCACCCAGCAGTGCATTCCACAACCTCACTGTCCTGACTGTGAAGAACCCCCTACGTTGCTTCAAATGAAAGTTCTTTTCTTCTAGTCTAAAGGGGTGGCCTCTGGTACGGTGATCCACTTTATGGGTAAAAAGGTTGCCTGCTAGTTGTCTATAATGGTAAATAGTTAGGGACCGCCATATGGGTTTTACCTTGACGTGGTATGGTGGCTTATCAATCTTATGATCATAATTTTGTAACTAAAAAACCCCCTGTCTTTGTAAATACATGCATCTGCATAGATTACTGATATGACAGGGGACCAGGGAATGTGCATTGATCAATTTTTCTTCTTTTTTTCTATGTCTGTAGTTAATTTGGCCAGATCAGTAGCACTTCCAATGTATTGTAGTACATTTTTATTTAGCCATGGAGTGCTCTCACAATTTTTCCTTTTTGTATTTTAGTTGTCTATAATGTACTTGTAAAGTGTAATCATGTCCCCTCGCAAGCACCTTTTTTCCAGAGAAAACAACCCCAACCTTGACAGTCTACCCTCATAATTTAAGTCTTCCGTCCCTCTAACCAATTTAGTTGCACGTCTCTGCACTCTCTCCAGCTCATTTATATCCCTCTTAAGGACTGGAGTCCAAAACTGCACTGCATACTCCAGATGAGGACTTACCAGGGACCTATAAAGAGGCATGTTTTCATCCCTTGAGTTAATGCCCTTTTTTTATGCAAGACAGAACTTTATTTGCTTTAGTAGCCACATAATGTCACTGCCCAGAATTAGACAACGTGTTATCTACAAAGACCCCTAGATCCTTCTCATTTAAGGAAACTCCCAACACACTGCCATTTAGTGTATAACTTGCATTTATATTATTTTTGCCAAAGTGCATAACCTTGCATTTATCAACATTGAACCTCATTTTCCAGTTTGCTGCCCAGTTTTCCAGTTTAGACAAATCACTCTGCAAAGTGGCAGCATCCTGCATGGAACCTATAGTTCTGCACAATTTAGTATCATCTGCAAAAATAGAAACAGTACTTTCAATGCCCACCTCCAGGTCATTAATAAACAAGTTGAAAAGCAGGGGACCTAGTACAGAGCCCTGCATCCAATTAGAAAATGTTCCATTTACCACCACTCTTTGTAGTCTATCTTTTAGCCAGTTCTCTATCCAGGTACAAATACTATGTTCCAGGCCAACATTCCTTAATTTAACCAGTAACCTTTTGTGTGGCACTGTATCAAATGCTTTAGCAAAGTCTAAGTAAATCACATCCACTGCCATCCCAGAATCGAGGTCTCTACTTACTTTCTCAGAAAAAGAAATTAAGTTAGTCTGGCAAGATCTATTACGCATAAAACCATGCTGCCACAAACTCACAATAGTGTAAAATGTAGAAATAGGTGACACTCCAAAGATCTACACAAGTCACCAAAAATATTATTAAAAGAGAATTCTTTGTCAAGAGCTTTTAAGCTAATGTAACAGTGAAAGTACATGTAAAGTATTTTATTGACCAATAAAGGTTACTGTATGTTAAAAAAGGAGAATTCTTTATTTAAGACAAGACTTATATAGTCGTATTCTTATTTTTGGTTTCTGTTTCTCTTATGAAGGACAAATGGGTCAGGAGATTAAATAAAATATAAATAAATGGTATGTATATTTAATAATTTGGAGTCTTGCCAACATGCTTCATTCATAGATTTGAAGCTCTTTCACTGAAGGAATTTAGAATGTGGTGAGAAATTGGAAGTTTTGAAAAATATATATAGTTAAACATGATACTATAACCCTAATTTGGTTACATGTCTCTTTAAATAGCAATTAACCCATTCCAATCCAGGGCCCTGAATTTCTTTTCCATATGAAAAGTACTGGGAACTGGAATAAAACAGCGCAATGCCTCCACCTAGAGAACACTGAAGTGCACACCTCAGGGGGCATTCCACTAGGAAAAATAAAACAAACAAGTTTGCAATGAAACACATATAAACTTTATGTAAAACTGTAGTGAAAGAACTTGGGCAATCTAATACACAATGCATTCCTTTACTGGGGGGCACGTGGGACCTACCTAACTCACTATAGGCTGGTATGCCCCAGCAGTTGCATGAGATCTATGTACTAGATAGTTCTGCTGGAACAAGCTTTTCCTGATATGCCCACCTTGAGCTTGGCAACATGCAATATGTTGTGTAGACATCTCAAATAGCGTATTCTGAAACATACAGTATATCAGAGAAATGAATTAAGAAAGGAACCAATGTAGCCAAATAATTTTCATGCTCACAATGAGATCTTACAGGATTCAATGAACTGAAAAGGTCTATCTAGGATGCAGAGGGAGTGTTATGAGAATAAGATGAGAGGTTTTTTTTGCATACTCAGTCTTAACACTAGGCTACCAGTATGTATGCATTCTGAATTCTATGTATCTTGTTATTACCAATAATTTCAAATGTATGTAACACCCTCTTGGCCACCCCCCCCCCCTTGTGCCAAGGTTAAACATCCTTACCATAAACCAGGTCCTGAGTACCCTTTGCTAAGTGAAAGGGTACTGGGAATTACCTCTCATGGCAGTGCCTCCACCTAATGGGATCCGGGAATAAACCTGCGGGTGGCTCCATTAGGAAACAATAATCAAAAACACTGTTGGCATTAAAACATACATTTAAATAAAATTAAAGGCAGAGTAATTATATATTCACATAGTTAATTAAAAAACTATAAAAAAATATAAACAATGAAGACCAATTGAAAAGTTTCTTAGAATTGGCCATTCTATAACATATTAAAAGTTAAATGAAAAGTGAACAATCCCTTTAAAGTTGTTGGTGGCACTAAGGGTTATACAGTCCTTTTGGGCGATGTGGATAATTAAGGGCCACATATTCCATGTAACCCCTATGTTCACAGAACCCATCAGTGACTTCTACTATCCTTATCAGTTACAGTAGTGGGTACAGAATTCATTAAATAGGCACAAGAGAATATTTGGTTGGATAACCCATGAAAATGTATATATAGGAGGAAGCTTGTATTTGGCACTGTGTGACTGTGGTGGAGAAAAAGAGACCTCAGGGGTTAAATGTAAAATTAAATTAAATAAATTGGTAGTGGCACTCAGGGGTATAAAGTCCATGTGGGTGATAGGGGTAATTAAGGGCCACATGTTCCATATAATCTCCACTCACCACAGTAGGAGCCAGGGGCAGATGCAGATCAAATTCATCTGGATCGAACTGGCAGTGAGGAAGTCAATCCAGGAGCCTAACTTGCCTAGCAGATCGAGCCACCACACTAGTACTGCTATGTGCAGCTGCTCCCTCCCTGACACGTAGCTCTCTGGTTCCTCCCACATGAAGCATGCCTGGAAGTGACATCATCAGGCACAAATAAAAGCATGCGCACAACCGATCCAGAGCACAGCAGGGACTCGGGAGCCTGGAATAATAGCAGCATTGAGCAGGTGCCAGGCCAGGCGGAGCAGTGCAGCGGGGCCCACTAGTTCCAGCGGGGGGAAGGGGGCCATAAAGCTGTGGGAGTGCACTGTGTACAAAACTCGAGTACAGAATCTGAGCCCAGGAAAAAAAAAATTGCGTAGCAAGTGGTCAAGTAGTTGCGGGGGCCCACCGGGATTTTTCCCGGTGTCCCGGTGGGCCAGTCAGACACTGGCTCCACCCAATAATGTGTCTACCAAATCAACCACAAGCTGAATGTTGGCACCAGGAAGACAGCAAACTGTGCAATTGTAGTGATCCGGACGACACATTACCCTTTCCACTTTCCTAATAATTAAATCCCCTACAACCACAATCCGTTTAGGCCTGGCTCTGCTCTCCTCCCAACCACTACTAGAGAAACTGGTCTGCAGCCCCATCTAGAACTGTCAATCCAGATTTCAGACTCCCATCTTCTTCACACAATATGGCGAATCTGTTGGGTTGGGCAGCATCCCTTTTTCTTTTGCCCACACTAAATTTTCTAATTGTCACCCAGCTAACTTCCTCACCATCCTGCTGCTGTTCTGTCGTCCCCCCCCCCAAACTATCTGACCCAGATAGGTCCTGCTCAGTGAGCAAAAGACTCCTCTCAAGATTGTCAATCAAAGTTAGTGTTGCAATTTGCTGCTCTTAACTCCTGTGTTTCGAACTCCACTTACAGAGCACCCACTTAAAGAGCAAACACTTAATAGCAGCTATCCACTAGAGCAGGGGCGCCCAAAAGATAGACACTGTCAACAAACAGCTTGTCTATATCCCCCTCCTGTTTCATGCTTTTCATTCATAAGGTTACATAAGACATACTTGTTTAAAAATAACAATGTACATTTTCTCATAAATCAATATTTAAGTAATATTTTCCATGGAACATAATGTTATCAATGCTTTCATGGATGTAGATCATAATGGGACATCACTTAAAAGTAGACCTCACATCAGTAAAGTGTGGGCACTCCTGCACTAGAGCAAGCTCCACTGGAGTACCAGGGGTTCTATTTATACCATCTGTTCAGGTGCAACTAATCAATCCCCACCCACTTACTTGCTGGAAGTACAATAGCACCCCAAACTTTGCTAATTAGCACCCAAGAAAAAAAGAACAAATACTTATGCTTTTGTGTTGAGCAACTGAGGTAACAGGTGAATTAAAATGTTCAATAGTGTGGGCAATTCAACATGAAACAGTTGTGCTGAAAACCTTTGGTGCTAGGATGTTGTCATTTCCAGTACAGGGGGTGCCCCTGTGTGTGCTTCACTTAAGACAGCCAGACATTGTTAAGTACAATTATGCAAGTACGTTTAACAAATTTTTCAAACACATTTTTTCACATTTTGTGTGTGTCGTTAATTTCCCTTGTTTGTGATATATTAAGATAATTAATGCCTTTGAAGTGCTCCTCTCTGCTTTTTTATATATAAAGCTATGGGACCTGTTATCCAGAATGCTCTGGATCTGGGTATTTTCTGGATAAGATGTATTTGTGTAATTTGGATCTCCATACCTTAAGTCTGCTAAAAATCATTTAAACATAAATACTGTGTTGCCTCCACTAAGGATTAATTATATCTTAATTACAAAAAGAAAAAGAGCTGACCCATAGAGCTGCACCCTCCCATCCGTAACCACCAAGACTCCGGTGAAGCAAACATTAGAGTAAAACTTAACTTTTAATAAATCCTTAAAACCAAGGTCTAGAAAGCAACATTAAAATAAAGGTTAGGTATAGGAGACTGATTGACTCGGCAACACCGGGTTCGAGGGGAAATGTGCAAACAAAGCACTTAGATCAATATCAAGTTGTGGTTGGAGCACAACAAGTAATTACTTAGCTCACTAGCCAAGCAATATCTGTCTGATACAGCCAAGGCTGACCCCCACCAAACCAACCCCTTCACCCACTTGGGGATCCCTCCCTTCTTGGTATGAGGTTAGAGGAGTAAGAACCAGGGTAACGGAAGCCCTGGAGCCTTGGAGCACTTGGGTGCGTTTATAGCACAAATGTACCAAGGTACAAGTTTCAGCCAGTATCAGACCCACGGATCAATGGTTTGTCCAACCCCTTCACCCACAGAGGTCCCCTCCCGATCCGATCACCCAGTCACCCAATTCTATGTCCCTATCAGACGCCTGCCTAACCAGAAGCTAAAATGCGCCTCAATTATATTAATTATATCTTAGCTGGAATTACAAAGTACAAAGTATAATTTTTTTATTGGAGGCCAAAAGGAATTTCTTTTATATATACTTTTAAAAATTAGATTATTTGATTAAAAAAGGAGATGACCTTACTATAATTTGGCAGCTTTATGGATAACAGGTTTCCAGACTACAGGTCTCATAACTCTAAACAGAATCATGCACCAATGCTGAAATAGGAGCAGCTAGGAACAACATAATTACCTGATATCTACAATTTTATTAGATTTATTTATCTCATACAGTTGTATGTTGAAAATTGAGCCTAAAGTATCTTTACCGCTTAATTTACAATCATCCTGGGTTGTACTGGGAACACTGTATATCCTACGCTTCTTTCTGCGTGTTTAGCACAGAATTGTACAGTATTTTATTTTATTATTAATTAGAGAGGATGTTAGGTTGTGGAGTTGTTCAAACTGATTAAAACCAAATGAAATGTTATCAATCATGGTCCTAGAGGTAATATCTCTAGTAACTTTCAAATGCAAATTTTCTTCAAATATCTTCTGTTTTAAACACCTTAATAGCCCTGCAACTCATGACTTTGGGCATGGACTACATGACGCGCTTGGACCCGACATGTCACACTGTGACTAAACGCAGCTGCGATTTCATCCGACAGTCGGATCAATGTAGTTGTAACATGCGATTTCTCCTTCACTTCCGTTTTATGTAAAACATCCGACACGTCGCATGCGTTTAGTCGCATTGCGATGTGTAGAGTCCAAGTGCATCATGTAGTCCTGCCCTTAGGAAAGAAATGTGTGTATCTTTTGTTGGAACATTCGTTCAATTTAGGATTCTTAGGCGACCTGTTGCACATGGTATAAACCAGTAATCTCCATCCCCTGCCTTTCCAACCCATTTGATGTTGCTCCCAATGGCCTAAAAGCAGGTGCTTTTTTTTTCATTCCTGACTTGAAAAAAAACAAGTGTACTGCCATACCAAGCCTCTTGTAAACTACCGGGTCACATAAGGGCAAACAATAGCCAATCACAGCCCTTGTCACCACCAGGAACACATGCTTGTGTTGCTATCCAAATTGTTTGGGGACCCCTGGTCTAAACAGTCTATATAAGTGAAATTACATATCTTTATCATTCTTTCTGTATTCAACCTTTAGCCAGTACATGAGATTGTTCTCCACAGAGATGACAGGGCAGGATAGCTTGATGCAGTAAATCAGTTTTCTGCCTGACAAATCTCTCACTTGCTGTTTGCCTAATCATATCCCTTCTTACTTCTTGTCATGATGCAGCCAGCATTGACGTGGTAGCTAATTATTGCCTGTCTTGATTCCTGCTGGGATATTCATCTTATTTTCAGTTTTACCCAAGTTTGTCAGATCTTATTACCTGTTGCTGTCTTTAGCCAATCCATCTTACCAACCCAGGAGGAGTCTGAATATAGAAGAATAACTAGGCATTTCTTTTGCAATGCTACATTCATTTGTAAAACTAGATTATTTTTAAAGGCTCACAAAACACAGTGGTCTTAGTACAAGTCCCTTAAAGAAGCAGCAACAATGAATTATAATAACCGTAGCTGCCTTGAGGAAGTTGACACATTTTTACATTTTGGGGGGAAAGCAGAGGAAAGAGGTTAGTGACTGCAGAGCATGAGGTCAATGAAAGAATAAAAGGCATGGAAGGGTTGAGTAGTAACAGTAATGTTTGCAGGGAGCTCTAAACTGATTTTAGCTAAGTCCCAAGCATTTCTTAAAGGAAAACACCCCCAAATAATGTAGGTCTCTATAAAAATATATTGCATGAAACAGCTCATATGTAAAACCCTGCTTCATGTAAATAAACCATTTTCATAATAATATACTTTTTAGTGTGTGTCATTGGGTAATCATGAATTGAAATAGAAAGTCATACTTATGCCTAATCTTAAAGGGGAAAGGGGGACTGCATCCTACATGCTCCATTAAATTTCATTTAGTCTGTTGATTAACTCAATGAATATGGGAAGGAGGCCCTGCAACATTATGAGGTACAGCTAGCTTAAACACTATATAATACACAAAAGCCATGAATAGCTTGTAAATGTTATCCTTATAAACAGCTCTTAGTGTTGCCATCAGTTATAAACAGAGCTTAGTGATGTAATATTTGTAGCATGACTCCCAAAACTTGTGTATTATAATAAAAAAAGTAACCCTTCTTGGAAAATATGAGGATATTAGAAGTAACCTTGGAGTTAATTTTATATGGGCATGGAACTCCTCTGTGACTTATAATTTACAATAGGGGGGACTTTATTCACTTTATCATACAGTTGGCTTACATATTTAGATTTCAAAGGTCCTAAATAGTTGAATATAATCTTGTTTGCTCCAACTTGCATGTTAGACTAGTGACCTGACAGCTCAGGAAAGAAGAATATTTGAGTTTTATTACCATGAAAACATTGAGTGTCAATATTTTTCTCAGTAGTTGTCCAGCAAAGTTCAGTTCTGAGTCTGTCAGCCTGCCAAACAACATCAATCTACACTGATGTAGACTGACCTCAATGGTAGACTTGAAAAGTAAGTTGACAGGGAGAGGAGATCCAGTTGCTTAGGACTATTATCATCTTCATGGCTGTAATATGGGATAACCACTAGCTTCTTTAGTTTTTTCGAGATTTTAAGTTCATTTATTTTTTTTGCTTTCAAACACACATAAAATCCAGAGCACAGCAGTGACATCTTCTGGAATTTGCTAGGGCTCAATGCACATGGGACAAAGGACTCACGCCCCCTCCCAGATCCAATTTAGGTCCAACGCTTAGCTGGTCACAACGGGGGATTTCCAAGCATGTGCGATTTTTAGACCATATGGGAAATTAACCTTATAGGTCCCTACAGTTACTAAATAAAATGGCACAGAAGGATAAGCATATGGTAAACTCTGTTATTCTTTTCAAACCTTAGTATAAATTAAAAAGAACTCATCAGCAAAGTACCTCCTCTCTAATATTGGCAAATGAATAGATTTTTCTGTGATTTAGCAAACAATCAACTGTCAGCTGCCCCTATTTTTCATGAGTTACCCAATTTTAGCCCCCTTCCCCCAGTCTCCCATTACCCTATTTTCCGACTTTTCAAGATTCCTCAAAATTTTTCATGTTTTCATTAAATTCCAATGCTGTGAATGTGCAGTAGCATTCAGTGACGATCACAGTGGAAAATTTGCGGACATGCAGGCAGCATTCATAGGCTTCAGGTGAGGGTTTGTGCTAATGTATGACATCACTTCCAGTTTCTGTTAAAATCTTCATTATGACACCCTATTCTACTAAAAAAACATCCCTACTCTCCACGTCACCACATCATTTTAACTGTGTCTCCATTTGTTTCTGGTTTTTCTACAGAGCGAGAGCCTTTCCACAACATTGACACGCAATGGCACCTGTACCAATGCTAAATTGTTTCTTTATTACCATGAATTACTTCTGGTATCCCATCTGGAATGCCAACAAATAAAAATATCCATGAACCTTCTCAGATGAATGTTACCCATTTGAGCACTAGCATTGGATCTAGTTAAGCGTGGGCAAAAATGGGCCAACGTTTCAACCATTGGCTAAACCTATTACCCTCCTATATTAGCACTTACAACTCAGAGCAACACTACAGGGGTTATTTATTTAAGTCCTTATGCCCAAAATGTGCAAAATTCTAGGGTTTTTTTTTACTATAAAATTCGAATTTTTGGTGAAAAAAAAATAAAAAAAATTGTAGTTTATTATACCTCAAGGATGGGAAAAGTCTGAATCCAAAAATCCAGCATCTTAGACCTGCTGAGGTTGTATATAAGTCAATGTGAGAAGTCCTGAAGATATCCTGATCTGCGCTGGATTTCATACAAAAATCTGAAGATTTTGTGGTTTTCGGGCAAAAATCCAAGAAAACTTGATTTTTCGGGCAGAAAATCTGAAAAATTTGTAAGATTCTCATGATTTTTGAGTTTTTTTACGCACTTTTCTGGAAAATGTATTCATAAATAAGGGGGATTAACAACTGCAGCAGCACTCCGATCTTTGATTAAACTTTTTATTCGTGCAACTACGGCAATGTTTCGCGATATACTGTACCAGCCCTTTATCAAGCCAAACATAATGTGTAACAAACGTGCTTAAATGTGTGATTAAGGGGAGGGTTTACCAATTAGTCACCACCTCCCAGTTATGAGACACAATTCCCAGCAGTCGGATAAAAATACATTTTACTGAGTCTGCTGGGAATTGTGTCTCATAACTGGGAGGTGGTGACTAATTGGTAAACCCTCCCCTTAATCACCTATTTAAGCACGTTTGTAACACATTATGTTTGGCTTGATAAAGGGCTGGTATAGCCGGAAACGTCGCTGTAGTTGCACAAATAAAAAGTTTAATCAAAGATCGGAGTACTGCTGCAGTTGTTAATTTCATGTAGAAGGAACTTGTGCAGAGAGGAGTACAGCGTGCATCCGAGTCTTCAAACAGTGAGTAGTGTGAGTGTGGCACTTTACTTTGACTTTTTACAGATAAATAAGGGGAAATAACCAGTGCGGATTTGGTCAGAGTATATTTCAGAAACAAATGAGATAAATTCAGATTTTGATAAATAACCCCCTAATTGTCTTACCCAGGCTCTTGTGGTCCTGAAACGGCCATGTGACTCCTCTGAGTTTATACGTAAAGGATTCTCCATTGGGTCCTAAAAGCATCGACCTGTAAAATATTGTCAAGAAGGTGTTTGTCTGTTGAGGCAGTATTTCAAGTTAAAAAAATATGTGTCAGAATTCATACAGAGTCACAGTCTGAGGATATACAGAGTTACCTGGAGTGTTTCAACTCTGCATTAGGCTCTTTACCTCTAATGAGTTGCTTTTGTGCATAAAGTGTAAAAGAGTATAAATCCAAGATGCACTCAAATCCTCAGACTTCAGATCTTCACCATGAGATGACAACTCTGTAAGTAATGATAGTTTTAAAGTGATATTGACAATTAGTTATAAAAATAAGTGATCTGCACAATTACTGGTTATTCGCATTTATGTCTTATAAAATGCTCACTGTGGTGTGAGTAATATCTAAATAAAAGGTTATATGGCAAATTATAGGAACTAGGTTTATACCACTTAAAGGAAACAATACCCCCAAAATGAATACTTAAGCAACAGATAGTTTATATCATATTACGTGGCATATTAAAAAATCTTACCAAACTGGAATATATACTTAAGTACATATTGCCCTTTTACATCTCTTGCCTTGAACCACCATTTCGTGATGGTCTGTGTGCTGCCTCAGAGATCACCTGACCAGAAATACTTCAACTCTAACTGTAACAGGAAGAAGTATGGAAGCAAAAGACAGAACTCTGTCTGTTAATTGGCTCATATGACCTAACAAGTATAATTTGTTTGGCATGTTTGTGTGCACAGTGAATCATACGATCCCAGGGGGCAGCCCTTATTTTTTAAAATGGTAATTTTCTATTTATGATTACCCAATGGCACATACTACTAGAAAAGTATATTATTATGAAAATGGTTTATTTACATGAAGTAGGGTTTTACATATGAGCTGTTTTATGCAATATATTTTTATAGAGACCTACATTGTTTGGGAGGTATAATATCAGGATGGTATAGTAGCACCAATGGAAAAGAGAGAGTTAGTCTGATAGACAGACAGCCAGATTACAAACTGTAAGGAGCTTTAATTAAGAAAGAATTCTTGTAGGTTGCTGTTAGTCCTGGGGTTTTTATAAAACAAAATAGAGACATAATAAAAAAACGGCTTCAATTTAAATGTTTTCTTCTTCTGTTCATATTCTTCTTGCTGAAGATATAATAGTAATTCATACACTGGAAAATAACAATATAGTTGCACCACCAGAGCACACATTATTCCCTCAAGCTTTAGGAAGTGTTGAACCCAGATGCTTTAGACAGATATTGTTCAACAGAGAACATGTAAAGTATGTGGTTATAGCTGGAAGGGTGTTGCAGTGAGAAAGTAATACCTTAGCTTGACATTTAACAGTAATTGAAAATGTCTGTCTTGCTCTCCATCTCTATAAGACAGGTAAAATGTTTTATATCTCCTGGCCTTGCCCTTCCATTTCAAATAATTCTTATTGCAAGGTTCCTTAAATACTTGCTTCTGTAATGACATATAACACTGTAACAAAAAACAAAATAAACCTTTGGAATTGATAAGGAAGGATGTACCAGATATGGTTTCTTTTCAGCCTATTTTACTGCTGCAATTAAGGACACAATCCATTTCAATCTTTTATGTATCTAATAACATTCAGTACATGTTCTTAGGACTCATCAAAGGTTACAAATGCATATTAGCTAGTGGATTTTGCTTTATTCTGTATGCCATACAGAATTATGCCAATGTGTATTAATGGGTATCTTTTTTTAGACCTGGGCCACCCCACCAATTAGTCACAAAGGGGGCAGGGCAAGCAGGAGCATGCCAATAAAACCAGAAGCTGGAACTTGGATGCTGGCAGTGTGAGGTCGCGGGTGACCCGCAAATGGGGCACTGAGGTTGGCCTGCCTTTTGGCTAAGATCAAGTGTAGTATCTTTGGAGAACCCATGAATGAAAGCCCGGGGCATTGTGGGGGAGGGTGCCCGGCTCACTATGGGTCTGGCACATGCATTTTATGGCTTTTATTTTGCTTTTACTTCTCCGTTCGGGCCTTTTGGCTAGAGGGGAAAAATTTTTATCTCAGACACTGGCCGGAGTCTTATGGCACCAAAGCACTTACTTTTAAGCACTTGTTTTTAGCACTTATTTATTTGTGCACTTATTTTTATGTGTTTTTATATGTGTGTCTTTTTCAAGGTACACTTGCTTTGGAGAGCACTCCTTTGGGCTCTGCTCCCAGGCCAAGGATTTGGTGCCCCGTGGAAGTTTCGGCAGAACCCGGGGTAGAGGGACTCTCCTTCGATGTGAGGCGAAGGAGAGTCTGAAGACCCTTGCCCCCTGCCTGTGCCTTTTGTGCCGGGGGTCAGGATGGCAGGGTTCAACCTAGCCTCGGCGAAGGTGAGCCCAATGACTTAAGACACCATCAGGGCTTTTGGCCTGGGGCTCTTAGGTATTTTAGAGCCCATGTAATGTCAAATAAACTAGAACTATAAAGCCATTTGTTTACACTGCTGAATGGAAGAATCATTCTCTCTTAGGGCAGGCCCACAAAGGTCTAGTAAAAACTTATCTAAAGCCTGTACACCAGCAAAAATTGTAGAACTCAGTGTTATCAGTGATGTTATTGCAACCTCTTTGGGGAAGTACTGTTCATATTAACATGCTAAATGGGCCAATTCATAATGTTATGAATAATGTACAAATGTTTGCATTTATGTAGAGAATCAACCTTTGCTATATGATTCTGCATGCTATTTAAAAGGGTGGTTCACCTTAAAGTTGACTTTTAGCATGTTATTAAATAGCCAATTTTAAGCAATTTTTCAATTAGTCTTCATTTTTTAAAATCAGTTGCCTTCTTCTTATGACACTTCCCAGCTTTCAGAAGTGGGTAAGTGACCCTAGCAGTCAAAAATTGTCTTAGGATATTACTCTCTACCGCATTCTAGATGTTAGCTCAAAGGTGAACGACCACTTAAATTAACACACAATTAACATTTCAAAAATGTTAACATAAATCTTGTAGCATCACAGTCATCTTTCCTGTTCAGTAAGGCAGATATATGGAAGATATATGAAAATTATGACTAGTACATAGGGTTTCCACCTTTTCATAAATTTTCTACAGCCAGTGGTAGAGGTGTGAACAAAAGGGTGGCCCGTGATGAATATGGGGTGGGCCGTGATGAATAGGAGGTGGGCAGTGACAAAAGGGGCGGGTTGTGATGGAAAAGGGGGCAGAGCATTGGGGCGGGCCAAGGGTTTTTTTAAGTTTGTGCAACTACATTGCCGGTAAATTTGTAATACTGGTTCTGTCCTTGGCAGGTATTTTACCAGCTAGGCTGAGTTTCAGCTGGGTGGCAACCCTACTAGTACATCTTTTAGCAGTGTCTGTCTATTAAAGTTTCATACACCTGTACTATTAATTTGCAACTTTTGCCATAAAAAAAGTGCATTGTCATATCTCCTTCAGGAGATTTCAATTTTGTGGTGCGTAACTCAATTTATTTGTGCAGCTTTTCAATGTTAAAGTACATGATTGTGGAAATGCAGAATAACAGAAACTCCTTTAATTTCACACGTTATGGTTTTCTTCATAAAACTTTTCAGGAATAATTACTTGCTGTGATTGCCGGGCCCACACTAAAGTAAATGATTAATGTAGTATGAGCTTTCCACAGTGAATTAATGTCGATCTGGTTTATAATAAGATGAAACAGTAAAAAAAATGAATGTACTGATAGGATTATAAATGGTATATTTTGACACATTATAAATCACATTAAACAAAAGACTAAATACAAGAACATAACATTTTAGGTTATTTAAATCGAAAGATTTTTTTTCTGTGGTAGAGCACGAACCATATACAGCTTTTTCCAGTACAGTTAAACATGCTGTTACTCAAGAAGAGAAGACAAATAATCCGAACTGTTATCAGTAAAGCACTTGGATTATATTTAACTAAACATTAATAAGAAAACAGTACCTTGTACTTGATGGTAGCTACACTGCATGAATCCATATTGGTGGCAAAACAAACCTATTGGTTCTATTTAATGTTTAAATTATTTTAAGGTATGGTGATCCAAATTTCAGAAAGGTCCTTTGTCTGGAAAACAACAAGTTCCATTAGTTCCGGATACTAGATCCTATGCTTGTAATAATATTGATATAAGAAAGCCCCGGAGCTATAAATTCAGGGGCTGCATGACAAGGGATCTGAATGATCAGCATCCAAATTACACTTACAATGAGATTGGCAGAATCAGAAGCAGCTGTGATTGGGTGAGAAGGAATGAGTCACAGTAGGCTGGGGGTGGAAAAAGACAGGGATGTGATATCAGGGGAAGAAGCAGTTTACTTCCTTATGTTGTGATCAAGTAGAAACAAAACCACCCACCCTCCACTGTGTAACTTTACGAATAAAAAATGAAAATTAATGCGAATTTCATGTGTAAATTTGGTGCTGAATATGTGCTACTACATGGCCTTGCTTTAAGACCATAAATTATATATTTATACAACTAGAGGTGCCGTTTTAGCCCTAGCACCATTCTAACTAAGGATTTTCCAAACATGTAGATGTGAGTGGTGTCCAGAGTTGCTTATATTACTTATATTTCGCTGAGCAAAGATAATCACTGATTGACTGCCATAGGATACTGCCAAACACATATTTGCCCAGGATTAGTACACGAGATCTATTATCTTTTATCAGAAAATGTCTATTTCATAAACTTTCCATTCAAAATAATATTTAATTGTATTCACTATAGCAGAAATAAAGCTTTCCTTTTATAATTATTTTTATTATTATTAATAATAAAATACATTTCTCTAATATATTTTACACTATAAAAGAGTAACTGGCAGGGCCCCAAAATGATTCAACATCAATAATACAAAGTATAATCAAATGCTGAATGCTCTATGTCCCTTCAATTTTGAGATTAGAATTTGGGAATACATTTTTCCTTTCCTGAATCTAAATTGCTATTTCAGACATACGTACTATTAACTAAGATTCAAAATGATAAAATAACACAAAATTAATTCTCAATATGTAGAATGTTAATGTTTCCATTTATTGGAATTATTAAACCCATAGGCTAACATTGAACCTCGGTAGGTTTAAACTGGCGAAGTATGTAGTCAAAGTATTTTTTAAAGAGACAGTACTTAGAATATCAAATGGTCGAATAGTCGAACGATTTTTAGTTCAAATCGTTTGAATTGAAGTCAAAGTCGAAGGTCGTAGTAGCCTATTCGATGGTCGAAGTACCCAAAAAAATACTTTGAAATTCGAAGTTTTTTTCATTCACATCCTTCACTCGAGCTTAGTAAATGTGCCCCTCAATGTCCATCAAATACTTTTCATGAGATATTCTTTAACTTTGACATTTCTGAGCCAAGTTCAAAGGTTGTAGAAAGCCAAAAACATGGGTTGAAACAGAAAGTGTTAGGAGGTGAGTAATAGTTATGACAGCATTTATGTTGACAATATATTTATGCTGTTGATTGTGTTGAAATGATGGCTGCTTTGAGGCAGAGAAGGAGAAAGCAACATATGATTGTCTATTACAAGTTTCAGTTTAACTATAGCAGTGCCTTCATCTCGAAGGTCATTATGACTGCACTGACAAATTGCTTCCCTCTATTTTTCTTCTTGGTTCTTTATTGCTTTTCTTAGAGCTCCTGAAAGAAAGATAGCAGACATAAATGAGAACTGAATTTGATGGATACTCAACAAAACCTCACGTTTCCATCTTGATATGGTAGAAAACTTAGGTCTCTGTTATCTCATGTGTAGGCAGTAGTACCTAAGTAGAGGTGTTTGTGTCATCTTGACATTTTGCAATATTCAGCTGGGAAAATGCTTCTTTTGGGCAATGGGGATTGATTTCACTAAGTCCACTCAGACAACTATTTCATGACTGATAGCATAATGTGCCATATATCATTTTCCAGTCACATTAGTCAGTAGACAAACAGAAAAAAAAAGGACAAGTTAAGTTTTACTAAGTGACATTGCCTGGAGATCAGGTCACATTAAGTTCACCTCCTGGTATGCTTCTGTAACTCAAAGCACTGCTTCATAATGCAAGAATATAGAGTAGCTGTAAAAACACTGCTGAATCCTCAACTCCCAGAAATATTATACATAATATTATGTATCATACAGAAAATAAAAAATGTTTTGAAAATAAAGATTGGCACATGGAGATTTTTTTTCCTCTCTCAATTACTGCATCCACTGCTTTTTACAGTAAATATTCCCACCCAAACAACCTGCTTATCTACACTGGCATTAAATAGATTTTAAGACTAAATTAGCAGAGACTAATTAGAATTACGTATTGTAATTTGCATTGTACAGTTTTTCAATGCATTTATTATTTACAGTTAATCTATAAACTGTGAGTGATTCCACTCTGAGGCAATTACAGCCTGGTGTTTAATTGTGCAGCCCTAGAGGCCCCTCGTAGCAATTGCCGAGCAGGGTCACAATATGACCCATGCGGTTCTCTTACTACTCTGTGGTTGCCATATTACAATTCTTGGGATTACAGTTTGCAGCAAGATATGCAATGAAGCTCATGATATTAACCTGTTCCTTGCAAAAGAGACCAATCGTTTTCAAACAAGATTAGAAGAATAAGAAGAATAATACAGGGACAAATACATCAAATTTCATATCCATTCTCTTTTCAAATGTAATGTTTTTTACATGTGGAGTTTTTATTTTACAGTTATGAATAATTTTCATGACTCTTCAACAAATCCTTACTTTGATAAAAATGCACTAGTATCTTCATGCAAAACCAGACACAGTTTGAAACAATAGTTTATCAAAAATTATGACTAAAGCACGCAAACCATTGTGCCATTGCTAGGGTCAGTATGGCACTAAATGTCAAATAACAGCCACCCCTTGTGGCAATGGCTAAAGGTGGCCTGTGCTGTAGTCTGACTGATCTTCTCATAGGCTAAATAGACTGACCTTTGCATTTTTTCATTTGTTTTGGCTGACCATTCAAAAAAGGGGAAAACAGTAAAACATTCTTCAATGACAATTTGCTATTGTTCTGCTTTGATTAGGTAGAATTTTCTGCAGGGCAGAAGATATATGTGGCAGGCAATGTTAATTTGACCCTCCTTGACCCTGTTTCACATTATGGGGAAATGAGAATTAATGGGTTTTAACAGTTTATAATGCTCAGACCAAGCTAAAGGGACACAATGAGGAAAATGTACAGAAATGCAATCTGCAGGGACATCGCCAATTTACTAGCGAAAGAGTACATCGCTAAAGAAGTTTTGAGAAGGCGAACGATCATTACTCTGCAAATTCACTAGTGAGAATTTTATATTACATTACCCCTTTCGCCAGAGTTTTCTGATAAGATGAAGCTACATCCTCCTGAATCTGTCTGTGACATCATATCCTGTATGTCGTAAAAAAAAAAACGCTGGTGTTTTTTCATATTTTATGGCAGGATTGTGTTTGAAAGTTGTAACTGTTAAATATTTTTGTTTTAACCTTTTGAGGGGCGTGCCACATTTGCTTTAGAGTGGGCTCATGTGTAGAACAATAAAAGATCTCTTTTGTCTTTAGTTTGCTTCCTTGGACATTTTTAATAATAAGTGGCAACATCACTAATATTTAATTTAAAATTTACCTAAGTGCAGTGTACTAACAAAGTTTCTATAGGCAGGAATAATTGTTAGCTAAGATTCATTATGAAATGCTCGCACAGACTAATCCATGCTAGCAAAACTTTGCCCGCCTTCAGCTGCTGATAAACAACTTTGCATTTTGATGAATTGTCGGATGCATTGCAAATTAACGTCTGACAAAGTGGCGAGAAGTATGGCGAAGCCTTCTCAGGCGAAAATTCGCCCTTTTTAATACATTTTGTGTGTATGAAGCCTGACAAAAGCAGAGACAACTGTTTCTGTAGTAACTATATACTACGCTGCACCAATTCACATAAGTACTTTTTAGATCAAATTATCCAATGCCAGTGTTAGGAAATATTCAGTATTCTGCCTCGTTCGGTACGAGAAATGGTGACCTTTAGTGAAAACGAACTGTAGAGGAACTGTAGAGAAATCATTTTCAGCCAACACAATTGATCTGGATAAGTATTCAGGGTATTTCCTCAAAAGTGTCAATTAAACCAATTTTGAATTGAGTATGATGTTTTAGGGGTGATGTGACACCGGACATTCACTTTCATTTTAACTTTTAAAATCATTGTTTTAAGGGATCTGCAGAAGCAATGAAATTTGGAAATTAAAATCTCAAACTAGACTAGGGCCATGTTATCTATGTCACACATCTTAAATCAAGACATGTGGATAAATGCAAATAACTAAAGACTCATGGTTTCTGTTTTTTTTTTTACACCACTGTAGGAATCAAGATGAAGCACAGACAAGATACTGTATGAAAGGTTATTGCAGCAGATCATACATGACTAATACTTTTTGTAATTAGATGTATGAATTTATTTTTAAATCAAGCCCTTTCAAGATGCACCCCTGCCCTTCGATCATTAGCTGTCCAAGACGATCAGTTTTGGACAGTTATATTAAAATAAACATTCTTTTTGCATATATATATATAATTTCAGAAAGATGAAGTGCAAGTACAAATGCCAGTTAGAATCCAAAATGTCAATTACAGGAAATAACAAATCAGAGTCATATCTTGTATGTGTCTCATTATTTTGATTTGAAGGCTCTGCAGAAGTAACACTGCAAATACTCAAAACCCAAGAGAAGATGAACAGGTTGATAACAAGCACATAAAACTGCCAAAGCTCTGCCTTTGAGCACCTCTGTCTGAGCAGGGCATCTAGTCTCTAATTTCTTCCATTTTTTATATGAATGGCTACTGATAAAACCAAGAATAAATCTTGCAAACAGTTACATACTGTACTTAATTTATTTTCAGGAATAAAAAAACATATATATTTAGGCAGCTGCTGGTGCTGTACAAAAAAAGTTTGTCAGAAATGCTTAGAATGAAGTAACCCTGCTTTTAAACATATATACATTTCTTAGATTTTTATAGGGTTATACTGTATCTTCTCTTTAGAGCATACACATTATATGTGTCACACAATAAGCTTATACAACTTTTGTATGCTGCGAAAACTGTTTGGGGTTTTAAACTCATAATTGTCTCAACCAAGATCCAATGTCCAATGCAACAAGACAATGTAATAAAATGTAATCCCATTGTTATCATTTTTATATTAAGGGGCACATTTTCTTAGCTCGAGTGTTAGGAATAGAATAGAATAAAAAATACTTCGAATTTCGAAGTATTTTTTTGGCTACTTCGACCATCGAATTGGCTACTTCAACCTTCGACTATGACTTCGAATCGAACGATTCGAACTAAAATCGTCTATTCGACCATTCGAATTACTGTCTAGCTACTGTCTACCTACTTCGCCACCTAAAACCTACCGAGCATCAATGTTAGCCTATGGGGAAGGTCCCCATAGGCTTTGTAGCCAATTTCTGATCGAAGGAAAATCGTTCGATCGATGGATTAAAATCCTGCGAATCAAACGATTATTCCTTCGATTGTTTGATCGAACGAATAGCGCTAAATCCTTCGACTTCGATATTCGAAGTCGAAGGATTTAACTTCGACGATCGAATATCGAGGGTTAATTAACCCTTGATATTTGACCCTAAGTAAATGTGCCCCTAATAGTTGTTTTGGCTTCCAAAAGGGACTTTTTGTGAAGATTGCATAGATGATTTTTCTGAGCTGAAATAGGGTTAATAAGTGGCTTTAATGTGCCATAATTTGATCGTTTTCTAGTTTGTAAAATCTATTTTGATAGTAAAAAGGGCATATCGCTTAGTGATGTGAATTCATTAAAGACCATCTAGAACAGGAGTGCCCATACTTTACTAATGTGAGGTCTACTTTTAGTGATCTACATCCATAAAATCATTGTTAGAATTCTGTTCCATGGAAAATATTACTTAAATATTGATTCAAAAGAAAATGTATATTGTTTTATTTAAGAAACAAGCATTTCTTATGTTACCTTAACATAATAAATATCTGAATGAAAAGCATCAAAATAGGAGGGTGATTTTCGACAAGCTGTCTCTTACATAGTGTCTTGAGATCTATTGATCACCAGTAGTAATGGGTGAATTTCACGAATTTCCCGCTAAACAGCGCCGGCGTCTCGTTTTTGACACCGGTGTCTGTTTTTGACACATGCGTTCGTTTTATTTGCCGCCGGCACAAATTCGCTGGCGAAAATGCGCCAGCGTCCAAAAAAAAGGGACGCCGGCGTCAAAAAAAATATATAACCCTATAAAAGTTTTTCCTATGGTGCTAATCATAGCACAGAATGCATTATCTTTCTCTGCAGTGATATTCACTGAGAAATGATTTAGAATTATAATGTTTTAATGACCTTTTTACGAAATGCTAAATGAATGAGAAGTACATTAAAAATATACATCAAATTGGAATTGTGAGATCACTGTGACTGCGTCAGGCACAATTTTTAAATATGGTGATTAGAACTAATTGAGAACATCTACTGTAGCACAAGAATCTTGATAAAAACATTAAAGCGTTCCATTTTCCCAGTAACTGCAATGTAATGCTACAGTAAAGTATGTGCACTTATTTGTCTCTGCATTGCTATGTCTCATTGAGATTATGTCTCTCCAACAATATTGTTACTCAGAATACTGTATGTCTCTCCATTGTGATATGCGCATAATAACATTATTTTTGTAAGTATTGTTTTGTATTTATGCAAATACTTTATTGGTGCTCCCCTGTTTTTCTTTCTTTTTTATATGGATGTCTCCCCTTTTCACTGTATAGCATTTGCTTTCTAAGACAGTCATTGGTTTTTATCAACAATCTCTCCGTGTAGTAGTTTATATCCTTATATCCAGCAATTTTTATATCCTTATATCCAGCAATCTTAAAAGTGATTTATCCTTGTGTTGTCATACCTATCTTTTAGTATAACCAAATTTATATATGTACTATATATGTTGCAATACAATCAGGGGCAGATTTACCAAAGGTCGAATTTCGAGGTGACCAATTGAAATTAATTTTTTTTTTAAAAAAAAATCAAATTTTTTAACTTCGAGTGAATAGGCTGTATTCGATCGTTCGAATTTGCATCCTATTCAATCTAATTCGAATCAAAGTATTTAAAAAATAGTCCAAAGTCCAACAAATGACTCCAATAAAGTTCTAGGAGGTCCCCCATAGGCTAAAACAGCAATTCGGCAGGTTTAGATGGCGAATAGTTGAAGTAGAATTTTTAAATAGACAGTATATAATAAATTTCGATATTCAGATTTTAGATTTTTTTTCAAATGTGAATCAAATTTGGACTATTCCCTAGTTGAAGTACACTAAAATTAGCTCCAAATTCGACTTTAAAAATAAGATTTTTTCAATACGACCCTTGATAAATCTGCCCCTTAGGGTTGAATTTAAAGGTGATGGGAGTTTATTTAAACTCCCATCAACTCGAAATTCGAATAAAAAAAGAAAAAAAAGACCAACCAAAATGTATTTTTTTTAAAAAAAACCAACTTTTTAAAATTCGTGTGAATAAGCTGTATTCGATTGTCCGAATCAAATTCGGATTGTATTTGATTCGATCCGAAGTATTTTTTTTAAAAAAACTTTAACTTGTCAAAGTCCACCAAATGACTCCAAATAGGTTTTAGGAGGTCCGCCATAGGCTACAACAGCAATATGGCAGGTTTTAGATGGCGAATAGTCGAAGTCAAATTTTTAAAGAGACAGTACACAAAAAATTTCGATTTCTTTTTTCATTATTCGATTTTTCGATTTTTTTTCAAAGTACACAAAAATTCGACTTTAAAAATCAAATTTTTCAATTCGATGCTAGATAAATCTCCCCTCTAATGTTGGTATTTATTTCAAGCATCAACGTGAGAAACAGTATTATCTGCAATTTCACCTCAACAACTGTCACAAAGGTGGCTCTTCTCACTCACACAGACAATGCCTGCTTTTGATATTTTAAATATACAAAACTATTGAATTATGAACTATGAATTAACTGTACAGTTTATTGACATGGGTACAGCAGTTTACTGAAATGACAGGTGTATATCTGGCAAGCACATCACATTTTACTAAACGCAATTAAGGCCTTTGGTGAGTTCATATTTCAGCATTGCTGTAGAAATCCTTCTGTTCATATGCAAAAAACATAGTTTCAAAACTCTATGGAATCATCATCTCTAAGTCAAAACTGCAGTAAGCAGTGCTGCCATCATCCTTTCCACTTTGTTGCTGAGAGCACCGTGTCACCTTCAGGGGTTCTTTTTTTGTTATGAAATAATGCATCAGAATTTATTCTTTTTACAAAAATGTATGTCATGAAAATTCCACTTCAATCTATTAGATACTGCTGCAGATTTTTAAATGTACATTTTGGGCAATATGGCATTGGCACAAAAATACATATACTGTATAACTAAAGTAATAACAAACAAAAAGCATCCTATACCAATAAGGTGGGACTATTATGATATATATTATTATATCAGCAGCCTGATACTCCCAGTCAACCACTAGTCTCTCCTTCAACTAAACAAGGAAAATATAACACGCAGAGCTGGGCCAGGCTGGCCAGATGCCCTAGGCAACCTGGCCGGTTCTGGCACCAGCTGGGTAATAATATATGAGGAAATTGCATAGACAGTCTGGGAGAGAGAGGATTGGACATTGGGGTAGGTGGCAGAGAAGGTACGTGCCTGGCGCCCCCCCCAGCTTTGCGCCCTAGGCACGTGCCTACTCTGCCTACCCCTAGTTCCGGCCCTGATAACGGGTAGGCATGTGTAAATTGTGTGGTCTGCTATATGAAAAGCAACCTTAGTAAGCACAGAACATGGACCATTCACTTTAGAAGGGCCTTTTGAATGACTATGGTTTGATTCATGCACCTTCCTAACACTATTGAAATGTTTTAATGCGGAATACAACATGTTGAACAGTATTCTGAATCCATGCACAAATAGGTAAACCTGTAAAGCACAACAACTTAATTAATGACAGTAGTTCACAGCACAATTGCCTAATTTTCATAATCTTTATGTCTAAGAGCACTATTGATGGATGTTTACCGTCTCTTATGTCAGGCCCCTTTCTATATACAGAAGCCATTGCAAGCATAATACTAACAGATACTTTCATCTTAGCAGTGAGATGGGGAAGGGGTGGTCATTTTTCATAGTGACAAGTGACTGATTTTATTGGACACCTAGCTGCCCATCATGCTCAGGAAGCTGGTTCTCTCTCAAAGTTAGAAGATATTCCCCTGATGATTGCACTCCAAGACACGGGAAAGGTATTAAATGTTCATCACAAATTTCTGTCAGCTGGGAAGCTAGTGTTAAAAGCAATTAGAAAAGCATCAATCTTTTCTTTCAGTCAGCTTCAGTGTGAACTTGACTTTGATTGCCTCCCTAGATGCGAGTGAGGAGTCAGCTAACATATCACTCCCTCATCTGCTAGCCACAGGAACTGGTATTAAAATATTAGCTGCAAAGTTAGGGAGGCGGAGGACATACTACAAATATCACTAACATTTTTTAATGAAATTCAATCAATGCAGAGAACACTGGAAATCTATAATATTAAAACATTTCTGTGTTACTATAAATATATTCTTGATATTTTTCAAGACAAGGCTTTTTTTATGAGACCTTCTTCCCACAGGAAATATCTATATTTATTTCATTATTCGGTTCTGATACAAATGAAAAGGGAGTTTAGCAACTTAAACCATAGCAATGAATGGATTTCATAAGGTAATATGAAAGACAACATGGATATCTAAATTCATTGGGGTAAAGTAGGATATATTTTTGGCCACAAGTTTGCATTTCTAAATATAGTTGCAGAAAAAATATTTCTGAATCATATAGGTTTTGTCCATAAAGCCAACAGCTGGTAGAGCTCTCTTAGATCCTGGCAGTGAACCTTACTTTAACCTAATATCAGTGTATATATAGGATGGGTGCTGTTGGCAGGCTCTCATAGTGGGTCTCTTGTATGTAATGTTTATATAACAGCAGCATTCTACGTAGGAACACGAATTTAAAGGCTGTAGGGTCTTAACACGCATCAGCTAGGTTTCATGAAGTTTTCTGATGAAATTAGTTTATCTTTCCTGACATCTTGAACTCAACATTTTGGCTGTCAAACATATCTATGCCCTCTAGCGAGAGTGCCCCCCATTCTTCAAGCACCACTTGGAGAAGCTCTACATGAGAGTTCTCTTTTTTTAGAAACAAATCAAATCAGAGTGTCTATTTTAGATCTTCTTTTGCACTACATGTGTTATTTCCCTAAAGTCAATAAAAGGCAGTCTTAAAAGTGAATTATAACATGGTGTAAATGCATGTAGTATTAGTCTAGGGTCACAAGGGGGCTCAAATCAGCTAGTTGAAATACGCTGTCTGGTGCGGGCAGTAGCCTCCTGTCTTTGACTTGGTTTTGGTGAAGAAACTGGAGTCTGAGCCAAATTTACCGAAGTCTGTGACAAGCCTATTCAATGCAGAAAATTGAGGAGGCTACTGCACGCGGTAAGGTTGATATCAGCCAGTTTATTTCAATAAGTTGATTTAGGCCCAGTGTGGCCCTAGCCACTTTAAAGAGCACTATATGCAATAATGTCTATTTTCAAAGTGATTTTAAAGGGGGGGCCACAGGTTAACAAATGAAAAACAAAAAAGTGTAATGCTACATATTGGCATGTTAATAACATTGCCATAAATTAACATGTTTACAGTCCCGAAGGTAAAATATTGTCTTTAGTGAGTGACCAGGTGAGAAACATTATCCTAAAGTTTATTTTTAAGTATCAAACACATTTTAACAGCGACACACTGACAAGGACAAGGCAAAAGACCATATGATGTAAGACATCATGAAAGGTATTCAATTAAAGTTTTTGTGTATTTAAATATGATGCACAAATCCAATCTTGTGTCCAGTTTTTTTGGTTTGTGTCACTCCTTCCAAGTAGTGATGAGCTGGTTGACCCGAAACCCTCAGGTTTATCCGTTGATTGGTCCGGTTTGTGCCAAGAAGATGAACCTCAGATGTGGTTTGTGCAATGGCTTGGCAGTGATAAGCGAATCTGTCCCATTTCACTTCACCGGAATATTTGCGAAACACTGGAAAAATTTGCGAAATGCAAGAAATTCTCTGAACGCATTGAAGTTAATGGGCGTCACACACGATGGTGATGTGCGAGTCTGGTTTTTCCCGACCCGCACCCAATCCGCACCCACCCGCGCCCAACTTCCGGGGAAAGCTCGACCCGGACCCGCCCGCCACTCGCAAAGGGGTGTGCGGATATGGGGCCGGCCTGCACATCACTAACGCACAACAATTTTTGCTCAGTCCAAATGCAAGTCAAAGGATGGGTCAAATTCTTTTGACCTGCTCATTGTAGGGAGTGTGTGGGGGGTCATACATTTATAATATAGCCTATTCTGACACTCATGCACACTAATATTTATTTATGTGGAGCAGTTCACAGGATTCAGCTTTAACTGGTATGGAATTGTATGAAGTTAAGTTGATTTCTCATTTGGCATATCTGGCTTGCAGTAATATTTGAAACTGCTACGGCTTGATTCACTGTTATATAAAGTTAACCATTCACTTGATATACATAGTTTCTGGTGATCTGAAGCAGTTGAAGCAGTTTAGCTGACAGGCCAACAGGCAAACGCTTTATTAAAAGGACAAAGACAATTATGTAAAAACTTGTTTAATCAGAACTGTTTATCCTTCACTGATCACCAAAGGACATTTCTGTGCACACACATATACTCAATTAACAACATTTTCAACTCATAAAAAAACACTGATGAAATGGAAGGGGGGGGAGTGGAGATTTTATATTTGTTTCAATCCTCCCTATAAATAAATAGTTCTGTTCTAAACCAGATGAGATATTCTTGCTCAATTACCTCATAAATTGCTTTTCCTAATTTCAGAAATCCTTATAATGTCTATCATCAATAGTACTTTGATGATCAAACACTGGCATTTATTTGTTTTTGCTTCCAAAATATTGCTACGAAAAATACTTCCTGATAAAATTATAATCAAGTTAGAAGTTGCTCATCATTACATTTAACTATCTTCATCATATTTTCATTAAATCACCCATCTAGATAGTGTGACCTTAGGCTGAATAGAAATTGCCGTTCTCTACTTTTTAATTCTCTTTATCACGACAGAGCTATGCCTGAAAGAAAAAAACTGGCGATTTTATGAAGTACCAGATTAAAGTGACTGCATAAAGGCAGATCATTAATATACATGTATGTAAACTATAGGATTCAACTGTAGGTTAAAACCCCTCAAAAATATTTGGGGGTTGTTTTTCTGGTAGAAGACATCTGCTTTATTATAAAATAGTGAAACTGCTATTTAAAGGGGTGGTTCACCTTTATGGTAACCTTTAGTATGTTATACAATGGCCAATTCTAAGAAACTTTTCAATTAGTCTTCATTATGTATTTTTTATAGATTTATAGTTATTTGCCTTTTACTTCTGACTCTTTGCAGCTTTTAAATGGGCATTGCTGACCCCTTCTATAAAACAAATGCTCTGCAACGCTGCAAATGTATTGTTATTGCTACTTTTTATGCCTCATTTTTCTATTCAGGCCTCTCCTAATTAAATTCCTGTCTCTTATTTACGTCAATGCATGGTTGCTAATGTAATTTGGTCCATAGCTAGCAGAATGCTTAAAATGCAAATTGAAGAGCTGCTGAATAAAAAGATAAATAACTCAAAAACTTTAAATAATAAAAAATGAAAACCAATTACAGATTATCTCAGAATATCAATCTCTACATCATACCAAAAGTTATCTCAACGATGAATAACCCCTTTAAATAATCAACATTTTTACAATATTGGATTGACTTATAAGGGAAGAATTTTGCATTAAAGGGGTTGTTTACCTTCCAAACACTATTTATCAGTTCAGTTGTTTTCAGGTTGTTTAACAGAAGTAAAGTCTTTTTTCAATTGCTCTCCTTTTTTTACCTCTTTTTTTGTTTTTGTAATACCACTAGTTGCGTTTTTTTCCATCATTTGGCAATGGAGTATGAGCCTCTTAAATCTGCAATATCAAAATGCCTTAAATCATCCTCCAGTAGTGTTTAAAAGGAAAACATCAGCATTAAACTATATTCAGGTATTGTAGTATAGTGTACCACAGACATAGAGCAGTAAAAAAAAACATAATCATACGATTAAGTATGGCATATCAGTTTTCTGATGAGCAAAGAAACAACAATAATAGGTTCATAATGCAAACTGAATTTGAGCAAACAAAAAAAGAACATTTGAATGGCAAATTGTAGATTTAAGGGCCTAAAAAACTGTTGATCTTTAGCTTAAACAAAATTATTGTGAAATTATTAATGTTCAAAGAAGACATTCAGAATGAAAAAGTAAGGTTTCTCCTTCCGTCTTCCTCGACTAGAAGAAAGATATGAAGGAAGATATCTGAAGAAGTTTAAACACATTGCAATGAATGGGGGGGGGGGGTAAAGTTACAGCCTCTAGGTTGAGAACCAATAGGTATTTACAAGGTAGAAAGTTGGGCTCTGCAGACATCTACTTGAGTAACAAGGATTGGATCTAATTACCTTCACTGGAGTGTCCATAGTGCCCACATTTCTTAAAATTGTATCACTTTAGAAGGCATGGCCTGGCCCATTACAGATCTCCTTGCCAGTCAGACTGACATTCTGAAGCTCACTTTAACAGGCTGTGTTTGGGAAAGGTTAGAGGAAAATTTAATTAGTTACTTCATTATGACCAGATCATATAAGAAAATAGTTTGGAATAGGACAAGAAAACATGGCTCATTAATGGTTAATAATTAATTGATTGAAAAGACTAGGTCATAAAGGAATTAATTATCCATGGAACAATAAATGAACGTATTAATCTTCTCTCTTTCCTCAGTGTCTAAGGTTTGTAGAAATATTTTCCATTTGGAGGTTAACGTAAAGCTGTTCTTCATGTTGTCAAACTTATGGCATATACTTTGTTGATGCACAGGCTTTGTAATTCTGATAGTACCTCTGTAAAAATAGGAGAAGAATTCGCTATGGATTTTTTGAGAATAATTCTGTGAGCAGCAGCTAAAATCAATGTGACAAAGATAGAAATATGTGGAGTAACAATTTTTAGAATTCTGTTTTTATGTAGCAAACATTTATGTCAGTATTGTCTCTCATGAGAGCAGTTTTTTTAAATAGTGATAACTGTGGGTTCAGAAAATATTTCACTTCTTTCTAGTAGTTTTGAATTAATGGGCATCCCCATAACAGATGAAAAGTGTTTGAAGAATCAAATTTGGGACAGATGTTGAGATATGTTTTTAAAAGTGAAATTAAATCCTTTATATGAAAGATGAATTAACTTGCATTTTTGTTCTCTCCAGATTTCAGAGAAAGTTAGTTTATCAAAATTGTTGATAGCATTCATAAGAAAGTCTTTAGTGATATCCTGTTGTAGAAAGCTAGACCACTTTTTCGCTGTGGGTTCCATGGGGTGAGGCTATAGAATGTTAATATTCCATAACTTATACTGAAGGAATCTGACTCTTGTATCTGGAGAAGAGGAAATGAGGAGTTATAGAAGTTTAAAGGGTCTTTTGATCCAAGCTCATCAAACCAATGAACAGTATGAATGTATAACAATTTTCCTTACGGGAATCTAGAATTTGAGTTAAAAGTATTTCCAGGATAATACTTTGTTTTACCGAGACATTCCAGTATATAACCTGTAATGGATGATAGGTTAAATGATCTGTAATCTGGCATTCCTAGATTGCTATATATTTTTGCTCTTTTCAGTTTCTGAAGGGCTATTTTTGGTGGCTTCCCTTGCTATAGGAACTGTAAAAGCAAAAATTCTATAATATTGATGTTCTTGTGTTTAAGCATTAGAGGAAGTTAAATAAAAGGATAAATACATGTAGGTAATGCCATCATTTTATAAAGGGCAATTCTACCTTTTAAAGTGGACCTGTCACCCAGACACAAAAATCTGTATAATAAAAGTCCTTTTCAAATTAAACATGAAATCCAATTTCTATTTTTTAATAAAGCATTCATAGCTGTTGTAAACTCATTTAAAAATCTCAGCTGTCAATCAAATATTGTCGCCACTCCTCTATGCCCGTGGCATAGAGGCGGGGCAGACAATTACTTTCACTTTCCATTCAGCACTTCTTAGATGTCACTGCTCTCCATATATTCCCCCGTTCTTTTTACCATTTAATTGTGTAGCCAGGACATGGGGATGGACATCGGGCCCCCATTCTGGTGCACAAACAAGATTCTGAGATGATGAAAGGCTTGTCTTAATAACAGTGTCCACAAAATGGCTGCTGCCTGTTTACTATAATTTTGAAATCCCAGACTGAAGGAAACAAGATTCAAATAATTGATATAGTGTTAGTAAAGTTCATTTTGCTTGACTAATGTGATAAAATAGGATTTTGAATAATTTTTTCGGGTGACGGGTCCCCTTTAAGTTAAAAGGTGCATTTACCCATTTATCAAAGAATTGGGTCATCTTTTTTTTATTATTGTAAAATTTTCATGAGTAGAGTCTATGTAGGTCTACATAAAGGAGAAGTGCATCTTTTTAATTCCTAAATGATTTAGAAGTTTGACATTAAATATCCCTTAACTGTTTTTTTTATATTTATTTTAAAACTAGATATAAAGGTGAAGTTTTGAAATATTGAAGTAATTTCTTTCAGATTATTATTGGGATCTCTTATAATTAGCAGAATGCCATCTGCAAAGGCTGCTAGTTTAACTGGTAAGTTGTTGATTACAAGACTAGGTAAATGAGTAGACTTCCAAAATTGAGGGGTTCCAAAGATAAGTTGAACAGGAGGAGTGAAAGAGGGCAGCATTGTCTGGTTTCAGACATTTAACTGGCTGCAATTATTCAAGTTGTCTGAAAAGAAAACAATAATTGAACTAGGTCCAAAAGGGATCCTTAAAAACCAAAGGATAATAGAGAGTCATTTAGGTGTTTCCAGGAGTTCGGAAGAATTCATGAAAGGCAATTGGTGAACATTTTTGTTAGAATTTTTAGATCTTGGTTAAGCAAGGCAATTGGTCTATATGGATTCATTTGGGTCTTGTTTGAGAATCACCCATGTAAGAGAGTTTAAGTTGGAAGGCAGTGGTTGTGTCTGTGAAATTATAGTAATAACTAAATGTATTAATCAATTTGGGTTGAATCTTTGCCTTGTTTGAGAATCACCCAGGTAAGAGAGTTTTAAATAAATGCGTCAGAAATTGAGCAAATTCATTTATTAGACACTTGTAGAATGGATCTGTGAGACCATCCATATTTTTTTTATATGAGATGTATGACATTTTTAACTTGATTTTAAAAAAGTTTGGATTGAGGTTTTTCATAAATGCAGATTTGAAAGAGTTTACTTCCCTGCTTATAATAGCCTTCCAGGTATCCTATTGTATTGGTTTGTCCCATTTTTTGATCTTGAAGATAAAATTTATGTAAAATTCTGGGCATGAGTGAGTTGTCAAAATAATAATGATTGAAGTATGGTCTCAATTAGCAACTTGAATATGGTTTAAGAGATTAGTAGACATTAGTATATAATCTATTCTTGTGGCTGTACCACCAGAGAGTGAATTAAAGGTAAAATCCCTTTCACAAGGGTTGAAAATTCTCCAGGAATCTTTTATGTTAATTTGTTCGAGAAAATCTGATAAAGTTTGCATTTTTTCTGAGTTGGTTTTAAATTTTTGTTACATTTAACAAGAATCCATATATGGATACGCCTCCCGCAATTAGGTTGTGAGAATCGAGAGAACATGAATGGGTGGTAAAGCTATTGCCTGTAGTTTAAAAACTAACAGGGTTGCATAAGAAAGATTGTTAAGACACCTACTTGAAAAACAAGCATTGTGTCTGTTTACCTTCACTGGAGGCTCCATAGTGCCCGAATTTCTTTGAATTTCATCAAGTTCAGAAGGCAAGGCAGTTAGGCAGGTTATATACAGACTCAAGGTTGAACTTGATGGACATTTGTCTTTTTTCAACCTAACTTACTATGTTAGCATGCAAGGCCTGGCACACTGCCGAACTCTTTATCAGGCTCTGTTTGGGAAAAACTTGAAAAAACTTATAAATTAAATATAAATTAGTGACATTATAAGCTAATCCTACGAATAAAGTTTGAAAAAGGACAAGAAGAAATAATTTTTCTTTGCAGTATATTTGGAGAAGAACTCCAAACACATTATTCTGAATTGGGGGTAATGCTATGGCATTCAATTTAAAAACTAATAGAGATTCACAAGATAGAAACTTGGGCTCTCCAAACACCTTCTTGAGAAACAAGAATTCCATCTACTTACCTTCACTGGAAGGTTCATTAGTTCACATGATATTTTACCATAAAAGTAGAGGTGCGAGACCTATTATCCTATTGTCCAGAATGCTTGGGACCTGAGTTTTTCCAGATAATGGATCTTTCTGTAATTTTAATATCCATACATTGTCTATGTTAAAATAGTTTAAACATTGAATAAACCAAATAGGATTGTTTTACCTCTAATATGGATTCATTATATCTCAATTGGGATCAAGTACAAATAACTGTGGTATTATTACAGAGAAGAAAAACTATTTTAAAAAATCTGAATTATTATTATTTGATTAAAATGGAGTCTATGGGGCAAATTTACTAAAGGGCGAAGTGACCAATGCTGGCGAAAAATCGACAGCGTGACGTCATTTTGGGACTTTGCCATTTACTAACGGGCACTGGCATATAAATGCTAGCAAAGGAGATAGACTCTAGCGCTACTTCGCACTCTAACACCAGGTGAATTTTCAATTTTCAGACTTGCTTTCGCCACCTCACACACCGACTCAAGGTTGAACTTGATGGACATGTGTCTTTTTTCAACCTAACTTACTATGTTAGTATGTAAGGCCTGGCACACTGCCAAACTCTTTATCAGGCTCTTCCAGAATGCTTGGGACCTGAGTTTTTCCAGATAATGGATCTTTCTGTAATTTTGATACATCCAGAATTTGCCGATTTACTAATGGGCACTGGCAGATAAATGCTAGCGAAGGAGATAGACTCTAGCGCTACTTTGCACTCTAACGCCAGGTGAGTTTTCACTCTGGCGAATGGACCTATCTGGCAAATTCACTAAGATGCGGATTTTAATGAACGTTACCTCTTGCGCCAGACTTGCCTTCGCCACCTCACACCAGGCGAAGTGCAATAGAGTAGATAGGAGTTCCTGAAAAATTTTTTTAATATTTTTCTAAGTCCCAAAACACGCTGGCAACTTTTCAGTTTTTCAGGATGATAGGCTGCAAAAGATTATTAATTTTTTTTAGGGTACCCAGCTTCCCCCCTTCATTTCCTTTCCATTTGGCATATAAACTATACACTGGGCTCATGTGTAGGGCATTATAACAACTCTATTTTCTTTTATTAAGGTTCCCTGGGCTTGTGTAGTGTAATGTATTTGCTGCAACATATATGTCCATTGAAATTTAACTTCCTACCGTATGCAAATTAGCCAACGCTAGCACAACTTCACTTTGCTTGCCAAATTAACGCTAGCGAAACCTCGCCATCGTTCTGCGCCCTGGATGCAACTTTGCATTTTAGTGAATTAGCGTTGTCCTGGCGAATTTTCAACCTGAAGAAGTGTGGCGACGTGAGCGAAGCCGTTTTTGCCCCTATGTGAGACTGCCCAGATCATGGATAGCACATAACAGAGGGAGAACAAGAAAGGGAAATTGCTTTAAGTCTTAATACTAGGGTAACCAGGTTTTCCAAAACATGGGCCCCCACAGATTCGGAAAAGCAGAGATTCTTGAAAGTCAGGACAGGACTTTGGGCTGCAGAAATCACTGACCTGGGAACATTAGTAGCCTTTTCAATGATATCACTACAATCACTGAAAATGCGGCCGATAACTATTTCTAGTCCATTCAATACACATTTTCCCGTTATTATATATTACTTTAGAATTGTTTTTTTAAAAATATGTGCTGATGTGGTTAAAAAGTCATCAATCACAGTATTTTGATTGTCAGCAACACTAGAGGTAAAAGAACAGAGATAAATTGCTTTTAGATTCTGAATTGAATTACTGTTATGATTTCATTTCATTGCTTCTCTTAGATCTAAACTTTGCTGACTAAGACAATGTGTGTTGATTTATGTTTTTGGCACCGACTTTCATCAGATTAAAATCATTCCCCAACTGTAGGAATGAATAAATTAATCAATGCACCTGCTCAAAAGAAACAGACAAAATGTTGGTCAATTAGCAAGCTAACCAAACTAACACTTTAAAAATCTACTTATGTAGATTTATTGTTTCACCTGGGGTGCCAAGGAGACGCCTTGTGCAAAAAAGAAAACCTGAGATTTACTAGATTTACTAGATGTAAATAAATTAAGGACAATTGTGTGCCAAAATCTAATTGTGATTTATGTATATTAAGATTCAGGGGTTGGACTGGGCTGGCAAGACACTGGGAGAAAACCTGGTGGACCTGTGCAACCTCATAAAAGATTTGGACTAAGGAGACAAAACAAAGGACTGTAGTCACATGACAAATCTGCAAATTCTGGACTTGGCTGAAAGTTTAGGTGCATATTTCTTAACACTGGAGACAAACATCAACTGGGATATTGCCCATAGCAACCAATCAGCAATTAGATTTGAACAGTCACCTACAAGTTTGAAAACAAAAGCAAAGATCTGAGTGGTTGCTATGTGCAAAATGATTCAATCAAAGTCATTAGGCCAATACCCTGCCCCAAAAAAAGGAACATTGGTCCCCTTATCATTGCTAGACCAAAATTATACATTCATCAGACCAATTTCACAAATCCCCTGGTAATTATAAGACCACTTTTTTTAATTAAATTACCATCTTCTACAGTAAAACCACTTCACATTTTATTGTCATCTTTAAAAAAGTACTTCCCTTACCCTAAAAAAAGAGATAGGAGGATAAATGGAGGGGCATCTCCACTTTGCACGAATGTTGCATAGTTAAATCACAGTACTTAACTAAACAGTTTCCACAGATCATAGGACCCAAGGACATGTAATTATAGTGTAAAGAAAAAGGTGTTAGCCACAGGTGGAGAAACAGCTGTTGGGGATTTTGGTAGAAGGAGAAGCAGGGTCCCTGCAAATACCACGGAAGAGGCGGGTGACATGAAATGCCTGCAAATTCAATTGATGGCATGGGTGTAGCCAGTAGTCAAATGAACTGCAACTGGCAAAAACAAGTTGTAGAAGTATAATCTTTTATGCCGTTTCCATTATGATGCCTCCTGGGGCATTAACAGGGCCGTTTCTGAGGTGGGAGCCGCCTGAGGGGCCCCTCCATTTATTGGGCAGTATTGCCTAGTAACAACCGAACACACTGGACATAGGTGCCTGGCCATTTTCAGATGATTACTTGGTTTACTTTTTGGACAGTGTTATTAGGATAATTTAATTTGGTTTTGATTTAATTTATTTTAGTTTTCATTTAAGGCAGTTGGCTGACTATTTTACCTGAGAAAAGGATTTATTTCGGATTATGTATTTACTAATTACTGGCGAATTTTACAAAAAAAAAAATACATTAGTGTAAATAGAGTCTGGTTTACATATTTAATTTTTTAAGTAACCCAGACTAATAAATGATTAGTAAGACAAATAAGGCCAGCCTTAGGCTGGTTGGATACAGTTGGGACCCACGCTCCCACAAGGGCCCCACACCATAGCAGCTCAGACAAGGAAGCTTTTACATCCTCCCCCACCTGCCAGTCCACCCTCAGAGCCAATCATCCCAGCCTGCCCCAGCCTGATCATCCCAGCCAGCCCTGATCATCCCAGATCACCCCCCAACCCTGATCATCCTGTAACAGATCCCATACCAGCAGGATAGAGTGCAGAGGCCAGTCAAGAAAAGGGGCACACATAAAGAGTCATAAAACCTACCGAAAATTAGTTTTTAAATGTTATTGAGCCCCCTCCTTTGCACTAAGTAAGAATGTGTTTAACTTCTTTCATGAACTTTTGGTGCAAAGCTTCGGGAATTACACTCGATTTCCCTGTGATAAGAAACCTCCCCCACCAGGCTGAGACTGAGGCATAGTTTGACTACACAGGGTTAAACACATTCTAGAATTCTGATGTGCAACTTAGCTGTGAACTTTATCAGGCATTGGGTATAGCACATAGTAAGAGTATCAGGGAGAAGAAAATGTGAAACATGCAGAGGAGAAGGGTCAGTGTAAAGATAAGGAAAGCCAAAGGAGACATAGTCAGTAACTGGAGGCTGCAGACAATAATGAAGTAGTAAAGCAGGTTTGTGCTGCCTACTGGGCATAAAGCTCTTATTATACTATTGTTAGCCCACAGTTTACATTGCTTTGCAGCATGTATATCTTACTAGCCAATACCTCACTAACACTGATTTCAAGTGAGTCATGTGATCTTAGGCAAGCTTCCCCTTTATACCTTGTTCATATTAGGGTGGAAAGGTATTCTGTTCTTACCTCAAGGATACATTTTTTGGATTATAATTTCTTGGATCACTTCTTCAATAAAGGTCAAGGAATCAAAGTTTATCTAAAGGCTGTTTTCTTGTGAGTAAGCTACTGCTAAATGTAAGTTCAATCCAATTTCTACCACGACTTACTGGAGGCAAAATAAGGTTGATGAAAGTATATTGAAGGCAGAAGACAAAGTACATAATAAATAGGTAAAAGAACATTAAAGTAAGAAATTTAAAAAGAAAAGGGCTCAAATATAGAAAAAAAACTAGTGATGAGGAGAAAATGAGTGAGGGGGATGGAACAAAGATATAGAATGAGAGTGAGTTGCTAAGCCATATATGTACTTCTGTGCAGTACTTGGGTAGGGGTCTGTGTCTTGATTATTTTGTGTACAACACGCTTTCCCCCTCCCCCATCCCTACAGCAATTATATTCCAAAATATGTATGTAATTATTGCCACATTTAAACTGATGGGAAAGCTATTGTGTATATGCAGAAACAAGGGGCCTGCATTGGTTGGGAAAATTGTTGGCAAATTCAAATCTGAAACTTAACAAATCCCTGCATGACTTTGTTGTTTGCTTGCTCCATGAGTCCAAATATTACAGTGGTGGCACATTAGCATATGAAAACAGTCACAACAATGTATACTGAATAAATGGTTCAGCAAACCAACTGGGAGAGGAGTAGGTAGAAAAGTAAAGCAGACACAGCACAAGCAGGAGAATAGAACTTAAAGGGGCAGGAAAAGGCTTGGAGGGCAAACTGTGCCATAAAATGTAAAAAGGAGCATAGTTTTGTTATTTAGGGTTATTTTTGTGGTGTTACAGCAGAGTGGCAAAGTCACACTGTTCATTGTATTCCTGTTGAAAAGGAGGTATACTGCCTCTTTAAGCAATCTCATATTCATAGTGATTTGACATATTTTAATATTGACTTTATCTTTATATGATTTCACACATTTTTAGAGTGATACATGAGAAAATTGTAATTAATATTTCCTTGTGATGCAAACAGACATATAAGCAAATGATGATTCATAGTTCTTGCCTGGCTAATTACTAGGCATTTGCACCTACAAACGTGAATGTAATATGCATAAAAACAGCCGGAGAGTGTTAATGAAAGCATCAGCAGTCGCTGAGCATCAGATTTTTAAAAGGAATGCTGCTCTCAGCAGTTATGTTACTGTGAAATGCACTGTACATAAAATAGCTTATTCTTCATGCACAAAAGAGCCATTTGGCACTGTAAGATCTAATACCCTGCACGCTCTAATAAGCACATATCATTATCAAATACAGACAATAGCATAGGCTGCTTTGAACAAGTTAGTGTCATATTCCCCATTTCATGACCTTGACACATCAACTAAAACTGAAATAATAAAACTGCATGCGGAAGGGATATTCCATTTTCATTACTCTATAGGACAATGGAATATATACTGTGATGAAACTAGCAAACTGATTTTACAATTCTTTGCACAAATGCCTGTATATTATAATAGATTTTGACAACCATTTCTTCCTCAAGCCTGAAAGTGACAGATGTTGCCGGGAAGCATATTACAACCAAAAGCCTCTGAGACGCTATAAAATGTTTTTTACATACTTGAGAAACTTTGATGGAGGAAGCAAAACATAAATAACCCCAGAATGCAACCATACAATGACACTTCACTCAGGCAGCAGTACATTTGACTGGGCTGTTAAACTATTTCTGTTGAACTTTGGTGCAGTTGTATTTATTACTTTCCCTGAACAAAAAAAATAACAGAAAGGCGCCATCAGCAATGCTGTGCAAACTACTTCATTGGGCAGAATCTTTAGTAATATAAAAGCTTAATCACTTGGAAAGAAAATACATTTTAAGTGACAGATACAATTTATTCCTAAACTACTTTCAAAAGCTAAAATATGTTTTCAGTGCCAGGTATAAATGGAACAAGAACATTTAACTGGGTTTCAAATAAAGACAGATACTAGATAAGGATGCAGATATACAGTATATGTTACTTAACAAGAAAGAAAGGAGGAGGACAATTCTGTTTTCAACAAACAACTAGCTGTGTTTCTAGCCTCATTGGATACAACTACAAGGGACATTTATCTATCCAACTAGCTCCATGGAAAACAGAAGCTCTTGATTTCTGCTAAATGCTTTCCAAGGCTTTTGTGGTTTGAGCTCCCCTCTTAGGGCAAAATTTCATTGGGGAGCCCCATAGCTGAGAAAACTATTACCGATGTATGAATACATTGTAGTAATTCATTCGCTTAACAGCGTTTTTTTAAGCAGACAAAGCCAATTTCAATTGCAAACATCATGTACGTTCCACTCTCTACTGCCTTTAGGGGTGTAGCCCCACAATTGGGGAAGCTCTGCTTCAAAGATGCATCAAGAACATTTTAGGGGCTGGTTTATGAAATTAGAGATCAAGTTTTTCTACAATTCAAGGAAATGTTTCGTTTGAAAACACAAATAGTCAGAATTGATTTAAAAAATTAGCAGAAATTAAAAATGAAAGTCCTCAGCAATTAAAAGTTGTTGATCATGATAAGTGCATTTGAAAATCAAGCAACTGAAAGTTTTCTTTTTTCTCAAGTTTATTAAAACCTGTGATTTTGCAGCCTCATTTGAAATAGAATTGAACAATGACATTTTTAGATTGTGATTGACTTTAGTTCCATGACTAAATGGGGTTGCACACTACACTAAATATATCTAGATCAAGTTCTATCAACACATCTTCAGAAATAAATTAAGACTATTCGATTACTCTCTATAAGTACATTAGAGGGCATTATAGACAGATAGTTGGACGTTTTTTACCATAAAATTGTTCATCACACCAGAGGCCACCAATTTAGACTACAGGAACAGAACTTTCACGAAAGCAACGTCGGTGGTTTTTCATAGTCTTCACAGTCTTTAAAGGAAAACTACCTCCCCAAAATCAATACTTAAAGGGGTGGTTCACCTTTATAATAGTATTTAGTATGTTATAACATGTCTAATTCTAAGCAACTTTTCAACTGGCCTTCATTATTTCTTTTTAATAGTTTTTGAAATATCTGTCTCTGACCCCAACTAAAAAACTAATTATCTGTAAGGCTACATATTTTTGGTTATTGCTAACTTTTTGTTACTCATCTTTCTACTCAGTCCTTCTCCTATTCATATTCCAGTCTCTTATTCAAAGCAATGCATGGTTTCTAGGGTAATTTTGACCCTAGTTACCAGATTACTTAAACTCCAGCAAACCGGAGAGCTGCTGAATGAAAAGCCAAATACCGTATATACTCGTGTATAAGCCGAGTTTTTCAGCACCCAAAATGTGCTGAAAAAATTGACCTCGGCTTATACGCGGGTAAGTATTTTAGATGGAATACGGTAGAAGGCAGGAGACTGAAAAACAGTGAGACGCGATTGGCTAACCGTAATCCGAAGCAAGTTTGCATCGAAAAGAACAATGGCGGCCGCCTCAGCAGCAGATGTTTCCGCCCCGCAAAGGCAACAAGCGCACTTAAAGGTGTCCGAGGGGGACCCGTCTCTGATGCCTCCCAAGATGGAGGATGTTGAGGAGGAAAGAGGGGTCACGAGCTTTCTGAAGCCCGGCGAGAAGAGCTACACGCAGCGCTGCCGTCTCTTTGTGAGGAACCTGCCCATCGACATCACTGAGGGGGAATTCAGTGAGGTGTTCATCAACCGTGACCGGGGTTTTGGCTTCATACGCCTGGTAAGGGGCTGTGCTGCAGAGGGATATCAATGTACTGCTGCAGTGCTGCAGCTTGGACTAATGGCTAAACTGTTTGCTGTCTGCTGTGGTGTAAGGATGCATTGTGCCTGGCTACCCACCCATCCACTAATGTTACCCACCCATTCACTCGTGCCACCCACCCACCCACATACCTACTCACTCGTGCCACCCATTCACTCGTACCACCCATTCACTTATTGTGTGGGGAGTGTGTGTATATAGTGTATGATGGTGTGGGTAGAGAGTTTGTGTGTGTATATAGTATATGTGTGGGGAGTTTGTGTGTATAGTATGTGTGTGTGATTATTTTGTGGGAAGAGTGTGTGTGTAAAGTATATGTGTGTCTATGTGTGTATAATTGCTAGTGGAAAGTATATTTTGTCTCAGCTGAAAAATATCTGTAATATAAATCCACTGGGGGGGGACAAATTTTCAGTGATTTAGTTTGCGCTGTAGTGATTGCAGCATAGGGCATAGTTGTGTCTAGGCTTATACACGAGTCAATAAGTTTTCCCAGTTTTTGTAGGTAAAATTAGGTACCTCGGCTTATACACGGGTCGGCTTATACACGAGTATATACGGTAAGCCAAAAACCGCAAATAATAAAAAAATGAAAACCAATTGCAAATTGTCCACATATCACTGTCTACATCAAACTAAAAGTTAATATAAAGGTGAACAACCCCTTTAAGCTACAGATAGTTTATATCATATTAAGTTGCATATTATAAAATTTTACCAAACTGAAATATATATTTAAGTAAATATTGCCCTTTAACATCTTTCCCCTTGAGCCACCATTTTGTGATGGTCTGTGTGCTGCCTCAGAGATCACCTGACCAGAAATACTGCAGCTCTAACTGTAACAGGAAGAAGAGTGGAAGCAAAATACAGAAGCAGGAATTTACATAGGAGTTGTTTTATGCAATATATTTTTATAGAGACTTACATTGTAATTATAATTATATTAATTCACAACTTTGAAACTAAGGAGATAATTTATTAATTTTCATACTAGGGAATCAGGTAAAAACAATGTACAAACATTTTTCAGCAAATTACACGTTTTTTCTTCAGAAACTCAAAAATTTGGCACCTCAACCCTGGTGAGCTTTTTATTATTGAAATAAAAAAATGAAATCAACAAAAAAGAAAACATTTGCACAAAAAAAATACTGAGAGCAAGACATTTATTTTTTTACCTTCTTTTACCCAAATTCCTAGTATGAAAAATAATAAATCAGCTTGTAATGCGAACAATACCACAATGCAGTATTAGTTAAATGTACTCAACTTAATAAAATGATCCTTTATTATTATTTTCTTGATACTACTTTCCTACATCTGGCCTTAAAGATTATTTCACCTAATTACTACTTTTCTGCAGTTTCTTACAACCTTATATGGTACAGTATGTGACAGATTCATGCCATTTCCTTGTATCACTAATTCTGCAAAAGCTACTTTCCTTACATAAAAAACTATATACCCAGAAACAGAAGAATGACCTTAATACCAAGTATATCACAGATGTTGAAAAGAAACATTTGCATGTTTGCATTTGCAAGGACTTAGAACATTTGCTTTTTGATAGATTCATTAACAAAGGACAAAGGGAAGGAAAAAACTATTTTTCACCAGGCAATGAGCTTTGATCAGTAAAAATGCAGACCGTTAAATTTGACTAGATTTCTACTTTAAGCATTGTTGCCGATCCTGCAGAAATCTATAAGATAATCAATTATTCAGAAGATTACTCAGCAGGAGGGGGAAACGAGTCTCCTTCAAAAGGAGGTGGAATGAAAGTTGTAAATAAGAAAGATGGTTTTCTTCACACTTTTGCTTTTTATGATACATATTATTCTTGGGTTGTTCTAGGACTTCCTGTCATTCCCAGGTTGTTTGTAAATAAACAATGACAAGCAAAACTAATTGATCACTTGCTGATATTTGCACTGAGGAGTATTCTAATGAGACATGTTTACTAAATATAATGGGGTAATTTTTCATTCTGCTGAGGAAGGTTCACTCTCTCCTGACCAATCCCATGCCCATCTTTTCTGATGTATTGTCATCTTGTAAAGATAATGATGGACATCATGATGTCAGATGATATGATAGCACAATAACCAGCCTTTACTTTGTAATTTTTGCAATTCCTGTACAACTCACAGGGTTAGTCAGTGCCACTCCATGCTTTATTGAAACCACATACTCTTTTATAATGGAGAACTTTATATCTCAAACCAAAATAAATTCACAAGCCCTTTGAAATGACCACTAACCATTATTAAGCTTTAAATGTTGCATATAAACAAGTTTTGCTTTTAGTAGATTCTATGAAGATGATATTGCTCCTGCAAAAGCTGGCTTTCTGCTTTAAGTTTGGCTTTTCATACAACTGTGCATGCACACCTGGCACGAAGAACAAAGAATACTGCTCCATGGTGTTTCTATAGAATAAGTATAGAATAAAGTCAAGTTCAACAAGGCTCATACTAAATGAAATGTGTTGTAATGTATATTCTTTGCATGTGCCTATTTTGCCACTCATTTTACTAAACTTCACTACCTAATGTAATAATTTGTAAATTATGTAACCTTATGTACAACACTACAGAAAACATTTGCACTTTATGAATAAATGTAATATTAAAAAAAACCTGTAAATGATAAATAAATACAATTATCTCCAGAGAAAATAAATATTTCCCCAAAGCAGTATACAAATAAGGGATCCCATACCTGTACTGACTGAGAGTTTTAGCATCTGCCACTGCTCCTTCAATATATCTTGCAATAGTGATAGCCTTTGTAATCATGCTTTAGTAAGCCTTTAAACTTTGCTCAATGATGCTCAATTTGCAGCAAAGCTGCTGCAAATTGTACTGTGGATATGGGGTATACTACAACCCAAAATTTTTAGGTCACACACACCATCAGAGATTCACCACAAATAAACAACATTTTATAAATACACCCTCAGTAAATGTATTAATGAACCCAGTGCCAATACCATGTATAAGACCCCAGAATGCTTAGCAGGATGGCACAGTGGCAATTCCATGTATAATACCCCCAGAACTCATAGCAGGATGACACACTGGGAATTTCACATATAATACCCCCACCTCACAGCAGGATGGCACAGTGGCAGTTACATGTATAATACCTCTAGAACTCATAGCAAGATAGCAAGATTAGCAGTTCCATATATATTACCCCCAGAACTCAAAGCAGGATGGAATATTGACAATGCCATGTATAATACCCCCAGGACACATAGTGGGATGACACAGTGCAAATTCCACAGCAGGATGATAAAGTGGTAAAAAAAAACCTAAACGCCTAGCAGATGACACAGTGGCAATTTTTGCTAATTAGGCAAAAAGTGGGAGAATTATCCAAATCCCTGCAAAAATCTTGATAAGGAAATAGCGGGGAATGTGGAAAGACAGTAAATAAACACAATTAAGAATTAATAAAGGAAATTTGTATCCTAACTGGAATTCTCCTTGCACTGATGGGGGGAGGGGAATCCACAGCGTAGGGAACCTCCATCCTGTCTTCTAATCTGTTAGTCAAGTTCACAAACCACTGGAGTTGGGAACAGAGATTCTGGAACCTTTTTCTCTGCATTGCAATTGGCTTGGGTACTTTCAAAAATTCAAAGGTACAGGCAGGGATCTAATGAACATACTTGTATAACCCCCCTCACACTAGTACACACATACAAACTGTTCATATAAATAGTTATTACAATCGTTATTAAAATAATTAAAGTGATAAGTCAGGCAGTTTACATCAAGTTTAAATTGCTGCCCATTGATCTGGAAACATAGGCCTTGGACAACATTGCTATTACAAATGCCCTCCTGCCCACACAATATATTGCTTGCCTGAGACTTTGCAGAAAACATGTTTCCTCAAATACAGTCCACTTTTCTAAGCATTACCATCAAAAAATTTCAGAAGGCACGGCTAAGCATAAGCAGTGTCTGTTGCTATGCATTGCTACTTTGTGATGGAGCAGGGATTTACAATATATAAAAGCTTGGCATTATGCAACTGATGTACAAATGTCAGGAATCAGTAGACACAGAGACGCATTGTATCTTGATGGATATTAACCAGTAATAATGTACCTATATTTTATATGAATAAAAAATAGGATATTTGTTGGCCCACCTCTGCATTACCCCTCAAATTAAATGTGTTTTGTGACTTTCAAAATTTCACCTGGCTTCCTTTGGAGCAATATGATTAACAACCCCCCTTTGCTGAATTTTCAGCAACCATGGAACCTAATGGTGCAATGGATCATTCCATAATGCCTGCCAAATCTCTGCTGTGCAATTTAGAAATTGGGCATCTTCTTCTTCTTGTGGCTATGAGTGTACATCACTAGGATTGCCACCAAGAGGCTAGTTCACCTTGGTTCTTCTTTTAGTTATTCAGTGCATCATCAACATGAAACATTCCCTTTTATTTGACTGAAACAACATTTCTAAGTTTAAATTGCTGCCCTTTCACTTGGAAACATTGGCCTAGGAATAATGCCAGCAAACAACATTGCTATTACAACTGCCCTCCTACCCACACAATATATTGCATGCCGGAGACTTTGCAGAATTTATATTTCCTCAAATATATTCCACTTTTCTGACCATTACCATCAAAATATTTCAGAAGGCAATGCAAAGCATTCAGATACTGTTGTTAAAGTGGACCTGTCATCCAGACATAAAAAGCTGTATAATAAAAGTCCTTTTAAATAAAACATGAAATCCAAATTCTTTTTTTTATTAAAGCATTCATAGCTGTTGTAAACTCTTTTAAAAATCTCAGCTGTCAATCAAATATTGCCTGCCCCTCCTCTATGCCTAGGCATAGAGGCGGGGCAAAGCAATTACTTTCATTTTCGAGTTTTAATGAACCGACACATTCATCAGCCTTGTAACTTTTTAAATGCGACAACTAATCAGAAATGATTAATTTCAGGTGTTAAGAGTTCAGGAGCAGCACTGTACCATAACACACAATTGACTAGGCATGTTCTCATTAATTTTAATGAGGATGATCAATGGGGCTCTAATTGAACCAAAACAAAGCATTGTTATGGGAATAAGCGGTATACAGAAACTGATTTGTCAATCTGAGTAGTGATGAGCAAATTAATTCACCAGGCAGGGATTTGCAGCAAATTTCCACGTTTCGCCCCCGCAAATGCTTTGTGAAACTGCTTCGAAAATTCGCCGGTGAAAAATCCGCTGCAAACGAAAAAAAAAATTGACGTGCATCAAAATTATTCGGACGCCCATTGACTTTAATGTATTTGGACAAAATATTTATGCGTATAAAAATTGACGCACGTCAAATTAATTTTGAAGTCCATTCACTTAAATGTGTTTTGTGAATTTTTGCTGCTTCGCAATTTTTTTCACCATTTCACAAATTATTCGGCAAAGTGTAATGGGACAGATTCGCCCAATCACTAAGTTGAGTCTATCGATATATTTTCATGATTGGTAATTCATTATTACTCTTAGGAATGCTGATATAGAGTGGGGGTTGTCCTTTAAAACCCAGAATGCAAAACCTATTAGGAGCAATTTACAATTCAAAGGTAAATAGTAGTGGCTCACTGACCAATGGAATTAATGCAGAAATTCAGGTAACTCAGGTAACTCACTGAGGCAACTTTGGGCGACTATTGAAAACGCATCGCCGCGTGTGCTTTAGCGCAGGCGACTTTTAATTGTAGCCTATGGGAAAACACGCTGAGGCAGTTCGGGGAGATTGTCGCTCAGAAGACGAGGCAATTAGTCGCCAGGCAACAAAATATCCCCAAATCTCCTCGTGTGGACTAACCCTAAAGGTTTTCAAACAGCAACCAGACATCTCAGTAAGATATCAACATACCTCCCAACAGTCCTGTTTTCAGCGGTACAGTCCCGCGTTTGTACTGAAAAGTCCCTACTTTCTCTGCACTGAACAGCCAGAAAAAAGTAACAAATTTTCTATCTTAATTGGCTTTTGGCAGAGAGCCCAGAACAGCCACCAGGTGCAAGTAACAATTTTGAGATAAGCAAATAAGTAATTGAAATTTAGATAAGGAGGTCCCTTGGGAAAAGTTAGACTCACAGCTTAAAGGGCCATTCACCTTCATTAGCAAAACTGAAAAAAAAAAAAAAAAACAGAAATATGTTCTTAACCTGCCAAATTTTGTAAAATGAACATGGTCATTAGGGGGTGTGGTCACAAAAATGGGCATGGTCAAAAAATTATTTTGGTCCTTTTTATTTCCAAAATGTTGAGAGGTATGTATCAATAGTATAGGTGTTACAAGCAAAGCTATATTTTTGATGTTCAATTATAAAAAAATATTCTACGTGTGTGAATGTAATTTTCCCTTAATCTACACATTTCTATACAATTGTAAGTAGACCTCAACTACCTGTAAGTAAACATTATTTTGAACATTTAAACTAGGTTTGGTATACATGAGTGAGACTGTGCCCTTTTGTATTAGTTGAAAGTGTAGGCCAATAAATATTGGCCTTTAATTGATCAATAAAAACAAATATTTGCCACCATTTTTTTTACTAAAAATAAATAAAATCCTTACAACAGGATACTCTTGTTGATAAATGTTTTTCAGAAGCTTTTGGTGTGTTGTTGGCAGTAGATATGGGAGTTAAAGAAGTGATATCTGCCAATGATTTCAAACAGATGTTGGTCAAAGTGTGGTCAAATTTTGCTTCAACTTTGACGTGCATGACAATTTTTATATGCGCACCTATTTTGTCCAAATGCTTTAAAGTTAATGGGCATCCGAATAATTTTGACGCACGACTATTCTGACGCCTGGCAACATTTTTTTGACCCTGTGGAATTTTCACTGCAGTTTCGCTACTTTATTCGCTGGCAGTGCAAGGCGGAAATTTGCTGCAAATTCACGCCTGGCAAATTTATTCGCCCATCACTAGAGGACATTGCTCTTCTAGGCATCAATTGTTGCAATAAAGACCTTTGTGAAGGCCACATATAAGGAGACACGTCAGAATAAGGATGTGGATGGTAACTGTGTAAAAAAGGATCATGATGTCTAGCTGTTGCAACATCATAAAGTGGTGGTGTTGTTTGTTTATTAGCAGCATATATATGGTTTAGATTAAATTTTGATACAGTCCTTCAATAAAATGTGAGGCTAATGTTTTTGTACACAGTGAAGTGAACGTGGTTGCCTTGTGGGTTGTAAGAATGCACATGCGTTTATGGTTTAAAAGGCCAAACGTATCTGGAATAGCGGACTTGGAACACGCAAGCACCTGCAGCATGGAGCTCAAAGGCAGTCCCTCAAATTTTACAGAACAGCAACTTGTTTTGATATTTAGCTACGTCTGGGTGTGGTGTCTAAGTAATAATCTTTGATTGGTTGTGATGAGCCAATAGAAGATGTCGAAAGCTTAGGCAATGTGGAGCTTTAGAGGGTAACTGGAAGTTATTTTCCACGTGACAAAATTAAAAAGTAATGAACTTGACATGTATTTATGCAATTGTAGATATAAACCATCTTGTGTCAGGTTTTGAAGTTGAACAGCCATGTTTGTTTTCTCTGAATATTCATCAATACTGTTGGGGGATATTAAATATTCTATGCTTGAGTTCCTACAGTAAAACAAATTGAATTCTGTCATTTCTACAGAACCTTAAAGGATATGAAAAACATAAAACAAAATTAATTGAGAAAATGCATGGAGCCCTTGGGTGAAGAACAACCAGTGTTGATTATCTTCAAACTGTGCCCAAGTGTTGGTTGAGGTATTTACAATAACAATTCACAAATAACACAGCTTCCCATTTATTTGGAAATGAAACTGCCTATGAACTCTGTTTATAATTAAATTGGCAAATATTTTGCTGTATAAATTACAAAGAGATTGTGTGATTTGGGCCTCTTTAATAAGCATATCCTTCATTGCCTAGAAAATATAAAATAAGGTTATTTTCAACCTAAGGTATTTTAAAGGGTGACATGTGCTATGTTACCATTCATTTAATAAAAAGTACATATAGGAATAACGTTCCCCTTGATGTAAAGTATATAGTAGATAAAGTACCCCCTACTGTAATATAAGGTTATTATAAGTGACCAAGGATACAGGTCTTGTAACTCCGAAGTGACTCCTTGTGTTTTTCAACTGGGGGTACTTTATTATAATACACAAGTTTCAGTGAGTCATGTGACAGAACATCTCTAAGCATTGTTAATAACAATATCATTTCAAGGCTCTTGTGTATATTATAATAGGATATTCAAGGCTCTTGTGTATTATAAAAGAATAAATTCTAAACTGATTTTCAATGTTTTACTGAGCAATAAATTCTCGCCGCTCATAAGTTTAAATGCAATTTTAATAAATGCAGTATAATATTCATTATGGGCTATTTCATAGTTTTCCAAGTATGTAATGTACTGTTGACTTTTCTTACTTATTCAATTCATACCTCTCTGCCCTGTGTATATTCTTCTGGAATAGTTGTATTTTTCCCCCATAAAATATCAATATCCAGTTAGACATGTAGTCTTTTGAAATTTCAGCCATTGAAATGGCAGAAGGATTTTTCTTTAAGTAATCCTTCCCATGTATGGTATATGCTGAACTTATTGTACCAGTCCAGAGATTCAGTGTCCCATAACAGTAAATGTCCAGGCTTTTAAAGTTGTTAACCATAACAGTAACAGAGTTTACAGCTATTACAGCAGATGATTAGCACAGGGGGTGATACAAATTCAGTTTTGATGCAGAATGACATGAATCTAAATTACTACTAAAACATTTGTATCAAGAAGTTTATACTGATAGTATACTGTATATTGCTTGGTAGTACCTTACCTGAGGTAACTGCTGGTGTTGTGAAACCAGACTAAGGAAATGGGGAACTAGTGCAGCATATTTGGTGGCACAGATTTTCTACTAGTCTGTGTTGGCTTTAACTTGGTACAGAAGTTTAATATGGGATGTGTTGAATGTTAGCTTTATTCTTTATTAAGCTTTAGTTCTCCTTTATTTGCATCTTTTCTTTATATTTTTTTTCAACAAAGGGACTTTGTGGGGGCTTCTTGCCAAAAGCTTGGCTTCACATAGGCATCTTGTAATTCTTTTTGTCCTGTAGCTGATCATTGGCTGAGTCTTTGCCATTTTGGTTATTCTTCTATCCATTCAAATTATACTTTTCAGTTTTCTTCTTCTATTTCTTTCAGATTTAAAGCATTTTAAAGCATTTGAGATCAGTTTAGCTGAGCAGCCTAAATCCAATAGTTTAGCAAACACTTCCAGAAGCCACTCGATAGATAAACGATGAGCATTATTTCAACAGTTTAAAAACATCCGAAATTCTGACGCATTTCGTATACAAGATACGTTGTCATAGGCAAAGTATTTAAAAGACTAATGGTTTTTCAAACTTCCCAAACCAGAAGTGACTTCATTAATTAAATCCAATTCAATCATTTTTAACCCTTAGTGTAATTTTTAGTTAAAACATGGTTTCCAAACTGCCATAAATAAAAAAAATTCTCAAATATCAATCCATTATATAAGTTTATTTCCATTAAACATTAACTTGTATCCACCAATGTAATGAATGGTTTTCTTATTCTGTTACATTTCATCCTATAAAAACAAGTTTCTTACATTGTTTAAAATATCTATTAATTTCTGAACGGCTATTTACTTAAATATCAACGTCACATAAACCCTCAATCGAATTACATAGTTCAGTCTCCATGATAATAAATTCATTATTGAATGTGTATTAATTCTAAGAGGAGTTCATTAAGCCAAAAAGCTATATATTTTCTATTCTATTTTTATTTCGGCCACCCATAAACGTAAATTAATTTTATTTTTGTCTATTCGGCTGTATGTCTCAATGAATTAATTGTTGCATTTTCTAAATTAATTTACCAGAATGCGCTTTCCTAAAACCCCAGTTTCTTCACAAATCTTTTAATTATAGTTTTTCCATCTCATAAGTACCTATAGTAGCACTAATCATATTAGACGCAACAAGATATTTCAAATCTCAAATTAAGCCTGATTCCCCTAATTCCCCAAAGTGAAGATCCAGAATGCTTCCCTGTGCAGAGTTTGGTCATCAAATCACCACCTCTTGTAGATGGCACAATCTTTTCAATACCTTGGATCACCAAACACGCAACATTCAGAGAAATGTCGGGATACTACTGAAGTCCTACTGCAGGATGTAATCTAACCGATGTGTTCCCTCATTCTGCTTTTTAAACTTCTTGATGTACATCTTACATATTGAACCTTGCATTTTATGCAGGTAAGCAAATTAATAAACTTAGTGTCACAATTTATCAAACTTCTCATTTTATTAATCTTCTTGGTACTCGTACTCACAAAATCAGTAGATACCATAATCCTTTCAAAGGTCACACATCTTCCAGGCCCACATCTAAAGTTACCATTAACATCAAGCCGCGATCTACTCCTATGGATGGTTCGAACCGCACTAGGTGCCAGAATATGCCCCAATGTGCTTGCCAATCTCGTAACAAATTTACACCCTTGCTGTAACACTTTTTTTAGGCTATTATCTCCATAAAGGACAGGTAGATGCTTCTTTACAATTCCAAACTTGTTGATATTGTCTGCTATAGGACGTAATAAACATTGCTCTTTCCTATATCTGTTTTTTCTCTTATCCCTTAGTAGGCTTTACCTATCCAACCTCCATGCCTCCAAGTATGCTAGCTTTAAAAGTTCAAATGAATAGCCTCTGGCCAAAATTGATCCCTTAGACCAATAGCCTTTGTTATGTACTCCTCATCAGTACTGCATTTTAACTGTAATCGTTGCAACTGACCAGTCCATATAGCACTAAACACGTATTGTGGATGACAGGAATCTGCCCACAAAAGGCAATTACCTGCCTTATTATTAGTATGGGGTGGCATGGAGGAGCACTTTAAAGACTTTATATAGATAAGGTGAGTCGCAATAATTGCAATTTGATATTTACAAGTATTTTGAAAATGCAGCATAGACTTTTTAGAGCTATGTTTAAGCGCTCATAAATGACTATTACTTTTGTTTCTCTCTAACTTGAAAATGGATAAATCTGCCACTAGGTGATTGCATTTATGTCTATGAAAATGGTACACTGGAGCCATCTGGACCTGTCTATAATTTTACCCCCAAATTCCTTTAGAGGCTGTTTGAGTCTTAGGTTTACAGGTAATGAGGAGTTCATTCAGGGTGTATAACTAGTCAGATTGAAATTGCACAAAGAGCCAAGGAGGTAGGACCAAAAACATAAAAGTGGTTTCTATTTCACAGTTCTGCATAGTATAGTGCTGTAAAATTGCAGAAAAATAGGCTCTGCTAATAGAATAAAATTACCCCAGGTTCCTCAAGCTACCTCAGACAGGGCAATAATGGGTAATAGTTGGCAGGTGCTCCTGATCTGCAAAGGAACTAGATCACATAATATAAATGAATGGATGCATTTGGAAAAAATAAATATAAAATCTAAAAATTGCAAATTAAGCCAAATAAATTGAAACAAAATATTTTATTTTAATTACAACAATGAAGCAACTTCTGCATCCTTTGTCTTTCTTGGGCATATGTTAAATGAGTAAATATGATCAGTATTCACTGAAGATCTGCTCTAGGTCCTCCATTTCTGGTGCAGATGATTGTGACTTAGGGATGGATGCAGATGATGAACTAGAAGACAACTGGCTGGCAGTAACTGCTGGAGAATCACGTGCTGTTTGTTCCTTCTTGATTTCCCGAGAACCAGTTAATAGTTTCTGACTTTCAGCAAAGTATTGGTTTGGGTGATTCAGTGAAAAGCCACAATCATCCACCTGTAAAGGGAAAAGCAAAACCAAGACACTGAATAAAATCATAATGTGTTGGTTTAATCATTTAGATAAAGTATTTAAGATTATAAATCAGACATGAAAAAAAAAATGCACAATTAATAACAATTAGCCACAGCAGCATTGCACCAATATCTCAAGATATTGAAGTGCTTTCAACCTTCATGATGAAATATTGATCCTATAGCCTTGTGCCTTATATGTAATGCCCAAAAAGCTCAGGCAGCAGCTAAGTAGAGTAAGACGATGCTTTCTGTTTCATCTATAAAGAGCTTGTGAAGTATTAGGGCTGAAATGGACACACAGAGAGGTTAGTGCACATCTTGCAGCTCATCCTGTGAGTAATGATATCACATACATTTTGGCGCTGTGATCATGTTATGTAAAAGCGCTGACCTTCAATCAAACAGAAGTTTCACATTTCTGGTTCCTCACATGTGGTTTTTAAGTAGAACACAATATAGCAACACTCACACATCTAATGTCTGTTGTTTTAATTAGGAAGTTTCTGATCAGGTTATAAAGAAGCAGTTCATTTTACAAACTATAGATTTCCAAGTGATTGTAGAGGTCACTAAACACCTTTGAAACATAAAATCTGAATAACATGCCTCACATGTAGAGTGTATTTCTCAAGAACATACACGGTTTAATATAAAACAGGAGAAATTACAGGTATACTGATGAATAAAATGCATTTAAAAGATCCCCATAGGTAGCATAGGTCCTGCTAAACCTATGGGTATTGTTTTAAGAAATTGGTAAATTTTGATTGGCAATTTAATTGTGCAAACAGGAAAATATAGAATTTATAGACTACATAACAAGCTTTAAACACACCGCTTTAAAGAGGCAGTATACGCCCATTTCATCATACATGCAATGAATAGGACTTTTGCGATCGTTTTAATCACAAAAAAATCTATTGTTTTGAGTTGAACAAGGCAGACAGGGAAACAAATTAATCCATGATTGCATCTTGTGACATGCATAATTAGATTACCAGTTCACAGATTATCTCCCTACAAAATGGTCCTCTGCTGAAAAAAACAGAGGCTGAAGGGAGGAGGTTGTACACAATTGATCTAATGGACCAAACATGGAGTAGCTTCAATACGGTTACATGTATACGGTCAGGCTGGATAGAAGTGTTAAGGAATATGCATCACAAATGCCATTAGCAGTCCACTGACTTTGGCTTTTTTATAGGATATTGGTTACTAGGATGGATCAGCTGCACTGAATGCTAAAGACTGAATGTGATAAACCGGATAGAAGACTAGTTAATCATAAGTGTTATGTGTGATAAAATAGAAGACTAATATCGGACATCTTTTTTCCCATTGTGTTGTACATAAGCAAAGAAGAAAAAAAATAAAAAGGGCCATAAAGTTTATTTTATAAAGATATTATTAGTCACGAGGAGTTATGTGACCATATAAAAGCACGAGGCCGCAGGCCGAGTGCTTTTATACAGGTCACATAACTACGAGGTGACTACTAATATCTGTATAAATTTAAGTAGGGGGTACATTATGCATTATAATCTACAGTTTTTGTGTCCAGTGTCTTCCTTCCTATATATGTGTAGTATTTTACTGGCTTTGCCCTATGTGCTGCAAAATTACGGTTTTAATGCTGTTTTCCTTCCCCACCCACTTACTTAATTTTATCCCTGTAGTTATTTTTTTTTGTGGAAAAGTACCTGTTTTTGAATTCCATCAGTTTTTTTTTCCAATATACGTTGTATCCTGCTCTGGGTCACGTCAGTTGCAGGGGAGGGGGAAGGTGAGGGGAAGGAAAGTGTCAGAGGACTGAAGAATGAGGGTTGGAGGCGGAGCAATACCGGAGATTGTGTGAGGGAGACTGAACAGCCGACACGGAGAACCATGAAAGTGAAAGTTAAGATGGTGGGTGAAAGGGAGGGGGGAGCGATATAAGGAGAGAGACACATAGAGGCACTGTGCGAACAGGAGGGAGCCCATTAAGCGATCGTGTGAGGCGGGACCTAGACCAAACAGACACTGAGGGGGCAGGACCTGAGAGAGAAGCAGCCGAGAGATAGTGAGACAGGAGGAGCGCGCCGGTGGTAAGGAAGAGCTGAGGCAGGGAATTAGAAAGAAGGGGGCAGAGTGGATGAAGAGAGCAGCAGCGGCAAGTGCTCACTCTCTCTTAGAAACGGCGCGTTTATAGGGATATAATTTATAGTCTGGTCCCATAGGGAAATGACCAGACTGTAGATTAGATTATATATATATATATCATATCACCCTAATCCCCACCCCTTAAAATCTTTTCTCATAACTAATTTTGTGACCCGTTCTAATGAAAAAAGGAAATGAAGCTGTACCATCACAAAAGTTACTGCTGCAAAAATGAGAACTGAATATGAGCTTCAGCTTATGAAAATAAAAAAAACATCTAACAAAAATGACAGTTGTAAACTGTTTCTTAATTAATTAGGTTACTCTTCACTATCCCCTCTCTCAACAACCTGCCTCTATACAATGCAGCTTTGAGATAAAGTTGGTTATTTAGAAACAGTGCGCTCTAATACATTATGTAGGCAAATGGATCACACATCAATTTTCGACCTGTCAAGCGAAATCTGACTCCTGCATGAAAGAGGACAGATTGCTGCCGGTGGGATAGTAGAGTATCCTAATTATTTTAGGAACAGGACAGCATTTTTAATTGATTATAGTTTATTATTTCCATGATATGCAGCCGATATTACATTTTAATTTTTGTGACAGTTCCTGTTTAAGGCTAAGAGAAAGAAATGGATCGTTATAGTCTAGAATGTAAAGTTACTTACACTGTGAGTCAGCTCAAAATACTTCTGGCAAGCCAGCTGGTAATGCATCCCCTTAACAAGTTCTAAAATCTGGAACAAAAAGTGCAGAAGTCTTACAACTACAACAATTAAAAACTGTAACATTACACTGGAAAAAAAAAATTAACAGTAATTTGCCCTTATGTCAGTAATAGCTTGGCATAAAGACATTAACTGGTGCACTAATAGTTGATGTTATGCCAAAGAAGCATAATGTTATTCGGCAAACAAATAAGAAATATGTATTTCAAAATATTAACACTATTATGGAACAAGCACAGTTCTGGTGAATAGAATACACATCTGTTAAGTCCACTTTAAAAATACAATTTGATTCTAAATTTTCGTTTATATCATGTGTTCAGCATACATACTATCTTATCTTATAACTATATAACATATAAACTAACAACTATCTTATCAACTAAACACAATACTGGTTGACCTTTAAGGTGTAGAGCCAACAGCCCTTCACAGGTTCCCTATAACAATCAAAATACATATTTGCCAGCTTATAATACACATGAAATTGCTGCTAAGAGGCGATAACCTCTCTGAGAGAACAGCTAAAGCATTGTGACATTTACTCAAAAGCAAGCTTTTTCATGTCAGATACAGCAAGTGACAAATCCCCGTTCCCTACTTTAGAGATTGCTGTAATTTTATTGATAAATAATACATTCAGTATCCATAGTAATAAGTCAGATCAAATGAACTTGCTGTGTATTTTTTGTTTCTTGCATACGATTCATCCGAATGGCTTCCTTAATACAGAATGACTTGTATGAAGATGTTTCTGAAGTTGAAAACCCAGGAATCTTGACCAATCAGAGTATAATCTGTTTAAAATAACTAGCATGGGGTCAGACACCTCATTGCTATAAGGAGTTGATTGTATTGGCATGATGTTGCACCCTCCCCCCCCATTCAAAGTTGGTTTTTCCATTATCACATAAATGGTTTCTGTCAATAGATGTGTGTAAGTTCAGTAGCCAGGCAGATCTTCAGTGGAAAATATGTGCTTCATTTTTAAGCAAATGCAGAATTTGTATTTGTGACAGTGCAGTACACACTTTCAGCAGTAACCCTGCAAGCACACACCTGAAGCTCCAGAACTTAACGCGGACTCCCAATTAATTCAGTCTGCAGCCTTTTATAGCTGCCAGACCACTCCATGCTGCCACCAGGTGATCAGCATCTACCCTATAAATATTAATTCATAGAGGCTGCCCATCTCGTTAGAAAGTGGCTTCTCTGAGAGCTCTAGATAAATGATTCATGAAACGTTGTAGAATCAAATTTTATTTATAAAAGCAAAATTTTCCATGCACACAGTCAACTGCTCCAAGCACGGAGGCAGCTCTAGGGTCAAGTCCAAGTTCGTTGTAACCAAAAGGGATTAGGAGTAATCGTAGTCAGAATTAAGGCAGTATTAAAATAGGCAGGCAGCAAGGATTCAAAATCAAAGGTCCAGGCAAGGTCAAAAGTCCAGGAATATAGTTGAAATTCATATAGAACCACTCTAGGAATTGCAATAGCAAATCCTATAGTCGGGCATTGAACCAGTGACCCTGGCGTCTTCTTATTTAGAATTTTCGCGCTATTGCGGGTGTGCCGACATCACGCTCCTGCCGCCATCTGCGGAGAGCTCCTGACACACACTTTTACATTCCCATGTAGCAAACAAAGCTTCCAACATGCTACTGTTTCAGCACCATTTACATGCTGCAAACAAAGTAGGCCTGTTTGTTAACCAAAAATAATACTGCTGCAAAGTTCCACTTTTAACACATACATATACAAACTCTATACCCAGATTGTATACATAGCTATATATAATTACTGACCAGCAAAGTTAATAAACATTAACAAAAAAAATCTAAGTTCACTACATCACAGCTTCTTTGACGCCTCTTTTGAACCAGTTCTCCTCCCTGTCCAGAACGTGAACTTGGCAGTCTTTAAACATATGTTCTGTTTCCTTTAGGTGTAAGTAAACTGTGGAGTCCTGACCAAGAGAGCTCTTCTATGCTGCGCCATACGTTTGTGTAATGGTTGTTCAGTTCCTCCCACATACAAGTCAGAGCACTCCTCACTGGGTTTAAAGGAATTGTCCAGTGTAAACATTAAAACCGGCTATATAGGCTGTGCCAAATTAAAAATGTTTTCAATGCATAAATAAACCAAAAATGTAATGTATAAAGGCTGGAGTGACTGGATGGCTAATATAACAGCCAGAACACCAGTTCCTGCTTTGCAGCTCTCTTGCTTTCCACTGATTGGTTGCCAGGCTGTAACCAGTGACTTGGGGGGGGGGGGCAAACAGGTCATAACCATTTGCTTTTGAATCTGACCTGCATACCAAGAATCAAAAGCAAACTCACTGAACAGTTATATCTCATGTGACCCCCCCTTAAAGTTGCCGACTAACTTAAGGTGATCATATACGTTAAGATTTTTCTCTCCCTAACAACCAATTTTAGTGCAATTGAACAAATCCGTCAGATTATTGTGAGGTTTGCGGACACCGAAAAATCGTGCAGCTAACAGTTTTTCAGTCGTCATCGGTCAGAAAAACGATTGGTCAGGTTGTAAATTTTTCAACGTTACCAGTGAAATGTATCCATCGTCCAACTGTTTTCAGGGACAAGTAGCCAGCTACCTACAGTTTTTCTAGCTTCAACTAGACAATATCTTTTGAAATGGTAATTTTAGTTGATGCACACTACATTTAAGCTATTGTTTCAGGATAAGCTTTGTCTTACGATAACGAAAAGAGCTTTTAAAAATCTTAACGTCTATGGTCACCTTAAGAGTTCGATAGCTGCAAAGCAGGAAGTTGGGTTCTGCTCTATGTCAGACGTCGTTCACTTCAGCCTTTATAGTTTAGATTTCTGGCTAAATGACTATATTAGAAAGATTTTTTTATTTTGAACAGCCTATTTACCCAGTTTTTATTTTTACACTTAGGCCGGGATGAGGTCTTCACTGGTAGTTTTGATAATGTTTTCTATCTTTTTCCCAGTTTTAACAAAGGCCCGATATCGATAGCCATAGGTTTTAAGGGCCCCTCTGAGATGTTCCACTCTTTCACCTTAGCCTATGTGCTGGTGGGGATCTTATCTGCTCTGTGGTATAAAGTTCTGATAACTCCCAGTTTGTGATCTAGTGGATGGTGGGATTCAAACAGCAGGTACTGGTCTGTGTGGGATGGTTTCCTGTAGACCTCTATTTCCAGCTTTCCACCTTCTGACTCTTACCAAGTAGCGAGGGCGTTACCTTGTATATCTTCATGTGTAAACTTGATGTTGTGGTCCCCTGTGTTAATGTGTTCAGTTAAAGTCTGTACCTTTTGTGTGTATCTTAACCCAGGTGTCATCCACTTATCTGAACCAATGACTGGGTGGGATTACTTTCAAAGTACCCAGAGCCATGACGCAGTAATGCTTATGCCTGTAGAATTTATCCTTGTACTTGAAATAGGTGGTACTCAGGCAAGTCCAAAAAGGAACACACTTGATCTGGGTTAAGTTCTGTCCTGCTCCAATCATGCTAATACAATAAAACACATTACCTCCATGAGGTCTATGACCCCATGCTGGTTATACTAGATTACAGATTATGCTGATTGGAACAAGATTGCAGCATATTTAACTCTTTGTAAAAGTCATTCTGAATTGAGAAATTTGGATGACTAGCGAATCGTCTTCAAGAAAAAAAAATATATACATCAAGTCCATTAGATCTGATTATTACTATATACATACCATGAATGAGATCCTTCACAGCCATAATACATTGAATAAAAACAGTTCTGGAAACAAATACATTTTCAAGTTTCGTTACCGGTAAATCTAAAAATGCACAGTGCTTGTGGATATGTTTGGGTTTCTAAATCCTGAAATAAGGGTTAACTGTAAGGTTTATGTCACCCAAATACGCAGGTGGAGAAAACTTCAATCCGCTACTATTCTCCCTGGGTTCCACCAGCATTGACAAGCATGACTAATTCTGCCATCATGTATGTTCCTATTTGCATGCATGCTTTCAATTTATTTAAGGAAGCAGAATTTATACTACAGTTAGATCGTTCGATTTGTTTTGAGAGACAATGGTCGTTTAAGCCTACAGTGTACCTCAGACCATCACTGACTTGCAGTACAAGAGTGTTTCATCCCTGTGTATTGTGAGCTTAGATTCCTGTGGTAAATGCAAGCTTAATACAGACTGAGCCATATATGTTCTATCAGTGGCACATTTGAAACAGAAATATACTATACAGAAATATACAATACAGAATCGTTTTTACTGGGCTGCCAAAAGTGTTTTTTTTTTTTTGTCTAGTGTTGGTCAGTGATGCTGTTGCATTTAATAGACAGGTATACTATTTCAACCTATTAAACTATGTGACTGTCATAGGCAGAAACATGGGTCAGTTGCCAGATAACCTTGGAAGCAGCCAGAGTTTTTACCATAGCATAGCTAAGTATTTCATTTAATACCTAGAAATTATAGCAATGATACCTGGTTTATCCCTGAAGAAGGAACTTTAAATGATTGCAACTTCTGTTTTAGGAGCTCAGGATCACTGTGTCGAAATGGGCAACCTATCAGAGGCAGAGGTTGTGAGAAACCATATAAATAAATATATTTAAACAAAACCAAGAATCATAAACATTATTGCCACTATCTAGAGTGGTTCAATTATTGTTCGGTGCCTAAAAATCTAATAACGATAAAAAAAAATTGTTCAAGCTCATAACTGTGGAATTGTTTCCAAAATATGTCTTTGCTGGTTATTAGAGCATTACAGATTAAAGATTTCCAGGGAGCATTTTACATGGAACAAGTCAACATTTGCTTCCTAGGAACAAATTTGTTACTAAATTAAAACACAAAATCAGCCACAACAATTCTATTTAACAAGCAAGAATGAAAACCTGATTGTGCTGGTGCTCTTGTTTTTGGTTTCAGCCCTTAAACGTGTCTCCCTGTTATAGAGCAGACTACAAGGACAGTTTAAAAGGGGAGAAATAGTAAAGACATACATGTTGTAAGATCCAGAGAAATTCTTCATTCATAAATAATTCTACTTCTAACATGTAAAGGCAAGACTCTCTCTTTTCTCCTGATCCTCTCATTCTCATCCATTATCCATCTTTTACGGACATTAAGACATTTTCCTTAAAGGGATTCTGTCAGGTAAAAAGACCTGAGATAGCTGCCTACAAACCAATATTAAACTAAATAATATATAAAAACTTGTTGGTTCAGTAATAACATTTTAAATGGCAGAGTGAATTATTTGCAGTATAAATAATCTAATTCAGAACTAAAAACTACACCATAAAATCATGACAGTATCCCTTTAATATAATAGGGGTAGGGATAATGGGTGAAAGCAGGGAATCTCGTCTTTGTATACATTTTTTGGTTACACTCTAGTTGCAGCCCTGCACAATGGTTTACACGTTTAGTGCTGAAAACAAACTTCTATATCTCTTGCTACAGATGAAAAGATACCTGTCCATTCTAACAATTTCCTTCTAAGTAAATTAAACTAGCTCAGAGAAAATTGCTTTGAAAGACTTCTAAAGGTTTGTGGCAGGAGAATTAGAGACCTGACCACTGTGCTTACAGACAGACAGCTATTCCCATGGCAATCCATCCCTTCACAAAAAATAAAGTATAACTTTTTAATTAGAATTCTAGGCTAATAAACCAATAAACACTCGATTTGTATACATTCATAACTAGTACTTGTATTTATAACTGCAACTATTGAACCTGACTGTTTCTTAAAGGAACACAATTTTACATTTAGGGGAACAATCACAGAAATTAATATTTAATATAAGCTTCCTCTTACTGAAGTAAGAAACTTTGTAAATACAATCAATTTAAAATTCTGCTTTGTTTCTGAATTAATCAAGTTTATCTTCACTATTCCTCTCTCAGCATCTGTTTCTCTTCATTATGTCTTCATGCAGCAGTTGGGTGTCAAATGAATGATCCAATGTATCTTATAGGGGGGCTCCCTGTCCTAGCAGATGGATTAGAGCTCACTCAAATAACTGATTCCAATACAAACTAAATCTAACAAAATAACTGCCTTTTGCACAAATTCTGCAGGTAGAGATACAGGATTTCTGGAGAATATCCTGCAGGAGGCTTAGATCTATACCCATTTAGTGATGGTTATGCATATATATTTGTAAAACCATTAACATTCTTTTCACCATGAATCATAGATGGTGGTTGTGTCCTACTGCAGCCTAATGGAAATTCAAGCAGAAGGCAAACTTGCTAATCACACTTTCCACTGCATGTTTCAAAAATGAAAGGTGAATGTGATTGAACAGGAAAATAATATAACTGAAGGCGCCACGTTATTAGCTATCAAGAGTGATTCTTGTACTTATCTACTAACCTGGCATGGTGATCAACTTCATCAAAAAAAAGACACCAGCACAGGTTACTCTTTGCCAAGTACCATCCCTACATCTTCATTTATTTGTCCAGGCATCTTTGTCAGTTTTAGGAGAGTATACAGAAACACTGGAAAAAGTTCTGTACAGCACATGTGCTCATCCAAGAGTGACAGTGGGTATTTGGAAAACCAGTGTTACCAAGCAGTACTCAAAGGCTAGTGCTTAGTAGGTAAGTGAATGGAATAATTGAGGGGGTACCTGATATTTTAGAAGCCACTCCATTTCACCTTGCCTTCCCTCTTAAAACATTTCAGTTAATCACATTTGCCGGTATTTTATTTTCATATCATTTATAATTTAACTGGAAACATTCAGTTTTTGCATTCAATAAGCTTCTGAAAACCACATATTTCAAACAGAATAAAAAGGAGAGAAAGTGCTATTTCACTCTAAGACCATATTCAACAGCTTTTTGTGTATATTATACATTGTGTCTGGTAAGCCTTAACAATTCACCAGTAATAACTATACATGTATGGGATTTGTTATCCGGAAACCTGTTATGCAGAAAGCTCTGAATTACGGAAAGGCAGTCTACAGTATACTCCATTTTATCCAAATCCAAATTTTTAAAAATGATTTCCTTTTTCTCTGTAATAATGAAACTGTACCTTGTACTTGATCCAAACTAAGATATAATTAATCCTTATTGGAAGCAAAACCAGCTTACTGTATTTGGTTAATTTCATGTTTACACGATTTTCTAGTAGACGGTATGAAGATCCAAATTATGGAAAGATAAGTTATCCGGAAAACCCCAGGTCCCAAGCATTCTGGATAACAGGTCCAATACCTGTACCATATACCATGATAACTGCAAAATGCAACACTGCATTGATCTACAGATTGTCCTCACCATGATAGTCTCCTTGACTGGGTGGATTGGATAAAATAACCTTCATGCAACTGTAAGGTGTATAATCGGTCCTCTTCCCTTCTTTACCATAGTTATGACGAATAGAATAGGCATATACCTTGTCAAACTAAAAAAAAATAAAAAAAAGTGTGAATTTATTTGCAAGGTTAACATTTACAATGCTTAAAAAAAAAGCATCAATCATCATCAAATTGGGTCATTGTCACTGCACATATGGTATACGCAGTTTAAAGGAATTGTTCAGTATAAAAATTAAAATTGGGTAAATAGATAGTCTGTGCAAAATAAAAAATGCTTCTAATATAGTTAGTTAAGCAAAAATGTAATATATATAGGCTGGAATGACTGGATGTCTAACATAACTTCCCACTTTGCAGTTCTCTTGATTTCCAGGCAGTAACCAATCAGCAACTCGAAGGGGGCCACAACTCTTTGCAATTGATCCTCCACATTCAGCTCAGATTCAAAAGCAAACTCACTGAACATATATGTCCCATGTGGCCAAGTGAAAGCTCACTCCAGCCTTTATTACATTTTTGGCAAACAAACTATATTAGAAACATTTTTTATTTTGCACAACCTATTTAATTTTAAAAAATGTTCTACGTTTATGTCACACTGTGCCTTTATTATGATAATTATTATTTACACATCACGAATATCTCCTGCAGAACTTTTAAGTCTTTCACTGGTCATTTCATTACAATTCTTTTACAACATTTTCTGCCTAAATCTTTAAAATATCCACAAATATTATCCATAGGTTTATACAGAAATCGATTATAAAATCACTATAACACAAAAAGATTAGACCTTATTTTATTTTTCAGCTAATACAAAAACATTAAAAATCGCTTTTTGCCACTCATTTAGTTGCATTCAGCTGAATTTAATCCTTCTGCAAGATCAAAAATGACATTTGTCTGAGGTAAGGGCTTATTCGGGGGGGGGGGAGAAAAAACACAATGGTACAATGGACTATAAACACAACAAACGTTTCTCGAAACATTTCTATTTGATGAAAACGAAAAGGCAAATAAAAAAATACTGTGATTTTAATATAAAAAGGTATAATGCTGGAATTGAGGGTTAACTGGAACTAGATATTGTACCATCTGCAAACTGATGGATACTGATCAAAACATTCATTCTGCATTATTTATTCCTAAATGGAAGGGAATACATTTCCAACTGTTTGTAGTGAGCACAAAGTGAGCCCATCAAAGCTGCTAAAATACTATTTTAGAAGGGAAGTTTCATTTAGCTTTCCAGAACTACAATTCATTCTTTACCAACAGTTCATGACTCCGCTTCTGTTGGCAACTGGACTTCGAGAACATATTTTGCTCCTGTTTTTCCAGCTATTATCTTGGCAAAATGTTAAAGTAGGAATACTTTAATGTGATTCAAATCAGAACCTTTCATAAAGTTTTTTCATAAAAGTGTCATCTCTTAAAATATAATGTTTTGTATGTCACACCTTTGATAAGTGGCACATCAAAATAATCGTTTTAGTGTTTATGGCTAAGGGAAAACTAATTTCTATATTAATTGACCGGCTAGACAACCTGTGATCCTGGAAGTAAAGATATCCATTGAATGTCTGGATTTGTCTCAAAGTGGTTATCCCTTTATTCACTTGTTTATATCATACACTGAAATTATTCCATAATCTAATGAGCTGTACAAATGATTACGCTGAGAACAGAACAGCCATAGTCTGCAAGAACAGATGGGATACTTCCATGCTTATGAATATATCATTTACAGCCAGCAAAAGCACTGAATAGAAAGCGGGAGACTAAACACATCTTTTAAAGTAAGACAAGCCTCTAAAACTTTATGGGGCAGATCACCTTCACATAACTTATTTTCAACATTGGACAACTACTTTTCTCACTTGCATTCTATTTTTTCATTGGTTCTAACCATAATTTGCAAGCTTTAAATGTGCCGAGGTCTGCTGCACAGCATTTACAGGATTTCTGCTCCACAGCACTAAATGCATATAAGTATATTGGAGGGGTCAGGTAGGGAGGACAGTTCAGCATTTTTGGAATGAAAACTAAAATATACATTGTGTTGTGACTAGGAATAAAATTAAAACCTAAATACCTGGAAAAAGGGTGGAAAGATTCAAGGGCATACAATGTTATAAAATGCAGCGTAGAACAATCAGACCGGACAGCATAGATCAAAGAGAAAAGCGGAAATTAGAATTAATATATTGTACATATGGATATCAAGTAAAGGATGAATAAATATCACAGTATTCTGCCATACCACTCATTAGCCCTTTGTTCATCTCTTTATTACAGGTATGGGATCCATTATTAGGAAGCCAGTTATTCATAGTTCAGAATTACGGGAAGATCATCTCCCATAGACTCCATTTTAAAGGAAAACTATACCCCTTGAAAAATGCAGGTCTCTATAAAAAATATATTGCTTGAAACAGCTCATATGTAAAATCCTGCTTCATGTAAATAAACCATTTTTCATAATAATATACTTTTTTAGTACTATGTGCCATTGGGTAATCATAAATAGAAAATTGGCATTTTAAAAAAATAAGGGCTGCCCCCTGGGATCCTACCATTCACAGTGCACACAAACATACCAAACATGCTAGGTCACATGAGTCAATTAACGGACAGAGTTCTGTCTTTTGCTTCCACGCTTCTCCCTGTTAGAGCTACAGTATTTCTTGTCAGGTGATCGCTGAGGCAGCACAGAAATCATCACAAAATGGTGGTTCAAGGCAAAAGTAAAAGAAGTAAAAGGGCAATATTTACTTAAAGAATCTTACCAAACTGATATGCGACATAATTTGATATAAACTGTTGCTTCAGAATTCATTTTGGGGGTATACATAGTTACATAGTTACATAGTTACATAGTTAAATCGGGTTGAAAAAAGACAAAGTCCATCAAGTTCAACCCCTCCAAATGAAAACCCAGCATCCATACACACACCCCCTTCCTACCTTCTTCACATAAATTATATATACCCTTATCTATACTAACTATATAGAGTTCTGTATCACAATAGCCTTTGATATTATGTCTGTCCAAAAAATCATCCAAGCCATTCTTAAGTAAACAAATCAAAAACATTTCATTTTTCTCTGTAATAACAAAACTGTAACTTGTACTTGATCCCAACTAAGATATAATTTATGCTTATTTGTGGTAAAAATACTTTTGGGTTTATTTCATGTTTAAATTATATTTAGCAGAATCAAAATATGAATTTCCAAATTACGGAAAAAAACATCTTATCCTGAAAACCCAAGGTCCCAAGCATTCTGGATAACAGGTCCCATACCTGTATTATATTGTATTTATATAGTACTGACAAGAATATGCAGTGCACAATTCACATATACACAACATACACACAATGCACAGAAATTGCCTGGGTCACACAAATATAGGACCCCAGCACAAGAAGCAGTGGTAGTAAAGTTCTACAAGCATCTTACATGTTACTCTAATAATAAAGTTGGTACTGAGCTTCTATTTCTATGCATATGAATCTTCTAGCTCAGGGGTCAGCAACCTTTTGTATCAAAAGAGTAATGTTGCCCCCTCTTCAACTAAAGCCGCAAAATATAACCACTTATAAACTTAAAAGTTGTAACCTTTTTTTAACTGTTACAAAAACAGAATACAACAAATCATACCTCTTAAAATTTTGGAAACAGAAAGAGGGACAAAAAGATTTGCTGCGCGTAGCAACATTTTGTTGATCACACACACATTTTTGTGACCACACCCCCAATTACTATGTCCGTTTTACAAAATTTGGCAGGTTATGAGAGCTTGAACACATTTCTGTGGTTTTTATGTTTTATTAGAGTTTTGCTAATGAAGGTGAATTGTCCTTTAACTTGTGACTTTATCTAAAACTGTTACAAAGGTATCTTAAAGCATGTATTCTGGGCTATATGCCAAAAGCCAATTAAGTTAGAAACCTTGCATCTTTTTCTGGCAGTTCAGTGCAGCAGATCAAAGAGAAATTCGGGACATATCAATACAAATCCGGGACTGCGGGTTGAGCTGTCAAAAGCGGGACGGTCCTGCTAAAGACGGGACTGTTGGGAGGTATGAACAAAAAAAAGTGCAGTGTGCATGTGTATGCCTACTTTGAAATAAATTAAACAATGAATAGCCTTATTAAATGCTAGTTCTCATCTGTTTAATGTGACTTCTGTTTCTGAAGCTCCATGCTGATCTTTCCTCTCGTCTTGAGTGTGTGACCACGTTAAGGACCATGATGAATCATCTTGCAGCGGCTCGGCCTTGCCTGTTACCCCTGGGACATCTGTATAAGGCCATTCAGTGTTTAAGCCTAAACATACACACTGCCACTTCTGTTTGTACATACCTCCCAACTGTATGTTTTGAGTGGGACAGTTCTGCTTTTGACAGCCCAACCCGCAGTCCCGGATTTGTATTGATATGTTCCGAGTTTCTCTTTGATCTGACATCTATACAGCCCTTGTACCTGCTGGTGGCTTCCTGAGTGTGCGACCGTGGTAAGCTAACCTTTAACTTACCACAGTTGAACACTCAAGAAGCTGCCAGCATGTGTGAGGGCTGTATAGACGACTTTACAGGTAAAGCCGTAAGACCGAGCCGCAGCAAGCAGAATGAAGAGCCGCATGAGGCTCCGGAGCCGCGGGTTGCCTAGCCCTGTCCTAGCTGCTGTGAGGACATGGCTGATTGGTGTTTGTATACCTACGGTTAGTTCCTATTATTTACCCTTTTAGAACTGTTTTTTTGTGAACTGATGGCCTCTGCTTTCAAACAACTAATGTGACTTAGCTACTTGTGGTCACTTTCTCCTTTAACCACACCCAGAACCTGGTGTGCCTAGTAACAGTAACATGCCACTTTATGTTGTATATTAACACCAAATGCTGCATTGTTGTCTCATTCTTGTCACATCTGTTCTCGTGCTGGGTAATCAGAATTCTTAGCCCATTGGCTTTTATATTCATCTGTCTAACCATCTGCCTCAAATGGATACATTTTTGATCTATTCTTTACTGGCTCCTGTTTAATCAGCACCCTCTTTTTTTCTATTAGCCAGCAGTATTTTTATTACAGATACCTTACATAGAAAAATAATTTATAATACTGTATATACTGCGCCAGCAAAAGTCAAATAACCCCTCTTGAAATAACCTGGATATTTTGCCATACAAACTTGTTCTAAAAAAAAAAAAAAACACTAAAAAATGCTCTTGTAGCAGCCTTGATTTTTAATTCATAGCCTCCACTGCATAGAATATTCAGCAAAGTGGTCCACAGTTGTTAGTGTGACTTCATTCTCCAACTGCATATTTCACTATTAAAAATTTATCATTCTCTTCTCCCATTTAAACTTTGTATTTCCTGCATTTCTCGCAACTTACAGAGCTCATTTCAGACTGGCTGCTCCCTTTTCTCATTATAAAAGTAGATAATTATTCCAAGGGTGTCTACCACATTTCTTTTTTGAGAAGCCACTATAGCTTTTTTCTTCCTTTTTGCCTCAGCATGGCTGTAACACTAAGGGGCCCATTTACTTAGCTCGAGTGAAGGAATAGAATAAAAAAAACTTCGACCCCCTAGTTCGCCACCTAAAACCTACCGAAGTCAATGTTTTGCTACCTTTTTTTGGTCGAAGAAAAATCAATCGATGGATTAAAATCCTTCGAATCGAAGTCGTATCCTTAAAGTTAAAGATTAAAAACGGTCATACGCCATGAGATGGGGTTCAAAAGATAAACTCTGATACAAGATATGTCGGTTTATTAAATTATTGACTACCTAAAACAAAAATCATCATCGTTATGGCTTTAGGTTAATGGATGAAAAGACACCTATTTCTAGGATAGCATGTTTAATAGATATTTTCCATCATCTTTATCCAAACAACCAATATCATCATTTTTTTTTTACAGCCAAACATTACAGCCACACAACTGGACATCCCTATTCACAGACAAACACACAACACAATAATTACATTGTAAGCTTATATTAAATTTAAATTTTCACGATAGTTCCCCTTTAACTGTGTACCTGTAAGAAAATAAACTTTGAAATGTGAAAGAATCTTCAAACTTAACTACAAAATTAAGTGAATATAAATAGTAAGTAAAAATATTTTTACATAGACATACTTTTTCGGAGTCTACTTTCCCCTTTGTAAATTCCAGCCTCCAGAACTGTAAAGCCTGTTCTAGTGTCAGGCCAATACCCTTGAGAAACAGTCCATATTGCATACGTCCTCCATGACGCAAATGATGGTTTTCTCTCAAAGACTTGTGCAGCTGACGCATGCACAGGGGGAAAGACTTGGCAGCAAACTACAAGAAAAAAGAAAAATATACATTTAAAGACTAGTAACATCTAACATCTTATAGGCTTATAACCCACTGCTTCTTTGGTGGGTCACTATGACAAAACAATTAGGTGTTTCAAAACTTCAAAATATACTTTTGGGGCATTTTGTTAACTATGGTGAGTTACAATGGCATCTGCTCCATCTATTCATTCTACAATCCAGATTTCCCATACGCTCACCATATATATCTTGTGGTTCAGGTGCTCTCGACCCAAAGCCTCAGCTTCGTACACCCCACATACAACTCTATATTAGGGTCATTCACTGCTCTCTGACAGTGGTTTGGGGGCTCGGTTCGAACCCATTGCAAACCACCGTAAAAGGACATGTACTTCACATACCGTCTGGATGCGGTTAAAATTCAACAAAACTTTATTTAACATCTGACGCATCAGGAATTCAGATGTGAAAAAAAGCTTAGTTGAATTTAAACCGGATCCAGAAGGCCTGTGAAGTGCGTGTCCCTACTGCTGTTATGGTGGGTCAATATGACACGGATATTAAACACTGAAATGTTCTCTTAAAACATTACTATTTAATAAATTAATGTTTTGAATACAGAATAAAAGAATATACATCTTGAGTGTGTGCATGTTTATGTTATGTGCATCTTTAAGGCAGAAAGGCAGGCTGCATAAGAGTCAGGACCAGGAAGTGCGTGAGAGAAAGCAGAGGAAGGAATGAGAACAGCACACTGAATAAAAATTGGATTTCCGCTGCAGGCTGGATGTGTTAACTTTGCATTAAACACACACTGAAGGATGCAGACATAACAACTGGTACAACAAGTAAATTTAACCCTGCAAAGTGAGTACTCTGAAATGAAAATACAACTAGGCCTTTATATATAGGAACCAAGTTTCAAACAGCTCCTGTCCAAAGCAACATCAGCCAAATGAGATAATATCGCTGCTGCATGTAATTTAGCAATATTCAACATTTCTGTGTATCAGATGAATGAAAACAGTGACCACAGATTCGACTTTCCACTACTGAAAGGGAAAGTTAGATGGCAGAGCAGCTGAAACCATTCCCCAGCTTTGACATTAGTGATGTGCGGTTACAAGATGAAACAGCACCACTTCTTCATAAAATAAAAATGCCTTTATTGGAACCCTTTAGGGCATTACAGCAACGTTTCGGGTCACACCAAGCTTGACAAAGGGTCAGGTGTGACCCGAAACGTTGCTGTAATGCCCTAAAGGTTTGATTTAAAGCATGAAAAAAAGGGGGGCTGATGTTATATATACATGTTTAAGTTACAGTGTACCTTTAAGGCAGATTTGGGTAAAAGGCAGGAACAGGAAGTGCGAGTATGACATAAGGAAAAAGCAGAGGAAGGTACGAGAACTGTACACTGAATAAAAGTTGGATTTTCACTGCTGGATGTATAATCTTTGCATTAAGCAAGTGAGTTATGCAGACAGAACAACATCCACTCTTAATCAAATCTTGAGTCATATTAAGGTCCCCTAGATTAAATATGGGTGCCATCTTAAAAAGGTTAAACAAAATTAAAGGATTATGAAATACAAAATGTGATTTACAGAACATTTTTGTAAACAAAGATTAACTCTCAAATATTTATATAAATTGATCTATTAATCGATTGACTTCAGTGATTAGAATAATACCTGTTAAAAATGACAGCAACAGCTTATTACATTATAATACAAGTAGGGATGCACCTAATTCAGGATTCTTTTTCAGCAGGATTCGGGCGAATCCTTCTGGCAGGCCGAAACCGAATCCTAATTTGCATATGCAAATTAGGGGCAGGGAGGGAAATCACGTGACATTTCACAAAACAAGGAAGTAAAATTGTTTTCCCCTTCCCACCCCTAATTTGCTTATGCAATTTAGGATTCAGATTTGGTTCGGTATTCGGCGGAATCTTTCTCGAAGGATTCGGCCGAATCCAAAAGAGTGAATTTGTTGCATCCCTAAATAAAAGTACATACAATAATGCTTACCCCATCTATTTGTTCAAGTGAAATCTTTCCTGTATTACTTTGTGAGCTAAAATCTTGCCCAATGTATGAATGACTGAAAAGATAAAATGAAGTTAAACAAAGAGCTAAGTGGCAGTACACTGGACATCAGATACACAATTAATACAGAAGACAGAATTGTTTGCTATTTTGCACAAAAACTTTGTGTAAGGGAGTCACATAAATGGGTTTTTAGAGACACAATGTTTAATAGACAAGCTTCTTTTAGAATGATGAACAGGATTATAAATAAATGTTTCAATAATTTGCCTGGTGAGTGAAGGAAAAGTGGTTGAAGTCAGGATTGTGTGAGTCCATCCTCTAGAGCTCTGGTCCTAGGCTGGTGATTTTTAGGCCCCTGTAAAAACGAGAAACTGTTGGCACAATGCAGTTATTAGCCTGCAAACACCTTTATTATAAGGTAGCATTGTGTCAAAAGTTTCTCATTTTACTGGATTATTTTGCCCTCTGAAGGAGAGCATTTTTTATTCACGACCAACTCTATGCCGTTGTTTACTTTCAGGCTCCTAAAAGGTCTTATAAAAAGCAGCACAGAAATTAATTTTTAGGGGCGTATTTAGGAAAACTCAATTTTTTTCAATATATAATAAAAAAATTTTTTTTAACAAAGTCACAAACCTGAATCTGCTTAATATACTAATAAATCTGAACAGAAAAAGCATGTGGGGAAAAAGTTGCAACAAAATTTTGAATTAAATCGAATTAAGCAAGTTTTTCGAATTATAACTATTTTTCTAAAGTTATGGATGTACCTCTGCTTGGCCACTAGAGGTTCCCAACGTGCTACAATAGTTTTCACTACGCCTTTGATCCAAGGTAACTATATATTTTTAAGTTTTTCGATTTGACATTGAAAAGTCCAACTTTTTCAGAATATCAAATGAAAACCAGCCTTAAACCCTCGAAGATCATGAAGGCAAAAAACATCTTCACATTGTTAAAGGGACATCTGCCATTGACTTTTACATGATTTCGACAGGTTTTAGCTAGAGTATTTTCAGATACAGATATTTAGCAGATTTGGAGCATAATAAATCTTGAAAAATTAAACGATTTTTCCCCCCTCCAATAATTCAAGTTTTTCCCCTAAAAAAACAACCAGAAAAAACAATTGAGGCTTCACAAATAGGACCCTTTGAAAGAATATACCTGCAGAATTACGATCACCCAGATAAAAATAAAAGGTAATTTTCAAATTACACAAGACTTTTTCCAAGTCCACTTTGGAAATACAAACTTTTTTCAGGGTTCCCAATGGCTCATAGCAAGGTTATAGTTAAAATATTGGTGTATTAATTATTCATCTATATTTCCAAAAACATTTTATCACCAACCCACTTCTTATATGGCTGGTCTTTCAGGTGCATCTAAGAAAACAAGCATTCTCTCAGAATCTCACCCTCACTGGCATTGAGCCTGCCTTCCCCATTCATGCACCAAGACCCAGCACCACCACTGCATGATCAGCACACTTTTTATCCCATTAACTTATTGTTATATCTCTAAATTTTGTGAAGGCCATCATCTACAGAGTGCATTTTTACCAAATAATTCCAATATTTTAAAGTGATTTTGTTTTTCTCTGTAATAATGCAACAGCATCTTGTACTTGTTGGAAAAGATACATAAATCTCTCCTGGAGGCAATATAGTGCAATTGGTTTAATAATAAGTCGATTATTAAATAAGTAGACATAAGGTATGATGATCCAAATTAAAGGGAAACCCCATTTATCAAGAAAACACCAGGTGGCACCCATTCTGGATTACAGATCCAATAGCTGTTCATAATCAAACTAAAGATTACTAACATCTATTACAATTCAGTATTTGATCATTTCTTGAATCCTTTAACTGATGCGACATTCCTAAATCATGAACTATTTGTATGAATTTATTGCCTGTTGTAAAATAGTTGCATTGAAATGTTTTGACTTCATACATGTTGTATTGGTTCTTATTTGAAATTCAATGATTTTACGTTTTTTAATTAAAAAAATACTTAGACAGCAATATCACAACATCTGGAGGTGGTTGAGAATTAAACCCAATTAAACTAAGCCAGTATTTAAAAAAAAAACAGCAGCCAGGAGTGTCAAATTAATTACTCCCATGCTGTGTTAATGTTCCCCCACAGCTATACTTGACAAATCTGTACCAATTTACAGAACAGTTGAGAGAAAATGAAAATAAGCAGTTAAAATTGAATGCACTAACCTACTTCAGTTTCAAAATGTTTAACAAAACTGCTACTGCCTAAAATATTGCCAGTGTTATGAAAATTCCATGCTGCCTTGATTAAACATTTCATAATTGATTATTTTATGCAATTTCAACATAAAATACATACTGAAACATGCTGATCTTCTTCCTGCTTTGACCGGCGTTTTGGCGCATGCGCAGTAGGAGCATTTCGCCGGTACGGATCTACTGCGCACGCGCCAAAAGTCACGAAGTTTTCCGATTTCACTTCGTGACTTTTGGCACCTGCGCAGCAGATCGTACCGGCGAAATGCTCCTACTGGTCAAAGCAGGAAGAAGATCGCTTGGAAGAAGATGGCGTCGCTGAACTCCGTAGACTGGACCTGCGCAGAAGGGTGGCTCTATTGGCCAGGGTAACAAGTTAAGGGCATTTGCCCAGCGGGACGGGTAGCCCAGGGGGGAGGAGGGAGGGTGGGCAACACACGGGAGGGGGGGGGAGGGTTTTTGCGCCGACTAGGTTTCTTTCTCCTTTAAAGGCAAACATTGGAAATTTATTTATAATAATATAATATAAATAGAGAGTAAATTGTATTTTTTTTAATGTGAAAAAGTTAACATTTTGTTGACATATGACGGTATATTGGTTTTACTTACCTTAAGTGATTAAGTAATGGTTGCAGCCTTTCATCAGACTGAACAACAGGCAGGGATCGAGCAGACAACTGAAAGACAAAAATGATACCTTGTCCATTATTTTGTACACTATGAAGAAAAACATAAAATTGTGGTTTGATTAAGTTCACATTTATATAATCCATATAGAAGTTCCAGATGCTGTTAACTACAGCCATTAAGAATTTTGTATAGGCACGGGATCCATTATCCAGAAAGCGCGCCGGCTTCCAATTTGCCGTGTTAATTGTCCCCCAGGCTCGGGGGCCCAGTTCAAGACTGTCCGCGGCCCGGGGGTTGGGGACCCCTGTATTAAAACACCTAAGCATAGATTTATTATTCGTTATACTGTATAACTTCTAACTATATCCCTATTTGTGTTCACGTCTTGTACATTTGCATTGCTATATAAATAGATACAATGGAAAAATCAAAACTATTTTGGTAATAATTAAGATAAGCTTGACATACCCCTGTAATTAAAATGAAGTATTCCGCTCTCCACAATGATGGACAGTTTTGTTAAATACATCAATGGTCTGTGCTGCCTTTGTCTTGACAATGAATTAAAAGTGACTTTAAAAATAAGCAACCCTGGCACAAAGCTGCATGTAGAGGGACAGATTGCAGAGAGGTGGCTAAAATAAGAGAAACTTGACGGTTCTAAAAACAGTACATAATTTTTAACAGTTTATTTCACTGTCCTTTAGCAACCTAATTGCTGCACAGAAAAAAACAAATAGATTTATATAAGTTGAAAGTTCTCTTAGAATACCACTGTCTACATCACACTACATGTACATTTTAGGTTAACATCTGCAAATAAAATCAGTTTCTTGATATTTTATTACTCCACTTTTGTTCAACAATAGTTACTTTTAACTTCCAGTCTTTAAATTATCTTCCTTTGCATCTTCACGCATACCCTTTAATCATTTTTTTTACATTTTCCTTTAATCATAAAATTGATTATGATTCGTATACATATTTATAATTAAGCTTGAAAAGGGTAACTCCCCCCCCCCCTGTTGTTATCAGTTCCTCAATCATCTTAAAATCCTTCCCTTGGCTAAAGAACACATTTCTGTATCTTACAATTGATTAGAATCAGGGCGAAAGAAGACAAAAAAGATGATAAAATAATTACTTTTATTCTTTAGAAAACTGCCTACCAGATTCAATGTATTCAAGTCTTCTGCTACCTTAAGATACTCCAAAGGAGATGATATATATTCCACCTAACCTCTGGCACTTTATTCTGCAGCAGAAACATAGTTCCAGACAAACTAGCCATCCTGTGAATAAAAAACCAGTTTGGTGGCTGTTTATGCAAAAAAATTATAAATATGTTGCGGTCTCCTGTATTGTTCTTGCCTCCTCCAAAGCTATTCATTCCATTCTCTGTGGTCTCTTGCAGCTATTTCCGGTTTCCTTTAGTCCTTTGACCCATTTAGTCAAGGCCACACAACCGAACGCAAAGGTCCAACCATTTTGCAACCCTGCCTCCAGGGGAACCACACTACCTATATCGCTAGATTTCAATTTTAGTAACCAATGAAAGATAGGGCTAGCACGTACTATCTGATATTTGTTCACACCAATTCAGAGTGCGACTAATAATGCTGCAAACACTGCATTGGAGTACTGACATGTCATACGGAGTTAACTTTGGTGATATGATGCGTTAATGCAGTTCAAATGCTCAGAATACCTGGGAACTGGAGTTTTTGTGTAATGAGGATTTAACATAAGGTAAAGCACTGTATGTAATTACAGACAGATACCATACATAACTTATACACACAAATAAAAACTGCACAGGTAGTCACACATTCTAAATTATATAGTGAATAAAGTACCCCCTCTTATAAGGATATTAGAAGTTACAGAGGAGCTTCATGACCATATAAAAACACGAGTGTTTTTATACAGATCATGGAACTCCGAGGTAACTTCTAATATCCTCATATTTTGCAACTGGGGGTACATATAATAATAGGGTTTCACTAACTTTCTTTATTAAAGTGTCTCCTAAAACTACAGTACACACAAGGATAAAATTGAATTGTTTAAAAAGGAGGAGAAGAGAAGAAACAATTTAAGCACACGCACTTTATATTTATTGCCACAAGGTGTGAATTTCATATATAGGTGTTAACGGATTGGTGAATGAACGAAGTGGAAAAAGTTGGTCATTAAGTTAACTGATACACGGTCCATAGAAGTGAGGGTTAAATTTAACCATTGAAGGCAATTCGCAGTCAAAAACAAGGTTCTTTGTTTTTTCTCTTCTCCTTTTTAAACAATACATACAATACACAAAAGCTATGAATATCTTGTAAATTATATCCTTATAAACGGTGAGTTCTGATGTCATCAGTTATAAACGGTGAGTTCTGATGTCATTTCTGTCACGACTCACTGAAACTTGTGTATTATAATAAATAAAGTACCCCCAGTTGCAAAATATGAGGATATTAGAAGTTACCTCGGAGCTCCATGAACTGTATAAAAACACTAGGCCTTGTGTTTTTATATGGTCATGAAACTCCTCGGTAACTTATAATATCTTTATATTTTACAAGAGGGGGTACTTTATTCACTATATAAACGATGCATAGTATTGTTATCAGTTATAATCAGTGCTCAGTGAGTTACAAGACTCACTGAAACTTTTATATTATAATAAAATACCCCTTGTTGTAAAATATGAGGATATCAGAAGTTACCTTGGAATTCCATGACCATTAAAAAGAATTTGGCCTTGTACTTTTTTACCGCCTTCGCCACGCACAACTTCGCACAGACAACAAATTCACTAAGTTGCAAATTTTTATCGCCGGCGCCGAACACTTGCGAAGTTGCGCTAGCATTACTACGGCAGGCATAGCGAAGTTGCGCTAATTTGCATATGGCGGGAAGTTAAATTTCAATGGACGTATATGTTGCAGCATATATAGTACACTACACAAGCCCAGGGAACCTTAATAAAAGAAAACAGAGTTGTGATATTGCCCTATACATTAGCCCACAGTATAGTTTAAGTGCCATATGTAAGGAAATGTAGGGGGGGGAAGGAGTGTAACCAAAAAAAAAAAATGTACGATCTTTTTTAGCCTATCGCCCTGTAAAAAGGTAAAGAAGTCAGAGTTTTTTGGGACTCAGAAAAAAATACCAACTTTTTTTGGACCAAGTCCTATCTACTCTGTTGCACTTCGCCTGGTCTGAGGTGGCGAAGGCAAGTCTGGCGATAGAGGTAACGTTCAGTAAAAACAAAAACTTAGTGAATATGCGTAGTAATGCTCTTTCGCCAGAGCGAAAAATACGCCTGGCGTTAGAGTGCAAAGTTGGCCTAGAGTCTCCTTCGCTAGCATAATTACGCCAGTGCCCTTTAGAAAAACGGCGAAGTGCCAAAACGACGTCACACTGGAGAATTTTCGCCAGCGTTAGCCACTTCACCCTTTAGTAAATTTGCCCCTTAATGCGTTCTCTAAAAGAGATAATGTTTAACATGTAAACAGGCCTCTGAACCTGAAGGTGACATTAGTGTCACTCCTACACCACAGCCCACTAAGTCATTTTAGAGATTTTTGCTTTCGTTCTAACTTGTAGCTGACTGTTCAAAACGAACTGCAGATTAGTTGCTATTGGCAACAACACTTTAAATTAAAAATGGCAAACCTAAAATCATTATATGTGTTTTGTTAAAACAAATATTAGAATTTTGTTTTAAAAATTACAACACAGGCTGTTTGCATACAAAAAAGTTCCCACACATATATTTTGTAGAGACAGTTTAGACACAAGATCTTTATGCAATATGAATGATATTAATGTGTTACGAACACAAAAATCTTATTTACAAACACACAAATAGTAAAAGTTTAACTGCATGTAGACACAGAATGACAACTCATTACTTTTCAACACCTGCTGTCTGTATTACTTCAAGCACATGCTTACATAGTGCATACTTCCATTCTAGGCATAAATTGCATTAGAACTTCACAGACAAGGTGACAGCTCCTAGTGATAAAAAAATACAGGCTCTGCATAGTGGACGATGTGCTATATCCATCTTTTCACCTATTAAATTGTAATGACAGATTGTGGTACTTCGGTGGACTCTTTGTTCTTCATCCCAAACAGCTGTCACTACATTGGTTTGAAATGATTAAAACACGGCATAGCTAATAAAAGACTGAAAAACTCAAAATTAAAGGCATAGTAAATAAGAAGCACAGGATTGTCAATTTAGAACAGCAAATTCATTCCATTATGCCAGTATAAAAATCTCTTTCTACCACTCCATTTGGCTAACATTTTCACTGGGGCTAGCAGTGGGGTGTGTATGTGTTACTTTGTTCTTGTGTTTGGGTCATGGTCCTACTGCGGGTGGCCCAATGCTGGCAGGGGATAATATATTTTGGCAACAGGTGCCCTTTAATTATAACTAAACCAACACTGCCAACTGGGACACCCAAATACATGGAAATTGTTTTGTAACCGTTTTCAAATTCATAAATTTATATTACCATTATAATCTTTGGAATGCTCTCTAGTCATTTTCACAATGGCATTTTTAAAACTTGAACTTCATGGCATACTGTACATCAAAAAATGTGGCTATGATGTAGGAGGCCAACTGTGATTATTTTTCATCTTAAAAAATAAAATAAACAGGAATCAAATACAATATCAAATGCAAAGAGCATTTATCAGTTTATTTTTAATATACGGTTGTGTTCAAAATAATAGCAGTCCAACAGCACTAACCTGATTAATCACTGTTTTTGGCAGAAATTGTATTTCTACATAATTTACTGGTAGGTAAAGGAGAGTAATAGATAACCAACAGTCATTATATGCTCACTGCTGATTCTGTGTAATTGGCTTGTTCCAAATAATAACAATGAGGCGTTCAATTAGTGAGGTGATTCAGTCTGTGAAAAAACATTACGGCCCTCATTTTAGAAAGGAAGGCAGCAAATGTTGTGCAAGTTGGTTATAGTCCAAATTGGTTGTTCCTGACATTGTTCAGAAGAAACGCGTACTTTGATTAAAAAGTTGATTGGAGAGGGGAAAATATTTAAAGAAGTGCAGAAACGATAGGCTGCTCAGCTAAAATGATCTTGAATGCTTTAAAATGGCAACCAAAACCTGAAAGACATGGAAGAAAAGGAAATCTACCTATTGGGACCTATTTATCGCATAACAGGGATGGTATGTGGATCAGTTTCAATACATCAAATTAATTGAAAAAGGTCTTGGTTCTAGACCAACAAGACTTAAATTATGGAGTGGCCAGCCCAATCCCTGGACCTTAATCCAATAGAAAACTTGTTGAGTGATGTCAAAAATTCTGTTTCTGAGGCAAAACCAATAAATACAAAAGAATTGTGGAATGTAACTGGTGCAAGAAGTTGGTTGACTCCGTGCAAAACAGATGTGCAGCAGTTTTCAGAAACACTGCTTATACAACTAATTAGTAGTTCAGTGATTCAAAGGAAAGCAAAATCTTGAAATATTTTTCAGTTTATACAGCGAATCGAGTTTTGTTTATCATTGGCTGAGCTTAAAAAGAAGCGACTTCCTTTTGATATATAACATGCCTTATGGAAACAGTAGTATTTCAGCAGTGAGTTTATTGGATTAACAAAAAATATGCTAAATGCATCTTAACGAAATTAGACAGGTGCATACATTTGGGCACTCCAACAGAGATATTACTTCAATACTTAGTTGAGCCTCCTTTTGCAAATGTTACAGCCTCTAGATGCCTCATATAGTCTTTGATGATTGTCTGGATTCTGGATGGCGGTATTTTTGACCATTCGTCCATACAAAATCTCTCCAGTTCAGCTAAATTTGATGGCTGCTGAGCATGGACAGCCTGCTTCACATCATCCCATAGATCTTCGATGATATTCAAGTCATTAATTCTGCCATTCTTGCACTTACACAATATTTTGGGATTATGCAAATCTTATCTTAATAACGGTGTTCACAAAATGGCACCTGCCTGCTAGTTGTAAATTGCAAGACTGATGGAAATAAAATGTAAATAATGTATAAAGTGTAAGTTTATTTTGCATGTCTAACGTATCAGAAAAGGATTTGGAATTTCTTAGGGTGGCAGGCCCCCTTTAATGATAAGTAGCGTCGTTATATGTGTTATGCCTAGACTGCAATGTGACACCTAAAAGAACATCATTATTCCTACAATCTGTGTGCCCAGTTTTGTCTTGTACTCCTTTAAAAACATTAATGTGTTTGTTGTCTATGGAAAAACAGATATTGATAAAACAGGTGACAAATACAGCAAGTGCAATATTCTAAGTGCAATACTTTTCAGCCCTTGAACATACACGATTAGTGATGGGCGAATTTCCCGCGAAATGGCGAATAATTCGCAAAACAGCGCCGGCGTCTCGTTTTTTACGCCGACGCCCATTTTTTTTACGCCGACGTCCATTTTTTTTGGACACCGGCGAACTTTCACCAGCGAATTTTCGCAGCCGTTTGGCAAATTTATTTGCCGGCGGTGAATCGCGCAAAATCGCGCCTGCCGAATAAATTCGCCCATCACTATACACGATTATAAAATTTTTTTATATTGTCTCAATACCCAAGAGCATTTGAGGGTATACTCTGTAGGACAATTTTGCATTGATAATTAAAATGTCAGTCAATTTAAAAAAAAAAAAAAAAAAGCATAATTCAATATATTTTTATATAGCTGTCATAACACTTGCGTTAACATTGTGAAGTAGCTGCTACTATAGCTGTTAGCAAAGGTTACCTAAATTGAACATTTCAATTTGATCCTAAATTTGCAAATTCAAGTAGGTTCGTTACACCGAAAACATTTCACTATTTTAGGCAATTAGAGTTGTAATGTCCCTTTAATCTGGCACCAGAAAAGCATTTTTTGTACCAATTACCCTTCAAAAAACTTTTTTGAATTTTTGAATTTAAACGTGCATTGGACAATCTTAATACATTCCATGCAAAACTAGGTCCAAGATCAGCCATATTTGCTTACCAAAAGCAATAACTTTCATTTACTGTATTTGTTAAAAAATACTTTAACTAATTTATCACATTATAATATTTGAGATTATGGTACGTTTTGAAAATGTTATAAATTAGTAACAATAACAAATACCCGCAATAAAACCAGCCTCCATGATTTATATAACACACTATGAATACAAGAGTTATCTTAATTCATACAGAATATTATTTGATTCTTTTATAAACGTCATTAAAAGAAGAGCCACTTGACATTTGTTAATAAACTACACAAATTCGAGATATTACACTGAAAACGTTCACAAAACCATAAAAAGAATATGAAAGTTATGAAGCAAAACATGAGTAAATACATTTAATCATTCATATTTTAGCATAAGTACGCAAGCATTTTAAAGCTTATATGAAAGCACTTGTATGGTTTAAACTAATTAAATATTTCACACTGCTCTGCGAGAAGATGTATCCCGAGCAACAATAAATAAATCCTTACTTACTGCCAAAGCTTTTGATAACTTTGCTCTGAAGTCATTCAAGACAATGGAAACTATATCTTTATGAGGAATGAATGCAAAGCCGCGCCACAGGAAAACCTTTCTTGGTCGAACTAAATCAAGAGCAGCTTGGAAGGGAACCTTAAAATAAAAAAAGAATTATCTACTTATTATTTTAGACACAGGTATATATTTTTTTTAAATCAGACAATAAATGGTAACATTTCTCTCAATAAAGTAATGCAGGAAGAAACCCCCATGCTTTTTTTAGAAGGCCCTCCACCAAAATGCAAGTGATGAAGTGCTCCCCCATCACTTGCTCCCTTGCCCCATACCTGGCCTGAAAACGCAGAGTAGTGCAGTGGGGTTGGCAGCATATCATAGCTGGCCCCCTGTGAGTTGAGAGCCTCTGCACACTGGATTTGACATGGAGGTGATAACCCAGCTAAGCTACTCTAGAGATGCAATTCATGTTCCAGCGAAGGTGAATGGACTTTTTGCTGGAGGCATACTTTTAGAAAAACTTAATCAGAGCCTGAAAGAACTTTTTTTTTTTTTGCTCATTCTATTAAAGGAAAACTATACCCCCAAATTGAATACTTAAGCAACAGATAGTTTATATCAAATTGAATAACATATTAAAGAATCTTACCAAACTGGAATATATATTTACATAAATCTTGCCCTTTTACATCTCTTGCCTTGAACCACCATTTTGTGACTCTATCTGTGCTGCCTCAGAGATCACCTGACCAGAAATACTACAACACTAACTGTAACAGGAAGAAGTGAGGAAGCAAAAGGCAGAACTCTGTCTGTTAATTGGCTCATGTGACCTTACATGTGGTTTGTATGTGTACACAGTGAATCTTACGATCTCAGGGGGCGGCCCTTATTTTTTAAAATGGCAATTTTCTATTTATGATTACCCAATGGCACATACTACTAAAAAAGTATATTATTATGATAATGGTTCATTAACATGAAGCAGGGTTATACGCATGAGCTGCTTTACTCAGTATCTTTTAATAGAGACCTACATTGTTTGGGGGGTATAGTTTTCCTTTAAGGTTAGTAGTTAGCTAGAAGGTATATTAATGAGAATGTTACTAATTGCCCGTTCATATGTTGAGGAAACATACAATTACATCAAGTTGATTATATTTTGGGTAACAGCCAGTTGGCCGCGTGTCGTGCATGCATGAATGAATGCACACAACTTACAATAAAATAATATATGGGATGCCATTCCTTATTGAAAGGTCACTTTGCTTGCCACTATTCTATTCTATTGCACGTTAGTCTCTGATCCAACATAACATGCACTGACCGGTGAGGGGGAAATAATGAACAAAAGAGAAAAAATAATTAAAAAAGGATAGAAATTTAAAATATGCAGTACACCATTAAATTAGCCAGATATTTATTTTTAAAATAGAGGGCATGTGAACTTTATTACTTAACAATACATTACAGTAATGTTAAATGGAAGCCAATTCAAAATTACCTATATCCCTTAGGAAAAGACCATCATTTATAAATCCTCTCTATGCCCAATAGAACATTTTTTGCATAATGAAAACCAATACAATACACATTTATTACAAATATTTGATGGTGTTGGTATACAGTGGTGCTTGAAAGTTTGTAAACCCTTTAAAATGTTCTATATTTTTATATGAATGTGACCGATATCTAATTTTCTGATCTGGTTTACATTGGTCAATTGGATGACAATCACGTGTGAGCGAGAGACCCTATTTTATTTAAAGAACAAAGAAGCAAACCCTTATCGCACATTCAACACATTTGTGGATGTGTATTATGGCTCAAACAAAGGAGTGGTCTGATGGCGCTCCCGCTCTCCAGTGGCGTCGCATTCAAGATGGCGGTGCCCATGACCCACGTAGGCCGACGCTGGAGCGATGACAGCGTGAAATTTGAAAATAAAAGGACTTTCAGGTCACGAGTTCAATGCCCGATTATAGGAATTGCTGATTGTGTTCCTGGGTTTCCTAAATTGCCGTTTACTGGATTCCGGACCCTCTGCTAAGACCCTGATTCTAATTCTTGCCGCCTACCTTATTGAACTCTTGCCTGAACTTGACAAACGCTTATGTCTGACCCCTTTGGATACTGTGAACTTGGACTTAACCCCTCTCTGCTTGGAGCCAATAGGCCCCTGACATTATAATAGGGCTATGGACCCCACTGAGGAAGCTCCACCTGATGTGGAAAGAAAGCTCTGGGGTTTGGTGACTCGCATGCATGCTTATGAAGCCCAGTAGAATCATATAGGGCAAGTGCTAGAGGCCCTTATCTCCCGGATGCCATCCGCTTCTTCGGTCGTGGGAAATCCTGCTACTGCAGTTGCTCCTCCTTCTGCGGCCTCATCGGCTGGTGAGCCCCACATTCCTCCACCGCCCGCTATAACGGGGATCCTTATGGCCCCATGTTTCCAGAGACCCCTCCTTCCTCCTCGGTCACTCCCCCAGAGGAACCTATGCAGATTGTCCGGATGCATCTCTCTGAACAAGAAAAGCTCCGGAGATGGTTGGCTGGTCTATACCTATACTGTGGCAGAAAAGCACATTTTGCCAATCACTGTCCCTTGAAGTTGGGAGGATCTCCAAGCTCAGGTGGAAGTGGGGAATTTTACCTGGGTGACATTGAGTCTACGCCAGAAAGAATGCTCATCAATTTCTTTTGCCATTACAGATTTGGCTACCTGATTCCAGGGCTGCAGGAAATTTCATGGACGTTACTTTTGCCAAGTTTATACAGATTCCCCTTACCCAGCCCACTGAGGGTCCTGGCGATTGATGACAGAGTGTTAAACTTTGGAGATAATCTCTAAAACAACAGGTGAACTTCCATTGACTGTCGGATCCTTACACCAAGCGAAATTATCTTTTCTCATAATAAACTGTCCATCAGCTCCTGTGGTGTTGGGTTTACCCTGGCTTTGTCTGCATAACCACTCTATTGACTGGGCTGCCAATCGGATCTGTCATTGGAGTCCTTTTTGCCGAAGAAAGAGTTTACCTGCTAATCTCATTCACCTGCTGTCTGCCACACTCCAGCCGTCTTTCAAGAATTTGTGAACAACATCTTCAGAGATTGTTTGGGGCAATCCATAGTAGTGTACTTGGGCGACATTTTAATCTTCTCCAGAGATTGGGAAGTCACTTTTCACCCAGGCGAAAGGTGCCTAAGATTCCCTTCCTGGGTTACATTATCTCTTGTGAGGGATTTGAGACGGATCCTTCTAAAGTCACAGCAATTCAAGACTGGCCTCTCCCCACAAGTACCAAGGCCATACAAAGATCTGTCAGTTTTGCCAAATTCTTAAAAAGTATAGAAAATTTTAAGGGGTTAAAGGACCAGTAACACAATTTTTTCCCCCCAAAATTCGTTAGTATAGAACGAAAAATAAACACCAAGGCAAATAAAACTTTTAAATTGCAAAGCCTTTATTAAGAGATAACTTACCAAAAATCCACTTCCTGTCCTCTTCTAAAACGGCGAAAGGGCGACCATCCATGCAGCGGCGTTCAACTTCTCCTCCCTGGCTATTCTAGTGACAGTATGTGAAGAGGAGGCAGTGGTCCGCTCTGCAGCGCTTCCCCTATTCCCAGCAGTCAGACTTTGACTCCAGCCTTTCCTCCTCCGACGAGGAAGAAGAGGAGGAGGGCAGCCTCTGCCTCTCCAGCGGCAACCAGTCACTCGCTCACACGGGGGGTTGTAGGATGGGTCGGTACAAGAGGTCGGGAGCTGGGGGTGTACAATGTACTTCTCGAATCACATGGGACAAACTCCTCGCCTGCTGGAGCTCGATACAAGTGTGACCGACCTCATTCCCTCCAGTCTGCGCTAACTTGCGTCCGACCCCGACCCGGCGACCCCAGGAGGACGGACAGGAGCTGAGGGGGATTCAGTCGGGGAGATCAGATCTGCTGCATCAGATCTGCTGTAGCGCATCGACGGGTAGCAAGTGGTTCAGCGCTCCCACCTCATCCATAGATTCTGCAGCAACCGGAGTCTAAAATCGCCGGCTTCTTCTGCAGCAGCTGGGACTGCCAGCCCCAGGCACACTCAGATGGCCACATCGACGGGGAACAAGTGGGGTCGCCGGGTCGGACGCAAGTTAGCGCAGACTGGAGGGAATGAGGTTGGTCACACTTGTATCGAGCTCCAGCAGGCGAGGAGTTTGTCCCATGTGATTCGAGAAGTACATTGTACACCCCAGCTCCCGACCTCTTTTACCGACCCATCCTACAACCCCCCGTGTGAGCAAGTGACTGGTTGCCGCTGGAGAGGCAGAGGCTGTCCTCCTCCTCTTCTTCTTCCTCGTCGGAGGAGGAAAGGCTGGAGTCAAAGTCTGACTGCTGGGAATAGGGGAAGCGCTGCAGAGCGGACCACTGCCTCCTCTTCACATACTGTCACTAGAATAGCCAGGGAGGAGAAGTTGAACGCCGCTGCATGGATGGTCGCCCTTTCGCCATTTTAGAAGAGGACAGGAAGTGGAGTTTTGGTAAGTTATCTCTTAATAAAGGCTTTGCAATTTAAAAGTTTTATTTGCCTTGGTGTTTATTTTTCGTTCTATACTAACGAATTTTGGGGAAAAAAAATTTAGTGTTACTGGTCCTTTAACAAACTTTAAAGCACCGCTGTATGTAACTGCAGTTGAAAGAAGTGTTTGCCTTCTGTTCTCTGGGTCTAACTCTTAAAAGAATGCAGTCTCCCTTAGGTCTCTCCTTTGTTTCAGGAACCAGGAAAGCAGAAAATGTAACCAGTCAGATATTGATTCTTTCAATTGAAAAAAACATTTACAAATAACTTTAAAACAGTTGAGAACTCGTAATTATGTGTAATGTATAAGGAACATTTTTTTTCACAATTATACAAAAATTACTTCTGGAGTAGAGGATCCCATTAAAATTCATGCCCCTACTTGAGGCTCTGGTTCTGCACAAATGTAATTTTATATCACCAGGCAATAGAAGTAGCATTCTACATAAGCTAACTACACCACACAACAGACTCAATTATCACTGTGCCCTGGGTGTGAAGAAGGATTGCAGACTCACACATTATTAGAAGCTCACATAAGCAATCATCAGATGACTTACAGTGAAGCCAATTGTGTAACATTTTTAGGCTCTTAAATTTGAAGTATAATAGTCTCATTATGTATTTTGCATGGTTTTTAAATTATTAGCCTTCCTATTCTGCCTCTTTCAAGTATGCAGCTAAAAATGCTGTCTGGGTACTGATCTCAGCAACAAAAGAACAGATGTGGGAGCCTATTTATGAAGCATCACATTTTTCTGGTGAAGGTAAAAAATAATACCAAATTTTAGAGGTAAAAACATGGACTTTGAGAATTATTATATAATCAAAAGCTAAACCTGTTGCAATCATGTAAAAGTCAATGGTAGATGGTCCCTTTTACAATTGGAAGATGGTTTTGCTTTCATGATGTTTGAGGGTTTCAGACTGACACTGTATTTCTTTAGATAATCGGAAAAATTCAGGTTTTTCGGGTGACAATTCAAAAAAGTTGCAAAATTCAAATTGCGGCACGATTCTTTTTTCCCGTGGAGACAATTTTCAACTCCAATTTTTAGTAAATTAAGCCATCTGTGGTTGGGAGTTAGGTTGAATTTTTAATCTTAACAAATAGTCCCCTAAGTGTGAGGATTTCATATTAAGGAATACTGAAAAATGGTAATAAAATTTACACCCTGCTTCTCGATGAACGGTTATGCCATACCTTGTAAAATTCTGTATCTTCCATTTTAGTCAAACTTAAACCAAAACTTGAATTCATTAAATCCTCTTTGTGCATGTTCTTTTCATCCTCACTGATCTGCAAATAAAACAAGTTGGCTTTGAGGTAACTTTTCTTGAAATATAAAATCTGATTTATATATAGCAAGCACACAAAACATACACAAATGTATTAGGAAAGAAAAGATGGCACTCTGGAAACTGGACAGTGCAGTACTTAGCATGTTGGCAACAATTATGATCAAAGGGTGCCATTTGCTTTCTCGGGTAAAGTAGTGTGGCTGGATCCTCACTACTGATATCAAAGTACTACTGATTAAACAACATTTACTGGCAGCTGGAATACAAGGTGTTTTATTGCTGGACTATAAGGAAGAATGAAATGTGATTTTATTTCCAAAGAATATTTACATTGGTTTAATAATGCTGCAGTTTTAAAATCTTGTAGGCAGTTAGGGACTGAAAATGTTTGCAGTAGTAAACGCTCCAGCAGACTACTAAAATCTACCACAAAACATTAGTTTGAACAACACAAACAAAACTTCTGTTTTTTCATTGAATATTAAATGCAATAATGAAAATGTACTAAAATCATAGAAAATGTGTTGCCTGCATTATCTCCATAAGATAAATATTCCTTATTCTCAATCATTCTAGTAAGTCGTCATTTGAAGATGCTCGGTTACCATTTTTCACATTAGTAGTTGAGTGATAGGTGCAGCTTCAGTCCCAACCGAGCATGCTCCACAAGTTTTACAAAAGTCGGTCATTGAGCAACCATTACACTTAAAGGGGATCTATCGCAAAAATTACATTTTAATATAAACCATCTCATGGAAATAAGACATTTTCTAAATATAATCAAACATTCTGTACTGTTTTTTAAATAACTAGGGATGCACCATATACAGGATTCAGTTTGGGTGTTTTTCTCAGCAGGATTAGCCTGGCTGAACCAAATCAGAATCCTAAAAATCATGTGACTTTTGGTCACAAAAACAAGTATAAAAAAAATTATTTTCATCCATCGTTTCCCTACTTTTCATATGCAAATTAGGATTTGGTTCGGTATTTGGCCAAATCTTTTCTGAAGGATTCAGGATTAGGCTTTATTTTAAAATAGCAGATTTGGTACATCCCTAGAAATAACCAAGTTAGTCTTCCCTGTCCCATGTTCAGTAATCTGTTTCTTTTTTTTTTCTCTTTCTGCAATAGGTGGAATCAATTTTTGTTTGACTATTAGGTCTAATACATTCTTGGGAGGGGGGTTGCACAGTTTGCCTAGATGTATTAGAGCTCACTCTTTCAAAGTAACCATTTCTGTTTTGCTGCATGCAGGGTGCTTGCCAGGGCTTTTGTTTGTACTGGAGTTGGTTACTTTAGTTAAGCCCCCCTAAGAGACATATTAGACCTGTCAATCAAATCTGTCCCAGACCTCTGAATGAAGTGATCATGAATTAATTAATTATGATTAATTCATAAACGGTACAGAATGCTTAACTGATGTTTAGAAAGTGTCTTATTTCAGGGGAATAAAGCTTATATTACATTTTTATTTTCGCGATAGATCCCCTTTAATATACTAGATTCTGGATTTCTGGATGATGCTGAGAAATGTATAAACAAATATATACAATTTTGAAGAGGAGTAACATATTTAAAAAGTACTCTCATCATGCAGGGAGTTATAATAAAGTGCCTGGTGTAAATATCGGTTAAAACAAATTGTTACATATACAGAAACAAAGTAGTGGGTAACCAGCCACAGCTTTGCTCTTACACAGGGACAAATGAGCTGCATTTCCCTCTCTGGTGTACGCAGTTGCTGTGTGTCCATCTGCCAGACAAGCATTGGCTGGCATTCTAAATTATAAAGCACTGAGAGCCACTAGCTCCCTTCATAGGATTCCCTCTTTAGCTATTAATATGTCTGGCAATCTCTTACACTGGCCATAGATGCAAAGATTTTACCATACGTATCTCTGTTTCGTATGATTTTCGGAAAGTGTGTGGAGTGTCCCGTTTCGTACAATGGTCGTTCAGTCGATTGGACAGGTTAGAAAATTTTTGTTGGCTACCGGTAATATCTCTGGATGTATTGCAGATCGGACGATATCAATGGGAGATTGTCACCAGCTTTTGTTGGACATAAATTTTGAACGATTGCTGTCAGGGGCAGAATATCGTCTGATCTGTTCTTTTAATACTTTATTTGATCTGAATGTTTAGTGGCAGGTCGGGAGATTGCACCACACAATCGTTCGTCCGACATCGAATGTATATATCTGCACTTCTATGGCCAACTTAAAAGGACAGTTCAGTGTAAACATAAAAAAAAACAGGTAAATAGATTGGTTACTGATTGGTTACTACCAAGAGAGTTGCAAAGCAGGAAGTAATGTTCTGTTCTGTTACACATCCAGTCACTCCAGCATTTATACATTTTTCGCCAACTATATTGAAAAAAAGATTTCTTTTGCATAGACTATTTACACAGTTTTTTTTTTTATACTGAATTCCTTTAAGGGTGGAAAAAATTAAATACCCGGTCACCAACCTTGGGCAATTAAAACCGTGCATAGATTGAAAAAAACTGCATTTAAAAGCAATCAATTTAGCTAGAGACATAGGGTCCTTTAACAAACCCCTAGCCCATAGGAGTTCTCTGCATGGAGTGCCAAATCAAAAATGCTCAGCTGCTCTTCGTACCTTGCATTTCTGTATTATGTGCGAGGTAAAGGGCAGGAGGGAGTTCACTTATGTGACCAGTAAATGCTACCTACTGAAAAGATTTCGAAAAAAATAAATAAATGAACCATATATTAATCTGCTTATAACGATGTACTGACATTCACTGTTGGTATACCTGAAGCGCCTAGAATCTTTATTTTCAAGCACTGTCTGTATTGGTCAATAAACCAAACAGGTGTTTGTCAGTTTAGATTGAAAGTGCACCTGGCAAAAACTAGTTAATCAGTCAAGTATTTGAGATGCAAGTATTGAAATTAGATTCAAGGTGATTTAATATATTATTGGACAAAAGTATGCAAATAAAGCTATTTCAAAGAACACTTTGAGAGGAATGGATTAAAAAAAAATACACATTTAAAAGAGAAGTAAAACTATTTATAGGGTATTTCTTACAGTTTGGAATATGACAAAAAATGCCATCATTCATGGCAAAATAAAAAGGAAATTAAATATATGACTGGCATATTTGTAGTAACTACTGAACGCCAGAGCAAAAGAATTACTCCAGAACTACAGAAGCCGTTATAAAAATATATATGAAACAACAATCTATTTAAGAACACAGGATTCTGTTTGGAGAAAAGAAGGTCAGTTGTGGTGATATCATGTGCTGACCACCTTATATTACAGTAATTGAATTATTTAAGATGTATTTATTAGAATATGTTTGGCTTACTGAACATTTCCTCAGTCAACCAAAATACGACAGTGGAACTCTATCTCCCCCTACTGATTAGCCAAAGTTATTTACTTGATTCCGAAACCAGCTCTTATTAGATTGTGACATTAGATTACACTTCAGCAACAAAGTATATGTAAATAAAAACAAACCTGTAGGTCTTGGGTTGCCAAATTATAAAGATTATACATTGATAAAGAAAAATACATAATAGAATATGTAGTAATATAATCAAATGCTTGCTGTCCAGTTAGGTATAGCAGACAGTCAGACTGTCCCACAGCCAACTACTAATTGGCTGACAGTTACTGCACATAAATAATAGTTTGTGCACATGTGTGAGGAACAGAGAAAAAGCATGGAGCAGAGTTCTATTGCAATCACCTTGGAAGAAATGTGTTATAAAGATATAAATGCACCTCCTTTGCCTCGAAGATATTTAAAAAGCTCACTAATCACCAGTTATTTCTCTAGTGCCACCCAGCAGCATAGGGGGTGCAAACGAGGTAATGTAACAGAAGTTTGCAGTATGTCTACCAAGTCATAGCAACCAATTAGCATTTACCAGTCATGTGCCTGAAAGCTAAAAAGTGGCTGCTATAAAAGGCACATGAATATAAATGTCACAGTATAAAGCTGATTAGTAGTTAATATGGGTAATTACTACATGGCAGCACAGAAACTAGTGCAACTAGCATCAGAATTTAATCAGCCCTGTATCTTTAGATTATTTTTTAGAAATGTACAGAAAATGTGCAATTCCAACAGAATCACATCTGCTATAATTTGTCATAGTTTAACCCTTTCCCTGCCAGCCGTTTTGTCCTAGATGCGAACATCTACTGCCAAGCAGTTTTTAGATATTTTGCACTCTTTCAATTTTAGGCCCCTTCCTGGGGCGGTCTTTTAGTTTACCCAGGAAAACAATATATTGTTTTTTTCAGGACAACCTGAACTTTCAAAATATGCAAGAATTTTGGTGTAATTCTACTTCTGTAAAAAAATATAGGCTTCTAAGTGTCCAATAAAATGAAAAAAATCATGTTTCACAAAGAACAATCACATATATCAGAAACATTATTTACTTTATGTATGAGAAAACAGCTGATTTGGAAAGGTCTATGTCTCCTGAACGCGGCAATACCAAATATATATAGTTTTATGGAGATTTCTCACTTGTATAGATCAAAATCTAAAAGCAGTACACTAGCAAATGTCCAAAGCACCGCTCCCCAAACGGCATACTTCTGATTTCAAGGCCAAACATTCCACTAACAGTAGGTTTACCCTAGAAAACTACCCATTATTAGAAAGAACAGATTCTGGTGAATCAAAAATGGGTAAACATATCGTTGTACTCCAAACTACCAAGTTGCAATTGTTTCCTAAAGTTATAATGTTTTATAGAAATTGGTGAATTTTTTGAAAAATTACCTCAAAGCTTCCAATCTACAGAATCGTATCTCCCACACATCATTAGGTATCAATGTAAAACACCCCAAATATGAAAGCCTGGGGTCCACTGAACAGTTTGATGCCCAATATGTATAGGTGTACCCAAGCACGTGACATATAGGGGCCCTAAACTGTAGACACCTCATTTGAGCTATCAGTTCTGTAATTCCAGATACTGCAAAATCAACACATTTGCATCGTTTTGGGGTGGGGTAAAAGTAAAAAAAAATAAGTTCATCCCAGAAAACCATATATTTTCGGAAAGTACACATTCCCACGAATCTAAATTGGGTATGCATGTCTTTGTACTACAAAGTACCAAGCCGCAAACGATTCCTAAATTTGGTGATTTTGGCAACATTTCCAAAAATCACCTCAAAATTTCTACCCTGCAGCATCGTATTACCCACATACTTTTAGGTATCAAGAGAAATCACCCCAAATATGAAAGCCTAGGGTCCTCTGAACAGTTTGATGCCCAATATGTATAGGTGTACCCAAGCACGTGGCATACAGGGGCCCCAAAAGGAAGACCCCCATATGGTCTGTCATTTCAGGTACTGCAAAATCAACACATATACATCGTTTTGGGGGGGTCAAAAGTAGAAAAAAGTGGGTTCATCCCAGAAAACCATATATTTTCGGAAAGTACACATTCCCACGAATCTAAATTGGGTATGCATGTGTTTGTACTCCAAAGTACAAAGCCGCAAACCATTCCTAAATTTGGTGATTTTGATGATATTTCCAAAAATCACCTCAAAATTTCTACCCTGCAGCATTGTATTACCCACATACTTTTAGGTATCAAGCAAAATCACCCCAAATATGAAAGCCTAGGGTCCTCTGAACAGTTTGATGCCCAATATGTATAGGTGTACCCAAGCACGTGGCATACAGGGGCCCCAAAAGGAAGACCCCCATATGGTCTGTCATTTCAGGTACTGCAAAATCAACACATATACATCGTTTTGGGGGGGTCAAAAGTAGAAAAAAGTGGGTTCATCCCAGAAAACCATATATTTTCGGAAAGTACACATTCCCACGAATCTAAATTGGGTATGCATGTGTTTGTACTCCAAAGTACAAAGCCGCAAACCATTCCTAAATTTGGTGATTTTGATGATATTTCCAAAAATCACCTCAAAATTTCTACCCTGCAGCATCGTATTACCCACATACTTTTAGGTATCAAGAGATATCACCCCAAATATGAAAGCCTAGGGTCCTCTGAACAGTTTGATGCCCAATATGTATAGGTGTACCCAAGCACGTGGCATACAGGGGCTCCAAAAGGAAGACCCCCATATGGTCTGTCATTTCAGGTACAGCAAAATCAACACATTTACATCGTTTTGGGGGGGTCAAAAGTAGAAAAAAGTAAGTTCACCCCAGAAAACCATATATTTTCAGAAAGTACACATTCACACGAATCTAAATTGGGTATGCATGTCTTTGTACTACAAAGTACCAAGCCGCAAACCATTCCTAAATTTGGTGATTTTGGTGATACTTCCAAAAATCACCTCAAAATTTCTACCCTGCAGCATCGTATTACCCACATACTTTTAGGTATCAAGAGAAATCACCCCAAATATGAAAGCCTAGGGTCCTCTGAACAGTTTGATGCCCAATATGTATAGGTGTACCCAAGCACGTGGCATACAGGGGCCCCAAAAGGAAGGCCCCCATATGGTCTGTCATTTCAGGTACTGCAAAATCAACACATTTACATCGTTTTGGGGGGGTCAAAAGTAGAAAAAAGTGGGTTCACCCCAGAAAACCATATATTTTCGGAAAGTACACATTCCCATGAATCTAAATTGGGTATGCATGTGTTTGTACTCCAAAGTACCAAGCCGCAAATCATTCCTAAATTTGGTGATTTTGGTGATACTTCCAAAAATCACCTCAAAATTTCTACCCTGCAGCATCGTATTACCCACATACTTTTAGGTATCAAGCAAAATCACCCCAAATATGAAAGCCTAGGGTCCTCTGAACAGTTTGATGCCCAATATGTATAGGTGTACCCAAGCATGTGGCATACAGGGGCCCCAAAAGGAAGACCCCCATATGGTCTGTCATTTCAGGTACAGCAAAATCAACACATTTACATCGTTTTGGGGGGGTCAAAAGTAGAAAAAAGCAAGTTCACCCCAGAAAACCATATATTTTTGGAAAGTACACATTCCCACGAATCTAAATTGGGTATGCATGTCTTTCTACGCCAAAGTACAAAGCTGCAAACCATTCCTAAATTTGGTGATTTTGGTGATATTTCCAAAAATCACCTCAAAATTTCTACCCTGCAGCATCGTATTACCCACATACTTTTAGGTATCAAGAGATATCACCCCAAATATGAAAGCCTAGGGTCCTCTGAACAGTTTGATGCCCAATATGTATAGGTGTACCCAAGCACGTGGCATACAGGGGCCCCAAAAGGAAGGCCCCCATATGGTCTGTCATTTCAGGTACTGCAAAATCAACACATTTACATCGTTTTGGGGGGGTCAAAAGTAGGAAAAAGTGGGTTCACCCCAGATAACCATATATTTTCGGAAAGTACACATTCCCATGAATCTAAATTGGGTATGCATGTGTTTGTACTCCAAAGTACCAAGCCGCAAATCATTCCTAAATTTGGTGATTTTGGTGATACTTCCAAAAATCACCTCAAAATTTCTACCCTGCAGCATCGTATTACCCACATACTTTTAGGTATCAAGAGATATCACCCCAAATATGAAAGCCTAGGGTCCTCTGAACAGTTTGATGCCCAATATGTATAGGTGTACCCAAGCACGTGGCAGACAGGGGCCCCAAAAGGAAGACCCCCATTTGGTCTGTCATTTCAGATACTGCAAAATCAACACATTTACATTGTTTGGGGGGGGGGGACAAAGGTAGAAAAAAGTACGTTCACCCCAGAAAACCATATATTTTCGTAAAGTACACATTCCCCTGAATCCAATTTGGGTATGCATGTCTTTCTACTCCAAAGTACCAAGCCACAAACCATTCCTAAATGTGGTGATTTTGGTGACATTTCCAAAAATCACCTCAAAATTTCCACCCTGTAGCATCGTATTACCCACATACTTTTAGGTATCAAGACAAATCACCCCAAATATGAAAGCCTAGGGTCCTCTGAACAGTTTGATGCCCAATATGTATAGGTGTACCCAAGCACGTGGCATATAGGGGCCCCAAAAGGAAGACCCCCATATGGTCTGTCAATTCAGATACTGCAAAATCAACACATTTACATCGTTTTGAGGGGGCAAATGTAGGAAAAATTAAGTTCACTCCAGAAAACCATATATTTTCGGAAAGTACACATTCCCACGAATCTAAATTGGGTATGCATGTCTTTGTACTACAAAGTACGAAGCCGAAAACCATTCCTAAATTTGGTGATTTTGGTGACATTCCCAAAAATCACCTCAAAATTTCTACCCTGCAGCATCGTATTACCCACATACTTTTAGGTATCAAGAGAAATCACCCCAAATATGAAAGCCTAGGGTCCTCTGAACAGTTTGATGCACAATATGTATAGGTGTACCCAAGCATGTGGCATATAGAGGCCCGAAAAGGAAGAACCCCATATGGTCTTTCATTTTAGGTACTGCAAATCAACACATTTACATCGTTTTGGGGGGGGCAAAGGCAGAAAAAAGTAATTTCAACCCAGAAAACCATATATTTTCGGAAAGTACACATTCCCACGAATCTAAATTGGGTATGGATGTCTTTGTACTCCAAAGTACCAAGCCGCAAACCATTCCTAAATTTGATGATTTTGGCGACATTTCCAAAAATCACCTCAAAATTTCTACCCTGCAGCATCGTATAACCCACATACTTTTAGGTATCAAGAGATATCACCCCAAATATGAAAGCCTAGGGTCCTCTGAACAGTTTGATGCCCAATATGTATAGGTGTACCCAAGCACGTGGCATATAGGGCCCCAAAAGGAAGACCCCCATATGGTCTGTCATTTCAGGTACTGCAAAATCAACACATTTACATAGTTTTGGGGGGGGCAAAGGTAGAAAAAAGTATGTTCGCCCCAGAAAACCATATATTTTTGGAAATTACACATTCCCGCGAATCCAAATTGGGTATGCATGTCTTTGTACTCCAAAGTACCAAGTCGCAAGCCTTTCCTAAATTTGGTGATTTTGGTGACATTCCCAAAAATCACCTCAAAATTTCTACCCTGCAGCATCGTATTACCCACATACTTTTAGGTATCAAGCAAAATCACCCCAAATATGAAAGCCTAGGGTCCTCTGAACAGTTTGATGCCCAATATGTATAGGTGTACCCAAGCACGTGGCATACAGGGGCCCCAAAAGGAAGACCCCCATATGGTCTGTCATTTCAGGTACTGCAAAATCAACACATATACATCGTTTTGGGGGGGTCAAAAGTAGAAAAAAGTGGGTTCATCCCAGAAAACCATATATTTTCGGAAAGTACACATTCCCACGAATCTAAATTGGGTATGCATGTGTTTGTACTCCAAAGTACAAAGCCGCAAACCATTCCTAAATTTGGTGATTTTGATGATATTTCCAAAAATCACCTCAAAATTTCTACCCTGCAGCATCGTATAACCCACATACTTTTAGGTATCAAGAGATATCACCCCAAATATGAAAGCCTAGGGTCCTCTGAACAGTTTGATGCCCAATATGTATAGGTGTACCCAAGCACGTGGCATATAGGGCCCCAAAAGGAAGACCCCCATATGGTCTGTCATTTCAGGTACTGCAAAAGCAACACATTTACATAGTTTTGGGGGGGGCAAAGGTAGAAAAAAGTATGTTCGCCCCAGAAAACCATATATTTTTGGAAATTACACATTCCCGCGAATCCAAATTGGGTATGCATGTCTTTGTACTCCAAAGTACCAAGTCGCAAGCCTTTCCTAAATTTGGCGATAAAAGCAACGGTTTTTACATTTCTGAAAATCGCCTAAAAATATTGCAATTGGCCGCATTTATCTCACCCAACTTCTTACATACAATTGTAAAACACCATAAATACTGATGCCAAGGGTCTACTGAACAGTTTTATGCCCAATATGCATTGATATACCAAGGCAGCTGGCATGTGCGGACCCCAAATGTAAATAGTGAATATGAGTTTTCTCTGCTGCCGATTCGCCTTCTGTAAACATAGACCATTGACTTCATATTATGTGCCTCAAGACCCTCCTTACAGCAAAGACCCCCCAAAACCATATGTTTTTGGAAAGTACACATTCTGACGAAAACAACCAAGATAAAGACGTCTTTCTACAGCAAAGTACCAAACTGCAAAACTTTTATAAACATAGAGATTTTTACATTTCTGAAAATCGCCTAAAAATGTTGAAGTATGCCACATTTATCTCACACAATGTTTTACGTACAAAGAAAAATCACCCCAAATATGGACATCAGAGGTCTACTGAATAGTTTGATGCCCAATATGCATAGATTTACCAAAGTATATGGTGTGTACGGCCCCAAATGAAAAATGTGCATATGAATTTTCACACTGGCCAACTAAGCTGCTGAAAAGAGAGCCCCAACTGTGCGTTATGTGCCGTAAGACCCCCAAACTGTAAAAAGACCCCAGAAAACCATATATTTTTGGAAAGCATATATTCTGACGGATCAATCTAAGTAAAATAATATACCAAAGCACCAAACAGCAAAACTATACTAAAGATACATAAGGAACAATAATCCAGGGATAAAATTGCAATACAACCACAAAAATTGTGCAAATCAATGAAATAACAAAATAACTGCACCGACAGCGTAATTAGTGGCCGAAATCGATTATCCAATAGTCATGCTGCTGAAATAAACAGTTTTTATGGGTAAAAAAAACACAAATTGGTGAAATGAAAAAGTAAAAAAAATAAAATGTGTATACATGTGTGTACACTTCCAAGAATTGTGTGACAGTGTATAAGTGTGTATAAGTGTGTATATAAGTCCATATAAGTGTATATAAATGCATATAAGTGCATATAAGTGGAAAATGAAAAATTAAAAAAAACGTTTTTTTTTTTTTTTTTTTTTTACTACTAAAATATGTGTGTATAATGTAGGTAGGTGTATGCAAGTGTGTAAAATAAAGGGCACTTACCGTTTTTGGCTGATCTAAGAGCTGGAGAAGAGAGATCTGCAGAGTTACAGCAAGCAGGAAGTGTGTGGGCGTCGCTGGAACACGAGGTGAGCAGGAGGAAGCAGAGCAGCAAGGCAGACACGCGATTTGCTGTGTCTGCCTCTTTTAGGTCGGCCCTGCGACAATCCAGTCGCAGGACCGACATGACAGCCCCCCAGCCTCGTTGCCCAGGGGGCTGTCAATGCTGCTAAACCTCTGCAGAGGCGGCTAAAGCCGCTGATGCAGAGTACAGCATGTAAAACTGCAAGCACGTACAATGTACGTGCTTGGCAGTTAAAGCCCTTGCCTGCCAGAACGTACGGTGTACGTGCTTGGCAGGCAAAGGGTTAAGATATCCAAAGGTGGACCTGCAATGAGAATATATTATTTATGTTATGACTTTTTAGTAAAACTGAACTGTGTATAATCTTTATAAATCGTAGCTTTTTGTGTAACAATGCATTTTTCAATCGGTTTGCTCCAGAAAATTATCCATTGAAATATTCAGGATCTAGATTATCTAGACTAGATTATGTCCAGTGCAAATATATTTTATGGTGTACTTACAGCAACATACTGCAGATCATTGAGTTTCAGAAATTCCTGGACACTCTCTTTAGTCAGCAAACCAAACCGAAATTTAAACAGGTCCATTTCTTGTTGTATAAACCAGCGCCTTAAATCCTCTCTGGAAAAAAATAAAAATAAAAAAAAAACACCCACAGTAAAATTAACACAAATGTAAAGATGAAATATTTAGAATTTGTGTAGGAAATTCAAATTCAACTATTTAAAAGTAACCCACAACTTAAAAGTAAATAACTAGGGCTCACTCATTTGAAATGTTACTACGTTACATTATAGTCAAGATAACATGTAACCAAAATACAATGTTTAATCCCAGAAACATTTTAAACCGTTTTAGCACAAAATGGAAATAAGCAGCCCACAAAGGCCTATTCAGAATTGTAAGCAGGCCTCATAAGTGATGAGAATATAAAAAGTACGAATGAAAAAAAGTGCTGAACAATCCAAAAAGAATACGAATATCTCTAAAAATGTTTTTTTTTTTTAATAATTACTAGTGAAAAAAAAATCAGAAAACCTCTAAAAGTCTAAATTAAATTAAAAAATAGTCCAATAGGATCAGATTTCACTCTCTTATGTTTTACACCAACAATGTGATCCTTATGTGATGGGCAACAACTTCCCAACAACAGACCTCTGGCAGCAGCTGTGATTGCACTTCCCCTGATTAAAATGACCTATGAGTTACAGGGAGTTGGAGCCAAATTCAATAAAGTCTAAGGGCCGTGGTGTGGAGACCTTACTATGTAAACCAAGAGGGGACCTTGTAACTGCCTTCTGCTATATTTAGGAGAAATGTGTTGCTTAAACTGCTGAGAACCATCATGACTACATTGTTTTTTTTGTTGGTTGTTTAAGCAAAAGGAAAAAAAAGTCCCCTTAAAAATGTCTACTTACGACTGACAGTATGCAAGACGTAGGATAAAGTGTGAAATGTGGTCTTTTCTTCGTAGATCATAGACGTCATCACTTATTTCCTCGTGTAAAGGCTGAAACATATACGGTCACAAAACAAAGAGAAGTGAACATAGCATTTCCATGTTTTCACTGTAATTTTTCATAAAATTTGGAGGATCATGCTTAAAAATAAATAAATAAAACACAGAAACACTTGTTCTGACATTAACATGAAATGTGCAAGCTTAGTTAACAAGTGTCACTTTTTATGGTGTAGTGTTTATTTCTAAATTATACTGCAAATAATTCACTCTATGATTTAAAACGTCATTCCTAAACTAGCTAGTGTATTTTTTTTTTAATTTATAACATTTGTGTGTAGGCATCTCAGGTCATTTTGCCCGGTCATGTGCTTTTAGAAAGAGCCAGCACTTTAGGATGGAACTGTTCTGGCAGGCTGTTTCTCCTACTTAATGTAACTAAATGTGTTGCAGTGGGAGCTGGATTTTTACTATTGAGTGTAGTTTCTTAGATCTACCAGGGAGCAGTTATCTTGTGTTAAGGTGGCCATAGACACACAGATAATATCGTACGAAACAAATTTTCGTCCGATATTCGGTGCGTGTATGGTGGAAAAAGAACCGACCGATATCGGTCAGCTCGTTGATCGGGCTGGATGGAACATTTTGATCGGGTGCCTTTGAAGGGACCCAAACATCGGCCATTGTTAGTGCAGAATCGTCAGATACAGGTAGAATTCTATTGTTTCTTCCTGTATATCTACCTGTATATCTGACGATTCAGCTCTACACGTGTGTATTGAAACAAACGATCTTTCTTGGAAAGATCTTTTCCAAGAAAGATCGTAATTGTTACGTCTATGGCCACCTTTAAGGAGTTGTTTGTCTGGTTACCTTTCCATTGTTAAGTTGTAGGGCTGCTTGGGGTGGGGTGATATCACTCCAACTTGCAGTAAAATGGGATTTTATCGGTGCACAATTCACATGAGTGGGACAGCTAAGAAACGAACAATATATCTAGCCCCATGTCAGATTTCAAAATTAAATTTAAAAAAAAAATAAAATAAACTGTTTGCTCTTTTGAGAAATGGATTTCAATGCAGAATTCTGCTGGAGCAGCATTATTAACTGATGCATTTTAAAAAAAACATGTACCCATGACAGTATTCCTTTAAAGAAGTTGTTCACTTTCCACTTTTTCTCAGTTTAGTTTTTTTAAGTAAGTATGTCATTTTTTTAGAATATTGAAGTTTTAGTTTTAATATTTCTCTGTATTGTTTATTCTGGCAGCTCAGTAGTCCAGATGCTGAACTATTACAATTTGCTTGATTAATTGCTAAACTCAGCATTCAGCTCAGATTCAAAAGCAACAGATATGACCCATGTGGCCCCCTTCAAGTCTCTGATTGGTTACTGCCTGGTAACCAGTAAGTGGAAACCAAGAGAGCTGAAAAGCAGGAAGTTGGGCTATGTTCTGTTATGTTAGACATCCAGTCAATACAGTCTTTATACAATACATATTTGGCTAACTATATTAAAAACATTTTTTATTTTGCACAGCCTATCAATTTACCCGGTTTTTATTTTTGCACTGACAATTCCTTTAACATTGAACCAATGTTGAAAAACTGAGTATAGTTTAAATAAAAATTTGATAAAAATGTTAAGAAAAAAAAGTCTAAATTCTTACTTACTCGGTATGGAAACTTTAGTTTTCTCAATTCTAGTTCCAGCTTTTTACTGTATTCTTCTGAGTTCTTAACATAACTCACACCTAGATTCTCTACAGCCTTAAGAACTAAGTGTGGAAAAAGTTCAGTTTAACAGATAAATAGACTAATACTGAATAATATTTAGATATATGTAACAGCTAGTTGGTAATGCATTTCAGAATCATGGCAGATCTTTTAACGCTAAATATTTCAACAGCTAAGGTCCATTTACTAAATAAGTGAAAAGTGCAACACAATAGCTACAATTGTACACGTAGTACAGGTATGGAATCCGTTATCCAGAAAGCTCCAAATTATGGAAAGGATGTCTCTCCCATTGACTATTAAATTCAAATAATCAAAATTTTTAAAAACTATTTCCTTTTTCTCTGTAACAATAAAACAGTACCTTGTACTTGTTCCAAATTAAGCTATAATTAATTCTTATTAGAAGCAAAAACAGCTTTTTGTGTTTATTTAATGTTTACATGATTTTCATGATTCATACATAAGGTATGAAGATCCAAATTATGGAAAGATCCATTATCAAGAAATCCCCAAATCTTGAGCATTCTGGATAACAGGTCCCATACTGTTAGTATCTTCCCAGAATCCTTGCATCATTGAGGAATACCATGAATGCAAATTTGCACTCAATTTTGAGCCCTTTCACTGGGCCTTTTGTCCCTGTGTTAGTAGATGAGCCCTTTTATTGGGATTTAAAATAGAAAATATACATATATTATTCTTTACTATACATTGACTAAAGTATTTTTTTTTATTTAACAAATTGGTGTGAATATATAATACTGAAATATATTGCAGTTAATTGTAAATTAGATAAAGTCACAAAATTAAACTTACGTTTAAGTCTCTCGATTGCAAAAGTCTCAAACTCAATCAGAGATATATTCTCTGTTGGTGGATGCTGGTAGAATTGCAAACTGGAAGGATACAGGTCACCCTTCCTGTCCCCTGTTAATCTTGTGTTATGCCTATATTTTCTATCCCTGGAGAACAGCATTGTACAGACAATATAAATCTAAAAAAAAAAACAAAAAAAAACATTGTTAAAGAGATACTGACAGAAATTATGCCTTTTTTACGATCATAAAATTGAATTTGCATGCTACTTATAGGCCTATGATTAAGTGTTTGTAACATTAAATGCGTAAGGCAGAGAACACAATAAATCTTTACTTCACTTCAACTATTTGATGGAAGATTGCCTTTGAGTGCCTGTTCCAAATTAATTTACGGTTGTCTGCTCCCAATGCTGAGGGATCAGGGCAGGGCTACTTCCCCCATGTGGTGAGTAAACATTCTACCTTATGGAGACCCTTCTTCCTAAATTCTTTTACCTTGTATTTAAATAACTTACCAGTAAATGCTATCTGCATTTACTATCACATAAGATAGATAGATAGATTAGATAGATTAGATAGATAGATAGATAGATAGATAGATAGATAGATAGATAGATAGATAGATAGATACTCATACACCAACTATAGATTTTAGTATCACAATAGCCTTAGATATTATGCTTGTCCAAGAAATCATACAAGCCAATCTTTAAAAGGCATTAACATAATCAGCCATCACAACATCACCCAGCAGTGCATTCCACAACCTCACTGTGAATAACCACCTACGTTGCTTCAAATGAAAGTTCTTTTCTTCTAGTCTGAAGGGGTGGCCTCTGGTGCGGTGATTCTCTTTATGGGTAAAAAGGTCCCCTGCTATTTGTCTATAATGTCCTCTAATGTACTTGTAAAGTGTAATCATGTCCCCTCTCAAGCCTCTTTATTTTTCCCAGAGAAAACAACCCCAACCTGGACAGTCTACCCTCACAATTTAAGTCTTCCACCCCTCCAACCAGACTCTCCTCCCAATTCAATAATGTTAAGGAGTATGATTACTCTTTATACAACACTGTGCTTTACAAACATTATACATCATTCACACCAGCCACTGCCCAATGTAGTTTATAATCTAAGGTTTTTAGAACATTTTATAACACTCACACACTAGGGTCAACTTTTTTTTTTTTATAGTTTTCAATTATTTATCTTTCTCTTCTAACACTTTCCAGCTTTCCAATGGTGGTCACGGACCCCAGCTGAAGAACAAATGCTTTGTAAGACTACAAAGTTATAAATATTGCTACTTTTGATTACTCATCTTTCTATTCATTCCCTCTCCTATTCATATTACAGTCTCCTATTCAAATCAATGAATGGTTGTAAGGATAGTTTGGACCCTAGCAACTAGATTTCTGAAATAGCAAACTGGAGAGCTGCTGAATAAAAAGTTTAAGGGCACCTGTTGGGTAAAAATGTTATCCCCAACCAAAGGTGCGGTAGTTTTTTTAAACGAAAATGCCCCCCACCAGCGATATGCTACCCGCACCAGGAGGGAGCTCCGGTGTAAGCAGCCATGTTGTGTCACTCGCATGCGCATAGCGAGCAATTTGTGGAACATTTTCATTATGTGCATGCAAGTTACCGGACATGGCTGCACACACGGGGAGCTCCCTTCTGGTGTGGGTAGCGTAGTGCTGGTGGGGGACATTTTTTTAAGAAAAAAAAAAACTACCGTTAACCCCAACCAGAATGTGGGCTCCATTAGGCCGCACCTTTGGTTGGGTATAATATTTTACCCTACAAGTGCCCTATAAATTATTCAAAAACCACAAAAAAAAAAAAAAAAAAAAAAAAAAAAACACCAAATGGAAATTGTCTCAGAATATCTCTCAACATCATATTACAAGTTAAGGTGAAAAACCCCTTTAAAGATCCTCACAAAGGGCCAGTACAAGCCAATGAGAGTCCTGTAAAGGAATGCTACCTGTTTAGATACCACAGCAGTAGTGATGTTGGTGTTGACAAACATGTACCAAAAGTGGACCCACCCCATCTCTGAGCCTAGAGAGGGCCTAAAATGCTGGCAGCTCATGCATCACTATGTAAATGTCACATTATCACCGGCACTAACAATAGCACAGATTGAATAGTCCATAGTTCCACAACAGTGATATTCTGATACAATATGAAATTTGTTTTTGCATGATTCAGCTTTGTTTCAGAATTTCAGCAACTATCTGGTTGCTAGGGTCCCACTTAGTCTAGTTACCAGGCAGGAAGTCATCGGAGTGAGCGTCTAAAAGAGAAATTGGAGAGGAACTGAACACAAACCTAAATGACAAATCGGAAAGACAAATGAACAGTAAACTGGAGAATCACTAAGTTGTTTTGGCCACTAGAAAGTGGAGTAACTTAAAGGAACAGTAACACCAAAAATGAATGTGAATTGAAGTAATTAAAATATAATGCACTGTTGACCTGCACTGGTAAAATGTAAGTGTTTGCTTCAGAAATACAGCTCTAGTTTTTATAAACAAGCTGTGTAGCCACGGGGCAGGTTAGTTGACATCTCTGATAACAGAGTCTCGCTAATGACAGTAGTGCATAAAACTCTTTCACAACGAATGTCTGCTGAATGTACAAACACAGCAATGATTGGACTATATAGAGTTGACAGGCTGCACATGCATGTAGTATCATGTAGAAAGGCAGTGCAGGCACGCACACCAACATTCAGCAAATTGAACATTACCTTGCTCTTGTCTTCTCTATCAAAATCGCGCCACCAACTTGAAAGCGGGAAAGCAAGACCTAATCCAAGGCAAGAGCAGCAGAGCTTCTGAAAGCATGGATGGGATCGACAAACAACGCTCGGTTGCCAAGAGCAACCTCTCGATTGATAAGCCTGGCGTTGACTCTGGTTACTATGAAGAAAGCTGCGTTCTGCGCCTCCTCTTCGCTCAATCGTCCCCTTACTTCCTTTTCAAAGGTTCTACACTTCCGCTCCCCATGCAGAGCGATCATGTGATCTAGTGACGAATTGAATGACATCAGTAGGTGTAGCCCAAGGGATAGTAACTAAACGCTACCTTTCTCCACCTTGCGTTTCTCCCGGTGCTTGGCAACCGTGCAAGGAAGAGCGTGGCGCCGACTGGGAGACCGGACACCGGTGAGCTGTGAGTGAAAAGGTAATTGCTTTGTTCCGCGCTGTCAGTATTGGGGTGTCAGTCCTATACAGAATGGGGGGTTACAGTAATGCTAATGATTATATTGCACATGTAATCCCCCCTTATCATATATATATAAATATATACTTGAAAGCATATTCGCAAAGGACTTATATAATGTATTATTCATCACTGTTGTTTATCCTGTGGAACTACAATTACCAACAGCCTCTGTTTAGCTGGTAGTAGAAGATTAGAAGATGTAGGGTGGGTGCAATGTAGGGCAACAGGTAGAATATAATCTGCTTTGCTGTCATATATTGGCTTTTGCTTTAACTACATACATTTATTGCTTTTATGTGAATTAAGAGAGGTGTAAATGAAAGTTTTACTTTCAGTGAGACTCTTTAGGGCAAGGCCAGACGTGGCGTTTTTACGTTGCGTTTTTAAAAAAGAACAGCCAGGCGTAAATACGCATAAACTGCACTACCACTGAAACTAATGGAAAACGCACTATGGCAATTCACACAGGGCGCTTGCAAGATGAAATCCGCCACAGGACGCCAGTATTGGTGTTTTTTAGCAGAAACGCCACTATGTCAAGAAACTACCAAATCAATAGACTCTATGGGATCTGCACGTTCGAAACCACACTTTACGTAAATACGCAGCGTATTTTAAATATGGCGTCCAAATTCAATGAGAACAATGAGAAGTGCATGTTGGGGAAAATAATCGTAGGTGCTGAAAAACGCATGAAAAATGCATGTTGATGGTCGCGTGTGGTTTCAGTAGCGTGTTTACGCCTGGCTGTTCTTTTTTGAAAACGCAACGTAAAAACGCCACGTCTGGCCTTACCCTTAATGAGAGCCCTGAAGCTGCCTAGTTGTCAGACCTAATGGTGAAAAGGAGCAATTTACACATTTGCATGAATAAGATCACTATATATTTAATTTCAATAAAATTAGCAGAGATTATCAAGGAGTCTTAATTTTTCGGCCTATGTGTTACTTCTACCATATGTATTTTGTCCCATATAGGGCCTAGGGTTATCAAATCCTTTAGAAAAATAAGGCATGCTTCTAAGAGTAATGGCACGTGGGTCTGTTTCAGGTGTATTTTAAGTAAAAAGGATATTCTAGGGACAGTTTACTGCTTGCCCATTGAGCTGGAAAGCACACAGCCTCCAAACACTCTGAAATGCCCAATTGCCAAGAGGAACAAATAATTGTAAAGTGTTTACTTGTTGGGGTGGTTCAGCTTTTAGCTTACTTTTAGTATGCTATACAATGACTAATTCTAAGCAACTTTTCAATTGGCCTTCATTTTTTTTTATAGTTTTAAAATGATTTGCCTTTTACTTCTGACTCTTTCCAGCTTTCAGATGGGGTCACTGGACCCCATCTAGAAAACAAATACTCTGTGAGGCTACACATGTATCCTTATTGCTACTTTTTATTACTACTCTTTCTATTTAGGCTGTCTTCTATTTATATTCCAGTCTCTTATTTAAATCAGTGTGGTTGCTAGGGTACTTTCTACCCTAGCAACCAGATTGCTGAAATTGCAAACTGGAAAGCTGCTGCACAAAAAGTTAAATAACTAAGCAACACATAATAATAATTGGAGACTAACTGCAAATTGCCTCCGAATATTAGTCTCTAATACTAAAAAGGTGAACAACCCCTTTAATTTTGCTTTATCCAACTTTTAAACAGTATTAATAATTTATTAAGCAAAATGCAGTTGCCTTTGTGTTTTTTTTTAAATAATTTTAGCAAGTTACTTCAGCCAATTGGAATGGGACACAGGAAGCTCTTTAAAGGGGTGGTTCGCCTTAAAGTTAACTTTTAGTATGTTAGAGAATGGCCAATTCTTAGCAACTTTTCAACTGGCCTTCATGATTTATTTTTTATAGTTTTTGAATTATTTGCTTTTTTCTAATGATTCTTTCCAGTTTTGAAATGGGGTCACTGACCCCATCTAAAAACAAATGCTCTTTTAGGCTACAAATTTATTGTCAAGGCTGCTTTTTCTTACACACCTTTCTAATGGGGCCCTCTCCTATTGATTTCACAGTCTCTTATTCAAATCAATGCATGGCTACTAGGGTAATATGAACCCTAGCAACCAAACTGAAATTATAAACTGGAGAACTGCTGAGCAAAAACGGAGTAAAAAGCTAAATAACTCACAAACCACAAATAATAAAACATGAAAACCAATTGAAAATTGTCTCAGAATATCACTCTCTACATCATATTAAAAGTTAACTCAAAGGTGAACAGCCCCTTTAATTACTGCCTGACCTGCTCTTGGTGGTAATTGCAGGGCTCCCCTATCAAGGGTGCCTACTTGTTTTATGTAAAAGGGGTCTGAGAAAGACCAGTCTGTTGTATATATTGTGTATACTTACGTACAAGTAGGTATTAGGACGAATGCAGCTACACTGAGTCTGGGTGCAGCCAGATAGAGACAAATAAAAATAAATAAGTTTCCCAGGAAACTTATAAGGAAGGTGTTCTATTTCACTGCTGATCAAACATCTAACTACATGGGTCCCCAGGTCCTAGGATACAAGCAAAAGTACACAAGTTTTTGTTTTGTAGCTAATTACAATGCTGTTAATGGGAAGTGACCCATGGGATTTTCTGGCATTTGATCACTTCTATTAATTACCATTTGAGAAACACTGTGTGTTCTATCTACGTGGAGTGTCTCAGATGACACTTTCTCATGTTGTTGTCAGATAACTATTAACTAAAAGGGGGCCTACCAGTCATGGCATATGAAGTGTTTTAATAGCTTCTCCTACATAAGGAGGAATGTCTTTGATCTCAGCATGTTGCTACTACTTAAGAGAAATTAATTACATGGTGGTTAGACTCCAACTAAGTCACCTGAAAATACTAAAATATTTTCATGGGGCTCAGTAGAAGCATTAAAAATACATTGTCTGCTATAGCCGTTACATGCCAAAAGAAAGCCACCTTTGGCCCTATGTAGCCCACTACTTTACTTGAGAGGAGTTCACTGTGAAGATCTGGCCTGTGCCAAAATGTGATGGCACAAGGAAAGTTCTGCCATTTATCTACCATAAATTGGTTGCAACAAGGTCTCTCAGATTTCCCTAACTGCATCATTTGTAGAGTTGCAACCAAATATTTTCAAAACACAAAAATTCACAGCAGTGCAGCAAAGTCCATTGATACCCCCAGAGACCGCAAAGGGAACCCTTGGAACCACTACACACAATGAAGGTTTATTTCCTATTTATCTGCTTTCTTTAAAACTACTCATTTTTGATATTGGCACAAAACAGTATCCCGGTCTAAATTGTTATAAATGCTTGGCTGCAATCACCTAGAACAGAGGCCTTTGTTTGCTTTCAGGTCCAACTTTTTTAGGGTGATGCCACTTTTTCTGTGTACAGGTATGGGACCTGTTATCCAGAATGCTCGGCAGTTGGGGTTTCCAGGATAATGGATCTTCCCTTAATTTGGATCTTCATATCTTGAGTCTACTAGAAAATCGTGAAAAGATTAAATAAACCCAATAGGCTGGTTTGGCTTCCAGTAAGGATTAATTATATTTTAGTTTGTATCAAGTACAAGCTACTGTTTTATTATTACAGAGAAAAAGGGAAAAAAATATTATAATGGAGTCTATGGGAGGCAGCCTTTCTGTAATTCAGAGCTTTCTGGATAACTGGTTTCTAAATAATGGATTCCATACCTGTAATAACAGATATGAATGAGGTCCACATGTTACTGGGTATACAGGGAGAATTTTTGTACAGAAAATTCACAAGTATGCATTATTGGCTAAAATCCACCTTCTGTTGATTCTATTCATGCCTGTTGCTTCACAGTTGGTTTGGTGAGAGATTAGACAAAAAGATTAATTGCACTTATTTTTACTTAGATTTCTAGTACTTTTTTGTTGTTGGCGTTAGCATGCCAATGTGCAGGTCAGCAAAGTATTCCTGGTGTAACCTCATCTTGTGGATGCTAAAATCATTTCCTGAGTTAAGTCACCTTAGACAATGGAAGGTGGGGAGAAGGAGTAATTGCAGGCAGCCTTGTGTCTCTCACTTCTGGGTCTGCATTGTAGTCATCAGCTGAACAAACTGACCTTCCCATAGCAACTGGTTGCTACAGCCAGCTCCCCCACAGCTAATGCATACAAATCTTGCATTGAAAAAAATGTCTCATCATGATGACAAGGGACCATTTAACTGCCAACATGTTCTCTCTTCTGAATTACCAATGCTTGGATTGCCAAATATATCCTCTGCCTATTTCCCTTATGGTTAATTCTTTCATTAAAGTTAATCTTCTTGCTACAGAATAATATGTTCCATTTCCTTTGTAAACAAATATACATGACTATCCCTGTTAGCAACAAACCAATAATCATTTTTTTAGAGAATAGCACAGACTATAATGGTATCCTGGTATATCTCTATAGGAAAGGAGAATAAAGTTAGGAGTTATGGATCCATGAGCTCAAAGCATGGGGCCTGAAGTCATTAAATAACAGCCACATTTGGATTAAGACTAGACACAGAATAAAATAGAACAGAATTAAAATACTACTAAAATGAGTTGAGAACATCATGATAGATGGTATAAAAATAGTAGAAGCAATAAAGAGGTATATGAAAATGGATAGAAAGAGTTTTATTGCCTAAATGTATAAGGTCAAAATATGCTGTCTTAAATTGTCAATTGTCCTTTGTATATTCAGAACTGTATCTTTTAGAATCTTTCCCCCTTATTTTTTCTGTACCCCTTTTCTCCCCAAAAAAACTGTTTTTGGTTAAAAAAAAAAAAACACAGAAGTTTGGGCCTGCTACAAGGATTTAGACTTCCACAGCTGTTAAACAGAGATGTTGCTATACACTGCTATGTTTAAACCCCTTGGATTTCCACTGTCAGGCGCGGTTCATACTGTTGATTCATTCCAGAAGGATGGAAATACTGAAGTGAGTGTTAACGCCCTAACTGAGAATTTGTCTCCAAACAAAAAAATCTAATATGAAGAATGTAAGAAATCAAACACACAGATACACATGGACAATAAGGCAGTACATTTTTTGTGGACTGTTTCTCATTGTGGGGCTTAGGGAAATATCATGTTCTCTATTATCTCAATAATAAAAGTTAAAAAGCTTTATATTGGCTGTAATGTGGGTGGTGTTTTTCCTTTTGCCAATGGCAGGCCAAAAAACTGCTGTCCCACTGCTCCTCTTCTCACTGAAATCCACCACGTCTACCTGAACCTGAACAGAGGTATTGATTTTGGGTGCAGAGCAGCAGATATTTGGCCAGTGGCCCTAGCCTTAAAGGATATGTAAACCTTAAAAATAAGTGAATGTAAAATTGATGAGGGAGCTATTCTAAACACTTTTGCAATGTAAATTCATTATTTATGTTTTTTTTAATTCCAAGATATTAAAGGATAAATGTCCTGGTAACATGAATGAATTTTGTTACAACAATGCCACCTGCTGGTCATTTTCTGACCGCCAAGTAGTCAAGGAGGTTGTCAGGAAAAAGAAAGAAGTTGCTCTTAATTAAAGAAATGTTGTACATTATGTTTTGAGCTTCTGTACCAGCCCAAGGCAACCACAGTAAAGATCTGTGTCTACAAATATGTCCCAGTAACTCCCCAACTTCTTTTCTGCTGATTTACTGCACATGCTCTGTGCTGCTGTCACTTACTGAGCTTAGGGACTTACAATATACAGTACACATAGAATACAAATGTCACAATAAAAGGCTGATTAGTAATTTAAACCGAGAATTAATACATGACCACACAGAAACCACTAACATTAGAATTTAATAATCATCCCTGTAACATCAGCTTATATTACAGACAAACCTAATTTTTTGCTTGATAATTTACAACAACCCCTAAGCTTAACTTCTCAAGCCCAATGAGCATGTGAGTTTTGCAGACACTTTCCAAGATGGCGACCCCCTGTGACAAGTTTGAAGTCCTGGATCATTGCTGCTATTAAGAAGCTGAAACTTTGGGCTAGTGCAATAAGTTCAGTATATAAAACATGGAATTTTTAGCCATGTTAATTTTTAGGGGTTAGTTCTCCTTTAAAACATTTAATGTCCTCATCATTCTTTACATAGCACTGGCATGTTGCAAAGGGCATTACAGAATGTATTTAATCCCTCCCCAACTGAGTTTACAAATCTAAGGTGGCACACACAAACTTTTACTCTGTAGTTAATGCCCTCATATCTATTAAGAGAATATATATTAGTAGACTTTCTCAATTGGAGCAACCCTACTAGTATCTTAAACAGATATGGGATTATCAGACTCCCTCCTTATATGGTTTATGGTAGGACACTTGTCAACATTGTGCCATGCCCAAAGGGGAAGACACAGCAAAATTTTAAATCGTCAGCAATAAAAAAAACCCCACAAAACACATGTAGTTGTAAATGTATATATCGCACATTTACTGGCTTCTTTAATCCCATAAATACAATTAGGCATTTGATTTGGTGACAAAGAACATTCGTGTTTTTCTAAATCAATGTAGTTTTTTATAATACTGTTTTTTCTTTAAAGGAGAACGAAAGGCATATTTAATTGGGGGTGCCAAAAGTTAGACACCCCAAGTGATTATATTTACTTACCTGACACCCCAGGCAGAAAACTGCACCTGAGGTTCTTCCAGCGAGCACCACAGAGCGATCGCCTTCCATCTTCAAATTTCCCAGGGCAGACACATGCACAGTAGAATCAAATTGCTGACTTCCTTGTTAAAGTTTGGATTTATGCGAAGAAAGAAGTAGCCGGAAGCCTATCACTCCATGGTGCTCACTGGGAGAACTCCAGGACTAGTGCAGTTTTCTCCTGATAGGAGCACCGGCCTGGGGTGTGAGGTAAGTATATGTTATCACTTGAGGGTGCCTAACTTTTGGCACCCCCATGTAAAGAACTCCTTTCTTTCTGCTTTGATATTTATGAAAAAGATGTTTCTTGCAAATGGTGCAGCTCTTAGAAGTTTTGGGAACTGTTAGCAGTAACATTGTACTTCTTAGTGTGTTTAAGCAAAGCAACAAGTTATTTACTTCATGGCTGTTTTTTAGGCAATCTTGTTTGTTCAGTGTATCCACCCTTATATTGTACAGCACTGCAGAATATGTTGGAGCTTTCTAAACATGCGTTAATAATGATCAAAATACCTAAGCAAATCTTCGCTCTAATGTGCATAGTAAAAGTTTAAAAAAATCAATGAACCTAAAATTGTTTAAAAAAAAATAGTTATTTAATTAAAGAAAATTAGTTTTTTTTCTAATATACATTAATTAAAAACATTCAGTTACTTACAAATGCAATGGAAAGCAATATTTTTTTCTTTCTGCATTGCTGGTTCTGACTTTTGTAATAATGTAGCAGGACTCATCTTGCTCCCAGCTAAGACTTCAGTTTCCACTGTTCCTTGCATACTTCTTCTGTGACAAGCAGATACTGTTTGCAATAGCAATTGCCTTTGTAAATAAATAATGAACCTATATGGGAAAGGTCTTGGAATTATATTTATCGGGTAAAATTAATTTTTGTATTTAGATTTGCTTTGCCTTAATAATGTTTCTTGCCCTCTCTATGTAAAGAAGACCTCCAAGTGCAGAAAATAAAATTAGAGATTCACAGGGATTTATTCTGGATTTGATCTAAACCCTCACACTGTTTAGCCAGATCCCACATGGAATCCTGTATATAGTGTTTTCCTAGTTTTATTTGCTACAGTGTAGTATAACTTGAGAAAGAGCAAGAGTTATGAAATCCCTTATGAGGACACTAAGGATGCACCAAATCAAGGATTCTGCCAGGATTCAGCCTTTTTAAACAGGGTTCAGATTTGGCTGAATCCAACTGCCTGGCTGAACTGAATTTGAGTGCTTTAAGGGAATACTGTCATGGGAAAACATGTTGTTTTTTTTTTTTGTTGTTTTTTTTTTCCAAAATGCATTCGTTAATAGTGCTGCACTGAAATTCGTTTTTCAAAACGGCAAAAATTTTTTTGTATATTTCATTTTGAAATATGACATGGGGCTAGACATATTGTCAGTTTCCCGGATGCCCCCAGTCATGTGACTTGTCACTTGTTAATGCTGCACTACAAGTTGGAGTGATATCAACTCCCCCCACCCGCCAGCCCATCAGCAGAACAATGGGAAAGTAACCAGATAACCGCTCCCTGGTAGATTTAAGAACAGCACTCAATAGTAAAAATCCATGTACCACTGTGACTCCTTCAGTTACGTTGAGTAGGAGAAACAATAGCCTGCTAGAAAGCAGTTCCAAATTGCAGCACTGGCTCTTTCTGAAAGCACATGACCAGGCAAAATTACCTGATATCGCTGCGTACACACCAATATTACAACTAAAAAAGATACACTTTTTGGGTTAGGAATGGAATTTTACATGGTAGAGTGAATTATTTGCAGTGTAAACAGTGTCATTTAGAAATAAAAACTACATATTAATCATAACAGAATCCCTTTAAAATCATTTGGATTTAGTTTCGGACTTTTGGACCCAAGTAGTATATTCGGTTTAACCCAACTGGGAACACTTTATCCAGAAAATTGTTATAGTTTTTTATATTAATTTAAAATTTTTTACAATTATTTTGTTTTCACTTTTATTTCAAAGCAGTACAATGTACCTGATGGTAAGGTGTGTGTATCGATCACGTACACTTTTACCAGCACAACAAACCCAATAAAAGACTTTCTGGATATAAAAACATTCTCAGTAAATGGTATAAAAAAAAAAATATATATATATTTATCAAGTTTTTACCACTCCTTTTCAATATAATTGTGGGGCATTGCTCATATATTTATTGTTGTACAGGTATGGGATCTGTTATCTGGAAACCCGTTATACAGAAAGCTCCGAATTACGGAATGGCTGTCTCCCATAGACTCCATTATATTCTAAAAACCCAAAACCTCTGTAATAATAAAACCAGTACATTGTACTTGATCCCAACTAAGATATAATGAATCCTTATTGTCCCATACTTTATTTAATGTATTCTATCTTTTTTTTTTTTTTTGTGCTATGTGTGATTGAACATTCTTTCTGTAATGACCGCATTATCTGTAATGACACAAAATGTAACTTTTTTTTTCTCTTTAATTATTTAAGGTTGGTTGACGGCAACATCTCTGCCTAACATTCCTCTTGCTGGGATCACTCAACTGCCAAGATGCTGGAGGAAGATATGGAAGTGGCTATTAAAGTGGTGGTAGTAGGAAATGGTGCTGTTGGCAAATCAAGCATGATTCAGAGGTATTGCAAGGGAATATTTACTAAGGATTACAAGAAAACCATTGGCGTGGACTTCTTGGAAAGGCAAATTCAGTATGTATTCATTTCAGCTTTTTGCAATGTGCTTGATGGACAAGGAATGCCTATGTTGCTGAAGAGTCTTAGTCAGACTTTCAGAACTTTAGCATGCAGACAGAATTATTTAGGAACGTTCTTAATTGTGTATGTATCAAGCATGACTAGGTATCTGGGAGGCTGGGGAAAAATGACAGCAGCCTGTCCCCTACAGAAATGACCTCAGGATTGTCCTATTGTATGCTTTAATGTGCAAATCAATAAGAGTTTTGTTCAGAAATATTTTTAAAGTGGCAGTATAGCATATGAGCTCCACAGATGCGTGTGCTGAATACATTTCTTGCTCACAAAAAATGTATGCCTTTTGTTATTTCTTGAGCTAAACAGGGAAATTGAAACTACTCTATGTTTGGTCCTTGTGAGGAAGATAATTACATTACCGATGCACAGATAATTCTCTGCATATTGAGATCCTGCTTACAAAACACACACAATAAAGGGTTATGGGAAAGGTTATATAATGGTGATGTAATTATCAACCTTGCAAAGACCAAACATGGAGCAGCTTTAATTTCTTTGTTTGCCCTGTATAACTCAAAAAGATGCTTCATGATAAATACAATAGGCAAAGACTATGTTAAACACAACTGCTATTTATTGAACTTATGTTGAGCACACTGGTATACTGCCCCTTTAATGTTCAGCAGCATTGTCTGTCATAAACCAAAGCTGAATAACCTCTAATTCTCCACATAACATTAGACTACAACTCCCACCATCACATCAACAGGTAACATCTGGAGGTGCCTGGGTTGTTATAGAATGGTAATGCTTCAGTTATGTCGTCTGTAATGTCCGCTATTATGTTCTCAAAACAGTATAAATTCTGCCTAGATTTTGTACAACTGGCTTTCAAAACCTTGAAAAAACACACTCTGATGATGCGAAAACATTGAAAACTGTGGCAATTAATGTTTCTCGTTGATAAGATTAACTGTGTTTTGTCTGTTAAAGGAACAGTAACACCAAAAAATGAAAGTGTAATGAAAATAGAATGTACTGTTGCCCTGCACTGGTAAAACTGATCTGTTTGCTTCAGAAACACTACTAAAGTTCAAATAAACAAGCTGCTGTGTAGCAATGGCAGAAATTGAAAAAAGGCTATATGGTACAGGTTAAATAGTGGGTAACAGATAACACCATTATGTTCTCAGAACTTATCTGCTGTGTAATCTAAACCCTTTCTTCTTAGAATGGCTGCCCCCATTGCTACATTGTAATTGTTGCTCTGTTTGTTGTTTCAGGTTAAATGATGAAGATGTACGTTTAATGTTATGGGACACGGCAGGCCAGGAAGAATTTGATGCAATAACTAAAGCTTACTATCGAGGTAAGTATAGCAAAGCTTAGATCTGGGGTTATTATCGTGTACAAAAGCTAAGGAAATCAAAAACCAGTCCTTTGAGTGCTCCAGGCACCAGTCCTGTGAGTTCTCCAGGCACCAGTCCTTTGAGTGCTCCAGGCACCAGTACTGTGAGTTCTCCAGGCACCAGTCCTTTGAGTGCTCCAGGCATTTCATACTCTAGTTATTTCATTGGGCTGGGTAGAAAATTGTAATGGTAAGAAGTGTGGCCATTGTGTTAGTTTATTCATACTATTGATTGGCATTGGCATTGACAGGATTTTCTGTTGTTTCTGAAGGGCAGACTAAATTCAATTAATTTGTTGAAATTGGAAATGGTACAGTAAACTGCCACACATATATTAATTTTTCTTCAATCATTTTATCATCAGCAGCCCTTTGTACGTTGTTGTGGGTATCCCTCAAAAACAGATCTTCCACTTCAGAGCTATTGAAGTAATTGTAATTGTAATTGTGCTAGGTTTGACATATAAGTCATCTGACAAGTATTTGGATCTTACAAACCGTACAGATGTGCTATCTAAGTAGAGGTTCTTTCTGCATGGTTGAAATATACCTGAATATGCACCTGAAAAGAAAAGAGGGTTTCCCAAAAAAAGGAGCATTATAATCCTAGAATTATTCCCATGTACACACTTAAAAATGTTGTATACAGTATGTCCACAATTCAGTACTTGTTTTAGCCATCCACACTCTGCCTTACCAAGTTAAACTTATGGCTTAGACGAACAATTATCAAACTTTTTGGCATTCATAAAAAATGCTGTAATAAACAACACAATGTCTATTATTAATATGTGTCATTATATACACACTGCATAGCACAGACAGATGGGTTATTCTGATTGATGCACTTTTTATCTGACTGTACTGTTGAGACCTAGGACATGTTTTGATAAACAAGGTAGCCAATCACACATGTAGATTTTAATATTCTAATGAAATTAATTATGTTATCATTGACAGGTGCCCAGGCTTGTGTACTTGTATTTTCAACCACAGACCGAGAGTCACTTGAATCTATTCCCAGCTGGAGAGAGAAGGTGGTGGCTGAAGTTGGTGATATACCCACAGTTCTTGTCCAGAATAAAATTGACCTCCTTGATGATACTGTTATCAAGAAGTAAGTTTTGTATCTAAAATAGATTTCTAATTGCCATGTATATTTTTTTTATTTATTTAAATAACACACAGGAAGAAATTAATGCACAATACACTACAGAAATACACTAGGGTAGTGGTGCCACAAATACATTAAATACACAAGAGACCATGATTTCTGACACCGCAAGACCCCTTACTCTTCTAAAAAGCAGGTTTCCTGAAGGGTGGAGAAGATTTCTGCATTTTAGAGATGAAAATTAATTCCAAAATCATTGCTTAATGTGCTCTGACGCACCCACATTGTGGTAGACTTGAGAAAAGTTCCCAACCCTGTTTTGCTATTATACAACTTGGGTCACTGAGCAGGAGAGACAAAAGCTTATCTGAAAGCAGTTCCCTTGTGAAGTACTGGCTCCTTCTGTGAAAGCTCAGAATCAGGTACAATGACCTGAAATCACCACACACACACACACACACACACACATACAGTGGTGTGAAAAACTATTTGCCCCCTTCCTGATTTCTTATTCTTTTGCATGTTTGTCACACTTAAATGTTTCTGCTCATCAAAAACCGTTAACTATTAGTCAAAGATAACATAATTGAACACAAAATGCAGTTTTTAAATGAAGGTTTACGTTATTAAGGGAGAAAAAAAACTCCAAATCTACATGGGCCTGTGTGAAAAAGTGATTGCCCCCCTTGTTAAAAAATAACTTAACTGTGGTTTATCACACCTGAGTTCAATTTCAAAGGTTATAAAGCCATTTCTAAAGCTTTGGGACTCCAGCGAAACACAGTGAGAGCCATTATCCACAAATGGCAAAAACATGGAACAGTGGTGAACCTTCCCAGGAGTGGCCGGCCGACCAAAATTACCCCAAGAGCGCAGAGTCAACTCATCCGAGAGGCCACAAAAGACCCCTGGACAACATCTAAAGAACTGCAGGCCTCACTTGCCTCAATTAAGGTCAGTGTTCACGACTCCACCATAAGAAAGAGACTGGGCAAAAACGGCCTGCATGGCAGATTTCCAAGGCGCAAACCACTTTTAAGCAAAAAGAACATTAAGGCTCGTCTCAATTTTGCTAAAAAACCGACGAGACAAAAGTTGAACTTTTTGGAAGGTGCGCGTCCCGTTACATCTGGCGTAAAAGTAACACAGCATTTCAGAAAAAGAGCATCATACCAACAGTAAAATATGGTGGTGGTAGTGTGATGGTCTGGGGTTGTTTTGCTGCTTCAGGACCTGGAAGACTTGCTGTGATAGATGGAACCACAAATTCTACTGTCTACCAAAAAATCCTGAAGGAGAGTGTCCGGCCATCTGTTCGTCAACTCAAGCCGAAGCGATCTTGGGTGCTGCAGCAGGACAATGACCCAAAACACACCAGCAAATCCACCTCTGAATGGCTGAAGAAAAACAAAATGAAGACTTTGGAGTGGCCTAGTCAAAGTCCTGACCTGAATCCTATTGAGATGTTGTGGCATGACCTTAAAAAGGCGTTTCATGCTAGAAAACCCTCAAATAAAGCTGAATTACAACAATTCTGCAAAGATGAGTGGGCCAAAATTCCTCCAGAGCGCTGTAAAAGACTCGTTGCAAGTTATCGCAAACGCTTGATTGCAGTTATTGCTGCTAAGGGTGGCCCAACCAGTTATTAGGTTCATGGGGCAATTACTTTTTCACACAGGTTTGGATTTCTTTTCTCCCTAAATAATAAAAACCCTCATTTAAAAACTGCATTTTGTGTTTACTTGTGTTATCTTTGACTAATAGTTAAATGTGTTTGATGATCAGAAACATTTTGTGTGACAAACATGCAAAAGAATAAGAAATCAGGAAGGGGGCAAATAGTTTTTCACACCACTGTATACATTACATGTTTTGGTTAAATCATGACATATTCTTTTTAATGAAGTTTCAATGGATACATAGAACACAAAGAGCACCCTTGTATAGATATATTTGACAACTGGCAGTTATATATTACAGCCTTATGGCACCTTGTTTTTATGTTGTGTGTAGATAACTCTCTCTATACACCACTGTATTGCGTGTAATACCTAGTATTGCTGTAAAACTATTGTTTCTGTATAATGTAAGTTACACCCAGTACAGCTGTATGTTGTTACGTGATACTGGGTACTGTTCCTTGTACAGTGTTGTATGGTGTACAGCAATCTACTGCATAAAAACTACAGAATGTTTCTAATATCTTATTCTGGCTCTACACATTCCTGCATTTAAAGGACACTAGAAAATTTTGAGTTACAGTGAGATTTTCAGGCAACTTGCTTTTGTAAAATGGTGCCTGTCGGATTAAATGAACTGAAACATATATGGCTGGCCTGCAGTTTCAGTTGGGGATTCCAGACTCCTCTTTCTTCAGCATAAGTGTGTATGAGAATAGTCTTGTTGTTGTGAATGTAAATCGACTGTCAATCCTTCTGTAATAGAAACCAGTGCCATGTATACACACTTTATGCGAGAAGAATGCCTGGTGTGATATTTAATACTGCAAGGATCCAGTCATTTTTATTTATTCATTCATTCCAGCTGTGTGTTCTTTTTTTCTTCCTAAACAATAACCCTGTCAAAGGATATAATGGCAATTACAGCTGACCTATAACCTGGCAAAATTGTGTTTATTTTTCTTTAGCGAAGAAGCAGAGGCACTGGCAAAAAGGTTAAAGCTACGATTTTACCGGACATCAGTTAAAGAAGATTTAAATGTTACAGAAGGTTGGTTACTTTCATGTATTAGAATTTTATCTACAATAGTTAGGTTTGAATTTTTAACAATGCAGATATTAAATGGGAATAAAAATGTTGACCATTAAAGGAACAGTTCAGTGTAAAAATAAAAACTGGGTAAATAGGCTGTGCAAAATAAAAAATGTTTCTATTATAGTTAGCCAAAAATGTAACCTATAAAGGCTGGAGTGACTGGATGTCTAACATAACAGCCAAAACACAACTTCCTGCTTTTCAGCTCTCTAACTCTGAGTTATGGTGGCCATACACGGGCAGATTAAAGCTGCCGATTCGGTCCTTTAGACTCCCGACGGGTCCTCTCAATTGATAGGCCAAAAATCAGCCAGGTAAATCGGTCAAGTTAGATTTTTCGGACGATCCAGGACCACATCTGCTAGTTGATGCGGTCCTGCGACCTGTCGGAGCCTATTCGTAGTATTGTAATCAGATTGCTCGGCCCCAGGTCCGAACGTTAGGATTCATCCGATATTGCCCAGCCGTTAGTGGGCATATCGGGTTAAGACCGGCTCGTTTGGCGACCTTGCCAAACGAGCAAATCTTATAGTGTATGGCCACCTTTAGTCAGCGACTTTAAGGCGCCACATGGGACATAACTGTTCAGTGAGTTTGCAATTGATCCTTAGCATTCAGCTCAGATTCAAAAGCAACAGTTATGACCCATGTCCCCCCCCCCTCAAGTCACTGATTGGTTACTGCCTGGTAACCATAACCAATCAATGAAACCCAAGAGAGCAGAAATGCAGGAAGTAGTGTTCTGGCTATTATCCAGTGACAAATCCAGTCATTCCAGTCTTTATACATTACATTATATTGGATACATTTTTTTATTTTGCACAGGCTATTTTTCTGTATATTTTCTGTTCACTGAAAAGTTCACCAGCCCAAGATACTACTACGAGATCTCAACAGCACCATCTTCTTCTATGTTTGTTTGGGAACACATGCTGTATAAAGTGAAAGGATGACTTGGTCAACTGTGTGCAGGTGCTGCTAGTCTGGGACTGAGGAGGAGAGTGAAGAAGTGGAAGAAGATTACAACATGGTGCTCCTACAGAAGTAGCCTGGGCCATCCCCGTTTTCAGTGAACAGAAGCATCAGATTATAATGAGTGGTGCCTAACATTTGCCCCCCCAACCGTTATTATAACTTTCATTCTCCTTTAACAGATATACTGTATGTAAATCCCATTTTATTCATACTTTACCTATAAATGCCAATGTTTACTACCTGTATTCTTTCATTTCTTTCTACCTGTAACAGTGGTTACAACATGTATACAAAATTCACTGTGCCTGTCTGGGATTTGCAATGAATAACTTCTTCCTTTTTGTGTTTTATCACCTCAGTTTTCAAATACTTGTCAGACAAATACCTTCAAAGGCTAAAACGCCAAACTGCAGAAGACAATGAAATGGTGCATACAACCAGCAACAAGATTGGTGTGTATATTTTTTTATGCCCTGTGTATCAAGACCTATTTGAGTAATGTTTGAATTTCTAAAGCGATTTGTTTTGTTTTCATAAAGGAGCAATTACATACCAAGGACAGTTTTCATAAACCCTACCATAAGCCAAATAAGAAGGGAGTCTAATAATCACATATCTGTTTGAGCTACTAGTAGGGCTGCTCCAGCTGAGAAAGCCTACATATAAATGGCACTCCTAATAAATACAGGCAGGTTGCCTGTTTCCTGAGGACATTAACTATAGAGTAAAAGTTTGTGTGTGCCACCTTAGATTGTAAACTCTGTTGGGGAGGGATAATAAATACATTGTGACATTGTGTAATGCCCTTTGCAACATGCCAGTGCTGTGTAAAGAATTATGAGGACAGTAAATGTTTTAAAGGAGAACTAAACCCTAAAAATGAATGGCTACAAATGCCATATTTTATATACTGAACTTATTGCACCAGCCTAAAGTTTCAGAATCTCATTAGCAGGAATAATCCAGGACCTTAAACTTGTCACGGGGGATCACCATCTTGGAAAGTGTCTGTGACACTCGCATGCTCAGTGGGCTCTGAGCAGCTGTTGAGAAACTAAGCTTAGGGGCCGTCACAAATCATCAAGCAGAAAATTAGGGTTGTCTTTAGTATAAGCTGACGCTACAGGGCTGATTATTACATTCTGATGCTAGTTGCACTGGTTTCTGTGCTGCCGTGTACCAGTAATCTGAATTAATTGCTAATCAGCCTTATATTGTGACATTTCTATTCTTTGTGTACTGTATATTGTGAGTGGGTCCCTAAGCTCAGTAAGTGACAGTAGCACAGAGAATGTGCAGTGAATCAGCAGAAAAGAAGATGGGGAGCTACTGGGGCATCTTTGGAGACACAGATCTTTACTGCTAAAGGGATGTGGCTGCCTTGGGCTGGTACAGAAGCCCAAAACATAATGTACCACATGTCTAGCCTACTTTCTTTAGTTAAGATTTAGTTCTTATTTAATAGTGGCTCTGTCAATCATTAGGCGAATGGCTGGCTGTCAATGTATGGCCGGTATAAGAGCATCTGCAAATGTGATCATTTGTAATGTTTATTATTTCTTGTTTTTTCTATTACTTTTTATTCTGTTCAGGCCTTCTCCGGTTTGGTAGGTAGGCTCAGTTGTTATAGTTAAATAGATGGTTAAATGTTAGACTGAAAGGGTCAAAATAAAACTGAAGTGATATAAAAAGTCACTTGCAGACTGTCTTTAGATGACCATAGATGATTTCATAAGCCATTTCATTTCGCTGCATTAGCAGTTGTCCGTATGGCATGGATTGAAAAAAAAAAGGCTGAAAAAAGACACGCATCCATCAAGTTCAACCTTTTAACTTTTTTAACCTGCCTAACTGCCAGTTGATCCAGAGGAAGGCAAAAAACCCCATCTGAAGCCTCTCCAATTTGCCTCAGAGGGGGAAACAAATTCCTTCCTGACTCCAAAATGGCGATCGGACTAGTCCCTGGATCAACTTGTACTATGAGCTATTTCCCATAACCCTGTATTCCCTCACTTGCTAAAAAGCCATCCAGCCCCTTCTTAAAGCTATCTAACGTATCAGCCCGTACAACTGATTCAGGGAGAGAATGCCACATCTTCACAGCTCTTAAGGTGGCCATAGACGTAGAGATCTGCTAGTTTGGCGATGTCGCCAAACGAACGGATCTCTCCCCGATATGCCCACATTGAAATTGGCGATATCGGGCTGATCCGATGGTGGGCCCTAGGGCCCAATGATCGGATCATAATTCATCCTATACGGGCGGTCAGATCGCGGAACCGCATACACTCTCACAGATGCGGCCACGATCCGATGGGATTTTTTAACCTGCTCGATCGAGATCTGGCCAGATATCGATCGGGAAAGCCGGTCGGATGGCCCCACACACGGACCAATAAGCTGCCGACTCAGTCTGTAGGCAACATTTATCGGCCGCTGTATGGGGGCCTTTACTGTAAAAAAAAAAAAAAAAAAAAAGAACCTTCCAAATTATTAGGTGAAACCTCTTTTCTTCTAATCGGAATGGGCGACCTTGTGTCAGCTGGAAAGACCTACTGGTAAATAAAGCATTAGAGAGATTATTATAAGATCCTCTTATATATTTATACATAGTCATCATATCACCCCTTAAGTGCGTCTTCTCCAGCGTGAACATCCCCAATTTGGCCAGTCTTTCCTCATAGCTAAGATTTTCCATACCTTTACCAGCTTAGTTGCCCTTCTCTGTACCCTCTGTAATACAATAATGTCCTGTTTGAGCGATGGAGACCAAAACTGTACGGCATATTCTAGATGGGGCCTTACCAGTGCTCTATACAGTGGAAGAATGACCCCTCCTCCTGTAAATCAATGCCCCTTATAATACAGCTCAAGACCTTATTTGCCCTTGATGCCACTGACTGGCATTGTGTGCTACAGCCAAGTTTATCATCTACAAGGACTCCAATGTCCTTTTCCATAATGGATTTGCCTAGTGCAGTCCCATTAAGGGTATACGGCACAGAGGCAGTACTATTTTGTACACTGATTTATAGTACAGGTATGAGACCTATTATCCAGAATGCTCGGGACCTGGGGTTTTCCGGATAACAGATTTTTCTGTAATTCCATACCTTAAGTCTACTAGAAAATCATGTAAGCATTCATTATACCCAATAGGCTGGTTTTCTTCCAATAAGGATTAATTATATCTTAGTTTGGATCAAGTACAAGCAACTGTTTTATTAGAGAAAAAAGAAATCCTTTTTTAAAAAGTTGGATTATTTGAATCAAATGCAGTCTATGGGAGATGGCCTTTCTGTAATTCAGAGCTTTCTGGATAACGGGTTTCCAGATAATGTATCCCATACCTGTACCTGCATCGTTGCCATATACAGTATGTGATATGCTACTACTTACACTAGGGGGCATATTTATTAAGCCATGTAATAAAACTAAAGTTTGAATACATTATATCACCACATTAAATGCACTCTTCATTGTAAACCATGTGCATTTTTTAAGAGGTATAGTGAATGTAAAGCCAAGTGCAAAAACTAGTATAAAAATGACACCTTTTTACATGACTGTTTATTTAGGGATTTACGTTCTTTCCATGAACTTTATGCAAATTGCCAAAGAAAATCAAAATACATTGTAATAAATTACACATCTGGAGACGGTAAGAAATAATGGCTTGCCTTTTTGGAGTAAATGTACCTGCAGAAGAAAAACACTACTTTTTACTTTGCAATGAATTTCTTTGCAGTCAAGAACTGGTTAACCTGTCTGCATGTTTTGGAATGTGGAAGGAAACCTACATGTAATGCAATGAAGCTGTGTTAGTTATTTACACCTCGCATATTCATAAATCACTTTGCATCTTTGTGAAAATCCTAATTAATGATTTATATCTCTGCCTTGACCCTTTACTGTACATTTTTGCTTTTTTAGTATTTGTATTATCTACCATTTTCCAGATCATAAGTAGTATAGGTTACTAGCGTCACTATAATGTCTGTGTAATGAGCACTTGTGCTTTGTTTTTCCATGCAGGAGTCTTTAACACAGCTGGTGGCAGCCATTCTGGACAGAAGTCAAACGGCCTTAATGGTAGTGGAGATGTTATCAACCTGCGGCCAAATAAACAGAGGACCAAGAAAAATAAAAGCCCCTTCACCAACTGCAACTTGATTTAAAACTGTATCACGACTGGGGGCTAGAGTGCAATCATATGAAAACCACCTGGGGCCACCAGCAGTCCTAGAGTCAGTCCTAGAGGCACCAGCAGTCTTGTAACTGAAGATGAATAGCTAATACTAAGAACTGCTTCTGGAAAATAACATAAAAACATCATGGGTATACCTAGCTGGAAACAGAGGTACCATGGCTTGTTTATTTGATCAAAATGTATGCTGCAAAATCAGATTCTTACTGTTCACTGAACTAAAGATTCTGTAGACAGGAAAACACTATTTTTAGAATTATAAGTAAGCACACTGACACTAAAATTTCCCTAAGCGGGTGCTGAGCACTGCCGAATTGCCCTGTGGCTCCTGTTATCCTCCCTAGTGCCCCCCCCCACACTGCTGTTAAGAATTAAGTGTATGCTGTCTTATTGGCTGCAAGTTCACTGGGTCTGGAAGATTTCACACAACGCACTTTATATCTGCTAGCCAAGAAGCAACACGTTGACTCCTTCTGGTTTTACCGGTCAATATAAAATACTCGGATCATTTGATATGTATTATATCTAGTCTTAAATATGAGTGTGCTTCAACTCTATCAGTGTAAAGAGGTCAGGTAAGGCAAGAGCCTGGTTAATTCATTAAAGGGGAACTATCGTGAAAATGAGAATTTAATATGTGCCTCAGCCATACTGAAATAATAAACTTTGTAACTGCAATCAATTAAATATTCTGTATTGTTTATGAAATAATCAAGTTTATCGTCACTATTCCTCTTTCATAATCTGTTTGTCTTCATTCTGTCTTCATGCAGTAGTTCGGTGTATTCATTGACAGATCCAATGTATGTTTTGCCTAGAAGATGTATTAGAGAGCTCACTTTTAAAATCACTAAAGATCATGTCTCTCTACATGCAGAATTTGTACAAAAGGAAGTTATTTTGTTAGATTTTGTTTGTACTGGAATCAGTTATTTGGGTGAACTCTTATACATCTGCTAGGAAAGAAAGCCCCTCCGTATAAGATATATTGGATCTAACTGTCAATGAATATCTGACACCCAACTACTGCAAGAACACAGAATGAAGAGAAACAGATGCTGAGAGAGGGATAGTGAACATAAACTTGGTTATTTCAGAAACAATGCAGAATATTTAATTGATTGTATTCAGGACCCTCATCAGAAAACACAGGGCCCCATACGACAAAATTTCCTGGGCCTCAGGGCTGTGCCCACTGCAAGCCCCACCACACAGGTCCGCCTCCCACCACACAGTAAAAAAACAAAAAAAATATTGGTGGCTAGGGTTTCTCACATGTTAATAAAAAATAAAAAGATATTGGTGGTCAGGGCCCTCCATAAAAAAACATTTGTGGCCAGGTCCCCCCCATTAAAAAATATTGGTGGCTAGGACCCCACTTGAGAAAAAAAATTGGTGGCCAAAATTGGTAGCAAGGGCCCTCCACATTATAAGGAAATTGGTGGCCAGGGCCCCTTAAACGTCCATGCATTCCCGAAGTCAGCAGCTCTCAGAAAGATGGGGGGCCCGGTTAATCAAGTAAGTGTGGCGTGGCCGGGCCCCCCTTACCCTCGGGCCCCCTACAACTCTCCCCCCTATCCCCCCCTGATGGCTGCCCTGATTGTATTTACAAAGTTTCTTATTTCATGATAGTTTCCCTTTAAGAACTGACCTGAGCTGTTATACCCTGCTATACCCTCTTACTTGCCCTTTCTGTTACTACAACCCCCTTCTTTACTCATTGTTCATTGCTCTTGCTCTTTTGATTACCAGCAGGAGCCAAAATAATTTTAGTCAGCTGCTGCTTAACCATGTGTTTATGCATTAAAATACTACAGATTGCTTTGCTGAACAGTTAGACTATGTAGCAATGTGCAGCTATTTTGTAAATGGGGGATAAGAAGTTCATGTGCATGGTGCCAAAAAATACTCTATGCCTTGACACTAAGCTGCTATTCAAATGAATTTTATTTAACCTACCTATTTTTTGATGGTTTTGCTTTGTTCATTTCCACGTTCCAGGTTTTATTTTCTTCCCTACTTTGTCCATTCCACAGCCATAATTATTGTGACAGTCCAGACTGCAACAAGTAACCCTAACCCAAAAATGTTTGTTTACAGAATTGTCCCTGCATGTTTTCCTACTTAGTAGGCAGGTTCTGTATATAAAACCTATTGTTTCAGGGGTGTCCAAAAAAGTAAGTAAACATTCAACCCCAAATTTCACCCTAATTCTCACCAGTCCCCTCTATTCACTCAGTTGAGGTTCAAGGGATACTGTCATGGGAAAACATGTTTTTTTCAAAACACATCAGTTAATAGTGCTACTGCAGTAGAATTCTGCACTGAAATCCAATTCTCAAAAGAGCAAACAGATTTTTTTTTTATATTCAATTTTGAAATCTGACATGGGGCTAGACATATTGTCCTTTTCCCAGCTGCACCCAGTCATGTGACTTGTGCCTGCACTTTAGGATGGAACTACTTTCTGGCAGGCTGTTATTTCTTCTACTTAATGTAACTGAATCCGTCTCAGTTACATTAACAATATGTCTAGCTCCATGTCAGATTTCAAAATTGAATATAACAAACTCTGTTTGTTCTTTTGAAAAATGGATTTCAGTGCAGAAGTATGGGACCAATTATGCAGAATGCTGGGTGGGGTTTTCCAGATAAATTATAGCAATCCATACTATGGAAGGATCCCTTACCTACTAAAAATCATTTAAACATTAATTTAAACATTAATTAAATCAAATAGAATTGTTTTGCCTCTAATAATGATTAATTATATCCTAGGTTCAAGTACATGGACCTTTTTTAATATTACAGAGAAAAGGGAAATCATTTTTTAAAAATGTGAATTATTTGATTAAAATAGAGTCTATGGGAGATGGGCTTCCTGTAATTTAGGAGCTTTCTGGATAACGGATTCTGGATAATGGATCCCATACATGTACAACCATTAAAAAGAAGGTATTTTGCCATCAAGGTGGATCTCTGGTAGCTTAACAGAAGCATTGTGGCATTGCCATATTTCTAAGTTTTCTGGATAAGGAGTTTTTCTGATAAATTCCAACTGTATAAGTGCAATTCTGTCTAGCATTGATTTTTTATATTGCATTTGCGGTTTTGAAGCAAGCACAAGTAGACACAGAAAGAAATAACTGCAGCTTCCCCAGCGGTTATTAATCACAAGTCAATCGAGGAAATCTATACAAAGTTATCTCTGAAAGCTAAAATATGCTTCCTGAAGAGCAATTCACAGTCATTATGTATTACTGGAAAATATCTTCAGTGCACACATTAAATGAAATATTCACCAATACTCGTCCCATTCCACAAGCCTCTCACTAATGTGGCAGAGCATTGTTGACTATGTTGCGTAATGGAAAGTTCTTTCATTGCATTTTCATCTGGATCCTTTCCTTTAAAAAAAGTGACAGTGAAGATGCCTTCTGAGCTTGTATGGTAATGCTGAAAGGGGATGGCATGCAGCTCTGGGGTTTCATGTACCAGTAATACATAGATCACATTAGCAGGTCACTGTAGATATGTATGGGGTTATGTAATGAAAGGCACTAAGTTTGCTTAGGTGCAGTAACTCATAGCAACCAATCAGCAGGTAGCATTTACTAGTCACCTATTTAGGGCAGAGACACACTCTGTTATTTCGGGAGATTAGTCGCCCAACGACAAATCTCTTCTTTTTTGGGCGACTAATCTAACTGCCTTCCTGCCGACTAGAATGTAAATCGCCGGTGGGATGGCACTCAAATTGCTTTGGCTTTCCAAAGTCGAAGTTGCCTCACAAGGAAAATTCAGGCGACTTCGGAAAGCCAAAGCTATCAGAGTGCCATCCCACTGGCGATTTACATTGTAGCCGGCGGGGAGGCAGTTCGGGGAGATTAGTCGACCGAAGAAGAAGTGATTTGTTACTGGGCGACTAATCTCCCGAAATAGCAGCGTGTGTCTCTGCCCTTAAATGAGAATTCAACCCCTAATAAAAAAAAAAAAAAACCCTACCCCCCAGGCAAATGCCCCTAATTTTTTACTTACCCCTCCGTGCAGAGTCTGGCCTTGGAGTTCTTCTTTCTTCGGTCTTTTTTGGAAGTTTCGCCGCATCTTCCGGTCCCGAACCACTGCGCATGCACCGAAAGTCACAACAGTTTCCAAAATTTTTATTGGAAATTTTTGTGTCTTTCGGCGCATACAAAGTTGTTCGGGACCGGAAACTTACTCCAACTGCACATGCGCTGAAAATGCTGTCAATACACAAAGATTACCGGAGAAGAAGAAGATGGCTGCCGTGAGCTCCGAGGGCAGAATCTGCACTGGGGGGGGGAGGAGGGAGAGGGATCTACCCAGGGTAGGGGGGAGGGTTTTTTTAAACTACGGGTTGAATTCTCCTTTAAAAGCAAACATCTTATTTGTTGCTATGGGTTACTGCTCCTGGTCAAACTGAGTCCCTTATATTACATATGGGGGTTACTGTTTCCCTTACAGCGCTATATGATTCAACCTGGCATCAATATTTGATTACAAAACATACAAACACCAAACCTAATTTGTACATATTAACTTTGTATTGAAATGATGGAAATTGAAAATTATGAGACGTATGAGCAGATATTAAATGGCAGGAAAAACCTCAACTCAGGTGCACTTTAATGACAAAATCCCATAATGAATGTTTAGTTCAGCTTGCATGTATATATGTAGAAACGTATTTAATACACACAACTGGGGTACACTGCACACGTACAGTCAGTGGCAACACAATTTATTGTTCAATATGGAGGCTTAATAGGATGAAAAGCCAGTTTCATTTACGGACTGAAAGTTGTTTATTGTTACTGTAAATAAACATATTTGAGTTACATGATTGTGTTTCATTTGAATTATGGACCATCTGTTCTATTGCAATGTAACATAGAGGTTGAGAGTGGCATAAGTATCCCAAATATTTGCATATATAAAACAAGTGCATTTATAAGTACAAGTATGGGACCTGTTATCCAGAATGCTCGGGACCTGGGGTTTTCAGGACAATGGCTCTTTCTGTAATTTGGATCTTCAAACCTTAAGTTTACTAGAGAATCATGTAAACATAAACCCAATAGGCTGGTTTTGCCTCCAATAAGAATTAATTAAATCTTAGTTTGGATCAAGTAAAAGGTACTGTTTTATTATTACAGAGAAAAAGGAAATCACTTTTAAAAATTTGGATAAAATGAAGTCTGTGGGATGGCCTTTCCGTAATTCGGAGCTTTCTAGATAACTGGTTTCCGGATAACGGATCCCATACCTGTATTATGATAATTATAATAAATATCTTTGGTCTTGTCGTTTTTGCCTTGAGCCCAGTTAGAATATTGCACTGTAAGCCTGAAGGTGCATGAATATTCCTCAATAGTGGCTGATAGGCATGAGTGTGTTACATTAATCACAAGCATGATAAGTAAATACTACTGAAAACTGCTAGAAATATAGTTAACAGGTATAGTATAAGGAGTATAAGGAAGAGTACATATAGGGGCTCATTTATAAACACCAGTTACATTACACCTAGGCAGTAACTAATCAACATATTATCACTGGTTTACTGGCAGCTAGCTCTTAAAAATCCAATCACTGATTGGTTGCAATAGGGGATTGTTTTACCCAGTGTTTGTAAGAAAAATAAATAAATTTTTAAAAAAAGCCTATTATTAAAATAAAAATTATATAAAATTCTATATAGCCAACCTCCCTACTGGATCCAGTCTAACCTTGAAACAGTTCATGGAGATGCAGCAGTATTATTTTAAGAGTATTTCCATTATAAATCATATTTACATTATTACGTGATAGAGATTCTTGTGAACCATTTTTGCCAATGTTTTATATATTAGAGTGAAGTTTGTCTTATGAGCTTTACCTTTCTGGGCGGTACAAATAATAAAAACATCCATGTGCAAGTTCTGGAATTGACACCCTAGAATGGGAGTTGAAGGATTGGACGATTGTCTTGCAAGAAAATACTTGTGGGCTCAGTTGGTATCTGACCTGCTGCAAAGCTTGCTTTTTTTTTTTTATTTCTGGAGATTTCCCTCTATTATCTGCCATCAAGCATTTATTCCAGACCCATACCCCATAAAAGGATATAGATACATACTATTATGGGTGCAAACACTGCAAACACAAAGTATATCCACTTTCTAAGCACTTTTGCAGGTTATAGAATTTTTTTTCTATTTAATTTTTTGTTTTTAAATGCAAATCTGATTAACTCTAAACAGTCAGTCAGCCAGCCAAAATTAGCGATAGGGGATGTTGTTTCCGATTCATTGCATTTGCTGATTAACTAGAAAAAAATGTATATTGAAAATTGTTTACTCTAAAAAATTTAACATTAATGTTTCTGGTTGACATTTCCTTTAAAGTAATACTTACACTTTCCATTATTCATAGGACCATATCATTATCAGTAGTAATGCGGAATTTCACAATTTTTTTAATTGTCCCATAACAAGGTCATAGGGGTAAATTTACTAAAGCGTGAAGCGGCTAACGCTAGCGCAAATTCGCCAGCATGACGTCTCTTCGTGAATTTACTAACGGGTGCTGGCGTAAATTCGCTAGCGAAGTGGACCTACTCTAGCGCTACTTTGCACCCTTTCGCCAGGCAAAGTTGTGCTATGGTGAAGGGACATAACTACGCTAATTCACTAACTTGTGCATTTTACTGAACTTCACTGAATTTGCGCAGCGCTGGTGAAACTACGCCTGGCGGATTGCGTTAGTGTGGATTGCAATAATTCGGATTGAATTTGCCCCATAATCTCTTTGCATCACATTCCGCTATGAAGTGGGTGAGCCAATCCAGTGGAGTAACTAGATGATACTGGACCCCACAGCAAATTCATTTTAGGGCCCCCATCCTATCCAGAGGTTGTCAAGTTTTACCAAAAATATTTTGAAATTGCTCGTTAATTATGGCCTCATGGGGCCCCTTATCCCCCTTAGGTCTCCTTGCAGCCGCTGGGTCTGCTTCTTCTGTAGTTACGCCCCAGAGCCAATATGTTGTTTTAGCTGTGCTAGAGTGGGATTATAAATGTAAATAGTACCAGGTGTAGCCTATTGAAATATCCCGCTGCCCCTAGCAAGAGTGTCTGAACCTACTCTCCGGATTTAGTACTTAAAGCTGCAGTCCACTTTTAGATTAAATCATAATATGATATAGACCGATATATTCTAAGAGAATATTCAATTGGTCTTTATTTTTGGTGAATAAAGGAGTTATTCACCTCGCAAACACTGTTTTCAGTTCAGTTGTTTTCAGATACATTTAGTTGATACAATTACTTGATACATTTCTCAGCAACTATTGTATCGATTCTAACAGCTTCTTTTAATGAAACTCGGATTCTGCTCAGCAGGGACAAAGATAACAAATGTATCAATAAATGTATCAATTTGTCTGGATTTATCTCAACATTTTCTACTACAAACTCCAATCAAATCTGCTCCGGTTTTTTTAAACTTATTTATTATTAAATTTTCTCGAAATTTTACTTTGCAGGAAAAAAATCCGATTTGCGTGTTTTTTTCAGATTTTTCCATACGATTTTCATGATTTCTTCGGAATTTTCACTGGAAAAATACAAAAACGTTGTGGCATTGCATGAAACCCAGCGCACGTCAAAAATTCATTGGGACTTCTTCCATTGACTTATATGCAACCTTGACAGGTCTGAGATGCCGGATTTTCAGATTCTAGGTTTAAAAAATTCCCGAAAAAGTTATGATTTTTTAAAAGTCAGATTTTTTGTGATTTTTTTTTTAATTCAGATTTTAGTAAATAGCCCCTTAGAGTCGACTAAACACCCCCCCCCTCCAGCTGCTTTAGATGGTGAGAAATTAAACTTTACACTTCAATATTAGAAAAATGGTCCCAAATAGATGAAAGTTGATGAAAATTTCAAGTAATTGGAAAATGTCTTTATTCTGAGGAACAATCTGAAACCAACTGAAGTGAAAAAAGTGTTTGAATGGGAACAGCCCCTTGAATTATTCCATAGCTATCTGGCTGCTAGGAGCCAATTTACCATAGAAACCTGGCAGATGGACTGGATGATGAATAGAAGAGGGCCTGAAAAGTTATAAAAACTATTTAAAACTATTTAAAACTAGATTCATATAAAGAGAATATTAAACTGGTTGACTAAAGGGTAATGGAACACAAGCTGTTTTGCTCCCCGTGATAAATCTTTGGTAGCATGTGCGACTAAAGCTACTTTATAATACATTTGATTTATAGTATTCTACACCTGCACTAAAATTCAATAACCACATGAAGTGAAGATCTAGAAACTTTGGAGATACAGGAGAACAAAGCCTTCTAAAGATGCTGTGTAATCTTGGGCAATTTTGCTGATTTCACCCATCTGTACATGTATGGTAGGTTGGTAAAGGGCTTCAACAGACTGTCCTGAGTCAGACAGCCCTGCATATCCACCGCTGTAACCCCCAACCATGTGTGTGTTGAAATAAAGCCTACTTTTTACAACGATGCTGTAGTCTGCATATCGTGTCCTGGATCAGCGCCGAACGTGATGAGAATACCGAATGTCCTGAACTGATGATCTGATGTTTGAAAATGTCATCTGCTGAAGCACCTTGATTGCGGGTACATGGTGCATCAGAAGGTAAGGAATTAAAGGAGAAGGAAAGGTTAAAACTAAGTAAGCCTTATCAGAAAGGTCTATATAAATACACCAGTAAACCCTCAAAGTAGTGCTGCTCTGAGTCAAAAGAAACAGCACATTACTTTCCTTCTATTGCGTACACATTGACTTCTGTATCAGACTTCCTTCTTTCAACTTAATCCTGTAGGTTTTGGGATTGAGCATGCTCAGTTTGCTCTTCTCTCCCCTTCTTTCTCGCTCTCCTTCCCTCCCTGCTGTAATTTGAGCCCAGAGCTATGAGTGAGCAGGGAGAGTCTTAGGCAAGAAGCAGGCCAAGGCTGTATTTCGGTACAATGCCGCCCTAGACATCGGACCTAAACACGCCCTTACGACGTGTGAGCTGACGTCATGCGACATATTCAGAAGTGACGTCAGTGCGCCATGCGTGTGATGTCACTTCCGCATTCTTCCTCGGCTCCCTACACCTCAGCTCCGTCACAGTATTTCCTATGGAAATCCGTGGCAGAGGGTTTAAAAAAAACAAAACAAATAGGCACCCTTAGAGCCACACCCAAAACCGTGCCGCCCTCAGCACAAGCAATTGGGGGCCTATATATAAAAACGGCCCTGAAGTTATGTCACACCAAGCTACACTGACGGCATCCTTCTGTTTGGCCCAGAAGCCAGTCAGATGCAGTTGAACATTGTATGGCCACCTTAAAGGCTTGGATTACCTTTAAGTTAACTTTTAGTATGTTATAAAATGGCTAATTCTAAGCAATTTTTTAATTGGCCTTCTTTTTTTATAGTTTTTGAATTATTTGCCTTCTTCTTCTGACGCTTTCCAGCTTTCAAATGGAGGTCATTGACCCCATATAAAAAACAAATGCCCTGTAAGGCTACACATTTATAGTTATTGCTACTTTTAATACTCTTCTTACTTTTAAGGGCCTCTCCTATTCATATTCAAATCTCTCATTCAAATCAATGCATGGTTGCTAGGGTAATTTGGACCCTTGCTGAAATGGCAAACTGGGGAGCTGCTTTATAAAAAGTTAAATAACTCAAAAAACAAAAATAATAAAAAAATGAAAACCAGTTGCAAATTGACTGAGAATATCACTCTCTACATTGTTAAATTAAAGGTAAATCACCCCTTTAAGATACAGTACATAAGATGAATGCTGAAGAGTGCCTAAAGTATAAGTTTAAAAATGGCCTCTCTAGCTCCGGGGATCCTGATTTACCAATTCTCTGCTTCTCCTCTTTTCTCCAAATGCATTACCTGTGCCAAGCCAAACTCAAACTCATTAAAATCCAAAGATAGAGACATGCACTGCATTCCAAAAAATGATTCAGACACTTGGGGGCAAATTCGCTAGCGTTCGGCATTTTCGTTACTTCGCAAATTCACTAACGGACGCTGGCGTAACTTCGCTAGTGTTACTTCGCACCCTTACGCCTGGCGAATTTGCGCAATGGATGTAACTGTGCAAATTCAGTCCCAAAAAACGCTGGCGTTTTTTCTTTATTATGGGTGATAGGCTGAAAACGATCGAAATTTTTTTTGGGGCTCACCTCCTTCCCCCCTACATTTCCTAACTCATGGCAACTTAACTACACAGTGGGCACATGTTTAGGGCAAAATAAAAATTATATTTGCTGTTTTGAAGGTTTCCCAGACTTGTGTAGTTCTGCTACGAATACTTCTATTGGAAATTGAATTAACCATCGCTAGCGTAACTTCGCTTCGCTTAGCGAATGAACGCTATCGCAACTTCGCAACCTTACGCTACCCCTGAGCCGCAACTTCGGATTTTACTGAATTTGCGGAGCGCTAGCGAAAATACGCCTGGCGAAGTGCCACGAAGCGCGGCAAAGCAGACGCCAGCGCAACTACGAATCTTAGTGAATGTCCCACTTGGATCCTTCTCTGACATGTATTTTAAAAGCACAGTCTGTTAAGGAGTGATTTCGGCCCATTCTTCCAAGCGTGGCCATTCAAGTTAATTGCACAGTGGTATTTATTATTTAGTAACATGAGAAGGGGCGTGGATACTTTTTTTTAGCTAGCGTATAGAATAATAGGCAATTCCATCTTAATCTGTTCTAATACAAAACCAACCCAGTAGAAATTATATGTGAACATTTAATTAAAGATGATTTTAAATATGTTATCAGCAAATTTATACCATTTAGATGCCTTTCCTCCTTTCTGCAGTTCTTGCAAAAGAAACAAAAAAAGGAATATTGGTCAATATAGGAATTTACATGGTCTTGTTGTGATTCAAACGGAAAGCAGATTTCTGCCTCTGGTTCTCAAGCAAGGCGATTGCTTTCTCCGAGTTGTCTATATTCCTGATGAGGGTTTCCAGCCTCCTCTTTATTTTCTTTTGGTCCTCTACTGCACATCCAATAATTACGGACTGAAACTTCTGGTCTACTGGTCCTACTGGCACATCCGAAGTGCAAGCTCCATACAGCGACATTAACTGTTTCCTGCCATTTTCCAGGCTGTCTGTGACTTTTTTCAAGATGTCATCAATGATGGTGGTGGCTTGCTGTAGAGAAGATTCCTGCAGGGGGTTTCTAATGGTTTCTACGGATACATCAACCGTGAGGGTGCGGCCCATTAGGCGTTCTGCTGTTATAAATAGTTCTTCTCTCTCACCTTTGAACAAAAGGCAAAATATACACAGACATAAGCATTTCATAGAATTTAAAAGGCTGGAATTTGAAATACTGTAATAAAGGAAATGATGAGCTATTAATAAACTATGGAATATCATCTTAAAACTACAACTGTTTCCTGGATAAAATAACTTGCCATTGATAAACCAAGCACAAGTAGAGAATTTACCATTAAATACTACTCTGTACATACATTATTCAGCTAGTTCTCTATATACATATAGCACCACCAACAGATCTTAATAAAAGGATAAGTAAACCTTAAAAATAAGTGAATGTAAAATTGACGAGGGTGCTATTCTAAGTACTTTAGTATTTTACATTCCTTATTTATTTATTTTTTATTCCAAGATATTAAGGGATGCATGTACTGTTAATATGAATGAATTTTGTTACAATAGCTCCACCTGCTGGTCAGTTTCTGACCAGTCTGACCGCAAAGTAGTCAAGGACGTTGTCAGGAGAGAGAAAGAGGCTGCTCTGATGTTCTTCTGCTTAAGAAAAATTTGATAGAGGTTTCTATTTTTTTATCCTAAGCAGAAAAACATCAGAGCAGCCTCTTTCTCTCTCCTAACAGTGTCCTTGACTACTTTGTGGGCAGAAACTGACCAGCAGGTGGCGCTGTTGTAACAAAATTCATTCATATTGAAGGACCAGTAACATCAATTTTTATTATTAAAAAATTTGTTAGTGTAGTACGAAAAAAAAAACCACAAAGACATATTAAACTTTTAAATCACTAAGTCTTTATTAAGAAATAACTTACCGAAACTCCGCTTGTATGTTACTGATCCTTTAACAGTAAATGTATCCCTTAATATCTTGGAATTAAAACATAAATAAATTATGAATGTAAATTGGAAACGCACTCTCATCACTTTTACCTTCACTTGTTTTTAAGATTCTCTTACTTTAAGAACTTATTTCGGCCAGTTAGAGACTGCAATCCCTTTATAAACACACAAAAGCAGAAGAGGTTTTGCAGATATTGTCTGCATAGCTTTATTTTTCTGCTTCAACACATTCTTGATCTATAGTATATGTACTCAACTTACTACTGCGATTTTTAAAAAAATGCACAGGTGGCTGCTTACTATAGCAGTAAAAAATAGAAAGTGGGTCTGTTAGAGGTAAGTAGGCCTTACCATCACAGATATTCCTTATGTCTTGGCTGTTCTGCACGCTGTGAATCTTTTCCATCAGAGACTCTTTCTCCAGCTCTAGGGCTGAGGCTGCATCACGAAAGGCTTGCACCCTGCAAGAGAAGGAAAAGGACACCATGGCACTACTCATCTGCACTACTCATCTGTACTATTTATCTGCACTACTCATCTGTACTATTCATCTGCACTATTCATCTGTACTATTTATCTGCACTACTCATCTGCACTATTTATCTGCAATACTCATCTGTACTACTCATCTGCACTATTCATCTACTTCCCCTCTGCTGCGTGCTATTGGAAAATGTGCCAAAAGCAACAAAGAACTGGCAATGATATTAAAACCGGATACCCTCTCTTTAGCTCAAGCAGGTAATAGTCAGTGAGGCTTGTTTATCAACACGGGGCTAATTTCCCCCTGGCCAGTTACCAATGAGAACTTTCATTTATTTTGCCCAGAGTTGATAATGGAGTCCCACAATGGGTGTGTGGCTGGGAACCATGGCAGCAACTGGTACAGGTATAGGATCAGTTATTTGGAAACCCGTTTTCCAGAAAGCTCAGAATTGCAAAAAGTCCAGCTTCCTTATATCAAATAATTCAGATTTTAAAAAAATATTTCCTTTTTCCTTGTAGTAATGAAACAGTACCTTGTACTTCTCCCTAAATTATAATTAATCCTTATAGGATGCAAAAAAACCCTATTAGGTTTAATCAATGTTTAATTAATATTTTAGTAGACTTAAAATACCAGTAACATGAATTTTTTTTTATTTTTTTTTAAAATTTGTTTCTTTTCAACGAAAAAAAAACCACCAAGACAGTTTAACAGGGCGACGATCCGTCGTGCGGCGCTTGATTTTTCCTCCCTGACTATCTCCTCTAGAAGGCAGGAAGGAGAAATCGAGCTCCGCTTGATGGATCGTCGCCCTCTCGCCGTTTCTGAAGAGGAGTGCATGCAGAGAATCGGTAAGTAATGTCTTAATAAAAGCTTTGCGAATCAAAAGTTTAAACTGTCTTGGTGGGGTTTTTTTCGTTAAAAAGAAAACAAATTAAAAAAAAAATATGTTACTGGTCCTTTAAGGTATGGAGATCCAAATTACAGAAAGATCCATTGTCTGGCAAATCCTAGTTCCCGAGCATTCAGGATAACAGGTCTCATATCTGTATAATATCAGACGGTGATGTGCATGCATGTGCCAATGTGCAGTTTTGGTAAATATGCATGGCGCCACAGTGGAGAGATGGGATAAGTATAACTGACATAGTGGAATGATTTTTTTTCATTGTTTGTGCTGCACCAAGGGAAATTTATACAACAGGCAGCCAAAAAGAGAGATGAGTTAAGTTTTAACAATGATAGATCATGTTTTGGAAAAATCTCTTATAAACAAAGTATTTTTCAGATGATTGTTTGAGTTCATGTTTCCTTTGAACATGTGGCTAAAAGGATTATTAGGTATTAATGTGGATTTCAGAAAAAGTAACCATTACTCACAGATTCCACTTTGTGGCTTGCAACATAGGGACACTTTAAAACCACCCTTCTTTTGGATAATTGGTTTAAACCGAACATTTAGCATTCCGGGAAAGCTGAAGAATGATGCAAAAGGAATATATCCTTCCAAACCAGTCGTATTGCAGAGTCAGCAGTAAGTGACCACTTAAATAATAATGTTTCTATCTGTATTGAGCTTAAGAGAAAGAACTGTGCTGCTGTCAGTTTATGGTACGGGCCATTGCCACTTGCTTTTGGTTGAGATCAGTCTATCCTGATAAAGGCAACACATGAGGGAAATAGCTATACATTTAGCTACTGTATGTTTTTATTACAATATAAGTTTCAGTTGGTCTTTACATGTAATACAGGACAAAAAAAGTATGGCTTCTGATTATTGTTCCAGTTACAAAATAGAGGGAAATGTTCATGAATCATGAGGAAGGTCTAATCATGCAGAGCTCATACCCAAACAATGAACATCCTACTGAGCTATGGCAGCTACAAGGTCCAGACTGAAAATTAAAATAGGCCCTGGCATTTCAGGTACACAGAGGCCCAATCAGCCCACAAAGAGGCCTAAAAAGGCCCCACCAGCCCACTAAATACAGACTTTCTATGGCACCTTATAGCAGCCTCTCTGGCATTTTCCAGAACCCACAGATTGCCAGTCCGGGCCTGGCAGCTACGTGCTGTGGTATGATTTCCATTGACATGAGACGTTCTGCATTACTTCTTTTCTGCAAAAAAGTGGGCAACAAAAAGGTGTCGCTTAGCTTGGTGCAACATTCTGCAAGATAATGTGATGGGGCTAGAGCTCAGGGTAATGCCAAAGGTACAGCCTGTTTCTTGGGACTTTTTAATCACTGAGAACAGCTACGGGTGTGACATGAAAAGAAGGATATCACTTGGACGTGGAAAAACCCGGCATGTTTCATAACACTGTGTAAAGTAAACCTGGGGTCATCTGTTTAAAGGAATAGTTCAGTATAAAAATAAAAACTATGTAAATTTAAAAAAGAAATGTTTCTAATATAGTTAGTTAGCCAAAAATGTAATTTACAAAGGCTGGAGTGACTGGATGTCTAACATAATAACCAGAACACTGCATGGAACTCAGTAACTTATAAATTTTTTTATATTTTACAAGAGGGGTACTCAGGGTCAGAACTAGGGGTAGGCAGAGTAGGCACCCGCCTAGGGTGCAATCATGTGGGGGGGGGCACACTTTTAAGGGGAATTTTTTTGCTTTTCTTTTTTAAACCCTGATTTGCTTGGCCTTAAATTGTTTTTCAATATTATAAACCCCCTCTTGCCCATGATTAGTACTGCAGGCATAAGCACTCTCCACCTCCCTCTTGGCTGCTACTTGCACAGGTAAACAGATGATTGGGGCAAAATGATGAGGTTTTGGCTGCTGCTGGCACAGGTACAGATTTGGGGGCAATATTGTGAATTTTTGTTGGCTGCTGCTGGCACAGGTACAGATTGGGGACAAAATGAGGGATTGGCTGCTGCTGGCTCAGGTATATGGGATAATAAGGTGGCTGCTGGCACACAGGTACACAGATGTTTGGGCCAATATGATGGATTTTTTGCTTCTGCTGGGACAGATACAAATGTTGGCTGCCACTGGCATAGTTACTGTTTGGTTGTAATAATATGATGGATGTTTTAGCTTATGCTGACACAGGTACAGATTGGGGGCTTGGGAGCAATCTGAGAAATTGACTGCCTTTGGCACAGGTACAAATGTGGGCAATATGATAAGTGCTGGTAAGGTGGGAAATGGTAATACAGGACTGGGTGGGGGGGACACTGATAGAAGCCCTTGCCTAGGGTGCAAAAATACCTTGGCCCAGCTCTGGGGGAACTTTATTCACTATATAATAGTCTGTGCACTGCACCTCAGGCCATGGTTGCCCAACACTAGTTTATTCTCTTTTGCTTACAAGCAATTTGTACCAGTAAAATAAAAAACATATACCAGCTGAGCTGCCAACAATAACTGCCACCACAAAGCCTCTGCCCAACAATAAAAATAACAAGATGATTTTCTCAGCTTACTAGAGGTACTGCTTGTGCCAGGTAGCACAGAAAACTGCCAGAGCTGCCTGCATTCTGTACCCAATATTTAAAAAGTACAATGAATCCTTCATCTCTGCTCACAGCTCCAACTTGTGCCAGGGAACAAAAACACTTTATTCCTGGTGAGCCACTCCCAATATTTGACTAATAATTCTTCTCTGCTCAAAGTTCCACCTTGTGCGGGAGAACAAATAAAGGGAAATTAAACAAAACATTAGTTTGTGGTGAGTTGCCAGTTTGACATAAAGTAGGTTTATGTAGAAAAGTGCATGATAGAAAACACTATGTGAATATATATATATATATATATGAGTTTGAGTTTGTAAGCCGAAACGTTGAAATAAATCTACCAGCTTTTTTTCACTTATCAAGACCTATGTGTGCGGAAGTTTTTTTGCTTTATAGATATGAATTTTTGTTCCAGCACCTAGGCATCACCATGGCTATCTGAGTGCACCTATCTAGTTATATGTCTATATATATATATATATATATCTAGTGTAGACATAACTGATTCCACAAACTAAACGTTTTCCCACAAAACAAGGACAAATTTAGAAGTGAAATCTGCCAGCTATTGACCCTAAAGGTCAGAATATAGTCTCAACTTGCCAAATGGGAATATGTGGCAAAGTTCACCTGTGCTTTTCAGTCAGCCTTTCCCACAGTAGAAAGTATATTAAGGGTAGAACGTTATTTATATATATATATATATATATATATATATATGAATGGGCAGAGAAGACAAGTCAAATGAAGCAGTGCGGGTCACCTGGTAGCAGAGAGCTCAGTGAGGGAATGTAGCAGCCATGAATGGGGGGGTCATGGTATCCTATCAGTGTTGGACTGGCCCACCGGGATACCAGGAAAATTCCTGGTGGGCCCAGGTGTCAGTGGGCCCTTTCGCTTCTAAACATTTGGCCTATTTCATGGTCATTCTGTATTTCTTTATGGGGAAAGTGTGTAATAATGGAAGAATATAGTAAGTAGAGGTTGAGTGAAGATAGGAGGAATAATAGTTTGGAAAGTGGGCCCACAGTCTAAGTTTTTCTGGTGGGCCCCTGGCACCCCAGTCCGACACTGTACCCTATTGTTCCTCGTGTGCACAGAGAAAGTATGGCCATATCGTGCTATTCGCTTCCGTACCTGACTTCCAGATCGTCCAGAATCTCTAACAGGTGGTTGGATCGAGCCGCCATAGAGACAGAGCGGCAGAACTTGCCGGAAATGTGCGCTTCGGTGGTTGCCTTTGCCTGGATTTTAGCCTGAGCCATAGTTTGCTGTCTATCCCTTCCAAAGAACAAGCTGAACTAACAGAGGACAGAGAAAGCTGAGATTCTTCTAGACATCTCCTCCTCCTCCCTCCACTCTCAGCACCAGGATCTAACAGCAGGATAGTGTAACGTTGCCTAACATGGGCTTGGGCGGCTCCCTGTCAGCTGCTTCACTCACTACCCCCAGCTGCATCTGGAACAGCTCAGCTGCCTATGTACTACGCTACAGCCACTGGGGAGGGGATGACTGTAGTCTATAGGCAGCTGAGCTAATGGACTCACTAATGCTCCTAATGCTCACTCACTGCTTTTATTGTCTCACACTGTACATCCAGTCATCCTACTGTCCCCTCATCACTCAGTCCATTCATTCATTTCATCCCAATACATCTGTCCTCCCCAACCCAAGGACAGAGGCTGCTCCCAGGTAATTGCTATTTAACATTTTAGTGCTCAATCAGTACAGGGCCATTTCCTGAGGGGAGTTTTTAGTATCCATAGGAAAAACTGTATATTGTTATTTTCAGGGAAACCTACCTTTTCAAAATCTGCTTGTTATAATATAGACACATATTTTATACAGGGAATTATAAAATTAATTTAGAAATTCCCATGGAAATCTCCACGAACAGAGATTTCTGTACAGACATAGAACTCCCAGCAATACACTAACAAAAAAATCACGAAGAGCGTATAGTTTACAGCATGTTATCTCCCACATATCATTTGGAACCAAAATAAAACTTCCTAAATGTGAATCCAGGGATTTACTGAACAGTTTGATGCCCAACATGCATAGGTTTAACCAAGTATGAAGCATGTGAGGCCCAAGATGAATCTAGTGCATATGAACTGTTACTTCTTTCATTTCATTTACTGAAAAATCAATACATTGCTGCATTTTTTGTTTCATGCTTTAATTTTTATTGATTTCTATTATAAAAGAAACTTACAGTGCAATAGATCACACCCAACTTAAGGTGGCCACAAACGTAGAGATCTGCTCGCCGGCATTGTCGCCAAACGAGCGATATACCCACATTGAAGTGAGCAATATCGGGCTGATCCGATTGTGGGCCCTAGGGCCCAATGATCGGCTCATAATTCATCCGATGCGGGCAGTCGGACTGAGGGACTGCATACATGCACAAATACGACCACAATCCAACGGGATTTTTTAACCTGCCCAATCAAGATCTGGCCGACTTTCAGGCAGATATCGATCGGGAAAGCCCGTCGGATGGCCCCGCACAAGGCCAATAAGCTACCGACTCGGTCTGTAAGCAGCTTTTATCGGCCCGTGTATTAGTCACACATACAGTGCCTTGCAAAAGTCTTCACCTCCCTTGGCATTTTTCATGTTTTGTTGTCTCACAACCTGGAATTAAAATGGATTGTTGGAGAGTTTGCACCATTTCATTTACAGAACATGCCTACAACTTTGATGTTTTTTTTTTTATATTGTGAAGCAAACAACAAATAGGACAAAATAACAGAAATCTTCCGCGTGCATAACTGTTCACCCCCCCTAAAGTCAGTAGTTTGTAGAGCCACCTTTTTCAGCAATTACAACTGCAAGATGTGGCAAGTCTCTATGAGCTTGCCACATGTTGCCACTGGGATTTTTGCCCATTCCTCAAGGCAAAACTGCTCCAGCTCCTTCATGTTGGATGGTTTTCGCTTGTGAACAGCAATCTTCAAGTCTGACCACAGATTCTCAATTGGATTGAGGTTTAGACTTTGACTAGGCCATTCCAACACATTTAAATGTTTGCCCTTAAACCACTCGAGTGTTGCTTTAGCAGTATGCTTCGGCTCATTGTCCTGCTGGAAGGTGAACCTCCGTCCCAGTCTCAAATCACAGGCAGACTGACACAGGTTTTGCTCAAGAATATCCCTGTATTTAGCACCATCCATCTTTCCCTTGACTCAGACCAATTCCCAGTCCCTGCTGCTGAAAAAAATCCCCACCACCATGTTTCACTGCGGCATTGGTGTTCTTGGGGTGATGGGATGTGTTGGGTTTGCTCCAGACATAGCATTTTTCTTGGTGGCCGAAAAGTTCAATTGTGGTGGTACCATGTCAGAAAAGGTGTGTTTATACTGACAGATCATGTGACACTAATTATGTGAATATTGAAGGCAATTGGTAGCACCAGGATTTTTAGGGGCTTCATGGCAAAGGGGGTGAATACAAATGCACATGCCAATTTTCAGGGGTTATTTATTAAAGGCCGAATGCCAAGAACTCTAAAGATTCATATTTTTATTAAATCCGAATTTTTAATGAAAAAAAACCCTACATTTTTTTGTGATTTATTTAAACTCCGAGGATGTAAAAAGTCAGAATCCTGCTGAGGTTGTATATAAGTCATTGGGAAAAGTCCCGAAGATATTCTGATCTGCGCTGGGTTTCATATAAAAATCCGAAGATTTCGTTTTGGGGCAAAAATCTGATCGTTTTTTGGACGGAAAATCCGAAAAATTGATATGATAAGAATGTACGGACGATTTTCACGATTTTTCACCTTAAACCTTCTACTTCACAGAATCTTATCTCCCGCATACCATTGTGTAAAACACCCTAAATATGAATGGCAGAGATCTACTGAACAGTTTGATGGCCAATGGGTTTAGTATGTGGCATGTATACTGTGGATAGATTTCAATGTGCAGCATATTATATTCCACAATTCTTTATATATAAAGTTAAAACATAATAAATATGAACACCGGGATCTAATGAACAGTTTGATGCTCTAGTCTATATGAATAGGTTTTAGCAGTATGTGGCTATTATGTTCTTATCAGGTAGTGCCTTTGCCTGCCAGCATGTAACAGATACCTGCTATAGACCCATGTATGGTCAGCTTTACTTCTTAGACCTTCTGTTGTTTCAATTCATTTGTACCCTTGATTTATTTTGTATTTATGTACATTAAATTACATCAATTGTAGGCCTTTGAGATTTTTACTGCCAGACTGTATTATAATTGATTGAATGCATAAATTTATACAGCGCCTTTTTTTGATGGTTAGTGATCTGTGTGAATATTACTGGAAGTTTACATATGGTTTGAATTCCATACAGCTAGTTTAACCTTATCCAATAATAAAATAATTCTAATTTTCAAATAATATGGACTTGTGATGACAAGGATCCAGGGTTAATTTACGAAAGGATTACTGAATGCAATACAAGAGGTACTAACCTGAAACTGTGCATCAAATTGTTGCTTTCATTTTATTACTGATCACATGCAATCTCTGTTTTGTTGCACTGGGATACTGAATAAGTGAAGTTCAGCATCGCTGTTATTCAGTTAGTACCAATTCTCAAAACAAAGATTGTTCAGTATCATGGTTTAGAGGAAGGCTACAAAAAGCTATCTCAGAGGTTTAAACTGTCAGCTTCAACTGTAAGGAATGTAATCAGGAAATGGAAGGCCACAGGCACAGTTGCTGTAAAACCCAGGTCTGGCAGGCCAAGAAAAATACAGGAGCAGCATATGCGAAGGATTGTGAGAATGGTTACAGACAACCCAAAGATCACCTCCAAAGACCTGCAAGAACATCTTGCTGCAGATGTAGTATCTATCTGTGCATCATTCTACAATTCAGCACAATTTGCACAAAGAACATCTGTATGGCAGGGTGATGAGAAAGAAGCCCTTTCTGCACTCACACCACAAACAGAGTCGCTTGTTGTATGCAAGAGTTCATTTAGACAAGTCACAGTCATTTTGGAACAAAGTGTTTTGGATTGATGAGACAAAAATTGAGTTATCTGGTCATAACAAAAAGTAAGGTGGAAGAAGAGCACTGCATTCCAAGAAAAACGCCTGCTACCAACTGTCAAATTTGGTGGAGGTTCCATCATGCTGTGGGGCTGTGTGGTTAGTTCAGGGACTGGGGCCCTAGTCGAGGGTCGGATGAATTCAACCCAGTTTAAACAAATTCTTCAGGATAATGTTCAAGCATCAGTCACAAAGTTGAAGTTGGGGTTGAATATTCCAACAAGACAATGTTTATGCAGACTTGTTTATGCAGACGGAGAAGTACAATATTGTGGAATGGCCGACACAGTCCCCCACCTTGCATTTCATCGAAAATCTATGGGATGATTTGAAGCAGACTGACCATGCTCGGCAGCCATCAAATTTAAATGAACTGGAGAGATTTTGTATGGACCAATGGTCAAAAATACCGCCATCCAGAATCCAGACACTCATCAAAGACTATAGGAGGCGACTAGAGGCTGTTACATTTGTAAAAGGAGGCTCAACTAAGTATTGATGTAAAACATTTATGCACCTAATTTTGTTATGATGCATATTTTGTGTTAATCCATTAACTTTATATCACTGCTGAAATACTACTGTTTCCATAAGGCATGTTATATATTAAAAGAAAGTTGCTACACTGAAAGCTCAGCCAATAATAAACAAAAATTCTTTATGTATTGTGCATTTAAATGTGTTTATCTATCTGTATATTTATACCACCTATTGAAGTTAATTGATCTTTTTTTTCATGTTTTGATGTCAGGTTGTTACCCCACCCACGATGTGTTATTGTATGCAATTGTTATTGTCACATAGAAGGGGCACTCCCTACTTCCTCTCTTCATATTTATTTGATTTGGTTTAAGACCAGTACTGTGTGTTCTCTTCTTTATTTGGAATTTGTGAATCAGAAGCATGCTCTGTTGCATAGCTTCTGTCATTTCAGAGACTTTAACAATACCATACTAGTCTGAATATTCAGTGCATTTGCTGCTGTCATTTTATGCAGCTTACAAAGTCAAATACAGATCAGAAAAGTATGCGTGTGTGTATATATATATATATATATAAATAAATGGATAAATGCAGTTAGGAGCACTCACAGGTGTAGCGATAAAGAAGTATCTTTTATTGGAGTATTACAAACTCTCCCACATCAAGCGTTTCGGTTCTCTCTGAACCGTCGTCAGGACGACGGTTCAGAGAGAACCGAAACGCGTTGATGTGGGAGAGTTTGTAATACTCCAATAAAAGATACTTCTCTTGTGACATGTCATTCCAAGATTACAGTTCTATACACTTCCTTGACTTGATATGAATTAATCTAATGCATGTAAATTTATATCCAAACTGACAATCACAGATAAAGTAACAAAACTGCAAATCTTGGTGGCATCTTGGTGCAGCAACTGGGCCATACACATTCCTGAGATTCAATTTGTAATCCAGTTTAAGGAATTGAAGATGACTTTTGGCCTTGGATAACACAAGGTGACAACAGCCTCTGGAGTGGGATATATTTTTTTCTTTATGAATGTAGTATTCAACTTGCCCTACGTCAGATTGTATGTAACTGCACTAAACTCCAAAATGCCCTCCTGGCTGGCTGGGTGGACCAAGGGACTTTCCAATTTTTGACGTCCGAGTTTCCTAGAGTGCCCATCATTTACACGCTCCCAAAGATCCATAAGTCCCAGTCTGCACCGCCAGGGAGACCGATTATATCAGCGGTGGGCTCTTTATTCCAACCAATAGCTACTTTTGTGGACTCCTTTCTACAACCACTGGTCACCAAAATGCCCTCCTACACACGTGATGCCACCCATGTCATTCAGATTCTGAACGGACTGGAGGGATTACCAGAACATTGTCTACTAGCAACCATGGATGTCAGCAGCCTATATACTGTGATACCCCATGAACAAGGGATAGTGGCCTGCAGGGAAGCATTGGAAACACGACCAGATAAGGCTGTCCCCACTGAATTTCTCATTGACCTCCTGGAGTTGGCCTTAACCAAGAATTATTTTCGATTTGAGAACTCTTTTTATTTACAGATATCTGGCACAGCAATGGGCAGTGCCCTGGCACCTTCCTATGCAAACCTTTTTATGCTACAATACGAACAGAACTACATCATCAAGGGAGCTGCAGAAAGGCTGGTAGCCTATCTCAGATATATCGATGACCTGTTACTGATTTGGGATGGGGACGCTGCTTCATTGACTGAATTTGTTAACACACTCAACTCCATAGACACCCCAATTAGATTTACCATGAAGTATGACACAAAGAGTATAGAGTTTCTTGATTTGTTGATCTACAAAACAGAAGATGGCTTGGGAACAAGTCTTTACAGGAAACCGACTGATCGAAACACCATCTTACACGCAGCCAGCGACCACCCACCCTCCACTATTCGGGCGATTCCATACTCGCAATTTCTACGGACAATTCGCAACAATAGTGACCCTGAGAACTCGCAGCAGCAGTTACTGGAAACCTTCACAAGATTCCTGGATAGAGGCTACAACAAGGAAGTCCTGACACAACAACTACAGAGAGCCCGACAATTCAAACAAACTGATCTGCTAACCAGGAGAAATAAAGACACGTCTCAGACACCACGCATGATCTTTACATCTAAGTATTCACATGTCACCAAACATCTGAGGAGCAGCATACAGAAGAACTGGCCGATCATAGCTATGGACGATGGTCTATCCTTGTTTGAAGCACCTCCACCCACCTTTGGTCAAGGCAAAAACCACAACTTAAAGGATATCCTGGTGAGAACGGATTTCATCGGCAAATCCGGGGCTAACTGTAATTGGCTGAGTGGGCAACAGAAGTTGGGCTGTTACCGGTGCCCAGATTGTACAACCTGCAGGTCTTTACTGATAGGGAAGGATTTCCCTCACCCACATACGAGTAAGCGCTTTAAGATCCAACACAGACTTTCATGCACAACGGCTTTTGTGGTTTACATTGTGACTTGCCCTTGCGGCCTTTATTATGTAGGGAAGACCACCACCCCCCTTCGCGAAAGGATTGCCAACCATAGGTCAGCGATCAGCAAGGCATTGAAAGAACAGTCAGCCAAACAACCGGTAGCCAGACATTTTTTACAGATGGGACACGGCCTACCCACCTTCCGATGTATGGCGATAGACCACCAACCACCACTGACTCGTGGGGGAAATAGGGACTTGGCCCTCCTCAGAAGGGAAGCAAGATGGATCCAACGACTGGACACGGTCACTCCCCGTGGACTAAACGAAACATTACCTTTGGGCTGTTTCCTGTGAAGATCCAAAGATTTTTTCCACCTCTCCTGACTTACTATATTCTGGGTTGAACAACCCTTCTCACGCTACAAGACTATATACTAATATATTTTGCTTTTGCTTTAACATATATTACCAGTGAGTTTGTTCATGTTGCCCTTATTGCTGTGTTCCGCCCCGTTACCCAAATGTAGCCATATGAAGGGCCCGATTGACTCTATTTAAGGCCCCCCCATTGCTTGATATGTTACTTCTATTTCTGATCTGTCCTTCTTTCCTCTTCTCCTATAACTTGTTTTTAACCTACTTCCCTTCCTCCTCCCCTCTCCTCCCTGTGCCCCAAATGTGCCAGCAGCCCCCAGATCGCAGCCTACATAAGAGATGAAAGTGCCATGAAGCAGCGTTATGTGGGCAAGGATGAATATACCCGTGTCGATTTTATTTACTTTGATTGTGTCAGCCATGACGGTTGGGTAATTTTGGCACTCATGAGCGGAGTAGCGGTAAACTGTCTCCTTAGCGGTCCTTTGGCTGTTGCAATATGGTTACGGAGTAACCTGTAGCTGGCCGTCGTCAGGACGACGGTTCAGAGAGAACCGAAACGCGTTGATGTGGGAGAGTTTGTAATACTCCAATAAAAGATACTTCTCTTGTGACATGTCATTCCAAGATTCTTTTCAGTTACAGTTCTATACACTTCCTTGACTTGATATGAATTAATCTAATGCATGTAAATTTATATCCAAACTGACAATCACAGATAAAGTAACAAAACTGCAAATCTTGGTGGCATCTTGGTGCAGCAACTGGGCCATACACATTCCTGAGATTCAATTTGTAATCCAGTTTAAGGAATTGAAGATGACTTTTGGCCTTGGATAACACAAGATGACAACAGCCTCTGGAGTGGGATATATTTTTTTCTTTATGAATGTAGTATTCAACTTGCCCTACGTCAGATTGTATGTAACTGCACTATACCCACCGCACAACATGCCTGTGTGGTATTCTGTCTGGTTTATAAACCACTGGAACCCAAGACATCATCTTTTACTTTTTTATCTAGTTAAAATTGCATTATGATAAAAAGAAATGTTTTCCACGTGACTGAAAACAAATTTTTGCTGGCTAATTTATTAAAAAAGGTACTTATTTGCCATAATGCAGTTGCCAATAGCAGTTAGCCAGCTTATTGATTTGTCAGTCTATTACAAGTAGAAATCTGTAAGCAAAGATCGGATTGGTTGCTATAATTAACTACATGCACTTTTTAGCACCCATGGCAATAAATTTTAGGGATCTTACACATGGGAGTTTCACCCCACTTTCCCCTGCGGTGGATCTTTCCTGTGTTCCAACACAGGGAGAAACACCCATGAGCAAGAGTCCTTATAACTGTATCTTCTTTGGTATCAGCTCACTAGTGCCTTGCTCAACCTCTCCACAGAAAACATACGGACAAACAGACTTAAGAGTGAAATTAGCTGTAATTACTACTTTCGCTGGCCTCGGCCTCAACCTCCATCTTTACACTGAACAGAAAGTCATGATGGCATATGAAGCCAATCTTGAGCCAGCAGTAGGCTGAAGAAAGGAAAAAAAATGCATTCAATGAATATAAACACAGAAGAAAAAAAAAAATGCTAGAAAAAAAAAAAAAAAGACAAGAGGGATACAGGAAAGGGATTGAAAAAAATGGGAACATGGAAATGCAGAGATCATGGAGCAAGTAAAGTGAATAGGAGTAGTGTTCCATATTTTATCTATTATTTAGATAATGGTGGGCCTGTGACCCAAACTGCTTATATACCTAACAGTGGTGATGTTGTTGGTGCAGCAGTGGCACAAAAGGCAGAACTGTATATTTATTTAAGTTTAAAAGCATTGTGCTGTCTAACTGGCAGTCACATGTGGCTATTTCTCCAGCTCAGTGGCAGAACTAAAGCCCCAGATACCCTTGTGAAGAGGGACAAGCAATGTTTGTCTTCTAGTACTCGCTGCTCTCAATGTAAAATCTACTTACCCACATATTGCAGTGCCACATTCTACGGCCCTCACTGGAGAACAGCTATATCTGGAATTAGTTATGTCAGCAGGCATATAGCCACCTTTAGCCTCCCCCCACCCAACAAAAAAATAAAAACCTCTGCTTCTCTTATTGTTATGGTGCCAATGTTATTGAGTGTATCGAGTCATTTTCAAAAGATTGGCTTGAGGGCCACCAGGTCAGATACTATAAAAGAATGTGAGTGCATGAGGGGAATGTTTAGATACAGATGCTGTTCTACTGCACTCCCACTGCAGCAAAATGTGAAACATACTATATCGTCCTGAAACAGCAAAGCAATTCTTGTCACAAAATGTATTTTTAAATGAACCATCTTCAGAGAATATTTTAATATTCTTCAAAATAAATTTATTTTTTAAATGCATATCATTTATGTAAACATAGATAAGTAAAATAAAAGACAAAAGCCTGGACAAGCAATGTCCCCCTGCAGAGACAATTCAGGACAATTACGATTTTTACAAATTAAAAAAAAAAAAAAAAAAAAAGATCACAGATGTCAATCGAATCAGGAAAAATTAAGCAAAACTAATCCAGCAGCAATGATTAATGCAAACATATTTAATAGAAGTTGTTACAGAAAGATAGAAACAAAGAAGTAGGAAATTGTTACCAGAGTCAGGACATTCTTCATACAAAATAAAAAAAAATTAAGGGCTAGTTAATCTAATATCTGGAATATACCATTAACAGATGCTCCATATTAAACTAAGGGAATTGCAGCTCTATTTCAAGTTAATGTATTTAGCCCTTCTTTACATCTCTGTCATACTTCTTTTGATAGCTTCATTCAAATTGGCATCTGTGTTTAAGAAAATATAACAAAAACAAAGGTTAGAACATACGGTGCATTATCCCACTGGTCCAGCAGTTGTCATGAAAACATTTTAATTAATATGACCATAAAACCCCTATACAAGGGAAGAGAGAGGGAACTAAGTGTGGTTATGGGTTATCTGAGGTTTAACTTTTTTTTTTAATTTTTTTTTTCAGTTTTCCAAATATAACATAAGATGAAAAAAAAAAATGTATTATTGCCTAAATGCATTGTAAATGAGATTTTAACTAGTAGCTCATTAACCCTTTATATAAAAAAAAAATACATAGTCTGCATATAAAGTGTAATATTTGCCAAAGACTATCACTTTATTTGGGACAGTCTTAATTTAATGGGCTGGTGGGGGCTGATTGTGCCTCTGTGTATTTTGAAATGTCAGGGATTGTTTTGAATCCCAGTCCAGACCTGCAGTAATGCATAGCAACCAATAAGCAGGGAGAATATTCTGGTCAACTCTTATTGGTTAGGTGTTACTGCATATGGCATGTACAGTTACTGCAATGTGCATTTTATTACCAATGGGGCAATTACTTAGAGGTTAGAAAAATATATATACATTTATGTACATTAATAAATTGTATTTCAGGTTAATTAAGGTTACATAAGCTTTATTTTGATACTTATTTGGTAATAGATGTGATTCCCTCACCTTCACATCTCAACATAATAGAAAAGGAGGATATACAAATCAGACAAACCTTCATCCAGTTCTGCTAATTCATCTTCTGTATCATCGTTTGCATCTGTAGCCAAAAAAAAAATGAAAATGTAAATTTAAGATGCATATAGTGGTGTGTGACAGTGGTGTGGGTGATCATTCCTCATTTTATTACTAGCAGTTATTCACACTGAAAACTGGTAGACTCCAAAAACAGGTGTCAGGTCTATAACGTACAGTGCTATGAAATATGTTGGCGCTATATAAATACATGTTAATAATATTAACAGTTAAAGGTAAATGAAGAAAACCTAGTAAAATGAAACACAAAATTATATTTGGTCATTTATTTATTATTTTATTATAGTGGCAAAAGTAAGTGAATCAGTATTCACTTACACTCAGTATTTGGTGTGACCCACTTGTGCAGCAATAACTGCAACTAAACATTGCTGTAATGGTTGATCAGACCTGCACATCAACTCGGAGAACTTTCCCATTCCTTCATACAGGCTCTTGGATGTGGGTGGCTTTCCTCACAAGAACCTCTCGCTTTGGGTCTTTCTACAACATTTCAGTTGGATTAAGGTCAGGACTTTGACTTGGCCATTCCAGTACATTCACCTTTATTCTTCTTTAACCATTTGTTTTTAATCACTTGTGTGCTTAGGATCGTTGTCTTGCTGCATGACCCACGGTCTATTGAAATTTTGTTCACCGACCGGCGTCTTGACATTTTCCTAGCAAGCCATCCAGGCCCAGATGCAGCAAAACAGTTCCAAACCAGAACACGGCAACCACAATGTTTCACAGCTTGGTTACGTTTCTTGTGCTGGAATGCAGTGTTTTTCTTTCTCCAAATGTAACCAAAAAGTTCTATTTCGGCTTCAAACACCCATAAAACATTCTTTCAGTATCCTTTTGTTTGTCCACATGATCTTTAGCAAACTGTAGACAGTCAGCAATATTTTTGAGGGAGAGCAGTGGCTTTCTCCTTGCTACCCTGCCATACATACCAATGCTGTTCATTGTTCTCCTGATGGTGGACTCCTGAACATCAACATGTGCCAATGTAAGACAGGCCTTCAGTTGTTTAGAAGTTACCCTGGGTTCCTTTGTAACCTTTTGGACTATTAGTCACCTTGCAGTTGGCATTATCTTTGATGGTCGACCACTACTGGGTAGGGTAACAACGGTTTCTAGTTTCCTCCATTTGTACACAATCTGTCTGACTGTTGATTGGTGGAGTCCAAACTCTTTAGAAATAGTCTTGTAACCTTTTCCACTTGTATGGGCATCAACAACTTTTTTCTGAGGACATCAGACACCCACTTTGTTCGAGCCATGATACACATCCACAAATGTGTTGTATGAGTAATCTGGCTGTCTCTCGCAGATATGTTATTGGATCATTTTTTTTCCAATAAATACATGACCAAATATAATAATTTCAGCTTCAAAATCTAAAATTATGGTTTAACATAACCTTGTACTGTATATTTCATTTGAAAGGAAAAGCAACATTGATAGTTTTCCTGAAAGAACAGAACCTATACTAAAAGTTTCTAGTCTGTCCTTTACATTCTCTTTTAACGGTATTAATTAGGAACGGTTTCTGATTTGTTTCTGAAGAGCACTGAACAAAGCAAAGACGTTGATATTTATTTAATATTTCTACCACGGGTTAAGGTGGCCACAGATTTTTAAAAACTCTTTTCGTAATCGTAAGACCAAGCTTATCTTGAAACAATCATTTAAATTTGTCCATCAACTAAAAAAAAGACAATAGTCAATAGAGTAGGTATGATTCAGCCTCCAATTTCTTCACTTTATTGCTGTACGATTCAGTAGGTGTCTGTGTTACACCCCATGTGCATAATTCAAGGAAAAATATAGAATCAATACAGCTCCAGGCAGTAATTTTCAACTGCAATGTGTTTTATTCAGAAGTGTGCCTGCACTGCTGAATAAAACACATTGCAGTTGAAAATTACTGCCTGGAGCTGTATTGATTCTATATTTTTCCTTAAAAAAAGACAATTTCAAGCCATATAGTCTAGTTGAAGCCAATAAAAATATGGGTAGCTGCCTGCTTGGCCTAGCAAACAATAGGACAATGCATAAAATTCACTGTGACCAATAAAACATTTCTATCCTGCCCAATTGATTTCTGACTGATGTTGGACGAAAAATCGTTCGATGCACCATCATTCGGTGCCCACTAAACTTACGATAATTTGACGGATCGGTCAGTTCCTACTAAAATCGGTCATTAATGAGAGAAAAATCTTAATGTCTATGGCCACCTTAAATATTGGTGTTGTGTTATCTTGGTTCAAACACTCTCACTGGCAGCATACCTTGCGTTGTATCAGATATGCTGTTTAGAAGTGCACACATCATATCTCCCTCTAAGTGGTGGGGATTCAGAATGTGAGTGGACCGCTGAGTTTTTTTAAACTGGCTCTCAAGTTCCAGAAAGCCTTTATCACCTGAGAGAATGGTAAATGGAATTTGCTTTGGAAGCTGCTCATCTAAACGTCCTGCCTGAAATGAAAATGACAGAATTCAGAGAAAAATGTTGGATAATATTTAGCTAAATACACAATGCTTCCAACAGTCTGCATGGAACAGTCTTTAGCATTTTTACATCTCATGGTTTGCAGGTTTATAAATATCTTCCAATAAAACTTCAATTGCACCTTTTAGTTATATTGCATATTCTGAAAACATTTTCTTCCAAGATGATTACTCTCTCCCATGATACATCATCAATTTCCAGTATCTAATGTGCGGTTAGTCAAAAGTATGGAAAAAAGCAGAAAGAAAACAAAGCTCAAACTTACATGCATGCATATAGCAAAATCAGCTGCATCCTTGCTATCACTACAATGGGGATGAAGGAAGAACGAACCAGTGTTGGATAGGTAATTGAAGACTTTGCAGTTCACGGGGCGCTTCCAGTTGCTCTTACCTCCTACAAAAACAGACATTATACAAATACACACAAATGAAGCAATCTTTTTCTAATTTTTGGGGTCTAAATACAGCTATAGAGCATGTATAGAGCACACACACATAGTCACAAAGTTGCATAGTTAAATCTGGCTGAAAAAAAGACCATAAAGAATAAGAAAATGTGAGTGCATAGTTGCCTTTAAAAATAAATATTACAAAACTAAGTGTTAGTACCACACTTTGGCCAAAATATGTAAGCATGCGAGTCCTACACTATTATCATTCTCAATTTGTAGTGCATTTAAAATCAAGTCCCCCAGCAATGTCGTAAGACCACATTGCACTAACCCTTATCCTACATAAGTAACATTCTGAATTTGTAGTGCATTTGAAATCAAGTACCCCAGCAAACAATTTGACCGAGTAGCAAGATCATAGTGCACTTATCTGTATCCTACACTATTAACCTTCTGAGTGTGTAGTGTGTTTAAAATCAAGTCCTTCAGCAAACAGTGTCACTGAGTAGTAAGAGCAACAGTGCACTTACCCTTAACTCAGGAGTTCACTTGCTTTACCAATGCACTACAAATTGAGAATGAGAGTAGTGCAGGACTCGCGCACAATGAGGGGCCTTGACGTGGCCCGCGAGTTTACATATTTTGGCCAATGGTAATATTTTGTAATATTTATTTTTAAAGGCAAACCGTGCACTGGTATTCTTTCCTCTTTTTGTGTACAAATTTTGGCTTTTTATCATTTGTAGCAGCTGGTCAATGCCAGAATATGGGTTGGACTGATCACTGGCATGGACACACACACACATACATGGACCCCTTCATTCACTCACATATACTATATATACTCATATCTATACTAACTACAGATAAACACCTTGCAGATAATGCCTTTGCTAGAATCAAAGCTAGAACCCCAGCACTGCAATGGAGCAGTGCTACCATTGCTCCACTGCGCAGTCTACTATTTATATTATTATATAAATTATTTACTGGAACAAGGCAGTCATCGTAGGTGTAGTAAGTATAGTAAGACACTTGGAGACTGTAATTTATCCTAGGTCACAAGAGAGATGCTGCAAATAATCATTTATTTTCCGGATTCATTAAAATATTTTGAGTTTTGTAGCCTTATTGAAAATGACTGGAATGTGATTCTCACTCGCATGACTTTTTTTTATGAGTAAAACCATGCAGGGGAATAGTCTGTTGCTTTTTTTTTCTCAAATAAGCGATCATTCAAGAAAAAAAAAAAAGTTGCAAAAGTTGTCTCGCGTTTTTATTTTTCTAGGCACGTGTTTTTTTTTTTTCATTGACTTCAACAATTAGTAAATAGGCCTCAAAATATATAGCTTTGGTAAATAGTGTACTTTGATAAAATAGCTTTTATGATTATAGGGTAAATTTACTATACAAGTTTGCCTTCATGTTATTGTTAGAGAATCAAATACACAGGTAATACAAATTGCGAAGTTCCCCTTTACCTTGAAAGCCCCAGACAAATATTCCCTGATTAAGGTATCCCGGCAAATGTGAGAAGAACTGAGCCCAGTTATCCAAATCAACAAACACAATGTGTGTCATGGTACAGAGAAAGTCCAAGTCAGGCAGCTCGTCTGATTCTTCCTCTAGGTTCAAATAAAATAACAACACAGTTAAAACAATATTGGGGTCTTTTATATTATGAAAATTCGATAATTTCATTAGCAAGTATATATCATGTGCAATACAGACTTCACTGGTAAACAAAATCATGAATTCTTGACAACTTTGGAGAAAAAAAAAAAAAAAAAAGTATGTTGAGTAACAAAGATTTTTATTTAAAGGATAATGTGCCATGGATCCCTATTTTTGCTAATTTGGATCAGCTTGTGGAAAGTAACATTGATTTAAGGGTTGGGAATTGGTTCGACCAGGCTTTTTTTTTCTTTTTAATATGTCTGAATCCTGTGGAGAAAGGATAGTATTTGGTCATACCCCAAACTGAATCTTGGATTCTGTGCATTCCTTCAAGGATCACTATAAGGAGTTGGACTAAACAAGCAACATCTGGTGGCTGGAATGGGTGTAGAAAAATAGGCTACATTGTTCATTATTGCAAGACTTCAATTACATGTATGATTTATTTGATACCCACACTTTGGTCGTACACAAAGAAGGCAATATTTATTCCGAATCCAAAGGCTCAGAAACGTCTTCTACCAACCGTTTTACCTAATCTTTGATGCCCCTGAAAATGTTATTAGTTCATACAGAACTAAGAGAAAATGGCATTCATACAGTAGCATTAATATTTATGTTTTAAACCCTTTTACATGGTCTGACCATTTTACATTTCAGCCATTTTTATGCATTTTAAACAAAACATAAAAATATTTTTTAGAAGGAATACTCAGCAGGCCTATCAACTTGAATTGCCAGATTTGTGGAGGATAATTCTCATATAAACAATACATTTTTTTTTTAAGAACTCTCTAGGTACAAATAAGAGCATACATCCTACAATGTTAGCTATCCTTTAATACTCCTAGATTAATGTAACAGTTAAAGAAATAATCTGTGTTTTTCTAATTAAATATACTGCTAATGGATGCAATCTGCCACATTTAATGTAGGCCTTAAAGAGACACAGGCAAAGGAACTTCTCACAGCAGGAAGACATTACTTCTGAAACACAGACATCTTACATTTAAATATCACTCAGTAGATGTGCCTGGAAGAGGCATTTGTCCTATTGTATATATGCTCCACAAGACACAATATTGGTCTTTCTGATCCTCTACAAATTTGCAGAACAGAGCATATCCACTTATTGCAGATAGTTGGAACCTTAACCCCAAACCTGGCAGGGTATATGAATGTATAAAGGTAAATACAGTATAAAAACAAGTTTTTGTTATTGCATGATATACCTCAAAACATGAGGGAACGTGGTTTTAAAAGCTACTGCCGATTTTCCCAAAACACATACTATTACCACCCATTTATATACTTCCCACTGGCTCCTTTCCTAGGGTGTAAAATAACCTGTTGCTCACAAAACTATGTAAAGGTAAAGCTGTGACAGTGTGATTGGCTACCCCTCTTGCTGTCCTTCTGGGCACTTCATGCTCACCTGAATAGGGATCTCCAATAAAGGAGAAAAAAAGGTGAAATGACCAGGGAATGGAAATATTAAGCACCCCCTGTGATTATAATCAGATGCCCGATACCCTAGTTGGTGCCCCTGGTCAATGAAAACTGCACCAGGCCAGGGTACTATTGTAGAAGCAGCATGCAAATTTCTAGCGCTTCCTCCTATTCCTACTTTTGGTACTCCTTTAAAGGATTGGTTCACTTTTAAAGGGGTTGTTCACCTTACAAACACTTTTTTTCAATTCAGTTGTTTTTAGATTGTTCACCAGAAATAAAGACTTTTTTCAATTACTTTCCATTATTTATTTTTTAAATTTTTTCCAAAATCTAAGTTTAAAGGTGAATGTTCGTGTCTCTGGTGTTCGAGTCTGGCAGCTCAGTAATTCAGGTGCGGACTCTAAACTGTTACAATTTTGCAACATTGAGTTGATACATTTCTCAGCAGCATCTCTGGAGTATTAGCAGCTATTGTATTAATTCTAACAGCTGCCTGTAATGAAACTCAGAGATTCTGCTCAGCAGGGACAAAGATAAGAAATGTATCAACTAAATGTATCAATTTAGAACAGTTTACAGGGTCGGTGACCCCCCCCCTCCCAGAGCTGCTTCAGAAGGAGAGAAATGACACTTTACACTTCAATATTAGAAAAACCGTCACACATAGAAAATAGAAAGTCAATGGAAAAAGTCATTATTTCTGGTGATCTATCTGAAACCAACTAGTTGTTTGAAGGTGAACAACCCCTTTAACGTCCCTGTCTCTGGTGTTTGAGTCTGGCAGCTCAGTAATTTAGGAGCAGACTAAACTGTTACAATTTTGTAACATTTAGTTGATACATTTCTCAGCAACATCTCTGGAGTATTAGCAACTATTGTATCAATTCTAACAGTGGCCTGTAATGAAACCCAGAGATTCTGCTCAGCAGGGACAAAGATAAGAAATGTATCAACTAAACGTATCCATTTAGAACAGTTTACAGGGTCGGTGACCCCCCTCCCAGAGCTGCTTCAGAAGGTGAAAAATGACACTTTACACTTAAATATTAGAAAAACTGTGCATCACTAATATTTTCTCATAAATATAAAGAAAAAATATACAAAGCCATAGATTCATACAATACCTATATCAATTTTCCCAGATTGTGTGTCTTCTCCAGTTTTTTTGTTCTCAGCATCACAGGATACAGGCTTGGAAAGTTCCATTTCGATTGGACACCTATTTGGAGTCTCACCATGCAGTTTGGGCGCAGGGAGGGTTACAGATTTTCCATGTTTTGCCTTAGCACATGCTCCGCTGGCCATAAATTCAAAGACCTCCTTTTGTGAATCCAAGGATTTAAATTGTTTAATATTAGGCTTTTGAAGGAAGCAGTGTGTAGTATGATAGTGCTGCAGAGCACTTGTGGGATCTTTAAATGATGTGGAACAACAGCTGCACTTGACAACACAATCAATGGCAAGTGGCTGAGGGCTTTTAGTGCAATCATGGATCTTTAAGCTGTCATATGTCTGCCCTGTTGCTGAACAGTTACTGCAGCTGTACCAAAGACTTCCTTTTTGTAGCAATCGTGCCAAGCAAAGACGGTTGGCTTCCTCTCTCTGTGCTTTGCTTGAATAATTTTCTAAACAACCACAGGTTAAGCAGTCTTCGTTTGGTTTTGGATTGGAAAAGGACTGTTCTTCATTCTTTACAAGAGACTGCATTTGTTCTGGCACAAATCCATATTCAGAACTATGCAAACCATTATAGTGCCCATGGAAGTCTTTTTCATCTTCAAAGTACAGATCACATAGCCCGCAAACATATTTCATATTTATCTCTCCATCGTGTTGATGCTGACTATGTCGGAATAGTGTTTCTACTTTGTGAAACCGGTTTTTGCAGATGTCACATGAGAATTTGTGAAACTGATGAATACTTATATTATTACAGTGTTGCCTAACACTATCTTCAGAATCAAACATCTCTTCGCATATATGGCATTGCCAGTGTCCGGCAGTAGTTTCTGGGGCTGTGGAAGATGTTTCGGAGACAACCTGTTGCGATGGACTGCATATTTGTGTTGATGTGGAGGGTTCATTGTCCCATGTTTCCTGCTCAAAATAGTATGAATGACCTTTGTGACATTCACATACATGTGCCATCATATTCTCAGTTCTAGGCAGCTCAGCACGACAGCCTTTGCACCAAAAAATAAAACTATTTAAATGAGCACCTCCATGGAAGCGGCTCATGTGCAACCGAATGACACTCAAATCATTAGCCAGCTTATTACACACCAAACATTTGTGACAAATCCCATTAGACATCATTATGTGCTTCTCAGCATCTTTCTCAGTTGAACATTTTTGCAAGCACTCACAGAACCACACAGTCCCACTAATACCAAGATCTCTGGTTTGTTTTTGCCTCTTTGTAGGAGAATCTTTAATGGTGTTTTTTCCTACATTTATAAAGAAGTCTGTTCTCATCTGAACATTGTTATTTATAGTCCTTTTAAGCATATTAGGTTTTAATCTTGCATTACATGCAGATAAACACAGATCAGATGGAGTTTTGATTCCTTCATTGATGTAACAAAATGCCATAATTGATTCTTCTAGGCTTGTTATTAATTTGGCTTTGTGGCCAGTTCTCTGGGCATGCTTAGCAATGTGCATGTCACTTTTTAACATTTTTCTACATGACAGACAGTAGGCTTCCATTAGAAACACTGCCACTACCTCAGCTATGCTTTGTTCTGAATAAGCCACAGGATGAGCATTACGGCACCGTGTTCTATAAGAACAGAGAGAGGAAACAAATTTTACACTTAAAATGTCAGTAATAGAATAGTATGGTAAATGCAGTTTAAACACTATGGGGTAATGTAATTAATTGTCTTAAACGGGTACTATTGGGAAAAATTTATATTTTATATCAGATTCAACCATACTGAAATAAGAATATTTCTAAATAGAATAAATTATAAATTTTGACCCGTTTCTGAAATAATTGAGTTACAAATATGGTTCTGTTTCTTTTCCTTTACAAAACATTAGACATCTATTCAAAACCTTATTACTAGCATCCTATTTGCAGACCACACTATCAATCACTTTTAGCTTTACCAATCAAAATAGAAAATCTAAACATCAATAAACATTAGTATTCTTATATTTTTACCCTGGTACCTGCAGCATGGATAACCAACCTCAGTAAACAATTTACAAGAAATGGGTTCACTCTAAGTATCAGGAAAAAAACAAACAGACCGCTTCCAAGAACAATACCCCATCCCCTGCATTCTACAGAGGGCATTTAAGTCATTTCCCATTCTTGGGAAGAATTAAGTTGTGTGCCACCATATAGTTACTTCCAAATATAATGATCCCTTTCCCACCTTTTCAATCTCCCTAATACAAGGTTCACTCCATTCTGATTTATTCTTCCTACTGTAGTAATCAACCAACCCCCTGACCTACTTAATAATTTTTAAATTGTGATATACCTGCAATAATGTGAGTGTTTCACATCCTATAAAGATGGATTAGTCCACTGACTCCAAGCTTCAACTTTCCTATCCTCTATATTCTTTTAAACGTAATACACATACCTGCTAAACACAGTTCCATCACATATCAAATACTATGTCTAAGAAAATAAGAAAAGTTACGTTTTTACCTAAAATGAGCAGAAAGCTCTGTGTGTGAACGTAGTTCTTGATTGCAGGATGAACATTTAACCTGGAATGGAATGTCCTTACACAGAGCAATCAAAACATTTTTTACATACAGTGGAAAGGGTACTGGACATGGTATGCCTTTATCATCTGAAACGAAAGTTGCAAAAGAACAATTAAACACATACATATGAACTTGACAGTAATATGTGAACAGTCTGATTTTTATGGTGCATGAGGTGTTTATTATCCATATGAAATCCTAATGGCCGAAATAAACTACTTGTATCAATGGTTTAGGTAAAGTTGATGCATGTGTTCGTGGACTTTCACGGACATTTGCATGGAAAATGGGCTTCTGTTTTCTGTGATACCTTTAGCACAAAGACTGATTTTTATTGGTGAAAAGTTTTCATTTGCGTAATTATTAATTATGTGGTTTAATGCAACTGCAAAAATATTACATTGTAAAATACGACAGAAAATCATCAACAATTCTTGGTGAATTATTCCCTTTTATAAGGAATATATATATGTGAAGAAAGTGGATATCTCCCATAATAGTTTTTGTAAGATCATTTTAAAGGTTAACTAATGCATAAATGAAAACTTAATATTAGCTTCAGCATACTGAAATAATAAACTTTCTAATTATAAAAAAAAATCTGTACGGTTTCTGAAATAATCAAGTTTATGTTCACTATTCCTCTCTCAGCATCTGTTTCTCTTCATTCTGTCTTCATTCAGGAGTTGGGTGTCAGATGAATGATCCAATATATCTTATAGGGGGGCTCCTTTTGCCTAGAAGATGTATTAGAGCTCATTTTTTTTTTAAATCAGCAGACATAATGTCTCTCTACATGCAGAATTTGTGCAAAAGGCAGTTACTTTGTTAGATTTTGTTTGTACTGGAATCAGTTATTTGAGTGAGCTCTAATACATCTGCTAGGAAAAGGAGCCCCACCTATAAGATATATAGGATCATTCATCTGACACCCAACTGCTGCATGGAGAGAATGAAAAGAAACATATGCTGAGAGAGGAATAGTGAATATAAACCTGATTATTTCAGAAACAATGCAGAATTTTTAATCGATTGTATTTAGAAAGTTTCTTACTTCAGTATGAGGGAGCTTATATTAAAGTTTCATTTTCACAATAGTTCCCCTTTAAATATATATCGGTATCATTTAATACATCATGAACAAATGATTGTTTACGTTCAGGCACAAGGAGGTGAATGAGTCACTTGTTGCTAGAGCTATTTAAACATAACTGGCTAATTCAGTTTTCTCAAAACAACAAAACTTCACTCAACAAACTTGATACATCACCTTTTTGGATAGCTTGCAAGAAGTGATTGCTGTCAGACATGTGCTGTAGACACTCATCTCTTAGGTTAAAAAGTAGAAAACACAAGGGACACGCAAAACTATTGATAACCTGAGGACGAATATTATTCTCATGGCCATCAGCCAGTCGGGCCTGAAAAGATAATAATGGAATGAAATCAGTCATGAAGCATTCATTTCTAAATGAATATAATGATGTACAATACTACACAGTAGAACAAAAAGTATTTTACGAATTTAAGAAACATTTGCCAGGAAAAACAATAAAAAATGCTGATTAGTGATGATCGACTCTGAAAAATTTGCAAACTCAATTGAAGTCAATGGGTTCATTTCCCCACCCAAAATGTACTGAACTGGGCATCTTTGCACTGTTTTTTCCCCATACAAAACACATAAAAGTAAATTATTTTTTTCTTGCAGCAAACATTTTCACAGTAGAATTTTGCCACAGAAAGCAAGGTAAAAACTCCTGCTGCTTCCAAAATGAACATAAAAATAACATGAAGACCATAAGCTTGGTTACCTTGGCATTGAATTCATTTCATATAAGCATTACTAATATAACACTAACTTGTTTGGTTTTATATGATGAACTTTTTTTTTTCTGTCAGTTTCCCAGCTGGGACAGCTGGGAAACTGACAAAATATCTAGCCCCATGGCAGTTTTCAAAATTGAATATAAAAAAAAATCTGTTTGCTCTTTTGAGAAATGGATTTCAGTGCAGAAATCTACTGGAGCAGCTCTATTAACTGATGTGTTTTGGAAAAAAACACTTTGTCATGACAGTATCCCTTTAAAGAAATGGAAAGCCAATTTAAGATTATTATAGCAGATAGTCCTACATATAAAAATATTGCTTTCAGAAATGTTTCTGTAACAAGTACCCTTGATGCTGTCATTTTATAAATATATATAGAACAATATTACATAGTTTCTTACCTAAAATTCTGACAGCAAAGGGCTGTCACAAAAGCCTCCAATTTCAGCATAAAGTGACAGCTGCCGTTTCATGCTGTTACACAGCACTTTTATTTAGACATCCTTGAACACTTATTATGGAACATACAGTATATTGTAAGCATTCTAGGCTACATATGGTAACATCCTTCCTGCCTTATGGAACGTTTTAATAAATAGTCCACACCTTACTCCAGTACCTAAGGAGTAAGTCTATAGACCACCCACAGGGTCAGCAAATCAAGGCTTTTATTCCAGCTTTGCAGGTACTTCATGGGAATCCATTTTGTAAACTTGGCATCACAGTTAGCAGTGGTAGCCTCCTCTTGCTATTTGTCTACATTACCACAGATTCAGAGAAAAAGACAGATAGGACCTTTGTAATATTAATAGAAAGAACAGGCCACCTCAGCACAGACAAGATTCTCTAGTTGTGTTCAAATGCACTAAATACAGGACTCAAACAAATCCCAGAATTATTTTTGCATCATTTGTATTCAAAAGAAAAAACTAAAGCCAAACCCTTAATATGATCTACCAATATAAATAAGAATTAGAGTTCCTTTTTTGTTTAAATGAATTCATAATTTAAGGCTCAACTAAATACTGAATCCTACACAAGATTCACCCAAATCCTATAGTTATGGACCAATAAATAATAGGGGAGCGGAAAAATGGTCCTGTCTTGCCTAGGATAACCCCTTCCCAGAAGTTATAGGGGGTTGGGGTTACCTCTGTTATACAATAATACAGAAAGGGAAAAAAATATGGTGTATAGAATGTTTACTATGCTTTCAACATTAATCCACTTCAACTACTCATAGGACGATGGCAGGGCTGGACTGAGAGTCAAAACAGGCCCTGGCATTTCAGGTACACAGAGGCCCAATCAGCCTACACAGAGGCCCAAAGAGACCCCACCAGCCCACTAAATACTGATTTTCTATGGCACCTTATAGCAGCCCCTCTGGCATTTGCCACAACCCACAGATTGCCAGTCCGGGCCTGGACGATGGGTTTGTTCAAAAGAAGAGTACACACATTTGGGTTCTCAGGTTGCTAAAAAAAAAAATAGTCTGTGTTTGTGTAGTTTTTGGAGGTGTATATGTAATGAGTGTTTGGGGGTGTTCACAACACCACTTAAATAATAACGATCTACATATCTACAAAACTCAATATTTTACATTATTTAAAAGTAACAAGTTTACAGATTGAATACCTTTGCCGTCACATGATCGTCATATTTATCACGGGTATTAAAACGCTGGAGACAAACAATACAGGCATAGGAATTTGCAGGAGCTCCGTGAAGATGAATAGTTGGGTCGCATGGAGAATGATCAAACCTTAAATTACAAAAGTTAGCAAAAATAATTAAAGGTAATAAGAGAGCTGGTAGGTAGCAATAACTTCCCACGAGCAAAACATTCACCACAGACTACATAAGTCATTCAAGTGTAGTCTTACGAAACCCCTGTACACAATAAACACCCTATAATTTAAAATTAAAAGTGAATAAATATTTTGCCTATATTTTTGATGACCGTGGCTTTGAACATGTGAAAAAGCAGTGTACAAGAAAAATTATGCAAGTGTGTGATTAAATACATAGCCATTTCTCAGCCTGCAGTTAGTTAAAGTAGGACTAGAACCAGCCAAGTCCTCTCCTCAGCCCACTCTAATGTCTGCACTAACAGGTATGGAGTCAGCCTGTTTGCAAACACATGGGGCTAATTTCAGCACAGAAGCACGTGCATTTTCCACTTGATGTGGACACAGCAGTTTAAAAAGTTTTGTCAGACCACAAAGGGCTTGCATTTGAAGAGTTTATATCAGATTACAATATTAAAATAATTATAAATGACACCACATGCATGCAGACACAAAGTACTGCACCTTTTGTGGTCTCACAGAAAAAAGTATATTTAGAAAATCCAGTTAAATTATATAAATTTAGAGATTTGCCCACTCAAATACACAACACTCCTCTAGTTGGAATGTCAGGTTTAGCATACAGTTGTGTGAGTTGAGATTTATAATGCAATGTTCACGTATAAGAATTACATGTATATCATGACATAGTTTTAGCCAAGAGACCAACAGTCTAATCCAGGGATCCCCAACCTTTTGAACCAGTGAGCAACATTCAGAAGTAAGAAGAGTTGGGGAGCAACGCTAGCAAAAAAAATGTTCCTGGGGTGCCAAATATGGGCTGTGATTGGCCATTTAGTAGCCCTTATGTGGATTATCAACCTACACTGAGGCTGTTTGGCAGTGCACCTGGTTTCTATGCTACCAAAACTTGCCTGGAATTCAAAAATAAGCTCCTGCTTTGAGGCCACTGGGAGCAACATCCAAGGGGTTGGAGAGCAACATGTTGCTCATGATCTACTGGTTGGGGATCACTGCTCTAATCAAACTCTAGCTGTCAGCATTTTGTACTTTCTACACTAAAGTAGTAGTTTTTAAGACTTGTCTACACAGATCTGGTATAAGCACATTTTATGGATGTGAAAACTCCAACTGGGTTTAATAAAGTGGACCTGCACAAACACCTGACCCACATGTATTATTGCATGTTTAGACTTAACAGTTTAATCTGCAACACAATGTGATACCCACCATATAAGAAAAGTGATATGTGGATGATGGGAAGGGAAGTACATAATCTTATTTTGTGAACTGCACCCCTACCTGCAATTAATGGCTTATTTCCTTGACAACTAAATGTTTTTAAATGCTGTACCACTGATTTGCACCAGCCATATGTCACCAGCACAAAAGCATCTCAAATTGCACATTCATACACATTCAGTAAACCCAGCTGTAGCTCTTCAAGTTTCAAAGAGTGCCTATGATTAACCTAAAGGTTATAAGTGAACATACCTTTTTAGATGTCCTAAGAGCAGCTGACCATTATCATATTTTCTGTAGCAGTGGACAATAGGACACATGATGGGTGTGTTTATCACAGGACTTTGGTCATGAGAACGATTCATATTTCTTCGGCTTGAACAGACTACCCCTGGCTTGGGCCCTATAAAAACAAATACATATTCTGTACTCTGAATATTCAATACTCCATAAGTGACCTAAGGCTTTGGAAAAAAAAGGTCATCTTCTAAAATTACAGACTTTTGAAATATAATTTAAGACACGGGGGGAACAGACTAGCCAAGCTTGTATAGACGACAGTACTTTTATCCATATGAAATTGCTCCATATGCAAAATTTTCTTTATAGAAGCAGAATAATATTCCAAATTGCATTACCGTAATTAACATACAATTCTTCAAAAGAACAGACCCCCTTTTTTTAATGAAAGGTTTAGCTAATCATGTTGCAAACCGAATATACTGCTTTGCATTTTTATTCAGTTTTGTGACTCTAGCACAAACACCTAGCTGATTTCTAATACCAACTGGCAAAGTATTTGCTTAGAGTTTTCCAGAATAGCATGCTCAAAATTCTGGTCATCAGTTCATATAGTTGCTATCATGGCACCACTGAATTTAAAGGGATACTGTCATGGGGGAAAAAAAAAATTCCAAAATGAATCAGTTAATAGTGCTGCTCCAGCAGAATTCTGCACTGAAATCCATTTCTCAAAAGAGCAGCACTATTAACTGATTCATTTTGAAAAATTGTTTTTTCCCATGACAGTATCCCTTTAAGTTAGGTGATTTTTTTTAAAAAAAAAGCTGCTCCATCCTTACAAGCCCCACTTTCTAACAGCTTGAAGGCAAGACAGTGTAGCAAACCCTCCCTCGGTTTCGTCTAACAATATTTGGAGTGTTGGTTCTGATGAAAAAGAAAGACATAGCTTAGATCTTTAATTAGCCACCATAAAGGATATAGTGACCAATATTAAAGATGGAGACCGTTACCAAAAGCTGCCTAAAGATGTGAAAGTACTATTGTGAGAGTATTGTGGCACCTGTCTTCCACTATATACAAAAGTAATATATGTGCATGCATGGTAATAATGAAAAAGATGTGCAAGTAAAAACAGTTTTACTATAGAAGAGATGACAATAAGAAGACACATTTTTGTCATTCAAGTTTAAAAAACTAAAAACTAGCAATGATTTAAAATGCTTTAATATACGGATACTATATGGATACCCATTATCGATTCCCTTACTTTGCTTACCTGGCATTTTGAGCCATTGATTAACACATATTCTTGCTGCATCTGTGCCAGGCAGCCCTTTAATGCATTCCAGCTCTTGAAGACCATGAGCATGTTGGCCGTGCAGTTTTTCCTAAATAATAAAGGGATATGTAATTTTACAAAACCAATGGAATAAAAGCTTGTAGGCACACTATCGCATGAAATAAAAAACACTGTTTATTAAACCATTTAAAACAAGTGGCTGCTGTGTAATAAACGTCCAACACATTTCGGGAACATAATTAAGGGGGTGTTCCCGAAATCATTGGGTGTTTATAAGACGGCAGCCACTTGTTTTTAATTGTTTCATAAACAGTGGTTTTATTTCATGAGATAGTGTGCCTACAAACTTTTTCCCATTTTTTTTTGCATTACTGCAGTTGGAGCTCTGCATGAGTTGAGACACAATTCTCTACACTCCATCCAATAATTTAATATTAAGGAGCAGGGGTGAGTCTGTACAATTTTATGTGATTTTACATGCTACAAAACAAATGGGAAGCATAGAACACTTAAGGAGTATCAGACCTGCTTTGCAAAAAATACCCCCATTTTATAATTTAAACTTATTTTTAAACTAATTCATTTTTTTAGTATTAATAATGGTGTGAGGGTAGCCATCATAGTTCATTTTGCTTGTTCCTGTACTTGCAGAAACAGTCAGTAAAGCACTTCAGGCAGCTAAAGCCTCAGCTATTCAATGCTCATCTCAGCTTCTCCAATTTCTCCTGCTGGGTACTATTCTCATACCTACCACTCTGTGATGCAAAAAAGCATTTTAAACAGTGGAGACATTTTCTGAGTAAGTTCTGATGCTTAAAGCCATCATACAATCTGCTTTTTGGAAGGGTAAGTGGGTTTCTGGGGTGACAGGATCCATTGCATCTTTGTATAGAATGTATTTGGAGAGTCAGTACCCTGTGAATCTTACTCTGTATAAGGTATTTGGCATGTACCGTTATTGTTCTAGGAAGTTACTGTACCATTATTTACAGATGATATATATATCCACACCTAGTAAAATTAAAGAGAAAGCACCCCGACGCACATACAGCCTGTCCACACTCCAGGTGAATCAGCCATAGCACTTTCATTAGATATTATCAGAAGCAATATCAAGTAGTTGGGGCATTTTAACCATTACTGGTATTCCTAAACAGCAGCAGCAGTCAAACCACTACCACTTGATCAAACAAGAAACTTGAGAGGGCACTAAGTCTGAATTCAATCAAAGCTAACAGTAATGCAAAGTAGTAGTAGCATACAAAAACATTTCTACATGGTAAAGCCCCTCAACTTACCTGAAATGCTTTATTTTTCTCTGCTTTATTTTTTTTCTCTACCTCAACATGTAGTGCAAGACGATCAAGAGTTGAAGCCACTCTGTCCTTCTGACGGTCAACATGGTCCTTCACTTTTCTCTGGGAACACAAAATTACATGTTAAAATTGAATACGGATCTGTACAACTACATGCTATCATCCAATAGGTGACAATTTATTGAGCCTCATTTGATGTCAGAAATGTATTTTGTTTACCAAAAGCTTTTAAAAAGAGAGTGAAAACAAGTAAAACACACTACTTCTAACCATTTTCCTTGGATTTAAAGGATGAAGGTGCAATGGTTCCTGCCTTTGTCAATTCCAATTAAACTTAAAGAAGAACGAAAGCTATGGAGGGATTTTATTGCAATGCTTTAACATACATTACTGGTGTATTTATATAGACCTTTCTGATAAAGCTTTCCTTCCGCTTTAAGAAAAAAATGTTAGGTATGCATTTTGTTCTTATTGTTTACCTTGCAAGGGCAACAAATGGGTGAAGTTTTTCATTCACCATTTCTTTTTGCAATATTGCCTTCTGAATTAGATTGTGTCACAACTGTTAACAATAGCTTAAAGCTAAAACAGGGGGAAAGCAGCAGTAATGCACGCTAGCAAAAAGTTTCTAGGACTTAAGATGGCAATTGACAAAAAGTAAACCACAAAGTAGATTGCTAATGTCACAGCAAGTGGTCGTTCTCTCTATTAAAAGTATTAGGAGCAATAGCATGCCAAGGTCAAAATGTTCAGAACTACCCTGCTCTTCTGTTAGAATTGCTCTAAAAGGAATTGTATGACATTGTCCTAATGCCACTTCAAGTACATAATATAAAGCTGCTAAAGAAATGTTGAATGCAAATTAAAAAGATACCTTTACTCAGAATAATTTGTTGTTGCAAAGTAGGAGGCACAGAATTGTCAGTAATGTCACTGTATAATGTAGTTTCACATGTGTAGGTAATAATGGGTAGGATATATCATAGTTATTCTACAATATAGTTTCAAGAACTTTTAGGCCATCAGAAAATGTTCTCCCTAAATGTAATTTTTCTTTAGGTTCAGCTTTTAGGAAAATCTAGGCAAGCAAATAAGCATTAATCCAAATCTCTCTCAAACTTTTTTAAGGCCCACTAGAGGGACCAGACCCAGGGGCTGGGAATGAATTTGTACACGAATTTTGTTACATATCTTTAGTAGTTTAAGCAATAAAGCACAGGCGCAAGAACAATCCCTTTAAAAATACTTACAATAACAAAAGAACTCTTTGAATCTTCATCACTACTATTTAAATCAATACATTCCAGGACAGGTCGTAATGGGCCCTCCTATACAAGAGATAAAATAAAGTCACAAGACAATCATTACATTTGCTTTTCAAGTTATTTCATTCTAAATCTAACCAAAATAGAGCATACAGACGAATTGGTTTACACTGCCTGAATATGAGTAAGCAGTTGACTTGAGTGGATGCAGGGTCAAAAATCTCTACCATTCTCATACTATTTTGTATACAAAACAAAAAGAACATTTCGAGACCTCGCTGGACAGTATAGCTGCAACATGAAAAAATCATGATGTGGCACAATGGTCACCATGTAAATAAAATAATTAGATGTACAGATAGAATGTACAGGATCACACACCCTGGGAAGGACTCCATACAAACCCCATGACTGCAAAGACATAAAATCATAATAAAATCAGGCTGCTTGTTCTCTTTGAGGATGGCACTATATGAAGTATACCATGCAAATGATATTAAATGACTTCAGGCATCCCCAGGAGATATACAATGTACTTGCAAAACACAATAAGGAAAACTAGTACACGGTTAAGTAGTCAAACAGAAAACTATTAAAAGGAGCACATATTTTTGCTAAAATAAAAAAATCATCTGCTAGTGCTTACCAAAAGGGACAATTTGTGAATGGACAGCACCCTTTATATTCAATATTTGCATTACATTTTAATTTTAAATTAAGTGCTGTCCATTCACAATGCTCCCTTTAGCAAAAAATGTATATTAGAAATTGTCAGTTTGACTTTATATAATATATTGTCACTCCAGTCTAACAAAACAGACCTAGGGATGCTAAAAAAACTGATATTTTAGATACTTACACTGACAAATTCAATCTCCTCCTCATTGCAAAGGCTCTCCGTATTCTGAACATGTTTATCATCAACAGATACAGACGAATCCATTATCTAAAGTGGGTAAGCAGAGGTTTCACTTTAGATATAACCATAGTAATTGGTTGTAATAATACCAAAAATGAGTAAATAACGTAATGAAAACAGGACTTCAGCCAATGGAAGGATCACTCCACCCCCAGCCCAGCGTCGCTGAAGCAACCCGGAATGTTATTAGTGTCAGAGGGTCGCCAGCACACAGGTTCGTGGGGCTGGGGGCGGCTTTGTGGGGGAACGATTACGGGTGCAGCATTTACTTTATACTGACACGTTCCTATGATTTTTACAGGAACGTGTCAGTATCGCTTTAAAAAAAATTCTTACTGAAGCCTTCACATTGTTTTTTTTTAGATAAACATAAAATTTACAAGGTAGAAATCTTAAGTAACATCACATTTCACACACCTGTTGTGCATTTGAATGGAGAACAAGGTGCTATTACATGAAACGCAAATATTACTTAACAGAGAATTAAAATATGATGACCAGGTTGCTTGAGGAGAATCCACTGCTCCAAAGTGTATAATCCAACTCAAATTGAAGAATTTTTTAATTAACTTTCAATATTTATTTTGCAAGTTTTATTTCTTTCAACTTCTAGTGCTACAAATCCAAACTGCAATCTAGACTGTGCGCACCAAATGTGTAAGTAAATTGTGATATAGCGGCCCGGTTAATATAGTTATCACCAATTCAACTACAAAAACCAGTTGGTATGGTACCTTGACATAAAGTGTTTTTTTATAAATCATACACTACAATATTTATCTAGATTTACTATATTTGTCCAGCACATCGTATATAGTGGATAATGCACCCCCTACTGTAATTTATATAGATATTAGAAGTCATCGAGGAGTTACGTGGCCTGCGGCATCGTGCTTTCATACAGGTCACATAACTGCAAGGTGACTTTCAATATCTTTATCAATTTCAGTAGGGGGTGCATTATTCATTATAATCTACAGTGGTTAGATATGCAGCATCTTCAAGGAGTTCTCTGCCTCTGTTCTATATTAAAAACACTGTATCCAAAAGGATGTGAGGATCTCCAAAAATAAAGAAACAAATGTAAAAAGTAGAAAAATTAGGACATGAAGACCTAACGCGTTTCATGCCTGTTGGGGCACTTACTCATGAGCCTATGAGTAAGTGCCCCAACAGGCACGAAACGCGTTAGGTCTTCATGTCCTAATACATTTTTCTACTTTTTACATTTGTTTCTTTATTTTTGGAGATCCTCACATCCTTTTGGATACAGTGTTTGTGGTCTTTGCACCTTGGGACTGAGGTGAACTGTGAGTGTATTCTCCTAAATATTTTATATTTTTGTATTTTTATTTAATACTTATTTGTTGAGTGGTACCATAGATATTTGTTGTCATGTGGCAGTAGCACAAACCTAAGTATTTTCTGTTCTATATTACTATTACCGAATGCTGCACTTCAGTCTATGCTACTTTTGTTCCCCTTTTGGTTTTTAATTTTATTACTGTGTCTTTCAGTAGTCCCTCTGTACCAGAGTTATTTTTGCATGATTCTTCTCCTTTGATCTAAGTTATGTGGCACCCTGACCATGTATGTTGCACAAACATATTGCTGCAGGTTAATAAGTGGCATAAGGGGAAAGAAGGCACGAAAGTTGGAAGATGCAGGGGGGGTGGGCAACATCAGAGATAAATGAATAGTGGGAGAGGGACAGAGGGAGCAAACAGAGAGGAGATTGATTATTGAGGGCACAAGACCAGAAAGGGATGTAGGAGAGAGGGACAGACGGAGTGAGACTGAAGTTTTATAGCTGGAGGGTGCAGACAGAACAAGATTGAAGAGTGACAGGGTGTGGGAGGGACAGAGGGTGTGTGACTGGAGAAGGAGCAGAAGAGGGAGAGAGACGTAGACGGAGCAAGACTGAAGTTTGATAGCTGGAGGGTGGGAACGACAGAAGTAACAAGACTAAAGAGTGACAGGGTGTGGGAGGGGTAGAGGGAGTGTGACAGAGTTGGAGGGGAAGAGGGAGAGAGATGCAGACAGAGTGAGACCAGAGATGGAGGGTGGAACAGAAGAGGGAGAGAAACACTGAGGGAGCAAACAGCAGAGGGTGGGAGAGAAAGGGAGAACTGAGAGAGAAGGAAAGGCAGCAAAACTGGAATAGAAGGTGTGAGTCAGTGTGCCGCATGATGGAGGAAGTGACAAGTGAGGTGGACAGGCAGGAAGAAAAGCTGCAGTTAGCGTGTGGCAGTGACATTAACCTATAAACTTATTGTTCTGACGTAGAAACACTCCATTTATAAGGATATAAATTACAGTCTGACCAATAAGGAATTCCCTGATCTGTAGATTATACAGTGACAATACTCAGCTGGCATCCCAACATCCTAACTCCTAGCTCAATTGGACAGAGATGATCTATTGTTTAATAAGAGTATAGGATCTATTACTGCTTGGGATCTGGGGTTTCTGGATACAAATCACATTTTTTTTATAAACATGAAATAAACCCAATAGGATTGCTTTGCCACAAATACAATTTCATGGAGCTAAAGTACCATCAAGCACAAGCTACTTTGGAGCAGCGAAACCCAATGAAACAATTTCCATTTTGCCCCTAGTTACACTTACAGGGTAATAGTGCTGCTTGACTTCCTCAGATCACAGAAGGAACAAACCACCAGGAGCCTAATCAGAATGAGCAGAGGAAGAGTCAATGGCTGGGTGGGCGTCGCTCAGTAACTCAACGTGCAGGTTGTTAGATCAGAACGACTAATTGCACGTCCATATTTGTACAAATGCAGCCTATAACATAAACGCTATTTTACGCCACCGATGTAAACAACTGATCACTGGAGATATATATATATATAATTTCACCTCTGGGTTTCACACCTAAACGGTGAACACAAGCACACGTATCACTGCCGCCCGGACTCTTTTTCTGCACATTTAACGCCAAACAGCCTGTTGTGCAAAGAACGATTATACCTACAGAAAGAAATCCCGCGCCAACACCTCTACGCGCTCCAGTTTTAGACGTCATCGGATTACTGACCAATCAGTGAACGAGTTGACGGAAATGTTACCCCTGGCGCATCTTTCTGTCGTCAGGAGATAGCGCGTTAGTTACTTATGTGGAGTAGGCCTGAAAGTGTTCTATTAGTAAAACAGTGCGCTGTTATTCATAAAACCAACGAGTGGGATCACCGCTGTCATTTTTAAATAGTAGTAAGGTGGCAATTAGCTGCTGACGGCCAATAAAGATGATACACCTGTCATTGTCAGCCTCTGGGGGTGTGAGGGTTGCCACCGTCGCTAGAACACAATGGCTCTTTTCCTCTATGCATATTTCAGTTAGTTACTTCATCATACAAGCAGGGTGTGGCCAGCTGGATATTGATCACGAATAAAATGGGTTGTCCCAAAGCATCAGTTTCTCCTAGCATTCCTGTGCTTTCTCTCATACACAGAAAATATTCCTCTAACAAGAAAGAAGTCCTACAAACAAATCAGTCCTCTACATATGCATGACCCTCGGGCCTCCTCTCATGCTTTACACTTATGTAAGGACTCCTACAGAATGGCCTCTTCCATATTGTCATTGCCTCTTGAACTTTTTTCTGTTTCATTACATTCTGTACCCTCCTGGGGTCATGATACAGTGGGGGTAGGGTTGCCACTATTTTACCGGCCTGGCCGTTAAAAATGATGGTTGATCCCAATGTTATTAATGGGGGAAAAAGATAAATATATATATAGGAAGGCCGGTATTTTTTTCAGGAAAAGTTGACCTGGGTTGACAGTGTCATTGAATGTTGATGTGTCTGCTGCCCCCTATAGTTAGGCTTGCCAACTTTTCTGGAAAAAAATACCAGCCTTCCTATATATTTATCTTTTTTCCCTATTAATAACATTGGGATCAACCATTATTTTTACCGGCCAAGACGGTAAAATACCGACTAGGTGCCAACGCTACCTATAGTATACGCTGACAGGTGAAAATAACATCTATGATAAAATCTGAACTAACATTGTTACTTTCCTGTAAGACAGTGGTTCATATACTAAGATTGGGCAAAATTACTTTAGTGCATTAACACGGCAATCAAACAGCAATTCACTTTGATTAGTCTGCTGCAGATAAAATAATATAAGCAAATATCTGATTGGTTGCTCTGGGTTAAACTGGCCAAGGATTAAATATCCACTTTTTAAGCGAGATCACCAAACAAACAGATTGTTCATAGATATGCCTACCTTGAAGATCACATTAACGACCCTCCAACTGGATTTTTAAGCCTGTCCAATCAGTATCTGTCTGATTTTCAGCCAGATATCACTCAGGAAAACTCGTCAGAGGGTCCCATACACAGGTCAATAAGTCGCCAGCTTGGTTTGTATTTCGTTTTTATCATCTTGTGTATTTTGAGGCAATTTTGCCCAGTCATAGTAAATGAGCCTCAGAATGTGCTAACATGCTCCCTATATGTGAATTTACATATATCAGTCTAAATGCAGTCTCCATATTATTTGTGTTGTCAAAATGTCAGCTTTGGATAAGTATATCGTAAGTAACTTTAATTGAGTAGTTGCTGTAAGTTTAGCCTCTATCAGTGTTCAGACTTATCTGGAGTCTTAGTGCATTATCCATACTCAAAGGATTCATTTTCAGTGTCATTAAAGGGGACCCGTCACCCAAAAAAATAAAACAACATGTTATCTGGAAACCTGTTATCCAGAAAGCTCCAAATTATTGAAAGGTCATCACCCAAAGACTCCATTATAATCACATAATCCACATTTTTTAAATGATTTCCTATTTTTCTGTAATAATAAAACAGTACCTTCTACTTGACCTAAAATATTGGAAGCAAACCCACCTTTTTGAGTTTATTTAATGTTTACATGATTTTCTAGTAGATTTAAGATAAGATCTCTTATCTGAAAACCCCCAGGTCCTGAGCATTCTGGATACAGTTCCCATACCTAGCAGGCAGTAAGGTTGCTGCCTAGGCAAGATGCAAGTAATGTGCAGTGTTTTCATTAAAATAAAAGTTGTACACTTGTGATGAGGGGACATACTCAGGAAAAAGTCAGTAATCCAAATATTCTAAGACCAACATAGAAGCAATAATAATAATACCCCACTGCCATATAGCTATTGTTATTTTAAACATATGCTAATTGTATGTTCTCTTTTTTTTATTCTTTTTTCTTTTCTTTTTTTCTTCCTTTCTCTTTAATTTTTGCATTACTATGTTGCCATTGATGATAGGGTACACCAAGTAGCGGATGACCCATTTCATCTGTAATGAAAGTTAATAAAAGGTGTTAGTTTTTTTTAAAAAAAAAAAAATAATAAAGTTTAAAAAAAAAAAGTTGTATAAATACTTAGGGTTGCCATCTTTTTGGCCTTGATCCAAACAGTTTCGTTTTTCTTATGCTTGTTCAGGTCTCAACTATCTGTCTTTTTCAGGTTTGTGAAACCTGACAATAATTTGGCCAATAAATGAAAAAACTTCTAAATATTATAATACTCAACGTGATTTTTTTCTATAAACACGGCTTTGTTATCATCAAGTCCAGTTTTAAATTATTACAGAAAGAAAAAGCAAATCAGATAAATGAGGCATTGGCATTGCTTTTTAGATAACTTGTTTCTGTATGATAGATCCTGTTTTAATAAAAGAATTGGGTTAAATTTAGGGTTGCCAGACTTTACAATCTATCAAAGGACTGTCTGGTTTGGACAGAAATCCTGCCAATTTCATGTAATGCAATACCCCCCCTTCTCGTTGTAACCCCAAGCAATATCATTGTGCCTGCCCCTAATGTCATCATGCCCACCCCCAACACCACTGCCACACCCTTGATGCCATCAGCCCCACCTACTTTATTTGGGTTTAGCCACCAGAAAAAGTGTCAACCCTATGAACACGTTTGTGCTTTTTGGCTATAAAAACATAAATTAAATAGAAAAGTAGTGGAGGCCTATTTATTAAATGTTGAATTTTAGTGGCTTTAGATGTATTTGAAACCACAATTAAGGACTTGTTTATCAAAATCTGAATTTTTCTGATCATTTTAGTAAAAAAAAGTCTGAGCAAACTAGAATCCACGATTTGACCTAATGTATTATTAAAAAAGCACGATTTAATCGGATAGGGACAAAACTCGATAAAAATTGTGATAAAATCAAGTTTTTTCAGAATGTTTTACTTTTTTCGGATTTTTGCCCGAAACGCCCGAAATAGATTTATTTTAGGGCTAATTCCATTGCAGACCACAGATACTTCCAAATAGGATAGGGACCTCTCCCTTTGACTTATATACAACCTTAGTAAGTCTGAGATGCCAGAATTTCGAAATCAGACTTCATCCATCGTCAGGGTATAATAAATCTGGAAAAACTCAAGGTTTTTTTTTCCATTAAAACATCTGATTTTATAGTAAAAAAAAAAAAAAAAAGATTGGCATTCAGACTTTAATAAATATCCCCCTTAAACTCTATTTCTCTAAAATCATGAATGCCATGAAAGCTATTAAAAAATTTGAATGTAAAAAGAAAAATGCATTAAAAAATATGTTTTGGATAATTTTAGCTAATCCCAAAACCTCAAAAAGTCTGAGTGCATTAAAAATGGTCCAATAGGATGAGCACAGCTTCCGACATCTATGGGACATCAACAACTATTAATTGGCAAAGTTTTGTATTGGAAGGTTTCATGGTTTTTACAATTAATAAATCTCACATTTTTAGAGTTTTAGAGTTTTAGAGAAATTAGATTTGTGAAAAAAATCGATATCTGAATTATAGTAAATCGGCCCATTAGTATTAATAATATTACCAGTATTAACACATGCAGTGCAATATTACACTCAACCAGCAGATGGTCTGTGGGCTTGCCCATACATTAAAAGATTCTGGAATGAGGTACAAGATTATTCAATCAGACACCTGGTCAACTACATCCCTCTGTCATCAAAGTGGGCACTCTGGGACATAACTCCTGGTATCCACACCAAAATGACAAGGGGAGGAAAGAGATTACTGCTAATACTTACCGCTGTGGCCAAAAAGCCATACTGCAAGTCTGGATTTTGACCCTGGCTAGTTTCTATGTGTGGAGAAACTAGTCAGGGTGTTCTATATGGATTGGGTAGAAGCTTCCTTAAATAGGTAAAGAGGTAAAGAATTTTTTATTAAACATTGGGAATCTTTATAGTATAGTGCCAAGTAGAGCCTCTTGTGGCTGCCAGTCCACATAGGAGCTACCAAATAGCCAATAACAGCCCTTAGTTGGCACCCAAGGGACTTTTTCATGCTTGTGTTGCTCCCCAACTCTTTTTACATTTGATTGTGGCTCACAGGTAAAAAAAAGTTGGGGACCCCTGGTATATCCTAAGGAACATGAGTAGTGACCTACTGATAACCTTGTAAATAGGATCATAATGTGCACATACTGGGGAAATGTAATAAAATTTGCAAAGAGCAAAACTTTGTGAATAAAAATTTGCCTGTAGCAATATAATATTCTTCTTTAGGCTTTTACTGAATTGCGAATCTTAATTGCGCATTACGCCTGCTCTGAAGTTTCGTTAAATATTTTTCACAAAAAATGGCTTGTAATTGTGAAATTTTATTACACTGTTAACGTTTGGGAAAGCAATTTGGTTGCAAATTTTTAATTTCTCTTTTTGTGGCCACTGATATTGCTATTTTCTTGGGGGGGGGTTCTTTTCATGGTTAATGTTTATATTTATAAAAACAAAAATTGCATGATATTGTGAACTGTTGCATTAAATATCCCATCTCCTTTACTACCTCAAGAAGAATGCGCAGCGGCAATTGCAGCAGCCGTGATGCCGCCCCCCTCTCCAGCTCCACTCTTAAAACATTAGCATTGGAGCAGGTCAAAGTGGGGGCTGCATTACTAGAGAAATGAGTGCAATATTGCTCTCTGCACTAGCTTTTTGCGGTCATTTGTAACTGACCACTCGCTGCTGGCTGAGAATGTGCAATAATGGTACAAAAATACATGATACCAGGATCTTACACTAACAAGGTAAATGTGGCATTTTTTATATGGAGATGGTTGGAGATAATTGCATACCTCCCAACTGTCGCGGGAACAGTCCCGGGTTTTCACAGCTCAAGCGGCAGCCCCGGATTCTTACTGAAATGTTCTGACTTTGATCTCCTGCACTGAACAGCCAGAAAAAGATACAAAGTTTCTAACTTAATACTCAATGCTATGTTTTTTATTAACATAGCATTTTTCTAGATAGTCTTAGTGGAATTTAAACAATGCTCTATATTTAAAAATAATTTTTATTGTTTTTGTGTTTATTTATATAGACATTACACTTCAAGGGGCATTGTATACTGTAGGAGGGAATCTGCCATATTGAGTTCTTTAGCTACAGCTTTAGCATTTTAAATTATAGTCTGCAAGTTTAGGTACTCCCCCTAGTGGTAACAATTTGCAATTTTGATTGAATTAGTTTAGGGCTCTTTGTTTCTGCATTTTTCAAATGCATGCTGAGTGCACAAAACCACATATATAGATATATATATATATACCTCCCAAGTAGAAGCCGCACTCACAGGTCTTATAAATGTATAGTTGCTTTATTAGAAATACACTAACAAAGCAACTATACATTTATAAGACACATTATCGATGACACGCACCCAGGCAACTCACTCACAAGTCTTACTAATTAAAATTTCAGTTTTATTTTTAAAACACGGTCTGACGTTAAAGGCTGTGGGTCGGTCGAAACGTAAGACAGTGTTTTAAAAATAAAGCTTAAATTTTAATTAGTAAGACCTGTGAGTGCGGATTCTTCTTCTGAATATATTTCATTTATTTTGCTGTCTCTGCACCCAGGCACATTTACCACAGCTATCGAGAGTGCCGGTATCAGAGTGAAATGGATATATGTGTGTGTGTATATATATATATATATATATATATATATATATATATATATATATATATATATATATATATATATATATATATATATATCTTTTGTTCCAAACACAACCCTCTATTCAATTGATAGGTGAACGTGTGTCATTCGCATGAGAGTGCAGCATGCTGCGTCTATACAAAGCCACTGAAATGCTAATGGAGTAAAACATAACTCATGAGTACAGCCTGGCATATAATGAAATCAATTAGCAAATGTGTATACTTGTGCTCAAATTAGCGTTTACATGTTGAATGCATGAAATACTCCCGTATGAAAGAACACTAACAGAGGCAAGTGATAAGCTGCTGCTCTTACGCTGATACATAAAAAAGGAATGCTTTGTACAAACAAAAGCTTTTCACTCATACCTTACTGTTTATTTGAGTTAAATTAAAGAAAAACTTTGCTTACACACAGGTCATATTTTCTCTTTGAGATACTGATCATATATTAAACAAAACTGACATGCAGGTCCTTAATAGGTTTAACCTGAAGGTTGCTATATGTGTTTTCAAACATGTTAAAGATAGTGGTGAACAGCAAACATATTGCATGATATTACATTAAAATATCAGCAAGATCTAGGGGAAAACAACTAAAACAAAGCTAATTGAGGGATTGCCGGTGTGATGTTGCCCCAGTCTGACCCTGGGTAATACAGCACTGAAACTCTGACCTAGACTTTATTTATTTAACTATAAATAGAATGAGTGGTAGACCCAGTAGTATACTTATGGAACTAATGGAACACCTGATTCAACCTTCCTAGCATATATGGTTCACAACTGTTAGCAGCTCATGGAGTCACACTACTTTCTTTCTCAGTTTCTCTTGTCTTTTATAACTATTGTAGTCTTCTCATGCCCAGCACATGGCAAGAGTTGTCTGTGAGCAATATCAGGGGTTCTCCATGACATGCTCCCACTTCCTCTTATGCACAGATTGCCTGGCATACAATAACCTAAACACACTGGCAGTTCCTCACAGTCCCACCACCTCACCTACTCCTACATACTGGGTTTCACTTGCATTGTTTCCTTCCCCCTCACCCCTCCACATTTATCTGAAGTGCACAAACCAGGGCAAGCAGAAATAACTAGTATATAGGGGCGTAACTACAGAGGAGGTACATGTGTAGGGTTGCCACTTTTTCTTGAAAAAAATACCAGCGTTCCTATATTTTTATGCATTTCCCCTATTAATAACATTGGGATCAAGATACAATTTTACCAGCCAGACCTGTAAAATACCGGGCAGGTGGCAACCCTACCCATGTGATTATTCATATACAAATTCAATAAATACTGCTAAACCAGGTAAACCTATAGACATTTTGGGGGCCTATAAGTTTCTATGGGGCACAGTAATATCTAGTAAATCCACTGTCCCTAAAGCCACCAGGGGTAGGTTTTGAATGTACGTAATGTACATCTCTGAAACTTTTGGCATACTTTTTAAGGAATGAAATGCAGCAAGCCTTTATTAATCTTCACCTTTCGATTTTAGTTTTTTTTCAGACTGTAAACCAGAAATAAGAGGGATCAGTTGTGTTACCCCGTAGAGGAGCAATAAGTGCGAAAGTTCTAAGTACCCATAGTAGTCACTTAGCTTGTACCGGGGCACAAGTGCTTGCAGTGCTTAGCTTTTCTTGCGGAATGAAAATCTGGTGAAAAAGAGCAGAACGCAGCTTCAGGAGACACAGCAGAGGCCTGTGTTTGGTAATAATGACAGGGCCTTATTGCATGAGTGCCTCAAACCCTCCACCCACCCCTCACCAAGCAGGCAGTTTTGTATTCTAGGGGTGAACGGAAGGTATATGTGCAATAAAACAGAACACAGAGGGGAATTTACACAATGCAGAACGAAATGGCAAAGTGCAAAAAATGCAAGATTGCTTCCTTTTTTTGCACTTTGTGAACTGCTTTCTGCATTGTAAATGACTCCAATACATTTTTTTAAAATTGCTTTCTATTTTTTTTTTATTTTGACTGTTTTTCTAATTTTTCATTTTATCATCTTCTCATGTCTCCTTAGTTTTCATTTTTTAATATTTGAGGGTTTTTGAGTTATGCAGCTATTTTTTCAGCAGCTCCCCAGTTTGCAATTTCAGAAATGTGGTTGCTAGGGTTCGAATTACCCTAGCAACCATGCACTGATTTGACTATGAATAAGGAAGGGCTTGAATAGAAAGATGAGTAATACAAATTAGCAATAACAATATATTTGTAGCCTTAAATAATATTTTTTAGATGGGGTCGGTGACCCCCATTTAAAAGCTGAAAATAGTTAGTAGAAGAAGGCAAAACTACACAAAAAATAATGAAGACCAACAGAAAAATCAGTCATTCTATAACATACTTAAAGTTAACTTAAAGGTAACCACCCCTTTTACCATTCTCTATAAGGTTATATAACTATTATTATTATTATGAAAGTATTTTCCACCCTGATCACATTTTTTGCAATCTTTATTAAAATATTATCTGTGAGAAAATGTATTTATGTGCATAAAAAATAATTGCTAGCATTGTTTTGTTTGTGGGCATATAAAAAAAAGAAAGATTTACTTGTAATTGAAGAAGGTAGGGTAACCTTAAGAATCTAATTTTAAAAAGACATGATGATGGCAGTAACATTTGAAGCTCTCAGCATGCTGTAAAACTTGTGCTTGATCAGCATTCTGATTAGTGTACTAAAGCCTTGGCAGTAAATGCAACAGAACAAGACTGCCAAGAATACCTGCAGGTTACAGCCTTACACTACACTGTTATGGAATACAACACACAAAAAGAAAACTGCTTGTGTTTTTATAGGCTAAAGGAATTATCATGTTTAAAAGTACACAATTAGAACCCACATTTTTACAGAAATGTAAGAAAAGTGATATAATTGCTAACATAAATAAAGGGAGCTACTTTCCTCCAGATCTCTCATTTAAATCTGGGAATTTGCCTCTTAATATTTGCCTGCCCTTTGTAGGAGCATATCATACATTTGGGGGCAGATTTACTAACAGTCGAATTTCGAAGTTAAAAAAACTTCGAAATTCGACCCTTTGAAAACTTCTAAATCCTAGCAAGCTTTCAGAACATTTTAGTTCCTTTTTCAAGCTGATCATCTTGAAAAATGAACTAAAATGTTCTGAAAGCTTGCTATGATTATATTAGTTAGCCAATAAAGGTATCACCTTTATACCACTTTTGTTATTTCTTATTTCAAAAGGGTTTCCCTATAACATCTGATGTAGGAAACAGCCTATGACAGTGGTGCATAGTGTCCATTTCTTATGAAAAGGGATTCAACACTTTTTTATCTAGAGAACTTTTGGGTAAATAAAAGCAGCAACAAATTACCCTGTATTTAATTTTATGCATTCTGTCACAATTAGAAAGTCGATAGAGAAGAGTAATGCTTATTAATATTTTAGCAGTACATTACTAGTTCAAATGAATATGCATGAACAAAGGTCACAATATATGACTTCCAAAATGATTTATGATGTATACTGCACAGCAGCTAGTTCTACTTTAGATAAATATGATCAAACACTGGACATTATTGTGACGGATGGGAGTGATTACAGCATTGCATCTGTTGGTAATTTAATAAAGAAAGTCAGGAAGGCACAAGATGTTGATTTAGAGGCTACATTCATAAAGCAGAGCTGCAAAATAGGCTTGCAGATTATGAGGACCAGAATTTTGGGTCTTTACATAGACAAATACAAATTGTGAATGTAATAACTAATAAAAAAAAATAAACAAACAGTACAGTATACTGTGTGAATGAGCAGGTGTACATCAGCTATTTAATCAGGAATCAGATATTTACAGTATATGCTGACCATGCCCAATGGCTAAATATGTCATCCTGATTATGTGTGATTGTGATTAACTAGTATATGTAAGAAAGGAGGAATTTGTCATACTTACTATGATTCTCCTTTACTGGCCATCCCCTTGGTCAGCATTAACTTATCGGGTAATCACTCGATTAGTTAATGCTGACCAGGGATGGCCAAGGAATGCAAGCTCTCGAGGAAAAATTACATCCCTTCATTGTGCAGAATGTTACCACAAAATTAACTTTTTTCTTCTTCTGAACTATGGCTAATGCTGCATAACACTCCACTACTATGATTAACTTGTCAGCATACCTGGAATTACTGTACATAGACGCTGGAAAGGAAAGCAACATGTCTAGTGTAAGGCTTTCAAAAATGCCTGCAACTACTGGTCATGAAGCTGTGAAGCATCTGAACCACAGTGTGTTCATATGAACAGTTATATTGCTTTCTGGGGTTTTGTTTATTATAAACATTTGATTTCCCTACTGTAAACTATCAGTTTTATGTACATTTCTAAAACAATTTTAAGACCGTAATCAGCACATATTGTATTATCTTTATCTAGGAAGGTATTTTATGATGCTATTTAACTGTTTATTTTCTTCCAATGAACTTTTTCATTTTTAGAGATGTCAGACAATTTTGTTTAATAAGATACACAAGCCAATTGCTCAGCAACAAAACAAATGTGTATTTAAATGGGTTTTTTTCATATATGGAAAGTAAATTACATGTTGTGATTCCATTTAATAAAGTGTTTCTCCGACACAGGCCGCTTCAAGGGCTGCCCATGCTGCTGCCAACCGCACATTATAAAAAACTGTCTATGGCAGCATAGAGCAGTGCCTTTGGCAGCACTTTTGCCATTAAAACTGCCATTCTTGACCTAATTATGAGAGCTTATCAGCCATGTCAGTGCAATGTGGCAATTAATATATGTGGCTGAAATGCATTAATATGTGCCAGATCATCTTACTGAAGAAATGTTGGATATCAGTGAGAATGAATAGAGCCTGCAGCAAATATGGATAAACACAGGACTTCTTACTTTAAGAACACGGCTGTAAAGCTTTTATACATAGAATGGATAAAGATTTAATGCTGGGGTTGGGCTGAATTTACTCAACATATATGATACCCTTAAAAAGCAAGTCAACCGCAAAATAAAAATTTGCCTAATAAAAGAAACCATAATTCTAAGCAACTTTGCAATATACATTCATTACAATGTTTTTATGGTTTTAAAGTTACTTGTATATGTATTACTATCAAAAGCAGTGTTTGTCTGTCCATTTCTATTCTCTGTCCTGATGGCCAAGACTGTTGGTACATTGTAAGACAAAGAAGCTGATTAACAGACCTGTCTTTGTTGGGGAACCAATACTTTTGCAACATTGTTTAAAACGCAACAACCAGACATTAAGCAAATTCAGCTTTAAAAAGCAATAATTTTTACAAATTACTTTAAAAGGACTAAAAATGTTTAATGAATGTATATTGAAAAGTTGTTTAGAATTATGTCTTCTTTTATTAAGCATTTTTTATTTTGGGGTTGACTTGCCCTTTAATCTGCCCTTCAGTTCAGAAAGCCTGCCCTGTGCATTGCCTTCTCAGCAGAGTCAGGACATAACAATGATAGTGCCAGGTACAGCGTATACACTGAACCTGGAGCAGAGCACTGAATTATAATTTCATTATGCTTGTAATAATACTGCATATTTCTTAGCATGACATGAGCTTTTTTGAGTTAAAGTTGCAAGTCTTTGGGTCCTGGTATATACAGAGCAACAATACCCCGGAGGATGTAGGTTGGGCTTCAGTGACATACATGTAGTTCTATGAGATCTCATACCGCAATGTTGTTGATGCTAGGCAAATTTAAGTGGAACCTCAGTAATGATGAATGTCTGACTCCATGCTAAATACCTGCTGCACATGGGTGTCTGCAGAAGGGGGCAGTTGCCCCACCCTGACTTCTCCAGCTAGTTACAAGAAATAGTTTGTAAATATAATTCCCAACAACCCAAAAACATTTTTAAACTTCCCACCCCAAGGCAAGCCTTAATTAGGATATCTTCTGCATTATCATGAATTGGTAGGTTCATCTTCAGTGGGATGACACCCCATGTTATATTCACTTACTTGCCCCCTCCCCTTTCCCTGACAATGTTCTGGGGACACCCATGCTGCTGCATATCCCAAGCCATGTAGATGCTGCATTCTTGCTGCTTGCTTTCACACACTATGCCGTATTGATGCTACTGTATATGTCTGCAGCCCCTGAGTTACAGGTGCCTGGGCAGGAGCACAGGAGGTACGTGCAACCAGGGTGTATATATATTTTTTGCCAAAACCTGCTAAACCTGTTTTATTGAATTGGACTGCAGTCCCATAAGCCTTGCAGTCCCCTCAGCAGTAGCAGCAGTATCAGTAATGCTCACTCACCCAGGATCTCTGCCTCAGCACTGAGGAAGCTCTGATGTCATTGTAATGTTAATCCAAGGAGGAGCTGAGCATCCCTTCTCCCTCCCATATCCCATTGCTGGGGGAAGCTGCTGATGCTGCTGGTGCTGGGGATCAGGAGAGAGAAAAAACTTTACTTGGGGACAATCATCGTAGCTCAATTGTTTGCAGACATGTCATTGGGATCAGATGCCCCAGACACCGCACTGATGATGATGCAGTAGATGAGACCAGACAGCAGCTCCCAGTGACACATATGCAGAGCATTGCCAGTGCAACGGGGTTTATTTGGGATGCGGGATGTGCCTTGCAACACGCTGCTGATGCTCCTACTGACTCGTATCCCACTAATCCCACAGTCTTATGGTCCTAGTTGTGCGCTGTTGGTCTGTACCGTCTGTTACTAACCGAGGCTTTTTAGCGACTTGACGCTGCCACAGCATGATCGCCGCTGCTTTCCTTGTGTTTCTCAGACCTTACAGCATCCAGTGCGCTCTCCTGCTGCTGCTGCTCACGCTGGGCACCATTGCCACCATCTCATTCCTGTGCTGCTGGCACCGCAAGCTCCACAAGGGCAGACACCACATCAAGAACGTGTTAGGTGGCCGGACTAGGAGCAGAGGTAGGACATGTAAGGAAACTCTTTCAGCTATCAATACTATGCATGCCCTCTGTCCTATGTAGCACACATGCTGCCACTAAACATAATCCAGATTAGGGATCTTCCCATTCTTGCACATGCACCAAGAATTTACATGGGACATGTCTAACTATCATGCAGCCCTCCCTCTGCAATACGGGGGTTCCCATGACATGGATGGGGGGCCTACAGCTTTTACAAACCTCAGTTCTCGCAACATCCCTTCAAAATAGCACAGGTGAACAACCCGGATCTAGAAAGTATTCATTCATTCTATAGTTCCAAACTTTAGGGTATTTGCAATAGTTAAGCCTTCCAGGATTCACAACAGGCTTCTATATATTGTCCCTTCAATAAACACACAAGGGTATTGCTTATTGGGAACATTCTTTCATTGCCTTCATAGTAGGGATGAACCACAACCATAACCATTTATCTCAGAACCAAAACATTCCACCAATTAACAAACCGAATGCTAATTTGCATTTTCAAATTATAACAAAATCCCCATAAAAATAATATTACATGAAGGGAAAATGTGTTGAAAGCTGTTGAGTCACATGACCTTTCAAGATCAATTTCATTTAAACGATAAGGTGTCTCCCAAATCCTGCAAATGGTGCAGGGATTCAGCTGAATTCCAAACAAAAACCTGTATATGGTGCATCCCTATTTATCAGAAAGGAGCAGGGCCAGACTGAGAGGAAATAGCATCCTATGAGGAAAAAAGGGTAATCAGTAATTTGAAAAGCAGCGCATAGGGTATATAAGTCTCCTTATCTACAGTCTGCTTGAATTTCACAATCTTACCTTTCATTGCATATATATTCAGACATTTTAAAATAGCAGTTCTATTGTACTGTGCTTGTTTCAAGTGTTTGTATAGACAGTTAATAGTTATTCTGGCTCCTCCTTCCTTATGGCATCAGTGCAATCACACACGCCGAACACCCCAAAAACCAGCCATGACTATGAGGAGGAGCTGCCATAATGCAAATTTCAGCACAGCCAATCTTCATAGACACCAATGCAACAATACTCCTACGTCATCAACTCATTGTGTTGTTGCTATAGTTGTATATGGACACAACTTCTGCCTAGGCAATCAGTGTGGCAACACTTTTATACATAATAATAAAAATATATGGATTAGGCCCTTTGTATACAGATCTAGCATGTTACTGTTAAGGGAAAAAAATAAAAGATGACACCAGCATATTGTTTCTTCTATAGATGATTGGAATATGCTGTGGAGTCACTAGATGTTACTGGTCCCCACAGCAAATTATTTTTCAGGCCCCCAAAATGTCTAGAGATTGACCTGTTTTACCAATATTTATTGTAATTGTATAAGAATTAGGGCCTCATTGGGGCCCCTATACCTCCTGGGCCTCCCAGCAGCCGCAGGGTCTGCTTCCTCTGTAGTTACGCCCCTGCTGGGAGCTGTAGTTCATCAGCAGTGAGAGTAAATCCCACTGTCCCATGGCTATAGAAAGTGTTGCTCAAGTTTCTTTAGCCTGGGATGCTGGGATGGCACAGTGTAGATGTGGCAGTCCTGTGAAGTGATTTATTTGCTAAGCATCATTTTTAGGACCTTTCCAGCAGGACTGCGGCAGACAAGTCTCCACCCATCCTGGAAAGAAACTGAAATCAGTACAGACTGTGGGTCACTAGTTTGCTTCAATTCAATTCAACCAGTGCATGCTCAGCCCTGCCCCTGACAGTTTATATTTAGTTCATGCCTTTTATAAATAGGATTGATTGCTACTTAATCCAATCCAAAAATGAAGGACAGAAGCTGATTGTGTTGTTGTTTCTTCTCTCCTTTGCAGATGCCATCCTGAGATCTCACCAGTTTCGCTCGGAGGTAATCACATTTACACACGGATATAAAGCTCAGCGTAGCACAATAATCACCCATTGTATATTACACGCTAATGCTCTCTACCCTGACATCTGTGCTGGCTATGATACTTGTTCTGGAAATGCAGGATGTTAGTAAGCTCAGCTTTGTTTGTAAGGATTTATTTCTGAAAACCTTTAATTCCAGAAATGCAAGTGAAAGCAGTAAGCACTGTACTGATGGTGCTGAAGGGTTTTTTGGATTAAAAGTAATAGACCAGAGAAGGAGCAGGATCTGTACTATAAGGTTTCTAAGGGGGTTAATAATATCTGAGACAGATGTTCCATGTTGCAGGATTGTTTATGAAGGCCCCATTGGCCCTAGCATTGCATAAATATCATTAATACTACCCTATTAAAAAGGGAATGTATCTCTTAAAGGCATTAAAGGAATCAGTCATCACAACATCACCCGGCAGTGCATTCCAAAACCTCACTGTCCTCACTGTAAAGAACCACCTACATTACTTCAAATTAAAGTTCTTTTCTTCTAGTCTAAAGGGGTGGCCTCTGGTACGGTGATCCTCTTTATGGGTAAAAAGGTCTCCTGCTATTTGTCTATAATGTCCTCTAATGTATTTGTAAAGTATAATCATGTTCCCTCGCGAGCACTTTTTTTCCAGAGAAAACAACCCCAACCTTGACAGTCTACCCTCATAATTTAAGTCTTCCATCCCTCTAACCAATTTAGTTGCACGTCTCTGCACTCTCTCCAGCTCATTTATATCCCTTTTAAGGACTGGAGTCCAAAACTGCACTGCATACTCCAGAGGAGGCCTCACCAGGGACCTATAAAGAGGCATAATTATGTTTTCATCTCTTGAGTTAATGCCCTTTTTTATGCAAGACAGAACTTTATTTGCTTTAGTAGCCACAGAATGACACTGCCCAGAATTAGACAACTTGTTATCTAAAAAAAAAACCAGGATCCGTCTCAGTTAAGGAAACTCCCAACACACTGCCATTTAGAGTATAACTTGCATTTATATTATTAAGTGCATAACCTTGCATTTATCAACATTGAACCTCATTTTCCAGTTTGCTGCCCAGTTTCCCAATTTAGACAAATCACTCTGCAAAGTGGCAGCATCCTGCATGGAACCTATAGTTCTGCACAATTTAGTATCATCCCAAAAATAGAAACAGTACTTTCAATGCCCGCCTGGCATCTGTATACAGGGGAAATCCTGGCCGCCCTGATGCCACCCTACTCTCCCGCTCCACACTTAAAACATCAGTTCCAGAGTGGGTCAAAGAGGGGCAACAAAACTAGTGCAATGAGCGCAATAGTGCTCTCTGCACTAGCAGAACCAAACATCCGGGTTAAAACCTGAAAATTCAGCTCTTAAAGTTACAAGAGGCAGTTTTTGCAGCCTCTTGTAACTGGCCGATTGCTTCCGTCTGAGGCAAGCGTCTCACCTTCCCTCACGGCAGGAGCAGCCCTGCTTGTAAATCTTGCAATGTAATGCCCTCTTTGTCCCCTTCTTTGACTTAATGGAATCACTGTGTGTTTCCCTACTTTTTGGATCAAAAAGCCTTCATTGTATAAGGAGGAATAACTTTCAGTTGAGAAGACTAGGCCCTCTATGGTTCCAGTTTTAGGGTAATACAGACTGTATAGCTGTATATTAACTCAGTAGGCAATGTTCTTTTTGTTCCTTCCTTAATGGACTTTTTGTATCAAGAAGTCCCCATGGTATTGCGTCTGAGAAGCATAGAAGGACATACAGTATCTTGGCCTTCATAATTGTCTGGAAGTCCCTGGGCTTAAACTGGCCATATTTTTGTACAGGATTGGTGTAAACCACGAAAAACTTCCATCTAAAAGCTGGCAGGTCATGTAGAAGTCAGTGGGAGCTGTCCTTTACAAAATGTAAAATCGATATTTGTTTTGAGCTTTTTGAGTTTTGAGTTTTTCTGGGGTTTTTTGTTTGTAGTTGCATGAAAATTCTTATGAAAACAAGGATTTCAAGGTTTTTGCATCCTTATTCTGATTCCTTACGTGTATTAATTTGTTATGCTTTTTATATTCAGTTCTTTTAATAAATATGTAGAATAAGTAGACAGAATTTCACTGTCTACATCATGCTACAAGTTAATCAAAAGGTTAGCCATCCCTTTAAAATTGTCTAAATGGAATATGTTCTGAATGTCCTTTCTCACAATAATTTATGCTGTATTTGATTATGAAGAAACCATTAGCCACAAAAAATATTTTATATTACGGTTGTATTTCACATGGTTTCTGTCCTCCATCTGTCCATTAATTGCCTTGCATTTTGCTATATTGAATTAGAATGAATAAATATTGGAATCTGGATGATAGAATAGCGCCTATTAAAATGCAAGACTGTCATTGGCAGTAAGAAGAAATATTGGAGCTTTTAGCTGAATGACTAAATTGGTGGTGTAATCATCCCCTGTCCAGCACAAAAGATAGACAAATGAATCATTGGCACAGCTACAAATATTTGCATGACTCTGCAATTCTCTGCATTCCCTATGAATTAGCTCTCACACCCTCAGGCTGTATGTTGACTGTGAGAGATTCCAAGGTAATGTAATGAAAACACAAGCAAAAACCAACAATCACCCACAGAATATGCTATTACACTACAGCTCTGTAGCCAGCTAACATGTTCTTGCTGGGGCCATTCTCATATGTTAATTTTGTTGTTCATTTTGTTGTTCTCAAAGGAGAACTAAAGCTTAACTAAAGAAATAGGCTACAAATATTATATATTATGTTTTGGGATTCTTTACCAGCCCAAGGCAACCACAGCCCTTTAGCACTAAAGATCTGTGTCTCCAAAGATGCCCCAGTAGCTCCCCATCTTCTTTTCTACTGATTCACTGCACATGCTCTGTGCTGCTGTCACTTACTGAGCTTAGGGACCCACTCACAATAAACAGTATACATAGAATAGAACTGGCCCAATATAAGGCTGATTAGTAATTAATACAGATAATTACTACATGGCAGCTCAGAAACCAGTGCAATTAGCATCAGAATCAGCCCTGTAGCATCAGCTTATATTACAGGTAAACCCTATTTTCTGCTGAATAATTTGTGACAACCCCTAAAATTAGCTTCTCAGAGCCCACTGAGCATGTGAGTGTCACAGACACTTTCCAAGATGGTGACCCCCTGTGACAAGTTTGAAGTCCTGGATCATTGCTGCTATTGAGAAGCTGAAACTTTAGGCTGGTGCAATAAGCTCGTTATATGAAATATGACATTTTTAGGCATATTTATGTTTTAGGGTTTAGTTCTCCTTTAAAAGTTACAACCTAAATAATAGTATATACAGTATCTATTCTAGCAACTACTTTTATCTTTTTTTTGGGCATAGGGCCTAAATATGTATAAATAGGCAGCACTCCCAGGATACCTCAGTGGTCAAATATATGATTGGAGAGAGTATAACAAAATGTAACTTCCATTAGATGGGGCCTCTACTAATCCCAAAATAGCATGATGTCTAGGTTTTAATGCCCTGAGAAATGCTAAAAAATTATGTTCTCAAGGAAGTAAAACGTAAGGTTTATACACAATGCAGTGTAACAGGGATATAATATTATATGTTTAACAGTTTCATTGAAGGACTTTAGGGGGTAATTCACTAAAACTCAACTTTTTCTCACTTTATTATTAAAAAAAATTAGACCAAACTCCGACACCCAAATCTCCTGAATTTATCAATAATTTTTCTCCAAATATTGATGCGAGAAAAACTTGTGACAAAATTGTGCATCAATGTGAATCATGAGAATTTTTTTAATTGTTTTGCAGCAAGTGCGGCTTGTCGATATTGTTGCAGAAGAACTCAAATTATTTGAGTTTTCAAGCGAAAACAGCACCAAACACCCAAATGTCGTAAAGGCAATAACCATCTTTAAATGGTTAACAGGACATCTGCCATTGACTTTTACATGAATTAGACAGGTTTTAGACAGGTGAAACGAAACTGGTCCTTGAAAAATGCATCAGGAAATGGATGCCTGCCCTATGCTCCCTGTGTGTGCCATACTATGCCTGCCCTATGCTCTCTGTGAGTGGGAATTGTTGGTAGGGAGCCCCTAAGGTGTTTAATCATGTGCTGGGGGGAGGTACTGTGTTATCCACAGGGAAGTAAGGGTATGTTATAATTGATGGTATGACTAACATTTTTCATATATGAGTGATATCCCTGCAGTGAGCACCAAACATTTGGCTTTTTTGGTGTGTTACCACCATTAATGTGGACATGGTCTTAAAAGTTCTTGAGATAACATGGGTGTGGTTTATATGTATGTGGTTACAAGGAGGACTGGCTAACGCTGGCTTCCATTATCATCCCTCTACCACATAGGCCAGAAAAATTCCAGCCCTTGATACCACAGAAGTTGGGCAGCACTGAGTTAGACTATTGTTGACACCATGGGGCAAATTCACTAAGCGACGAAAATGCGCTAGCAACGGCTTCGCCGCACTTCGCCTGACTTCGCCAGGCGTATTTTAGCCTGGGCTGCTCAAATTCACTAAATCCGAAGTTGTGCCCAGGGAGGCGAAAGGTAGCGAAGTTGCGCTAGCGTTAATTCTCAAGCAAAGCGCAGTTACAGGAGCGATGCCTAATTTGCATACGGAGCCAAGTTAAAGTACAATGGACCTATATGTAGCAGCATACACAAGCCTGGGAAAGCTTCATAAAATAAAATAGAGTTGTTATTTTGCCCTAAACATGTGCCCACTGTATAGTTTAGGTGTTATATGTTAGGAAATGTAGGGGAGTAGGAGGGTACCCCCAAAAAAAGACACCAGAGTTTTTGGGGCAAATTCACTATGCGCCAAAGCACCTAACGCTAGCATCAATTCGCTAGTGTTGGGCATTTTCGTTACTTCGCAAATTCACTAACGGACGCTGGCGTAACTTCGCTAGTGTAACTTCGCACCCCTACGCCTGGCGAATTTGCGCAACGGACGTAACTACGCAAATTCACTAACGCACGCATTGTTCTGAACGCTACCTTTTACGCTAGACTTCATTCGCCACCTCAGACCAGGCGAAGCGCAATAGAGTAGATAGGGATTTCTTCAAAAAAAGTTAAAATTTTTTCTAAGTCCCAAAAAAAGCTGGCGTTTTTTCTATATTATGGGTGATAGGCTGAAAAAGATCGAAATTTTTTTTGGGGCTCCCCTCCTTCCCCCCTACATTTCCTAACTCATGGCAACTTAACTATACAGTGGGCACATGTGTAGGGCAAAATAAAAAAATTATTTGCTGTTTTGAAGGTTTCCCAGGCATTTGTAGTGCTGCTACTTATTCGCTTAGCGAATCAACGCTAGCGCAACTTCACAACTTACGCTACCCCTGAGCGCAACGTCGGATTTTAGTGAATTTGTGGAGCGCTGGCGAAACTACGCCTGGCGAAGTGCGGCGAAGTTACGCCTGGCGCAACTACGAATCTTAGTGAATGCACCTTTTTTTGAAGCAAGTCCTATCTACTCTATTGCACTTCGCCTGGTCTGTGGTGGTGAAGGCAAGTCTGGCGCAAGAGGTAACGTTCAGTAAAATGCACGAGTTAGTGAATTAGCGCAGTTACATCCCTTCGCCAGAGTGCAACTTCACCTGGCGTAAGGGTGCGAAGTAGCTCTTGAGAATGTCTATTTCGCTAGTGAATTTATGCCAGGGACCGTTAGTAAATCGGCAAAGGGGCAAAATGATGTCACTTGCTAGCATTAGCCACTTTAGTAAATTTGCCCCCATGTCTTTCCCCAAGCAAATCCTAATATTGTAGTATATTTTTATCTTTCTTACACTGGATTCTACTAATATGTCATTGAGTCATTGATAATATCCAATCACACATACTACATCATTAATGAATATTAAAGTCATTAACCAAATCCTTCAAACATCAGTACCAAAAAACAATAGATTATTACTTATTTTGCCATTTTTGGTGTCATTTATCAAATCAAGTTCAAGAGTACAAAAATGCACAAAATCAAACCCTCTTTGTGCTCAGTTGCACAGTGCTTGTGTTTGGGGATGTCAGCGTAGCTTGCTCTTTGTCAGGCTGAATTTGTGAGGAGGGCACAAGGGTGGCAAAGTTTTAGGGGTGGCATGCCCCACTTGCCACATAATGATGGTGCTGCATTGACTCCCAGCCAGCTTTCAAATGTTCTTTCCACTGAGTCCAGTTTCTTTCGGTAGAGGCGTGGGTTGAGGCGAGAAGGAGGTGTGTACAGATCCTGAGCAATTCAGGTGCGTGGATTAAAATGTGATCCCAGGCAAATCTAGGGACGCATCAATTTGAAATCCAGCATTGCATCCTGTGCTAAATCCTAAATGAAAGGTACAAAATGCAGTTATTTGAGGGCAATGCAGCCCTGTGGGAGAAGTGGTCATTTACTGACCACAAAGGGCTTACCATATAATTATTATTATTGTTTATTTATATAGCACTGATAATTTTTCACAAAGATTAATAATCATTCACATCAGTCCCTGCCTCAGTAGAGTGAACAGTCCAATGTCCCTACCACATTCACTAGAGTCAATCTCAAGACATCAGTTAACCTTTTTATATATCTTTGGAGTATTGTATATATAGTACCCAGATGGAACCCACACAAACCCAAGAAGATCTTACCTATTCACTGCAGGTAGAGTCTATGTCATTAACCTCAGTATTGAATGGCAACAGGGCTACTACTGAGCTATAGCATCATGCTATGGCATGCTTTCTAGAAATTAATCTAAAATATTCAAATGCAGACTAAGGGATAAACACTGAATTTTAAAAATTAGTTTTTCATAAAAATAACAATAAGGAACAACAATAAGGAAATACAAAAAAAGGTTTCATCATTATTGTCATTTTGTGCCTCAATTATTTATTGTTTCCATTATCAATTGGCTTTCAGTATCCCCATACTTCTTCATATTTAACAATGCTTTGCCTATGCTTGGCAGGGCCAGAGTTAGGGGTAGGCAGCAGAGACACCTGCTCAGGATGCAGCTACTTTGGGGAAAGGTAGGGAGTGCAATACCAGAAAATATGTTAACTGAGGTATGGATGACTCAACTAAGTAGTTCTTATGGAATAATACAAATGACAAATGCATTTTACACTTGGCTGCAAATCTTAGCACCAGCAACTTCAGGTAGTCTTTATTTTCTGGAAAGGTGCCTGGAAGGAAGATTGTCTTACAAGCACAAGTGGGGTAGATTGCTAAAGGCTTAAGATTGGCTGATTTTCAAACAGTCATTTGAACTGAGACCAATCAGGATATCAACAATGTTGTCTCTGGGACTCTGTTAGCTGACTCAAAAAAGCCAATCCATGCAGTGAAATGCTCTAAAACCACAAAGTGAAAATACAAAGGAATAAACCTCTAAAAGCTCAAATTAATGTATTTTTACAATTGGAAAAGGACAATTTCCATTGACTCCTATATTGCTTCAGCAGCTTTTCATGATTTTTAGCACTATCATTATTTTAACATTAAATAAATTAAGAATGTCACAATTTTTACAGGTCTGTCAACTCCCCCGATTTCATCAGGAAATACCAGATATTCAGCTCTGTCCCCTGTTTTCCCCGTCACTCTGATGCATGCCCCCGATTTCTGAAGATCTTTGACAATTTCTAATTATTTGCTGCAAAAAATCTGGTGTTTGAATGCACAGACCATTCAGTGACGTCAGTAGAGAGAAGTCACCTCTCGTGACATAACAAACCCAGATAATTTTCTAGGGCCGGTCTATGCATTTTAAAAGTTGACAGCTCTGTTTTTAGCACTAAAAAAACAGTTTGGGTAAATTAATGAAATATGAACGTTAGTGAATCTGCCCCATAATATTAGACATAACTTATTTCATAAGGTCACATGAAATAGTGAAATGTATTCCACTAAGCATTTACTAATTAGTAAATAAAACAAACTACATTTTAAGACATTCTGCAAATAGTGTTAACCCTTAAAGTGTTTAAACAACACCAAATTATATAAATAGATTACACAGTTGCCATCTGCAAGGCCTATGATATAAATTAATGCTGCACAATACAGTCATTGCTCTGCAGTGTTTACACTGTCCAAGCTCCTGTTTAATCTAAGTGTCCGTTCTTTTCAACTCATCCCGTAGGTATGCACATCTCGTCTCTTGACGGTGCCCACACACATGCTCTATGTGTTCCAAATCGATCATTCTTCAGAAACTTATGTATCCAAAGTTGGCACAACATTCTGAAGGTGTTTGATTAAAGAGCAATATCACTATTTAAGCAACAGGAAATTCTTCCCTTTAGAGGAATGAGTCTGCACAGGGAATTAATGTGGCAATGTCTTTATGTTAGGACACTAAAAACAGGTTTGAAGGGCTGTGAGATGAGTACAGTGTTACTCCAAATGTAGTTTTTAAGTATTCTTGCTAGTGATGAAACTTGAGGAAACCTTCACATGTGGAACCCAGAGATGTATAAAATGTCTCTAATATAGCTGAACTTTAGGATCTAAAAACCTCACAGGAGTGAAATATCCATTTTACAAAATAATTTTACAAAGAAAGTAGGGATGAATAATGTATTTGTGCAGAGACAGGCACAAATATTGGGGAGCAAAGTGAAAGTAAAGTAAATAAAACTTAAGCAAGTAATATATACCTCTCTTTACCTTAGTGAATAAACTTGGCTGGAAAAAGGTGTTCAAAGCTGTAACGTGTCTTTCATGCCCTGTGCTGGTTGTGTACTTCATCCATTCTTTCCTGTCATATATTTATATTATATAGCTGCACTCCTTACACTTGTTTGTCAGCTTGTACATTTGACATTTGGATAACCCTAATTAAACCTGGTGTACATAGTGCACCCACAGGATTCATTTCTCTGGCAGGGAGGAATAGATAACAATGCCCTTGGAATCATGAATGAGATCAAAAGTCATGTAAGCAAACATCAATATGAAAGGGAAGCAACGTGAAAGGAAGAATATCCAAAACCAAGTGTGTTAATGGCTGCACAGGGGGCACTGTGGTTAATTTTAGGACTGATGAGTTTGATTCAAATATGTGTATTGTTTTCAAAAGGTTTGTATGTTCTCCCTATGCCTGCATGTTTTTCCCCACGCTCCAGCCACATTCAGGGCTACTGATGAAATTGACATTAGTGTGATTGTGGCAGATGAGGGATCTGTACGATGTGGTGGAAAGAGAGAATTGCCAGCAGGGCTTCCTCTTCTTATTTGAGGCTTCTACAGGTATCTGATGTTTACAGACTGAACAAATCATGTTTAAAATGCTAGGCATAAATCATGTCATAGCTAACACGCATCACCAATTACTATTAAATAATAAACTATTTACAATTTTCTACCAGAAGGTAAATTAAGAAGATATTTTGCATTCTTACAACACTGTTTTGATAGCTTGTTTTGAAAGGTCCCCAAAATTAAGTACATGTTTTCTTTAAACCACAAACCAACTGAAATGTGCCTGTGTAGTATTTCACTATCGGGCAACTCTGTTACCTTTGAGCGCTGTGTTTTTGGATACCCAGGTGGCATGACCAGAACATGCCCCGTTGTCCTATGTGCATCAACTAATTGTTGCCTGAGGAAATGAGGGGTCATTTACAAAGACCCCAGAAGACTAAGCCAGAGCTGAGCTGAGCTCATCCTTATTTTCAGGGGAAAATGCTACTTTGTGGGTAAAGCACACAAAACAATTGCACATTGTGTACTGTGCAGATCACTTGTAAATTATCATTTATGACTGTAATGAAAGAATAAAAAATATATTTCCAAAAACAACCAAAAAATATTAAATCTGAACCATTAACTAAACTGTACACATTGTTGTTTATAAGTATAGTATAATATCTTTTCATTTGGTTTTGTTACAGATATAGCCAACAAATATAAATGTCTAGCAGCTAAATGAAGTTTAATGTATTTTAATGTTCTATCTATATTATTATTTTATTTCATTGCAGATATTTTACAAGTAGTTATTGGGAAGATAAGACCCCCCATTAATGACAGTCTGTGCTGTACTATATATCTATAAAAATGTCATAACCAAGTGCTTTTCTGCACATATGCTTTGCACACTCATGCAGTAGCTTTACCCTGGGTGTGTTTAGCAGCTTATTTCTCTAGAATGCTGTCTGCATACTCTTTCAATTCATGCTTTCTTTTCACCTGGCGTGCCAAATAAAGCAGACATTTCTGGTACTGTTCTAGGGATTCAGGCCAAGTCCTCGTCATCTACGGAGATACACACGAGCTTGGGTTGAGGAAGCAAAGCCTCCAGTGGAGATTCCACAGAGTGACCAGGAAACCCCACCACCAACCTCAGCACTAAGAAAAAGAAAAATCAAGAAAAGCAGCCGGGTTCAACCAGAATTCTATCAGTCAGTGCAAGTCACTCCAACTCGGAAGCCGGTATGTGTTGCGCATTGTAGAACAAGTAAACAGTGCAGGCTCATGTTTACTAAGCTTAGTTTACCCAAACAAAACAGTTTATACGCAAGAAATTGTATAATCCAGCTACTCGTGTACCTTGGCAGTAACTTACACATCAGAGCTGACAAGGAGTGGTAATGTACTTAATGGAAAAATACAGCCCCATTGACATGATCTCATTCAATTGGGCTTGTGTAAAAATAAACACTATATCAACTTACAAAAATAAATATAAATGTATTTGTTTTCACACATATATACCTGATTCCAAAGACTTATTCTGATTAACCATATCCCAACATCTGGCTGACAGTGTAATGCAACCTTTTCCTTATCTTGTTCCATTGTGAAGTGATGGGTTCTGGGACTTCTAGATTCTCTGGAAAGCAAAGAGAATCCATGACTTCACAATGGAACAAGGTGAGGGAGGGCTTGGATCACTCTATGAGTATAAAGGTGTTGTGTGGAGCTGATTCCTGCAGTACAGATACATACGTTAAAATATATATATATATTGATTTTGGAAGTTCAGATAATGTTTTTGAACCTTTTACATAAACCCAACTATTAAAAAGTGGTGTATATCCTCTCTTTAAAAGATATTTAAAAGTGATGTAAGATCACAAATAAACAAATGGTGTTTATTCCAAAATTATAAGAAAAACTATCCTATTCGGTAGGCCATTTCAACCTCGATGTCAAATTCATTGGACCCTGTTAATTGGCAATAAGAAAGCTTGTGTCCATACAGTTTTAGAAGGTGGAATCTCAAGCAAGTTTAAAACTTCAGGCTGAATTAGTAAGACCTTAATATAAAAGGAAAGTCAAATTCACTGGGTTTGCCAATTTGCCAACCCCACTCCCCCAATGAATTCCAAGCCTAATGGCTTTTCCCTGGGCAAGAACTGATTTAAACTGAAAATAGTGCAATTTAAGAGTATGTTAAATCTCAAAAATCTAATTCGAATTTCTTTAAAAACTCAAAACAAATTTGAATAACTCCCAAATTTGACAGTTTTGACCTATAAAGTTTTGGAAATTAGAATTTTGAATTCAAATATCAATTCGACCCTTATTAAATCTGCACCATAGAGTTAAATAATGGCCAACTACCACTAGTCGGAATTTGGTCTAAGGCACAAGCAGACTGTGAATGCTTTACTACTAGGGCATGCTGAGACATAATCAGATGTTGGTTTTTAGAGCTCAGTAAGCTTGAGTACAGGCCAAATCCAGTGCATAAATCTCAGGCATAATTCTCTCTATAGCATTAGGTCTGAACAAGCAGTAAGGAGAAACTAAGACCTAACCCCAAACCAGTTACAGAAGGTCAGCAATGTCAGAAAATCAGACTACCGAGGTATGTTTCAGATGTGATCAGAGGACAAGATCAATACCTTTAGTGGGGTGAATTTAATGGCAGACCCATATATGTGTAATTAACTCCTGATAGAGTATGTATACATCTCTGCCAGGGCAGGAACTAGTAAGCACAGCACTTGTAGCTGTATGTATTTTGGTAGATACATTTTGTACAAGTCTCCAATCTTCCAATGGAATGCTGAGATACTGTATATTTTCTGACTGGCTGTGGAACGATGAATAATGTGGGTTACTGTGGGTGGGTGATTAGTGTCCCTTCAGTCTTGTTGTGTTTTGTGTTCGATTTTGGCAGATAGGGCTTGCCTGTGAATTACTTAATCCATTAAAAGAATACATAAAATCATTTGTATGAAAATATATTAGCATCATAATTACAGTCATTACGTACTATTATTTGTGGGATAATATATTTTTACTTGAGGCAGGTCAAAATGCTGGTAATGTCTATTCCTTGTATTCATTAGAAGCTGTTCCACATAAAATGCCAAACATGATGGCACACCTCATATTTCCTTATTCATCTGCAATCTGTAATGGGATCTGTAGCTTTTAGACTGGCACTACAAAATATATCCATTGTCATAGTGTCACAGGAATTAAAAAATCCATTGATTGTTCTTTTACATTTGCTGTATGTTCTAACTCTGCAAATCTGTTCTGTAAGTGGCTCAACATTGATCAGTAATTTAAACTGTGGGTTTCAGATAAGTCCTGTGACCGCTATGATCAGAATATTCTGATATAAAGACTGCCTGTTTTGTAAGGAGGAGGATGGAGGGTCAGCTTTTTAATGACTCTCCAGCGCAAGCATATATTGATTGTAAAACTCATTAGCAGTCAGAAGGCACAATGTTAGACTGTGTCAGTCAGTCAACATGCCATTCACTTGAACTCATGTATACTTTTGTAGCATGCCCAAAATCATCAGTGCTGCCTCCCAATTACTTGCTCAGCTTATGGTGAACCTTAGGATAGCCAGATCACTCACTCCCATGAGTCCCATAGCCCTGCTCCTTAGATCCACTGCCCACGACTGCATGCCCAGCTCCTTCTGCTTGTGTACACACATAATGTAAATGGAGGATTGCAGGACATGCACAGTTAGTGTGTTGTTACTGGAGCCCCTCTCTGTGCCTGATGTAGTTTATAACATGCAGGTAGAAGGTTGTGGGTTGTTAATGGCCCCCTCACTCTCTGCACCCACATGTTGCTGGCAGTATAGTTTTGCTCCTGGCTTAGCTGTTTCTTGATGAACACAGCTCTATTACATCAAGGAGTTCCCAGTGTAGTAGGAGGTGCATTTAGCCCTTTTTTGCATTTATTGTTTTACTGACAAAAAAATGTGGTTACTACAACTGGATTGCCTGTTTGGGCACCTCTTTACTTTTTATATGCTGACTACCAACGTCTGTAGTAACCAGTTAGCACTGTATCTGTTTTTAATGAATCAATACACTACACTACACTAAATATACTATTCTTGCAGATCCTATGCATGTTGTGAGTTGTGAGTATCCAGGCACACTGCATAAGATTGTGGAGGCACAGAGTGTGGTGATCTGATTTGATATTAATAAAAACACTACCTACTCAGATATGGATAATGTTTCAAATGAAGTTTTATTGATTACATGTGATTGTGCGAGTACACTCTGCATGAAACAGAAGCTGCACATCATATCGTTATCCTGTATATCAGTCGTCCCCAACCAGTAGCTCGTGAGCAACATGTTGCTCTCCGACCCCTTGGATGTTGCTCCCAGTGGCCTCAAAGCAGGAGCTTATTTTTGAATTCCTGGCTTGGAGGCAAGTTTTAGTTGTATAAATACCAGGTGTACTGCCAAACAGAGCCTCAATGTAGGTTGACAATCCACATAGGGGCTACTAAATGGCCAATCACAGCCCTTATTTGGCACCCCAAGAACATTTTTCATGCTTGTGTTGCTCCCCAACTCCTTTTACTTCTGAATGTTGCTCAGGGGTTCTAAAGGTTTGGGGATCCCTGCTGTATATGTACAAACATGACACAGACACTGGGGTAAAATACAATGAAAACTCCATACATATAGAGGACTGGTTGAAACTGTGCACAAGACATCAGAATAGTATGGTCACAATACGAACAGTAAATGTCAGATTAGGCCTTCTAGGGTCCATGAGAGAACCTACTCTCAGAAGAAATAGTGATCACATCTGAAACTAAGGGTAAGACTCAGCCTAAGTACTTGCTTTGGGAGCACATGCTTGGAAAAATCAGGCACTTTGCAACATTTGCTTTGGGTGCCAAAGTTCCTTTGCCCAGTGTCAAATGTTTTAGATGTTTTAATGGACTACTGTGTTAATATGAAAGAGCTTTTCAGAGTTACCCTTGTTAGTTTTGGGCCAATAGTTATTGGGGCCTAACTATAGAGGAATCAGACCCTGCAACTACTGAGGCACCCAGGTGGTATATGGCACTAAGTGGTGCATGTGCTGATAGGGAGTTTCAACATTTGCTCATGAAAAATATGGTATTATTAAAGTTTATGGAGGGGGGCCTTAAATGATTTAGTGTCAGTTCCAGTCATTTAGTTAAAGCACTTGGAGATCCTCAGATATGGCAGGCCAGTCCTAGCTGATCAGTGGTACCTTGTGATTGGTTGTTGTGGTACATGGTACACAGTGGCTGAAATACATGTTACATGGCCCCACAACAAATTAACTTTAGACAGAGGTTGTCCTGTTTTACCAGTATATTGCTCTTTATTTGGGACTTATGGGACCCTCTATACCTCCTGGGCCCCCCTGCAGCCACAGGGTCTGCTTCTTCTGTAGTTACACCCCTGATGGTACAGTTCCTGAAGTTTACCTGTATTAGTGAGCAGCAATAAGGTACAGCTGAACCTCACTGCTGCTGTTACTGTATGCCACTGTGCCCAAAACTGGCAGGGAGCCTACCTGGCACTGCTACTATTCACTTGACCAAAGGCAAATGTGCTTGTTGTTAGGATGATCTGTCAGGACAGAGGGCTATAATTATAAAGCAAGATGAAACATGTTTTTACTGGAAGTGTCCTGGCTGAGAACTGCAGCATCTCATGTGTATATAAAGCCCTTAGGGAGCTGCCAGCCAGTTCCTGCTATTCTCATCCCTTGTCTGCACTATATGGACCGGATAGACGTGGCTGTGTAAGTAGCCTGTTCGCTAAGGGTTAACTTCTCGGAAGTAAAGGAAAAAACAACAAAGGAAGCAGCCCTCCTCCCTCTCCGTTTCCCCCACTTAGAAAAGCAGATGTATTAATTAGTCTGTCGCAGGAGCCTGCAGGTATCGAGCTGGCCAGTAGATGGCGCCAGATGCTACACTTTTCCAGCAGTAGGCTTGGCTGCAGCGGTAGCTGTATTGCTGGGCCGGTCACTGGTGAGATCCTTGGATTGTTGGAATCATTCATTTCCTGTTGCCTGTCCTCATAGGAAAAGAAAGGCAAATGATTTCTTAGCAATGAAGTGAGCCGCTGAATGTCACACCATGGTGAGCGGCTGCATTTACCGGCGCTTTTATCGCTTTATGGTCCATGGACTGTGCCTGAGAATTGCATAATCACTGTGTATCTCTTCTCTCTCTCCCAGAGCTCGGGTACGGCTTCCTATCGCTGCTCCATGTCTTCCTCGGCTGATTTCTCCGATGATGACGATTTCAGCCAAAAATCTGGCTCAGCTTCCCCTGCTCCCGGGGACACCCTGCCCTGGAACCTACCGAGACACGAGAGGTGCAAGAGGAAGAGCTCGGGGGCAGCAGTGCTGGATCCAGCGGAGAGGGCGGTACTCAGGATAGCTGGTAAGTGCTCCCGCCTGGCACAACCGCATCTAATGGCACCACTCACTGCCGTTTGCAAATGGAATTTGTTCTCCTTTGATGCTTGTGTTAATAATGGATTAGAGAACATGTATCAAATGAGTGTTGTAGCAGTGACAGACCTATAGATAGATAGTTAGCAGGAGGGCCACAGTTTAGACCCCCAGGAATGATTATGTAGCTATGCCCCCTGTACTGCCAATCCTAAGAGAAGAGTATTGTGTTTTGTCCGCAAACAAGGGGTTAAGTAACAGACTGCTCTGTATTGTGGTGACTAAGCTCTTTTCAGTCTATTCTTCTCCATGGGCAGTGTTTGTGTACACAGGCAGCCTCCCAATGAGAGCATCTCACTGGCCAATCAGTAGCCTGATATTAGGATGCAGGAAAGTGAGGCTGTTATCCAAGGTACCCCAGAGGCTAACCTAGTGCTGTATAATATATTTACTATTGATAAGCAGTACAAGCAGTACATCCAGTGAGTTTGTGTGCTTGTCAGACTAAAATCCTTAGTGATGGTTAATAGCATGACATCATGCACAGTGAGCAATTGATTCCTGACAAATTAAGAAAATACATATATTACACTCTACCAGAGAAGCGTAATGTTGCTATTCAGGAACAATTATTTTTGTTCTTAAAGAGAAATGAACCAACATGACCTATAGGTACATTCATATTTTGAAGCATAGTTTTTTTTAGTGTGCAGACGTCACATCACACAGCAGACAGAGTTGAGGTGAGCCAAAGGGAGATTAAGTTACATTCAAGTAGTGCATGGAGTTGAGTTGGGAATCAAACCTAGGGCTTCCCAGGGCAGACACCAGTTTATATAATATATATATATATATATATGCGTGTAGAAGTGTGCCGTGATTAAAGATGTCTGAGCTGTTGATCACCTGTTATTAAACTACACAACTCCCATATCAGCAAAATACAGTATGCAGTTGCCAGCTTGTTGCAGATTGCGCACCGTAGTTCAATTATCATCTATCATTTTTCGTAGTTTTGTTTTTTTAGGGGTATGTTACGTTTTCTGTTATTTCTTGTGCTGTGTCCTTTTGTTTTTCTGTTACCGGCAGTGTTGTGTTGCAGAAAGGAGATATAGAAAGCACCTCCCTTATGTTGCAATACTTTTCCCAGGGAATTTATCTCAGAGGAGACTTTGTGATTCATTACCTACTCACGTACCATCCCTGTGATCAAATCCTCCTCCCTTCTTGTATTCTTGCTACAGTTTAGAAATTGCTGTTCTTCAGAGTAACAAGTAGGGCACAATATACATGGCATTCTCTTTCAGGTGATGCCATGTATTTTATACATATTTGTTTCATACAACAAAAATGTGAGCATTGCCTATAGAATGCACTTCAACATTATGGTGGTTATTTATTAAAATCCGAATTTTTCTTATGTTTTAAATAAAAAAAGTCCAACCAAACTAGAATCCACAATTTACCCTTATTTATCAATAAAAAAACACGGAAAAACTGGATTGACAAAAAATGCAACTTTTTCGGATTGTCGCATGAAACCCGCAACTTTTTTAAAAATCCAAATTTTTCGTATTTGAAGCCCAAAAAGTCAAAAATTTTTCGTGAAATCTGCAGAAAAGCACAAAATGATCGGATTATCATATGAAACCCAGCGCACACAATAATATGTTCAAATTGCAAATATGACCTCTGCCATTTACTTCTACAGGACCTCGACAGGTTGAAGATGGAGTATTTTCGGATGCAGACTTTTTGCAGCCTTGGGGTATAATAAATTGTAAAAATAAAAAAATGTGTAGCAAAAAAAACTTCGATTTTTTTAGCATTTGGACTTTAATAAATAACCCCCTATACATGCTTTAGAATCCTAGATTCTGACTTTTTATAGCCTCAGGGTATTTTTGTAGGATTTTGTAGTAAAAAAAACAGCTTTTTTTCCAAATTTTTAGCATTTGGACTTTAATAAATAACCCCCTATAAATTTCCTAGATTTCATGTAAAATACGCAAATGAGCAGTTAAACATGCTTCAGTGGTAACCAAGCTAGTGATATCCTGGGTGCTATTCTGGCACTGCGTGGGTTCAGATCCATGTTGTTTTATGATACAGGCTAATGAGTTTGGGCTTGGAGCCTGTTCCTGCAGCAGGGATGCATATGTATATGAACACATATCAGTAAATTGCTTTGGGTTCTGCATCTTTCATTTCTGTCTTCTAATGTACGTGATAGAGTAAAAAGGTAAGATCTGTGTCATTATATACATCTGAATACATTATTTTCCTGAAAGGAACACAAATCAATTGATGACACAATTTCCCGTATCTGTGCTGATTTTCTTTTATAATTTTCATTACTGAAAATCACTGTCAGTAGCAGTTTAGAAAGTGAGCAGAGATTGCATCTAATCTAATGCTGAATCACTGGCTGCGCCTACTATCCCACCTCGTCCATTGGAGGGCGCTGCATCCTAACTTTGCTACAAGACATTCCAGCAAGCACCAAGTCTGATGCAAAAATGACTTATAACTTTTTCTTGCCAAGGTCAGCCTGTGACAGAGATGCTTTTAGTAGCTATGATGTTGATCATTGTTATACAGCTGCAGCAGATCAGGTTAATGCTAATGGGAATAAGAGGTTCAATTTCTTGGGTTTGTACCCTTAGCATTGGGAATTTCTCGTCTCCCTAATTAACTATGGTTATAATGTGGTTGATGAGTAAAGGAATAAATAATGTTATTCACAGCAGAGAAATGTGTAATTTTTATTTTATTTTATACCGAACTACAGTACCCAGCTGTATGATGCTTGGGGAAGAAAATTCAATAACAGCTCTAGGACCACAGGATGATAGATTACTTTCCTAATAGACATAATGGGGGGTTTAAATTGCCAGTGAAATGTAATATCTGATATAGCATATAATACAGGAATTGTAGGCTGTGTTCAGTGCAAATTCCTATAAAAATGACACACTGTTTGCTTAGCCAGCTAATGGATGCTTTGCAATGACTGCTTCCTTGTGTGTGTGATAACCAGATTACACATTTCTGTGCCTTTCTGTCTATTATTCCCTCTGAGGTAAATAGTAGTTCACAGGTAGGAGTAGATTACCTGATTTATATGATATTGTCCCTGAATTAAATTATATAGTAGTTTGCCTAAAAATATAGCAAGTCGTTTATTGGCTTCTAATCAAATTGAGCCTAGTGTGCATTATATGTATGTAGTAGGGACCTTTGATTATAAGATCCACTGGGGCAGGCACTGATGTGAATGATACACAATCTCCGAAAAAGAGCAGATAAATGTTTCAGTGTCATATAAATCAATATAAATAAAGGATGAATTATGAACTGACCAGTGGCAGCTTGCTTTTGTTTCCTTCTCTGTATATTACCAACTAGAGATCCTCAGAATAAATTTTGTTCAGATTTTTCTCATGAATCCAGGCATAGTTTGCATGATTAGAGTTTGCTTGAAGCCTTTGTATATGTCTGAACCAAAATTCACTTTTATACTATCTCAAATATGCTTAGATTTAAATATCCAAATACATTTCACTCTGGAGAACCGCAAAAAGTTTAGTATTGTTTCATTACTTTTTTTCTGCACTAGTGCATAAAAAAATAATAAAACAACACTTAACTTTTGGCAGTTTTCCAGAGTGAAATTTATTTGGACTTTTGAAATTGGATGGCTTTGGTGGTGCCATTAGTCTATTGAGAGGAGCCCTTTTTTTTTAAAGGTTATGTTTTATTTGCTTTTAATAAACATTACAAACAAGAAAAAATAAAAGTAATATATCCACAAACATGTGCATAGTTAAGACATGTGTCACTGGTCCATAATTATTTGCTTTCAATTGGTACAGCGTAGATTGAGGGTAAGTTAGCATCAGAAGACATTACAGGTATAGTGTAAGTATATATATATTATCCGGTTGCATGATAAATTCTCGGTTGCACGCCCGGTCCCATTTCCCACCAAGGACTCCATATCTTTTGAAATTTATCTGCGGCGCCTCTCGCTTCATGGGTAAGCTTTATTTTGGGTATAGTTGAATCAACAAGGTTAATCCAGGAGTCCTTTGTGGGAGGGGTGGGTCCCATCCAGTGCATAATCACACATTTTTTAGCATAGAATAATAACGCTCTAAACCTTAATCTCGCACAGACAGTGGGTACAAGGTGTTCCACTACACCCAGGAGACACACAATGGGGGAGAGTATATTTGGGAATTCGAGTGTGTTCGCTAATGAGGCCATTACTTGCGACCAGTAAGTATTTATCACTGGGCAAGACCAGATCATGTGTAGAAAATTGGCTACTGGAGTTCCACATCTGGGGCAGGAGTCAGTGTCCGTCTTACCCATTGCCTTTAGTTTAAGCGGGGTGATATAGAGTTGATGAAACACCTTGTATTGAATCAGCCTATCCCTTATTGCTATTAAGCTTTTATACATAGTTTCTGTTGCCTCGTCCCAGTCATCCTGGGTCAGCTCTGGAATGTTAGTCTTCCACCGTACCTGAGCTGTGTGGAAAGGAGGGGGGACACTGGCTAGCAGGTTTTTGTATAGCCTGGACAACAACTTAACTGTTTGTTCAGCTATGAGGGTTTCTTCAATTGTCATTGTGGCAAGGACAGGAGAAAGAGTACCAAACTGGGCCTTAAAAGTGTGAGAGGAGCCCTTTTACAGCAAACTTGGAGAGGATGCCACCTGAAATTAGAGAAATTATCTGAGATTTGAATATATATATATATATATATATATATATATATATATATATATATATATATATATATATATATACACACACACACACACACACATGTGGTATGGGTTGTATCCAAACAGTGTTGCTCTAAAATATCACCATTATTGTCCTTCAAGCTAGGCTTCAAGAGAGATATCTAATACAAGGAAAAAATGGGATAATCTCAACATCTCACTTCAAGATAGACCCCCAAATCATTGCTCCATTGCTCAGTTACTCAGCACAGCTTAGGGACTATTGCTATAAGAAAAAAATACTATTTGCATTAACATTCTGTGCTGTACCAATAATGCTATTAGGACAGTAATGCAATAAAATCCCCCTCCCACAACTGGCTGCATTGCTAATTCAATCCAAATGGTTGCCTGACCACATGTCCTTTGTGTGCTTCTTGCTTTTGTAAAGGGTTCCCAGTGAGATCACCTGCAGGCTTGGCTCCTGAATGCCATATGCCCTTAAAGGGCCAGTTACATCAAGAAAGCCAAAACGCTTTTTACCTATTCAGTATGATTTACAGTTTAGTCATCTCCTAATGTGTATCTTATGCTTTTAATTTCTTTCCTTATAAACACAATAGTGAATAACATTTGCTATTCTGTAAAAAAACACTGCCTAGAAGCAATGCAATTTGCAGGTCTTTAATTGTTGTAAAAACCCGATTCACACCATGATGCCCAGCAGTCTGAAGTCAGCTCAATGCAATAAAGAAAAAAATTACACATTTGAATCTAAGGGCTCATTTATTTCTCAGGGCCAGTGTTAGACATCAGGTGGCCTTGTCATAGCAGAATTACTGAGACTCCAATATAAGGGGAAAAAGCAAAGTAACTCAGGAATATCCAGCCTGTATTTGTGGGAAGCTGGTAGTTGTATTTCATCAGCAGTTGAGGCCACATGCTTACCATACAAGCACATAAATATAAAATTCTGCAAAAAACAAATCTCCCAGATACTTGCGCCTAAATCTGGTGGTGGAGTGATGGATCTGCTGTACAGCAGAACCATTGAAGGCTAAAGCTGGCCATAGATGCAAAAATCCGATAGTACAAATCATCGTACGATCGGACTTCCCCATCTCCCGACCTGCCATTAACCATTCCGATCAAATAAAGTAGAAAAGAACAGATCAGCCGATGTTCTGCCCCTGACAGTAATCGTACGAAAGTTATGTCCGACCAAAACTAGTGACAGTCTCCCTCTGAAAATCATACGATCGGCAATACATGCAGAGATATTATCGGCAGCAAACAGAAATCTTTTAACCTGTCCGATCGACCAAACGACTTATCTCCGACGAAAAATGTCGGGACTCTCCACACATGGTCTGAAAATTGTACGACTTCTCGATTCGTATGATCAGATCTTTGCATCTATGGTCAGCATAAGGGGGTGGGCGGAGTTCTGGTGCGTTGGGCAGCACTGAACCTAAATACAGCCCTGTCCACAGGCTGGCCATCTGTAATATATTTACTGAAAATATTTAGCAATTGTTAATATAAGCTAGTCTTTGTGCACATCATTTCCACCAGGGCCCCTGTGATATTCAGGACCCTTAGCAAACAATATCTCTGCTCTGTCATAAAGCAGGTCATGTTGTCTAATGATTTGCTATGAATGCTTGCTGGAATGAAATTAATTAATCAAAGCAGCAGTAGTCAGGGGACTGAATCTATAACAGAACTGCAGAGATGCTTGGGACATCCCTAGGGACCTGGGGGAGAAACACTGAATGATTTATAGGAAGCAAAAGAATGGGTAGGGTGAGACTGAATGTCGCCAATATATGCCACCTTCAAATGATTTTATAATGAAGAAACCACAACATAAATACATATTTTCTTTCTTAGAATGCAGTTTGTAGTAAATAAAAATGAATGAAACAAGAGCCACCCAACACCATCACAGAGAAAACGATATTGATTTGTAACTCAGACCCTGTTTTAAACTTGGGTCCCCAGATGTTTTTGGACTACAGCTCCTTCAATATATAAAACATTCTGAACCCTTATTCCATACGGCTAATGTCACATGGGGGGGGGGGGCTGATCTCAGAAAGTACAGGCCAAGAATTAGCCCTAAACCTGGCATTAGCTTTCTCCTTTGCCTATACACGGAACTGCTGCCTCAGCTCAGTTGCAGGCACACATTGCGCATTTGAGCATATCCATGCCGAAATCCACCATGAGTGCCTGCACCTGGCTTGATGTACTTGTTTGCAACTGCAGACAAAAAAGAAAGCTAATGTCAGCGTTAAGCTTATTCTCACCCTGCTTTTTTCCATAGGCCAGGATCAACTCAATGTAGCATTAGCATAAAACTTGAAAAGCAGTGTTTCTTTACTGTTTTTGAATGGGACCCAGATAATAGCACACTGGATGGTTTCTAACATTTTGTCTCTCCATGGAACTGTTGCCATGCACTGGTAAAAATGATCTGTTTGCTTCAGAAACACTGCTATAGTTCATATAAACAAACCGCTGTGTAGCCGTGGAAATTGAAAAAAGGCTATATGGCACAGGTTAGATAGTGGATAACAGATAACACCATTATGTTCTACAGAGCTCATCTGCTATCTGCTTATTTGATTAAAAAAATAGTGTTTCTGAAGCAAACACAGTAGTTTTACTAGTGAAGGGTAACACCGCATTATATTTGAATTACTTTAAAACATTTTCATTTTTTGAAGTTACTATTAACCTTTAATAATGCAGGCTGTTTTCAAATAATATGAGCCTGTCACTAAACAGAACCTGGAGCATAGCAGCAATTCCCATTCATTTAGAATTCATTTTGAACCTAAAAAACACTAATACTTGTCTAGTATCCTTATAATTACTTCTATCTACAAATTGATTATATTGTGTTATTAGAGGAAATTAAGCAAATTGGATTGTGCTGACCCATTTCATACTATATGGGTTAGGTCCCAACCTTTAGGTTTAGAAGTAAGGTCAAGTAGCCAATATCTCCCCCCTGTCTACCACGTCACCCGCTTACTTACCATCTCTAGTCTCCTCCTTAAACTGCACCCTCTCTCCACACAAAGCACCTGCCTCTTCTGCCTGCCTGCCTGTTGTTCACCTTTGATTTAACTTTTAGTATGATATAGAGAGTGATATTCTGAGAAAATTTGCAATTGGTTTTCATGGTTTATTATCTGCGGTTTTTGAGTTATTTAGCTTTTTATTCAGCAGCTCTCCAGTTTGCAATTTCAGCAGTTTGGTTGCAAGGGTCTAAATTACATTAGCAACCATGCACTGATTTGAATGAGAATATGGAAAATGAATGGGGGAAGGTCTGAATAGAAAAATTAGTAATAAAATGTAGCATTAACAATAAATAAGTAGCCTTGCAGAGCATTTGTTTTTAGATGGGGTCAGTGACCCCCATTTGAAAGCTGGAAAGAGTCAGACGAAGAAGGCAAATAATTCACTATAAAAAAGAAACAATGAAGGCCAACTGAAAAGTTGCCTAGAATTAGCCATTCTATAACATGCTAAACATTAAGTTAAAGATGAACCACCCCTTTAAATAACACAATGCAGTAACTGAGAGCGGTAAGAAACAGAGAGAGAGCAGTGTTATTCCCCTAGAGCAGTGATCCCCAACCAGTAGCTCGTGAGTAACACGTTGCTCTCCAACCCCTTGGATGTTGCTCTCAGTGTCCTCAAAGCAGGTGCTTATTTTTGAATTCCAATCTTGAAAGCAAGTTTTAATTGCATAAAAACTAAGTATAGTGCCAAGTAGAGCCTCTTGTGGCTGCCAGTCCGCATAGGGGCTACCAAATAGCCAATCACAGCCCTTATTTGGCACACCAAGAGACTTGTGTTGCTCCCCAACTCTTTTTACATTTAAATGTGGCTCACAAGTAAAAAAGGTTGGGGACCCCTGCCCTAGAGGGCTGTATCTAGTTTTTTGGTCCATATGCCAGCAGTTGTGTGCTAGTGTTAATTAAAACTGTGTCTCTCAGAGCCTTGCACCCCCTCAATAGAAAATGTAACTGCTTTCTCTTAAAGTACTTATGGGTAACATTGTTTAAAGGGGTGGTTCACCTTTGAGATAACATTTAATATGATGTAGAGAGTGATATTCTGAGATAATTTGCAATGGGTTTTCATTTTTTATTATTTGTGATTTTTGAGTTATTTAGCTGTTTATTCAGCAGCTCTTTAATTTGCATTCTAAACAATCTGGTTGCTAGGGTGCAAATTCCCCTAGCAACCATGCATTGATTTGAATAAGAGACTGGAGTATGAATAGGAGAGGGGCTGAATAGAAAGATGTGTAATATAAAGTAGCAATAGCAATGCATCTGTTGCCTTGCAGAACATTTGCTTTTTAGAAGGGGTCAGCAACGCCCATTTGAAAGCTGCAAAGAGTCAGAAGAAAAAGGCAAATAACTATAAAAAATAAATAATCAAAACCAGTGGAAAAGTTGCTTAGAATTGGCCGTTCTATAAGATAATAAAAGTTACCTTAAAGGTGAACCACCCCTTTAACAGCCTACTGACACATCTCAAACTGACTCCTTAGAGCATATTGCAACATTTGTAACATATTTTACATTTTCCTGACACACTGACCTTGTGTAGATGCAGAAGACCTTGTTTGGGTGTTTGTAGCAACTTAATACTGTATTTGTTTTCTTATAATTAAATTCAGATCTTTTGCATGGTTACAACTAAATATCATAATCTGCACTTCCTTAAAGGGATGGTTTCCCCCTTTAAGTTAACTTTTAATATGTTATAGAATGCCCTATTCCTAGGTCTTTTGTCTTTTGTATTTTTTAAGTATTTTTTAAATTATTTTCCTTCTTCTTCTGACTTTTTTCAGCTTTCAAATGAGGGTCACTGACCCCGGTAACAAAGAAACTCTTTAAGGCTACAATTTTATTGTTTTTGTTACTTTTTATTACTTATCAATATATATAGGCCCTCTCCTATTTATTTTTCAGTATCTCATTTTAACCACTGGCTGGTTGTTAAGGTAAACAAAACCCTAGCAACCAGATATTGGTTGCTGAAATCACAAGCTGGAAAGCTGCTGAACAAGCTAAATAACTGAAAAACAGACATGGTAGTGTTCAGCCTTACTGCATCTGCAAGTACTCTGTGGCTTGGATTAACTAACCCCTTTTATAATAATAATATACCCTAATAATTACTAACTAACAGTGATGGGATGACCCATTTCACAGAAAATTTGCTGAAATGCATAAAAGTCTATGTTGCGCAACAAATATTTTTTGATGGACAACTTTTTTTTTTCTCTATGAGTCTAATTTTTGTGGCGTAACTTAGCAAAAAATTTTGCTCATCTCTACTAATTTAGCCTATGCAGCCTGGGGCATTTCTTATTCTTTCAGCTTTAGGAAACATGGAAATTTGTTTTTAAAGTCTCTGTTGATGTTCAATAATACAGCTATGCGTCCTTCTTATTCTGTATATTACTATACTAATAGAAATATAGGGGGTTATTTATTTAAGCCCGTTTATTTGACTGACCTTTAAAGGGAAAAAACACAAGTTTAGTTTAGTAGGAAAAAAAAATTGAGAAAAGAGCTCAAGGCTGACCATCTTTTTTTCTTTTCAGGAAGTTGGATATTATGAAATGACCAGTAAGACTAAAAAAAATCAAATTAATGATCTCATATACTTTTTGTAAATCTAAACATTTTCCTATATTACTGCATTGGTTAATCTAGTGTCTAAAACAATCCTAATCAGTCTATGTTCAACTGTGCATTACATCATTCATATTCATTACCTGCCACAAAAGTCCAACAGGTACATGCATTTTAAAATAAAATATGTTTTCAAGACTGTTGTAGGAAGCACATCATTTGCTGTCTTTCCCAATGTTTTACATTAACTTCTTAATCAAGCTGCATTTTGCTACATTTCAGCTAGCTGTCTGTAGGATGAAGGTTGTATGCATTAGCAACAACATTAAAGCAGCGAAGTGTATGGGGCCCATTTACTTAGTTCGAGTGAAGGAATAGAGGAAAAATTGTTTGAATTTCGAATGGTTTTTTTTGTCTACTTCCACCATCGAATGGGCTACTTCGACCTCCCACTACGACCTTCGACTTCGAATCGAATGATTCGAACTAAAAATCGTTCGACTATTCGATAGTCGAAGTACTGTCTCTTTAAAAAATTCTTCAACCCCCAGTTCGCCACCTAAAACCTACCGAGGCCAATGTTAGCCTATGGGGAAGGTCCCCATAGGCTTCCTAACAATTTTCTGATTGAAGGAATATCCTTCGATCGATGGATTAAAATCCTTCAAATCGTTCGATTAGAAGGATTTAATCGTTCGATCGAGCGATTATTCCTTCGATCGTTTGATCGTAGGAATAGCGGTAAATCCTTCAACTTCGATATTTGAAGTAGAAGGATTTTACTTAGACCAAGTGTAATGTATATGAGGAGACAAGCCAGCCCTGGATTGTGCTATTAGGGCCCATTCTGCAGGTGCTGTGAGGAGGACAACAGATGACAGCTGCGACCATCTGCTATAATTATCACTGAAAAGGGACATAATCTACACAACTGTTCCTGAAAATGTTAAAAGAAAGTAGTGTTTGTGAGTTTATTTTTGTGCAGAGGAGAGAAGACAGTTGGATAAATTACATAACAGTTAGCTGGATACTAAGCCCTACAAATCCAGAACAATCATCAGCCTATTTAACAGCATCTGTTAAATGTGCCGGAGAACTCAAAATCTGAAAAAGCCAAATAATGGTATGAATACTTATGTTTTCTGTTGATAAAAATGAGTTACTAAGATAATTATTCAGATGTTACTATCTGGAGTTATGGGAAATTGTATATGTCGTCTCTGCTAGTCTTCCTGGCAACATCAACATCCTGTTCACATATTGCCAAAAAAGACAGCTTTTAAAATCACTTTTTCATTTTTTTAATAATTGGTCAAGCATAAAAATATAGGCAAATGCATAGGTTTATAGGAGTTTGCTGCTTATAAAAAAATGTAGAGTACTACTGTATGTGTCAGGCAACCTACTTTTTTTAGCACAGGTTTTGGCAGTTGTGCAGCCTAACTCGTAGTGGATAAAAGCCTTGTACATAATACCAGCCACATCCTTGCGCTATTTACTTATTGTAAAAGCCTCAACATATATTTGATGATATATTATATTATTATATTATGTTATAGAGCTGTTGTGCAGAATCCAGCCTTATGCTGCTCATTTTATAGCCCCATTTGTCCCTCCACTTGTTTTGTGTGTGTGTGTGTGTGTGTGTGTGCCTAGCTCCCCTTTTGGAGCACTGGAACAAGGTGCTTGTATAGTGCAAAATTTCAGTGGGCAGGATCCCAGTGTGCACATCCAATTGTAATTCTGACACAGGTGTGATGTTTTCCCAGAAAGGAACTAGCCAATATCCTGATATACATAATAGGATACACAGAATAACTAAAAGGCATCCTCCGCTGGAACATATGTTGGTTATGTAATAAATTGCTTAGGTCTAGTAACTCATAGCAACCAATGAGATGCTTGTATTCAAATAGCTGATCAGTAAATGTTATTTATTGATTGGTTGCTATGGGTTACTAGACCTGAAGAAAAATGTGATCCTTTTCTTTACATTGCCTCTATAGAATCTTTTGGAACTAACATTCTCTAACGTGTGTGCCAGTTTCATAGATGCTACAATCTACAGTATGTAAAGAGTTAACGTTATATGACCGTCCGAACAGGTGGACACAGTAGATGCGGCAGATCATGGTTTGGCCACTTCCTTAGGTTCTGATCATTCATGCAAAGGGTATGAAAAATCAGAACAGCAGGAAGAGAAGAAGAACTGTGGCTCCTCTTCCTCATCTTATAAACTGGCCAATGTGACGCATCAACAAATTACATTTATAACTCAGGCTTTTGTACATTTGATTTGGTTAGGATAAGCAGGGCACCATAAATCCACAAGTCTCATACAATATTGTTGGTATGTGTTGTTCGGTCTTTCTTGTCGTCCTTCTATAAACAATACAAAAAGGTCAGGAGACCTTAAAATAAGAACAAATGATTGTAATGTAACAAAACACAATGTACAGTAACATGCTAAGAAAATATTCCCTGTGCTCTGCAGAGTCCTTGCAAAGCAAGGACTTCATGAACCCACTGAAACATTTTACCAGAAATACTGAAACAAGTAGCCAGATATTCACAACTCTGATCAATGTGCCCTTCTGGATTTTTATTCACCTTTTGTGGATATTTTGGAAATATACATATTATTTTGCTGCTGTCGCATAATGGTTTTGGCATATCAATGCTCATGGTTGCTCCTGTGCTAGCAGTCAAAGAGTTTATCGAATAGTGGTTTTGTCAATTTGCAGATATTTTGATAGCTGACTTTAGAAAAGAGCAGGCAAATAGCTCTGAAGTGAAGTGAGCCAAAGCTTGGTTCTGTTTAGTTCATCTATATAGACAATTTTATAACTATATAATTATATTAGGCTATTGGGCTGTGGCACACTTTAATAGGCCAATTTATCAAAATTTGAATTACTTAAAAGTTTAAGAGATTATTTAAACCTCAACTAAACTTACATTTAAAAAAAAAGCACACATGTATACTTATTTATTGAAGGTTTGAATATAAAAGCAGGAACAAATCCTAATTTGTGTAAGAAATTTCCTGAAATGGCAAGAAACAAATCCTAAAAATCCTCTAAAAGCTCAATGCCAAGAAAGATTTTAAAAAAAAAAAACAGCTCCCGTTGACTTCTTCATGACCTCAACAACTTTTAGATGGAGAACTTTTGTATTGAATTTTTTATGGTTTTTACACTTAATAGATGACACATTTTTCGTGGTTTAGAGTATTCTAATACATGATTTTTAGCACTAAAAAGTTTAATTTGGGGAAGTGGAAAAATATGAACATTAATAAGTCAGCCACAATTTCTTGACAACATTCTTCTGTAGGCAAAAAATGCCTCATACTCAATCCCTTCCTCTGCCTCCTGTTATTGACATGATGGAAGATACCTGTATCAAATGTGTTTTTTTTGCAGACAACCACTAGTCTTGAGAGGTGACATGTTTTCCATTCAATGACAGGATGAAAAAGTTGGTCCCCACCAATCCAAGTTTCATAGGAAGACAGCAGAAAGCATAGCCATTTTGTGTTATTTTTTGTCATAAAATATGTTGAATAACACAGCAGAATATGTACAGTATTTAGGAATATTCCACTGTGCACTTGGATCTTCAATACAATGGCTTGTTCTGTCCATGACTTGTAATGGTTTAGTGTTTGTTTGTGAAGGATACACTGTTTAATTCTGTTTGTCTGTCATTGTCTTTAGATTTTAATCTGCATATGCATTTCCTAAAAGTAAATGAAACCAGCAGTTGCTGCATTCACTGCAAACAGTAAACAAAAACCCACATAAAAGCAAGAGCTTGTGCACAAAGAATTGACCCCTCTCATAGAACAATGCTGGCAGTGGTTTCTGTTCTCTTTAACCGGCCAATGCAGGGTGGGTCCTTGCTGGAAAGAATGTGTGATGCCATTTTATTAGCTTGTGTTAGCTATTCAGTAAAACGCACCTGTACTGCTTGGCATAGAGCAACCCCTGCATTCATTTTATTGATATACTGCTGTGAATTTTTCCATGGCTTCAGCAAATGGTCCTTCCTGCATGGCTGTGGACCTGGAATTGTTTCCAAATGATAACCGCTTAGTATAAATCTTGGCCAGCATGTCTGACAATAGGCAGGAGACAAAGCAGAACCAAATGCCTTTAGCAAACTGTCTTAAGTGAAAAAACAGTTAAAGCAAATACTTAATTAAGCTACCTGATGCATGTGCAAAATACTTCCCTAGACCTGGAATAAACAATACACTAATACAAACAATAGGAAATATCATACATGAAAACATTATTTGGTGCACAAAAGAATCATAAATGTATCCATAATTTATACCATATCAAAATTACAGAGTTACCTCCTTGCTGTATGTTCCATCCTAACACATCTTTTGCATGCTAGCACCACTATATGGATTTTTGCACTATTATGCATTAAAGTAAGTATGCAGACAAGCTGAGATGTTAAAGGGCTGGTTTTAACTCAGTGTCGGACTGGGATGCCAGGGGCCCACCAGAAAACCTTAGAACGTGGACCCACATTCCAAACTATTATTCCTCCTCCTATCTTTATTCATCCACTTTATTCTCCTTGTCTTTTATATCTACTTACTATATTATTCTATTATTACACATATTTTTCCCATAAAGAAATATGGAATGACCATAAAATAGCCTAAATGTTTAACAGCATGAGGGGCCACCGAGTTTTCCTGTTATCCCGGTGGGCCAGTCCGACACTGAGTTAACTTTTAGGAGGTTATAGAATTACTAATTCTAGGCAACTTTTCGATATGTCTTCATTATTTTTTCACATATTTCTGTGTTTTTTTTTCTGAAATACAGTATGCTAGCTGTGTATCCAATAGAAATCTGAGTTGATATTTTGTGAATTAGGATCAAAGTGTCTTGACATCACCAGGGATTGTGTATTGGATTGCTGTTCAGGCTACTGTGGTATAACTAGGGAGATCACTTAGGGGCACATTTACTAATTAATTAACCCTCGATATTCAACCCTCGAAGTTAAATCCTTCGACTTTGAACATCGAAGTCGAAGGATTTAGCGATTTTCGTTCGATTGAATGATCGAAGGAATAATCATTCAATCGAACGATTAAATCCTTCTAATCAAACGATTCAAAGGATTTTAATCCATCGATCGAACGATTTTCCTTCAATCCCAAATTAGCTAGAAAGCTTATGGAAACCCGAAGTAGGAGGTCGAAGTTTTTGTTAAAGAGACAGTACTTCGACTATCGAATGGTAAAATAGTCGAACGATTTTTAGTTCTAATCGTTCGTTTCGAAGTCGAAGTTGTAGTCGAAATAGCCAATTCGATGGTCGAAGTAGCCAAAAAAACTTCGAAATTCAAAGTTTTTTCTATTCTAATCCTTCACTCGAACTTAATAAATGTGCCCCTTAGTGTTTTGTCAGATGGAATTGTTACCTGCTATTTATGTTGCAAAATCCCCCAGTTACAGAATAATGGCATAGCTATCACCTGAAAAAATGTCCATACACATTTATTTTGGGCAGGACCCTCCTGCCACTTGTTTTTTTGTATTTCATCTGTATTTTCGCTGTATACACCCACTGTGACATATCTTAGCGCTTTATAATTACATGCTAATAATTTTGGCCAGTGGCATCATGTTTTTTTTTTATTCTCTGTGCACAAAAGTCTGCAAGCAGTTTTCTCCACACACTTTTCTGAGGAAAAAGTTATGGCAGGAATGATGCCAAGTTTTGCTTATGTGGCTTCACCCCATGCTTTATAAGAAAGTTGGTTGGGGCCCATGTATTTGTTTTGCATAGTGTCTGACATATTTTCATCTGTCATTAGTGTGTAAAACACACGGAGACACACGGTGTGTGGCTGTACAGTGTAATAGAAATGATGAGCTAATGGGAAACAATAAGTGCCAGATGAGCAGAGTGAGGAATGGGAAAATAAGGCTGACCAAAGCCTCCCATAGTACAGCCCCTTCCTACAGTGTCCGCCCTGTTAAATGGGCTGTGGAGATCAGAAGTTTATTGCTGTGTGAGGGCGCCCTGGGGTTGAGTGTGATATTGCCATTAAGTCCCATTGTGTCAGGAGTGTACAGCCTCGATGCCAGGCGGGTATACTGGGCACGGTGCCAGTGTGGGCTTCATTGTAACGCTGGGCTGCACCAGAGTGACCAGACACCGCCCTGTGACAGGAGAAGCCCAGTGACAGCTGCTCGGCCAGTCTGAGTGAGTCCCGGATTATAGGAGTGGGATCGACACAGCCGGGGAGGCTCCTCCCACACTATCCCAGACTAGGGAAGGCTGCTGGCCGGAGCCGGCTGCGGGGCGTTCAGATATGGCTCAATATAATGTGGCCCCATCCTATATCCATAACGAGGAGCAGGAATACCTGCAGGCCTATGAAGACGTGCTGGAGAGATACAAAGGTACTGGGGCCGGGCATGGGCTGGGCGAATCCGGCTAACGTATCGGAGCTGCGAGGAGAAGGGCAGTCGCCTTAAAATAGCCGCAAGTGTCAGTGCAGCAGATAAGGGAGAGTAGCAGCAGCAGCAGCAGCAGCGTATAAGGGCACGGGCGGTAGCCACACATGGACACCACTCTGCTATTGCTGCTGCTGCTACTGCTGCTGCTGCCGGCATTATTATAGTATTCCTAAAGGGAGGTGAATAGCAGATGACATGTCAAGGGCCGGCATGTTTTATTACTGGATGAATGAAACAGTCTCCCAGGCAGTCTTTAGACGAGTAGCGGGATAATGTTTAGGCTGAGCTCGCGACAAGGATTTATTGTGTATGTGCTGCTGCCAGTGACGCTGCTATTTCTGCTAAATGATCGTCTGTGCCCAGGAAACAGGTTTACTGCCTTAGTTGGCTATTCCTGCTATTCCTGCTGGGAGTTGAAGTCCACCGCTCAGCTTGTTGTCTGTCCTGTTGGCTGCCCATCCATTTAGCTCTCCTGAAATAATCTGTTTATGCTATGTGTTACTCTGAGTGTTGATGTGACTGTGTGGCTGTCCCTGATGATGTATGAATGGGGTTGTTGCTGCTTCCTGCTGATAAATAGCAAGGGAAGAACTGTCACAATTAGACCAGTCACAAGTTACTTTCAGGTGTTCCGTCCCTTGTGGTCCATGATGTATATGCTATATGGTGATGCTGTTAGTTTACTGAAAATCCAACTACTTGGGTGTAGCAATTGGGGAGTCTGTGGCAGCCAGGTGCCAATTGCTTTCATTTTTATTATAAACATCTGTGGAGAAGGTTGGCGCTTTATAAATACGTGTCTATAATGATAATGATGTTTTGATCATGATAAAGGCTTCTGCAAATGTGATTGAAGCTCAGTAAGTCCCTGCCCTTTTTATTTTTGGGCGTCTGGAGCGTGCCGTCATTGTAGAATGATTTTACTTCTCCTCTGCTGGGCTGTGAGTGTCCTTTTTTCCTTCTTACCATTTCAACAAAGGGATGTACAATACAGAAGAATCTGATGCTATATCAGTGACAGTTCAGACCCAATGGAGATCATACGTTTAAGTCTGAAACCATTTGTAAACTTTAAAAAGATTTCATTTTAAACAAATGCCAGAAAATAGCTTTTTTTTAGTGATCAGTTTTTATTTTCCTATAGTTAAAGGGGTTTTCCCCCTAAAATTTAGGTATAAAGTTTAATGTTCCTGTCTCTAGAGTCTGTCAGTTCAGTGATCCAGAAGCATGTGGAACTGTTACGATTTGCTACATTTAATTGATACATTTAGTTGATACATTTAGTTGATACATTTAGTTGATACATTTAGTTGATACATTTAGTTGATACATTTAGTTGATACATTTAGTTGATACATTTCTCAGCAGCATCTATTAGCAACTATTGTATCAATGCTAACAGCTGACTTTAATGAAACTCAGGGATTCTGGTCAGTAGGGACAAACATAAGAAATGTATCAACTGAATGTATCCATTAAGAACAGTTAAAGAGTCGGCGACGCCCCCCTCCTAGAGCTGCTTTAGTGTAAGGTCACACTGGGTGTTTCAGGGAGATTTAGTCGCCTGGCGACTAATTGCCTCGTCTTTGCGGTGACCAATCTCCCCGAACGCCTTCCCTTACTCTTGCGCTGGCTAAAAAGAAAAATTGTCGGCGCTAAGCACACACGGCGATTCGTTTTCCAAAGTCGCCCCAAGTTTACTCGTGAGGCAACTTCGGGCGACATCGGAAAACTAATCACCGCGTCTGCTTAGCGCCGGCAATTTTTCATTTTAGCCAGCTTCGGGCGACTTCGGAAAACAAATCGACGTGTGTGCTTAGCGCCGGCGATTTTTCATTTTAGCCAGCGCAAGAGTGAGGGAAGGTGTTGGAGGAGATTGGTCGTCGCAAAGACGATACCATTAGTCGCCAGGTGACTAAATCTCCCCGAAACACCCAGTGTGACCTTACCCGTAGAAGGTGAAAAATGAAACTTTACACTTCAATATTAGGAAAACAGTCATAAATAGAAAATAGAACGTAATAGGAAAAAGTCTTTATTTCTGGTGAAAACCAACTGAACTGATAAAAATGTTGTAAAGGTGCACAACCCCTTTAAACTGCATTTCTAGTTTAAATATGTTATTTACAAAAAGCTGTTAATTACAAGTATTTCTTCATAGAGTTATATGACATGATTAGTGGAATAAGTGGAAGGGAAACTTCTCTCTTCTTTCTGACATAGAATACATTAAAGGGTAATTTTTTTAAAGCAAATTGGGGCACGGGGAGATTTCTGTGTTCTGAGTTGCACACAGATGGGGCCAAAACAACTGAAATCACCTTTCATTGGACCTACTGAAAATTGTATGAAAGTACAGTGGTGCTGCAGTCAGTTCATGTTTATGTTCAGTATGCAAAATACAGCATTTCTAGCATTATTCAATTTTAGACTTTAGTTCCCCTTTAAGGTAACTTTTACTAACAACATTTGATCATTGGAATTTACTTACAGCACCTCCTTCTGTGCTTTTTATTAGCCCTCTTTGCCCATAATATAACCCACATTTCTTAGTATATGGTAAAGCCATGTAACTGTACCTCTTGTTAGTCTCTTGATGTTCATATATTCTGGATGACAAGGCACACTCCTCTCCTTGCTTATAGTATTTCAACTGAACTGCACCTGGCAAAAAAATTGAAGTATTGGATGTCTGAGAAATAAATTGTTATATATATTTGAAATTGGGGATGGGGGGGAATTGGTTTCCTTAAAAGGTCCCTGTAGTATGACATCATGAGATTGCTTCTTAATCTGCTGACATTATGGAAAACTGATGTAATCTGCTAAAAATCTAACTGTTAGTAGCAAGTGAAGAGCCTCATAAAGTTAAAAAAAAGCTATTGTATTTTTATTCAAATATAGCAAATGCAATTTTCCAAAAAAAGGAACCCCGAAATGATAGGATATGCTGTCACCGCATTTGTTGAAGAACCAAAAAAGATATATATATATATATATATATATATATATATATATATATATATATATATATATACATATACACACAATATCAAACTGGAGCACTCCAAATATATCTCCAATGCCTGGGTGCTGGTTATAAAATAAATATCCAAATAGCAAAGAAACCACACTCCGGGGTTTTTTAAAGTGAAAAAGAATAAATCTTATTTATTTCAATGTTTCGGCTTCTAACTCAAGCCGTCCTCAGGAAGTCACCTCGCTGCTTGGTTGCAAATCACTGTCACCAAGCTAGAGGATGGCCAATGTAATCATTGCATTTGGAGTGCATATGTGATTTTGGATGTTTTGACCACAACTGTTTTCTTCCTATGCACAGCTACATTGAAAAAGTCCAAGCAGGTTCGAACTGGGGGCTAGTCCCAGGGGCCCCCCTCCAGCCACTCAGGCCCCCTGCCGCAGCGCAGCGTTTTCATCTGACAGTCGGAAACATGTGGTTTGTACCCGCGAAGTGCCATTCTCTTCTGAACATTCAAAATGTCGCATGTGTGTCATCGCATGGTGACGTGTCGGACAACGGCACTCCATGTAGTTCAGCCCTAAAACTCCATAAGCGTTTCATCAGATTTTGTGGGTTAGATTTTATCTGATCCTACATGCAATGCCATGCAACGCTACACAGCAGCACAAGATTTTCTTGTCGGGTGGAGTCTTTTCTTCATGCGTTTACATCCAACAGTCAATATAGTTAAACGAGAAAAAAGTCTTTCCAACACCATCCATTTTTCTTGTTGGATGAAGATGCAACATGTAGCGTTCACCTCCGACAGTCGTGTTGTGTCGAATGGAATATTCTACATGTAGTATACGCATAAGATTTTTGTTTCAGTCCCATTATATTTTAATACTTGAGGTAATGTGGCATTAGAGAAAAGAACTCTTTCATTGGTCTAAAACACACCCTAAATCCCCAAGGTCCTTTTGAGGATAACACGAAAACTGAGAAAATTAATTAAATGTGTACTTTGAGACCAAGTTACTCTGAAAGTATACAATTTTATTTAACATTAAAAAACTTCCAATTAAAATCTGGTTGGCCAGGAATACAATAAATAGTAATATAAATACATAAAAGATAATTATCAAATTGCATCAGGTAGGTGGTCACTTATTTAAAATCTTAATGATACAATTTTTCAAATGCTCCTAGGTTGTATTAGGTGGTTCCCCCAATTTTATAATAGCAATTGCATAATTTAATTAATTTTCCCATTATATTTTAACCCACGCGACAACATACGACTTGTAGGATGCGTTTTTGTCAATCTGACATCATCCTACAAAAGCACTTGTGGAGTTCAGCCCTTACACTTGACTTGTCCTACTCTCGCAGGTCTCAGCTGTTGAGAGTTAACTGGATGTGTCAGCTGTAATGGTGTTGGTGTCTACAAAGAGTCTTGGAATTACATGAGGCAGCATCATTTGGAAGGCATCTCCATTTGTTTGACAGCAGAAAAAAAGTCTGTGTACAGTATCATATTTGTGGCATGGGATTAAAATAAAATGAAAATGAGTTACAAGGTCTGAAGTGGTGCAGTGAGGGGATTCAATGTGTGGACTACCTTGCAATGCCTGCAACATCTCTGGAATTACTCACTATGAGGGTATGCTTCAGCACCCTGCTGTAAAACAATACAATCAGTGGTAACTAAAGCTGGCCATAGATGTTGAGATTTTTAAAAGATCTGATCGTCATCGTGAGACCACGATTATCTTGGAACAATCGTACGAATTGTCCATCAAATAAAAAGACCAATTTGCCAGGAAAACAAAGGGTAGCTGCCTGCTTGGCCCTGCAAACATAGATAGATTGCACTGGGACCAACAAAGATTTTTTAACCTGTCCGGTCGATTTCCTGCCAGATGTCGGCCGAAAAATCTTAAGATGTTCGATCGTTCGAATCCCACTAACTGCACAATAATTTCTAATAGGGATGAACCGAATCCAGGATTCGGTTCGGGATTCGGCCAGGATTCGGCCTTTTTCAGCAGGATTCGGATTCGGCCCAATCCTTCTGCCCAGCCGAACCGAATCCGAATCCTAATTTGCATATGCTAATTAGGGGCGGGAGGGAAATTGCATGACTTTTCGTCAGAAAACAAGGAAGTAAAAAATGTTTTCCCCTTACCACCCCTAATTTGCATATGCAAATTAGGGTTCGGATTCGGTTCGGTATTCGGCCGAATCTTTCACGAAGGATTCGGGGGTTCGGCCGAATCCAAAAAAGTGGATTCGGTGCATCCCTAATTTCTAAGGATTAGCCGGACTTCGTTAAAATCAGTCGTTCGGCAAGAGAAATCTTTTCGTCTGTGGGGACCTTAAGACTAGCTTAGACTTGACTGCTGACTTCATCTCACTCAGCTTCATAACATGCACACTCTACTGCTTACTGTCATTGGCACCACTGGGACAGGTGGATTTTCATTATAGTATAGTCTTACATATTTGATTTTTTTAATAAATACTTGAATATTCGAATTTCGAGTAAAATCAAATTCATGTCAATTAAACAAACTTACATGAATTCGAAATTCGACCCTTGATAAATGTGCCTCCCAAAGTACTGTTTTTATTACAATGTGTTTAGTGAAATGTTAGTAAAAATATATTTTTTTATACTTTGTTTATAAATTCTGCAACGTTTTGAAAAAAGCATATGATAAAGCAGAGGCCATATATGTATAGGGCCCTTGTGTGGTATTCATCTACCTAATTTGGATATCATACAAAGATGGCCTTTGTATGACCACATTAGGAGCAGATGAAATTTGTCGGTGATTTACAGCATGACTATGTAGCTTGCAGACAGCATAAAATGTTGGGTTGGGCTTAAATGCATAGTGAAATTTATAAACAATGATTTCCCTTTTGTTTTAAGGGTAAAATATGCATTTGATTTCTTCTAGTAGGACAGGTTTCTGTAGAGGCAAAAAATAACAATGTTAGAAGATCCCTAATATTAAGTTTGGTTTTTTCAAATAGATTATGCTTGGTATAGAGGCACCTCCCAGTGCTTCACTTTCACTTCACTTTCCTAGTCTTCTAAATACATCTGCATATCATCAAATGTTACAAGATCTCAAATAATCTACTAGTGGCAGTAAATCTCTGCAGCATGAAGCAAAGGCTGACAAGGTCCATAAAAACGGCCCATTTCCATATGCATTTGTGTCAGTGATCTCCCCCCCCCCCCCAAAACGGCCTGGGAAGAACTCTGTGGGGTCTGTTTATTAAAGGTCCAGTTTCTCTGGTACAGTTTTAATGGTAAAAAAATCAGAATTTTTTTTAGAGGGGGAAAAAAAAATCAAATTTTTCGAGATTTATTATGCTCTGAAACTGCTCACATTTCAAATCCAAAAATACTCCAGATAAAACCTATTGGAATCATGTAAAAGTCAATGGCAGATGGTCCTTTTAACCTTTGTAACATGTTTTAGCATCCAAGATTCTCAAGAGTTTTAGGCTCTCTGCGCTGGTTTGCATGATTCGAATTGATGCTCATTTTTGTTGCAATGTTCGTTCACAGTTCATTTTTCTAGAACTTTTATTAGGGAATAAAGGAGATTCGGGTTTGGGCGTTTGGTCAAATTTTTACTGAAACAGTTAAGTTTTAGTAAACAACCCCACCATGTGTCCAGATTTTGATTGTCAGAATACTTTTTACTTCATTTGATTAATGAAATTGAAATGTAAAGTTTATTTATTCTAAATTTAACTAAACAGAACAAAGGCACATGATAAAGGATGCTGCACTGCTACCTTGTTCTATTTAATGTGCTCTATAAGCTCTATAATGACTATCTTGTAGGCTTTATTTTTTCGTAAATTGACAGCTCTGTAGCAGTGAGTGCTTGCTTTATATGGTATGCGTCTGTTGAATGAATTATTTTGTAAATGCCAAATGTGAATACTGGTTTTCTTTTTCAAGCTTCAGACAATTTGCGAAAAGATCCTTTATGGAAAGTTTAAAAAAGAAATAGCTTTCTCTTACATACAGTATCCTACATAATGAGTAAGTGGTGTGAGTGGTGTAAGTTCGGCTCTTGCACTATTATGAAGTCATATATTTAGTTATTTTGTCTAATTCTCATTCCACTATGATAGTTTCTCTTACAAAAATGTTGCAAGCAGCATATGTCTGTTTTTTTTGTTTAGTGTAAGTTTAGCTTCTCACAATAAAATATATTTGAAAATATATATATATATATATAAAATTTGAATTCAAAAGTTTTTTATGGTCAAAATTGTCAAATCCAACTAGGGAGTTATTCAAATTCAATTCAAGTTTTTTAAAAAATTTGAATTAGATTTTCGAGATTTATCATACTCTTTTGGTCCTTTAAAAACTCAAATTCGGCTATTCACCATTTAAAACCTGCAGAATTGCTGTTTAAGTCAATGGGAGAGTTCCAGGGATCAATTTTGAGTTGTTTTCAGCCTTCCTGACAATTGAGTTTTTTAAATTTGAATCACATTTTATTAGAATTTGATTCGAGTTTGTGGGTCAATTCTATTAATCCGAGTTTTAAAACTTCAATTTTTTAAAATAAATTTTGATTGGTCAAATTTCGAGTTCATGGGAGTTTTAAAAAACTCGCATGAATTTGAAATTTGACCCTTGATAAATGTGCCTCTTTGTGTTCTATAAATCGAAGTTACACTTAAAGGAGAGCTAAAAATTAACTAAAGAAGTAGGATAGAAATGTTGTACTTAATATTTTTATAAAAAATATGCCCTCACTACTAGTTTCCTATCTTCTTTTCTGCACAGATTCACTTGCACATGCTCTCTGCTACTGTCAGTTACTCCGCTCTTAGGGACTGACCCACAAAATATATATATTTATACACAACAACATATTATAACACACTCATATATTTATTGAACCAACATTTCCTTCTCTAGAGAGACCTTTATCAAGGTTCAACCTTGATAAGGGTCTCTGTTGAGACTGAATCTTTGGTTTTATTTTTTGTTCAATCACTAAAGACCTGTGCGTGTGGTATAATATGATGTTTTATAATCTCCAGACTCCTGCACCCAGTCATGTAACCTTATTAAATGGAGTGCACACTTTTGGCTGAGGATGCTAATGCCTGCGTAGGGGCCTGCATATTTCAAATTTACTTACCTCGACGGCTTTGCTGACATCACAACACTTAGTCAGGTGTAGATTCGCCAGCACAACGATAATTCACGAAATTCGAACTGCTTAATATGATAAGCAGTTCGAAGTTACGCTAGTGATGCCTAATTAACACTGCACAAGGCCAAGGAACCTTAATAAAATAAAATAGAGGTGTTATATTGCCCTACACATGAGCCCACTGTATAGTTTATGTGCCATATGTTAGGAAATGTAGGGCGGAAGGAGGGAACCCAAAATAAAATTTATGATCCTTTTCATCCTATCACCCTGTAAAAAGTAAAAGTCTCCAGCGTTTTTTGGGACCTTTTTTTTTGAGGAATTTGACCCATTTCCCATGGCAAACGCCATACAAGTCTATGGGCGTCAATTCTGCGGCGAAACAAAGCTCAAATATGCCATACCTCCCAACTGTCCCGTTTTGAGAGGGCCAGTCCCGATTTTGACAGCTCAACCCGCAGTCCCGGGTTTGTTACTGAAATGTAACAAACCTGCAGTTTATGTATGGCAGGAGAATACACAGTTGAGGGGTCATTTACAACTTGCAAGTACAGCCTTTTGGATGCAAACAGTATGCTTTTTTCCCCATGATTCCAGTGTAATTGTGGTTGGGAGGGGGAAATGTGCATGATGCAGTTGGGGCTGATACATCAAATTGCTGCTGATGCTAAAACTAAGACCTTTAAAAACTGTTGGCCCAGGGAAAAACCTGGATATGTCCTATATAATTCTGCCACTGTGTTCACTGCATAAATCTTTATCATTGTATATATACAGTACATAACACTATATTATTAGGTCTACAGAAGAAATGGAGGACCTGTAACAGTCAAAAAGAGTTTTTAGCAACAGTCCAAGTCCATAATTTTTTAAAACAAAACACAATAAATAAATACAATAATGACCAACTATCATATCACAGTCAACTATTTTTTTTGCCCCTAAAATGAACAGTATGGCTATATGGATAATCAGCAATGTTCACAAACAGTTAAAAAATGGATATTGTGAGCTCTGGGGTTATCAGCTGATAGACTGTTAACTTTAATATTGTTACATTCTGAGTGCTCAGTTATCACTGAAGTTTTTGTTGGTAATAACTGACCACTACAGCAGTGTTTCAGCTTGAAAATGGGTTAATGTGGACCTGAAACATTGCTGTACTGGTCTATGCCATGCAATATATAAATGCATTTTAATTATATAATGGTTGCTGTTTGGAGTGCTGTCCAGAATCCAAAGATTGTTTGTCTTCTGATGTGAACACAGTGGGACGTGCACCTGGTGAAAAATAAAGGTATTTGGTCTGGTGCTGTATACTAGCAACAATATTGTTTTATATGATACCAGATTCAAACATTAGTGGGATCTTGAATGGAAATGTGCATGACATAATTATTTTAATATAACCCAACAAGCATATATAAGGTAATAGTCCCACTGCATGGAAAACATTTCCAAATTAATGTCATGTACAGTCTTTTGCTGGTGCAAGTTTCTTGCACAGATTGTTGAGGGCAATAACCAGAGAGTTCTTCCAGACCACTTCCCATTATAGCTTATGGAAACTTTCCCTGTCAGCGGGATGACATAGTGATTTGGCTGTCCTTCGTCAATAGAACACGTGAAGTACAAATAATTGCTAAAACCAGGAAACCATGCTTTAGGCTTTAGTTGTTGATAAACAATTTATCAGAATTTAGTGCAGGACCAATGCCATGGGCCTCAAACTCTATGTACATCGATATGAAACAGTAATTTCAGAAAATATTCAAAAATATATGTTTTGACACAATAACTTTTAGGTAAAGGTTTTTACTCCCATTGTACATGGCAAGTAATTACTTTGTAAAACTTTATTAACTTAAATTTGACAGTTATTTACTTTTGTATTGCCCCTTTCCTTTGACCAGTGTCAGACTGCATTTAATGGTAAAGTACTATAAAACAAACTCGGGGAATTAGAGGGGCTCTGCCATTTTCTTAAAAAGTTATCAACTGTTTTGTCTGCTTTACAAATCATAAGCAATAGTGGCACAGAATAGCCTCCTGCCCAGACAGGTAAGAAGAGATACGGCAAGTCAAAATATTATCATTGGCTTCCAAGTTCAGTGTCATTTACTTCTCTTAATATTACTGTAATAATTAATCACTGTAATAATACATCAATGTAATAATCAATCAGTGAAGCCTTTCATCTCTACCATGATTTATTACCATGTTGGTTATGTTAATGGTACTAAATACAATGTTCAAGTTTAATGTGCAATTCTTTCAAAAGAAAACAAACCAAAAGGCTTCATGGGCAAAGCACCATGTTTTTGACTATAATACCTTATTCTGCCATCAGCTTCATTATACTGTATACATGTATACAGTGTGATTAAAAACTGTTGCCGGCTATCTGAGCATTTTAAGAACACTGACCAGTCACTGATATTGGTGCAGCATCCTGCAATGTTGCTGCTTTGTGGGTAGTAGCATACTTCCTTTGTGTTATTGCAAAGCAAAACAGTTTATAGGGAGCACCCCGGTAAAACTACTCACGGTGTGCTGCACATGAAAGCTGCTCCGGATAGCATCGGTCAAAGTTATCTGCAAAGCATGGAGCACCACGTAGAGTATTTTATGTAAAATCCAGTATTTATTTAATCCATTTAAAATTCAATACAAAAGAACGCCATGTGTATATAGAACCATCACGCTTGACGCCTTTCGTAGCCCTCTGGCTACTTTCCTTTGTGTTATTGTATGGGTTGCTGCTTGCTGCAGTATTTTTACTGCTTGGGTTGCTGCTTGTTTATTAATACCCTTAGGGGCACGTTTACTAAGGGTCGAAGTGAATTTTCGAATGAAAAAACTTTGAATTTCGAAGTATTTTTTGGGTACTTCGACAATCGAATAGGCCAAATTCGACTTTTATTCAAATTGAAAATACTTTGAATATTCAACCATTCGAAAGTACTGTCTCTTTAAAAAACATCGACTTCGCCACTTTAAACCTGCCGAATTGCTATGTTAGCCTATGGGGACCTCCTAAAACCTAGAGCCAAAATTTGGCTAAGTTTTAAAAAGTCAAAGTTTTTTTTTTTGAAAATCGTTCGATCAATCGATAAAATTATTCGAATCAATTCGAACGATTTCTATGAACGATTGAAAGATTTTACTTCAACCGAAAACTGGCAAAAAATTCAAAAAGAAAACCTCTATTATCGAAATTGGCCAATTCGATGGTCGAATTTCGAAGTTTTTTAACTTGATAAATCTGCCCCTTAATTGTACCCTCTTACATCTCTCTGGTGTTGCAAAAATCTATTTGAAATCACCCATACTCTTGAATAAGTAAGACTTGTGTCCACACAACAAATAATTGAGAGTGAAAATATAGAACACTGTGGGCAGATTTACTAAAGTGCCCGTAGCAAGCAAAAATTCGCAAGAAATCTGCAGGGACATCGCCAATTTACTAACAGGCATAGGGAACAATTTGCTAGCTGAAGAGTACATCGCTAACAAAGTTTCTTGCCAATTTTTGCTCAGACAAGCGAGCAAATTATACAGAATGTTACCTCTTTCGACAAAATTTCCTTTACCAGCTTAGACCTGGCAAACTGATAAGATGACGCTTCATCCTCCTCAATCTTATGTCAGTGACATCAAATCCTATATACCAAATAGTCATCAAAAATGCTGGTGTTTTTCATATTTTAAAGCAGGATTGTCTTTAAAAGTTGTAACTATTAAAAATGTTTGTTTTAACATTTTTTTTACCATTTGAGGGGCATGCCACATGTGTTTTAGGGTGTTACTTCAAACAATAGAAAATTGTTTAGTTTAATGCAAAACATTGTACATTCTTTGACTCTCAGCCAAGTAAACTGACAGAATGGATTGTGCCACCACACATTACATGAAGGTGCAGTGTAATCCGTATTTGCTTTTGTAACAAAGATAAAAAGACATAAAGCCTTAAATATACAGGACAAACACCAGTAAGTAAAAGGGATTTGAAACAGTAGTGATTCATTTTACTAAAACTTTGAAACTTTGCCAGCGTTCGGCTGTAGAGACACAACTTTGCATTTTAGTGAATTGGAGTAGTGGTAGCGAATTAGCACCTGATGAAGTGGCGTGAAGTGTGGCGAAGCCTTCACAGGCAAAAATTCACCCTATAGGTGCCTCAGTGTTTCCCAGCCAAGTCCCCAAATACAATTTGTTTTTTGAGAGAAAAAGCCTAGAGGAAGCCTAAAGAAAAGGTGAGTGTTTGTGCTTACTAGGCACCCCCCTCAGTGAATATAGGTTTCCTTCTTTAAAAACATGTAAAAGTTTAGGCTGCATTTAGGCCCCAATGCAAAGCCTGTGTCTGGATTTCCGTTTAAAAGTTTTTTTTTCTTTAAACAGTTCTGTCATGCACTTGTCCATGTCCTGTAAAGTTCTTGCTGAATAGTTTTTGTAGAAGATTTTACTGCTGTTTATATAAATGCTTATCCCCTTTCCTAAAATATTATGTCTGGCTTCTGAAGAATGCTGGCAGTCTACTAACCTCATTGTAGTTTTGCCAAATTCTGTACTGCACTATTTATGGGGGTGGGGGGGGATATAACAAAAGTTACAATATTGCTGCTGCTATTTAATGGTCAGCTGTTTGAACACAAACATTTGATTGGTTGAAAGCAGTGTCTGTTCCTTAACTGTTCTTTGCCTGATGGCTTAGACCAGGGCTATCCAACTGGCGGCCCGCGCCCCCCCCTTCTTTGGCCCCCCAGATGCTGTGTCTGTTTACCATATGTAAAATTTAAAAGGTATCACTGTAGAGATAAACTGCACCCTGCATTGTTTAAACCTCAAATTCAGACTCTAATCACCTGTATCACACCTATGATCCCCCTGCATTGTTCACACTTGTGACACCTCTATTGTTCACTCCCCTAAAGGCCTGTACTGTTCCAGCTGAGACCCAGACTGAAACTGCCACATTGTTCACCTGTTCACACCTTATTCAAAATGCTAATGGAGCACCAGCACTGTGTCACTGTATGTAGTACATATTAGACTGAGAGCTTTCCTTTCTCCTGCTCTGTTCTGTCTTCCCTCCCTGCAGGGCTGGAACTAGGGGCAGGCAGAGTAGGCGCCCACCATGGAGCGCAATCATGGGAGGGGCTGGTAAGGTGGGAAATGGTAATGCAGGACTGGGTGGGGGGCCCCTGATTAAAGCCTTTGACTAGGGTGCAAAAATACCTTGGCCCGGCCCTGCCTCCCTGTGTGTGCCATTCTCTGCTTGCCCAGTGCTGTTTGCCTTACCCTACTGGTGGGATGTAAGCCTGTTAGGGGTTTGTTAGCATTTGGAAATTGTTGTTAAGGGCCACTAAGGTGTTTAATCATGTGTTGGGGGGTTGTTGTATTATCCACAGGGGAGGATTAGGCATATGGATTTAAGGGTATGTTTTTAACATTACTTCAATTTTTCACAAATGAGTGATGAGGGATTTCCCTGCAGTGAGCACCAACCATTTGGTTTTTTGGTGTGCTACCACCGTTAATGTGGATACGATCTTAAAAGTTCTTGTAGTAATATGGGTGTGGTTTACAGTGGATGTGGTTTAAAAGGGGGAGTGGCCAACACTGACTTCCATTATCGGCCCTCCTCCACATAGGCCAGTATAATTTTGGCCCTCGATACCACAGAACTTGGACAGCACTGGTTTAGACAATTGAAGAGAAGGCAGCTGATTAACAGACTTGTCTTTTGTGGGGAACTAAAGCTGGCCATAGACGCAAGGCTTAAGTCATACAAAACGAAGGCTCACACAATTTTCAGATTGTGTGGAGTTCCCCATCATTTTGGTCGTTTAGTCGATTGGACAGGCTACAAGATTTCGGTTGGCCAACGATAATATCTTTGCATGTATTGCCTATCTGACAATATCAATGTTCTTTTTACTGCTTTATTTAATCTAAACAGTTAGTTCTAGGTCGGGAGATTGAAATGCACGATCATTCATCAGACATATGATAAAATCTGGACGTCTAAGGCCACTTTAAGACTTTTGCAACATTTTTTAAAAAGTAACAACCTGGAGTTACACAAATGCTTTTTACTAATAGTTTTAAACGTTCTGAACATTTTTAATACATTTGTATTGGAAAGTTGCTTAGAATTATGTTTTTTGGGGTTGATTTGCCCTTTAATTTCTCTACTATTACTGTCCTTTATATGTCTTTATATATATAAATATATATATATATATATATATATATATATATATATATATATATATATATATATATATATATATATAAAATTGGGTTTTATTCCACTCAACGTTTCGATCCCCCACAGGGATCTTCGTCAGGAGATTACAAACAAACAACCAGGGACCCATTCCCATCCCAGAATTTAAACCCACTGGCCATTTATATATATATATATATATATCCTGCAGATATACCACCATTACATGTTTGCTGGCACCCGTGCATTTACACAGGAAACGGAGTGCACCTTTGGGACTTGTTTATATATATAAATATATAATCCATCACATAAATTCCGCACTCTCAGGTCTTATAAAATCTTAAGATTGTTTATTTATTAAAAGAATACCGATGTTTCAGCCTGCTCCGAGGCCTATATATATATATATATATGATCATCTAGCATGCAGGGCAGGGTGAAAAGTGCATAAAATATTATGTGTTTTGTATGTGAATGACCCTTTACAACTGTCCGATTGCACCCTGCTTTAAATGTAGATGACCCCTTGGAACTTCTCCATGTTATAGGAATTTCTGCATACGTGCATCTCCCTGCCTACACTATTGATAATAATAGGCCTTAAATGTTGTCAGTAATTTTTCTTCATAATGTAAATTAATGAGCAAAATGTACCAATGCACAATAATAATTAAGGGAATTCAGCTATCAGTGCGTGATTTTACAGTTCTAATTGACTCTTATTTAAATATTATGACACAACTCACTCAAGTGCTGTCTCATTCCATCTTCTAAATATTGCATTAGGCATTAATGATTAAAGAAAAAAAAGAGTTCAAGGTTAGAAGAGCTTTGATGCTTGCTCATCCAGACTACTTTTCTTAGCTTTTACAGGAACTCAGATCAATATTTAAGGACCTAACAAATCCATTCTCTTTAACAAGAGCTTACTGTTCTACATTCTATTCCACGACAGAGAAGAGGAACTTTGTTTGCATTCTTTCATATTATAATTGGGAAGGCATAAGGCAGAAAACCATATTCTTAAACCTAAACCCATTGTGCTAAAATTGTATTGTACTCTAGAATCTATTGGGGCATATTTATCAAGGGGTGAATAAAGTGCTCACCAAAGATCCCCAGAAAGAAATGTAACAGTTCTCTGTTAGGATTATTATGTATATATCAAAGAGTAAATTCTCACTTTGATCCCTTGGTAACTATTGCCCTGAAAATCATAGACAAGTAAATAGAGAGCTGTGAAATTTCCCTTTGGCAAACTCTGGTAATCTCTATTCTTATTCTTTGATAAATATTCCCCTTGGAATCTGGAACATGCAGGGAAAAATATGTTCCTGGCTGTCTGCATATTTTCCATCTGCTTAAACTGGCAGATCACCTTTAAGTTAACTTTTGGGGGCAAATTCACTAAAGCGCGAAGTGGCTAATGCTAGCGCAAATTCGCCAGCGTGACGTCATTTCGTTACTTCGCCGATTTACTAACGGACGCTGGCGTAAATTCGTTAGGGAAGTGGACCTACTCTAGCGCTACTTTGCACCCTTACACCAGGCAAAGTTGTGCTATGGCGAAGGGACATAACTACGCTAATTCACTAACTTGCGGATTTTCATGAACGTTAACTCTTGCACCAGACTTGCCTTCACCAACTGAGACATTTTTTCTAAGTCCCAAAAAACGCTGGCGTCTTTTCCTTTTTTAAGGGTGATAGGCTGAAAAAGATCGTATATTTTTTTGGGGTACCCTCCTTCCCCCCTACATTTCCTAACATATGGCACCTAAACTATACAGTGGGCACATGTATAAGGCAAAATAACAACTGTATTTTATTTTATGAAGCTTTCCCAGCTTGTGTAGTGTAATGTATTTGGTGCTACACATACGTCCATTGTACTTTAACTTGGCGCTGTATGCAAATTAGGCATCACTAGCGTAACTTCACTTTGCTTGACGAATTAACGCTAGCGCAACTTCGCTACTGTTCGCCTCCCTAAGCACAACTTTGCATTTTAGTGAATTTGCGTAGCGCTGACGAAACTACGTCTGTCGAAGTGCGGCGGAGTGTGTTGTAGCTATCGCTGGCGCAACTTCGGATCTTAGTGAATTTGCCCCTAAGTATGTTATAGAATGACTAATACATTTTCAAATGGCCTTCATATTTCTCTTTTACAGTTTTTGAATTATCAGCCCTATTCTTCTGACTGCTTCCAGCTTTCAACTGGGGGGGGAGGTCACCGACCCTCATCTAAAAAGAGATTCTCTGTAAGGTCACAAATAGTTTGTTGTTGCTACTCTTATTACTCATCTTCCTATTCAGGCCCTCTCCTATTGATATCCCAGTCTCTTATTCATATCAATGCATGTAATTTGAACCCAGCAACCGGATTGCTGAAATTGGAGAGCTGCTGAGTAAAAATCTAAATAACTAAAAAACCATAAACAGATTAGAAATGAAAACTAATTGCAAATTGTCTTAGAAAATCACTATCTACATCACACTAAGGGGGTTATTTACTAAACTCCGAATGCAAAAATAAGGAAAAAGTGTGATTTTTTTTTATAAAATTGGATTTTTAAAAAATCACAAATTTTTTGGAATTTATTAAACCCCGACGATGGAAAAGTCCGAATCAGAATGTCTGGCATCTCAGAACTGTCGAGGTTGCATATTAGTCAATGGGAGAACTCCCAGTGATTTTTTGATGTGCGCTAAGTTTCGTGCATTACCGCAAAGTTTTCGGGCAAAAAGCAAGAAATCTGAGTTTTTGGGTGAAAAATACGAAAAACCTGATTTTTTCCCACAAAGCAAATTTTCCGGAAAATGTAATAATAAATAAATGTAAAAAACCCAAGTGGATTTGATTGGAGTTTGCAGCAGAAAATGTTGAGATAAAATTGGACTTTGATAAATAACCCCCTGAAAGTTATTTAAAGGCAAACAATCCCTTTAAAGGATTAAAATCGAGGTTTTGAAGGATATATATAAAATTCTGAACCCCATTAAAAATTTGTTTAAATAAATAAATTAGTATTGGAAGCTGATGTGTTTGTTTTGGAAAAGGGGGTGAAAATCAATGTACCAGCTTCCTCAAAAATATGTTGAAGATCATATAAGGTGATGGAATTCCACTGACATTATACTATTCTGATGAAACCTGTTATATGTTAAAGTGGACCTGTCACCCAGACACAAAAATCTGTACAATAAAAGTCCTTTTCAAATTAAACATGAAATCCAATTTCTATTTTTTATTTAAGCATTCATAGCTGTTGTAAACTCATTTAAAAATCTCAGCTGTCAATCAAATATTGTCTGCCCCTCCTCTATGCCCGTGGCATAGAGGCGGGGCAGACAATTACTTTCACTTTCAATTCAGCACTTCTTAGATGTCACTGCTCTCCACACATTCCCCCCTTCTCTTTATCATATAATTGTGTAACCAGGACATGGGGATGGACATCAGGTCCCCCATTCTGGTGTACAAACAAGATTCTGAGATGATACAAGACTTGTCTTAATAACAGTGTCCACAAAATGGCTCCTGCCTGCTTGTTATAATTATGAGTTCCCAGACTGAAGAAAACAAGATTCAAATAATTTATATAGTGTAATTAAAGTTCATTTTCCTTGACTAATCTGATAAAATAGGATTTTGAATAATTTTTTTGGGTGACGGGTCCCCTTTAACAGGTGTTTAACATTCCATTAAGAATTCATCAAGAAATATTAACAGGTGTTTAACATTCCATCAAGAACTTTAAAATTCAGAACTATAAATAAGCAATTCTATTTTGCAAAAACATTTTCAAAATACCAGTATGGGATCCGTTATCCGGAAAACCCACTATTCATAATCAAATTATTACATTTTTTAAAAATTGATTACCTTTTTTTCTTTAATAACAAAACAGTACCTTGCACTTGATCCTAACTAAGTTATGATTAATCAATTTTGTAAACTAAACCAGCCTATTGGGGTTATTTAATGTTTACATGGTATGAAGATCCAAATTGCAGAAAGATCCATTGTCTGGAAAACCCCAGGTCCTGAGCATTCTGGATAACGGTCCCATACCTGTATATTCCAGTTCATCTTTTACAAATATATGGCCCTCTATCTTAGACAGTGAACATTGTGAGACTATGTTGCTGGGAATGTATTCAGGCTGATGATGACGTGACTAACATTGAAATATCTTTGCTGTTATTGTAGGTTACTCTACAAGGTGCAGAAATGCCCCAAACTGTACTGTGCCATATAATTTTTTTTTTTTTTTATGAAAACCACTATTCTGGCAGTTTTCTTAGATTTTGAAGAGACAGTTTGCTTTCCTATGCCCAAGAAGAATTAGTCCTTTGTTTGGGTCTGTAGTAAAAAGAACAGATGTCCCATCCATGGACTAAAAAAGGGGTATTATCAGGTAATATTTTCAGTTTAGGCTGGTAAATGACAGGCTTGCAGCATGTTTCACTAAACATGCTCCCTAAATACATGTCCAGAAAGTCATATTATATGGTCAACTAAACTCTTTATTAAATATGGGCATGTATTGCCACCATATCAGAGTACATCTGATTTGATGTTTTAAATGGAATAAATTGTATTGATCTATTTAATTATCATAACTATAATTAAGCTGTTATGTTGAGTGTGAACCATGCCCAGTCTGACATGTAGTTCTGAAGTAGTATCTAGAGGTTATGTACTGGTTAGAAGAATTTTAGGAATTTAGAATTATGAACTGGTTGATTAAGTTAAACAATATTGCAATTACTCCTGAACCAACTGGAGCTTGTTTACTGTCAGGGTCAGGCTCATGTTGCATAGTGAGCAACAAAATCATGGAGCACCAGGCAGCATTTGGGGTCATATAAAAAATCCAAATTTATTGAGAAAAATCATAAAATCATGATGAGCAAGCAAGTGAACATAGCCCCACGCTTAACGCGTTTCGTGGCCTCACGCCACTTCTTCAGAAGCACTTCTTCATGTTGCATAGTGGAGATGCCTGTACCTGCCAATGGTTTCTCCAAGGAAAAGATAATAAGAAATGGGAAAATTCATTGCTGGGCTTACCCTGCAACATATGATTAGGTTAGGACCTGTAAATGGACTTGTATACCTTAACATACATATGTACAGTATATCAAAGTAAAATAATCAAAGTAAACACTATTAGCTGTGTGGTATTGTTCCCTATAGTCCTCATGACAGCTATGATTTAACATTCCAGAATGCCATGTAGCAAATGATTGACAGCACCAGAATCAGTCTTCTCTCACCATACATGATGCAGCAACTGGGCAATAATAATGAGACCCCCACAGACACACCTGTCATCTTGCTGACCTGTCTCTTAGAAGGCTGCCTTTTCTGTATTGCTGACTTTTCTACTGAGATAGCAGTAAGCATAGATGGCCAAGCATAGATGTCTGAGGGATGTTTAGTGCTATTAATAGTATATGGCTTTAAAAGCAAGGAAAAGCCTGGGATAACATGGTAGCATAAAACCCAGCAGTATTTCATTATAGAAACAATTGTTTTCGTACATTCTAAAGGTATAACTAACCCCAGATTGAGCCTTAGACTTATTTTCTTTTCACATCACAATGCTAATGAGAGTAATTATTGGTGTCCATTTCTTCTCCCAGCACTGCATTTTGTTTATGGGGAATACTTAGCCAAGGCTCTGGGGCTTGGTCAGTTACTTGGCACACAAAGGGTTTAGTCTTTCTACAGGTATGGGTACTTATCCAGAATGCTTGCATAACGGATCATTCCGTAATTTGGCTCTTCATACCTTAAATCTACAAGAAAATCATGTAAACATTAAATAAACCCAATAGGCTGCTTTTGTGTCTTATCAGGATTAATTAAAATTAGTTTGGATAAAGTACAAGGTACAGTTTTTTTTGGGAGTTGGACTTTCTGTAATTCAGAGCTTTGTGGATAACGGGTTTCAGCTAACAGAACCCCATTCTGTACAAGTTATTATTTGTAGTATTGATTAGCTGTGTTTTATGAATGTAGTTGTAATTGAATAATATTGGTATCCATTTTGGTTAAAATCTGCTTCTTTCACCATTTATTTACTGACTAGAAAACAAGGAATAGGAACATCCCTTGGTAAACTAGATACAATATAGAACAATTAGCATACACCTTAAAGGAACATTGTATTGTAGAAAAAAAGAAGAACCCAATGGAATTAAATCTATATAACTCTAAATGCTAGAGACCTGCAGGGGTCTGTTTTTTTAGTACACTGGCACACAAGCTGTGAATGCAGGTAAACACCTTGCAAAGTTTTATTACCGGAAGTGCAACGTTTCGGGGCAAGCCCCTTTGTCAAGCAACATGCTTGACAAAGGGGCTTGCCCCGAAACGTTGCACTTCCGGTAATAAAACTTTGCAAGGTGTTTACCTGCATTCACAGCTTGTGTGCCAGTGTGCCTTTTCTTAGTATCAGATTTGAGGTTGCCTGTTACCTCTATCACTGTGCACCAAGGAAATTGGAATTATCTACACAGACAGGTGTGCGTGAGCAACTACTACTTTGTCTGTTTTTTTAGACCAGCACCCAACCTGTACCTCAACCCCATTAAGTTCCACCAAACGTGCTCCCGCTGTGATCGAAGTGGTCACATAAACTGACATTACTCTGATCAATTTTTACATTTCCACCAAGTTCCCAATTTCAATGGCCCCACTGCAGTGGAACAGTTACACGCAAGTACCCACAGGCCACCTATGCAGTGGGGGACATCAAGTGTACTTGAAAACACCTCTGGTATTCATTCGTATATGTAACAACCCATAAGCCCTTCTGATATTGAGATGTCTACTTAGAGAAATGGTTAGCTTCATAATGAGTTTTTGACTCCTTCTCTTGAAAATCAATCCAGTTTTGTTAGCTATACTTTGAAACATTTCAAACCAAATTTGAATTAACAGTGGACATTGCCTTTACAAAGTTTCCTTTCCTCTTATATCTGTTTAACCTCTGACACCAAGTAGGATAAGCCCTTGCTAATGTAGGATAATCCACTCAACACTCCACTTTAATTTCACTTGAAGACTTTACCAGTCATTGCATATCTCATGGAATTTGCCAAGGATCATTTGCTCCACTCTTCACAATTGGTGCTGAGCAATGTTATCTACCTAAATCTAGATAATGAGGTATTTATTAGAATGCTAAACATCATTTAGAACAAGTGAATTTTCCCATATGCAATGTCACATCTACCTTCATCCCATGATTCTAGCAGTATATTACATAGATTATGCTCAGATGTTATCGATGTTCATTATACCTCAAACACAGATTCGCCCATCAGTAGTCACCAGCTTAGAAAAGGCTTTTTTTTCAGAAGCTTAATTAAATATGTCTAAAGCAATCTAAAATAGCTACATCCTTAAACTTAAGACTTAAGGGACACGAGTGTAATAAAAACCTTAAATATTTCTAAAGCAATCTAGAGTAATCTAAAATAGCTCCATTCTTACGAAATGTTACTACATGGGACATGAGTATAAAAAAAGCAAAAAGGACAATATGTTTGTGCTATGCTGAGAAGGCTCAGGACCTGTAGTCTAAATTGTACCAGCAGCTTACTACATTGTAAATGCACAAATATCAGGCAATTTGCGGCTACATGTATCTGGCACTGTGGCACACATGCTAGTATTCAGCATGCGTTAATCTGCATCTAGGATGCATTGAACAGCACTGTGAAACATTGCTATCTCATACCACCCAACTGTCCCGTTTTTCGCGGGACAGTCCCTATTTTGACAGCTCAACCCGCAGTCCCGGCTTTGTTACTGAAATTTCCCGACTTTCTCTTTGATCTCCTGCACTGAACAGCCAGAAAAAGATACAAAGTTTCCAACTTAATTGGCTTTTGGTAGAGAATCCAGAATAGAGTGATACTGACACTAAAAAATTTATTTTCAAAATATTAATACTACATTAAAAGTTACCTATAGGTCATGTTGATCATTTTTTGCTGATAGTTCTGCTTTTGTAAGTAATTGTCACTTGAAGTTCCTAAACCTGACTGTCTTGCCAACCTGACTGTCCCTTCTTAACCTGTCAGTTAGAGTTTCTAATGCTAACAGACTACTGCTGCACAAATATGGCAGCCCCCTCATAGAGGAACAGGGTCTTAAGAAAGGTAATGTAAAAGCATCAGGCAAATACTTTTATGGCAAAATTATAAATAGCATTCAAAGATAATGTTATTATAGATATAAAAACGGTTATTTTCTGGTGTCAGTATCTTTTTAAGCTACTTTTGTAACAATTTAAGATAAGCAGGTTTCTTGGGAGAACTTAGAGTCACAGCCTAAAGAGCTATTAACCTTCATTAGCAAAACTGTAATAACACATAAAAACCAAATTAATGTGTTCAAACTTTCATAACCTGCCAAATTTTTGTGGCCACAAAAATGGTCATGATCAAAAAAATGTTGCCGCACCCCGCGCGCCAACTCTTTTTGACGCTCTTTCTATTTCCAAAATATCGGGAGGTATGCTACCTGTGCTCCTTTGGTTAAGTTTTCTAAAAACCGGGATATGTTGGCGTTCGGTACTTTGCGGCCCCTCCTATTTTTCGATTATATTTGTTTGGAAAAGAGGAGCACAGGTATGGGACCTGTTATATAGAATGCTTGTGACCTGGGATTTCTGTATAAGGGATGTTTCCTTAATTGGGGTCTCCATACCTTAAATTTGCTAAAAAATTATTAAAACATTATATTAACCCAATATAATAGTTTTGCCTTGGATAAAGATTCATTATATTTTATTTGGATCATGTGCAAGGTCCTGTTTTATTATTACAGAGGAAATCATTTCCTTGTTTTGTGTTTTTAATTATATTCTTAAAGTTTTTTAGAGTCCTGTCTTGGTGCAGTCAATATCAGCTATGACTCCCTGGAATGACAGTGTTGGCATCGGGTTTTTAAACTGAGCTAAGAGTAACTGCTACAAACCAGTGCCAAGGTCATTCCTTATACTGAAATAGCTCTGGATTCCTTTCATAGACTACTGTTTTCCTGCCAGCTTTGGTATATTATATACATTGTTTAATAAAGTATGCCAAAGCAAAATTAATTTGTCCTCTGTGCACTTTAGGAATAATTTATGTTATGTTTGTATGGAACATTGTCATTTTCTGTAATAGAATAAAATATTGTTAAGAGCAATGTGCTCATTCCAAATAACATGATCAAAACATAAGGGTAGCGACTAATTATCAGTATTCCTTGGATTCTAACTTTATTATATACATACAAGTAAACTTTAAAAGATTATACTGGATTTTCCTCTTCATCTATTAGTACTTTTGTAGGCAAAAATAAAGATTTGCTTGAGCAAATCTGTTGCTGTCAGTGCTTAGTACTGAGATATAATCTGTATAACATGGCTAAACTAGTTATCAAGATACATGCATTGATATATTCAATTTTGGCAGCTCACACAAACGACTTCAAAGGAACAGTATCACTGAAAAATGGTTGAAAAAGTGTTATAAAGTACTGAAAACATAGTGTCCTGTTGCCCTGTACTGGTACAACTGTTGTGTTTGCTTAAGAAATTCTACTATTGTTTATATAACAAGCTGCTATAAGGCCATGGTGGCAGTCATTCAAAGCTGAAAAATAAGAAAAGGCACAAAACATAAGCTCTGTAATATATAATGGGATCCATCAGAACCTATCTTATCTACTGTGCACCCTGTGCTTGAATAGCTGTCCCATGGCTAAAGCTTGTTTATATAAACTATAGCTCTGTTTCTGAAGCACAAACGCCAATTTTACCAGTGCAAGGCACCATTATATTATATTGTCATTCCTTCAAAACACTTAGATTTTTTGGTGTTACTCTTCCTTTAAAGGAGAAGGAAAAGTTAATACTAAGTAAGCTTTATCAGAAAGGTCTATATAAATACACTAGTAAAGCCTCAAAGTAATGCTGCTCAATGTCCTCTGTCAAAAAGAAATGTATTTCCTTCTATTGTGTATACATGGACTTCTGTATCAGACGTCCTTTTTCAAGTTTAAACCTCCAGGGCTTGGGCTTGAGCATGCTCATTTTGCTCCATTCCTCCTCTTTCCCTCTCTCCGTGCTGTAATCTGAGTTTAGAGCTATGAGCTATAAGGGAGAGACTCAGGCAGGAAGTGATGTCACAGCAAGCTAATATGGCAGCTGGTACCCTAAACAAACAGAGATAGTGTCTAGAGCTGTTTTCTCAGGTATGGAAAAGGATTCTAAATAATAAAAATGGTGTTCTAGCTTGCACTGTTGTGGCTAATCTAGTAGCAATAAACTGCCTTAGTAGCTTTCCTTCTCCTTTAAGGGCAGGGGCACACTTCTGCTCTAACCAACTTCCAGGTATATTTTCATTGCACATTTTGATGCAGAGTGGAGATGGAAACCTGGAGCTGCATCAGTTGACACAATGCACACAATTCATTTCAAAACAATAGCATGCCACATTCCACCAAAAAGTAAAGTTGCAAGGGATGACTTTCCATTGCCCTTTAGTGCACAGGGGCAGTATTTCAAAACTGTAAACACACCAGGGTTGGCTTTTCAAAGAAGTATTACAACAAAGTAATAGGTCTCGGGACCTCAGGCAATCTTTTAGTTGATGTTTAAATAAAGAGCATTTTTACATTTCATATTAAATACTTCTTTTTGCCTGCAGATTTTAATGAGGCAGGGGAAAGCAGGTCTGCTCTAATCAGGGGCTTCCTGTAGCTGCACTGACAGGCACGGTATTGGCCTCTGCTACATGGAGATCGGCCTGGAAATTCCTTTCGCATTTTTCTTGCTGATCTCTGCTTCGTTTCATGTAGCCGCACTCAGGCCAAAGTTGTCAGTCCAAAGCTGTCAGTGCAGCTACATGAGAACCAGGTGCAAAAATTTGCATCAAACCCAGTTGTGTAACTTCCCCTGGAAAAATGCAGCATCGTGTGGAAAAAACAAAAGTGACGAAAATTGCATAAGTTAATGAACCCTATACCTTCCAGTTCCTGCCACAGGCAGCACTGCATCTAATTCTGCAAACCAAATTGGTCTCTGGCTGTTCTGACTTCTTTGTGTAGCCAAAGTCTATTTAAAACAAGGATACATGGTGCCTATGGACATTAATCTTAGGTGCCATAAATACTCACTCTATTTAGCAGTAGTTAAAAAAGAGGGCTAGTTGCTTGGGACCCTTACTAGCACTCACTACCATCAGACTTGCATGGAACAGCAATAATAGAGCTGCTCTCTCCCTTAGCCTAGAGCAAAATAACTGCATTGCAGTGTATTAGCCACTTGTGTACATCTATATTGAGAAACCAATTGTTTTTTTTGTGTACTTACTGAAGCAATACATAAATCTGGAAAAATCAAATAGGCTTACTAAGAGAGTTCCTATGGTAGATAGTGCTGAAGCCAGTACAGGTATAGGACCTTTTATCCAGAAAGTTCGGGACCTGGGGTTTTCCAGATAACAGGTCTTTCTGTAATTTGGATTTTCATACCTTAAGTCTACTAGAAAATCATGTAAAGATTAAATAAACCCAATAGGCTGATTTTGCTTCCAATACGGATTATTTATATCTTAGTTTGGCTCAAGTACAAGCTACTGTTTTATTATTACAGAAAAAAAGGAAATAATTTTTAAAAATTTGGATTATTTGGATAAAATGGAGTCTATGGGAGATGGCCTTTCTGAATAAGGGGTTTCCAGATAACGAATCGCATACCTGTACAAAAAATCAGAAAAGCAAACATCCCTTTACTATTTATTGTTACAAATTTCCCGGTTCAGGTCAGTATAGTAGAGATGAAGTGATGCACAGATGCTAAGCAAATTTCATTATATAATATGAAAGTCAAGGAGCTTTGTCTTTCACTGGCGTAAATGGACCAGCAGCTGAATATCTGCCACTTTGCAGATTTACTCTTCCCGCTGAAGTTACAGGTCTTTGCATATTTCCATTGCAACTGCTTATGTTCCATGAATTAGAAACATGGAATCTGTTTATTCTTGTGGACTTCTGTTCTCAGCAGGCCTGAATGGTATGTGTAATGTACGCCTATTAATCTGAATAAGGCACTTAAGACAGACTAACTTTCATCAAGAATTATTTTTTTTTTGTTTTACTAAGAAGTTTAAAAAGCATCGTGGTCAGTGGCGAAACACTTGCCCCTCTACTGGAAAACTTTCAAGGGGTCCGGTGCACATATTATTAACATGTATTTATATAGCTCCAACATATTGCGTAGCACTGTAAAGTTAATATGATTATACAACTAAATCACATGAATTATATACATAGAACATATGGAGTTACATACAACACAATCAATACAGGTATAAAAAGGTGAGGAACGCCCTATGCACAGGCATACACTCTAAAGGGAAGGGAGTAATACACAAGATGTGGGAGTGGGCAAGATCGAATTAAGTGGGTGAGAAATGTGGTACTGTATGTGGTGTTGCGTTTGGTAGTTAAGCAGAGGGTGGGCTTCTCGAAAGAAGTGCGTTTTAAGAGATTTCTTGAAAGCAGAAAGGTTGGGAGAAAGTTGGACAGACTGTGGGAGAGAATTCCAGAGGAGGGGTGCAGCCCTTGCAAAGTCTTGAATGCGAGCATGTGAGGAGGTAATGAGAGAAGAGTTGAGTAGCAGGTCAGTAGAGGAGCGTAGTAAGCGGTTGGGTGAGTATGTAGAGATGAGTTCAGAGATGTAGGGTGGGGCAGAGTTATGAAGTGCTTTGAAAGTCAGTGTCATTAATTTGAATTTGATTCTGAAAGGTAACGGAAGCCAGTGCAGGGATTGACAGAATGGCGAGGCAGAGGAGGAGCGGTTGCTGATGTATATGAGCCTTGCAGCAGTGTTCATTATGGACTGGAGAGATGACAGTCTCTGAAGGGGAAGGCCAATTAAAAGAGAGTTACAGTAGTCTAGACGTGATATGATGAGAGAGTGAATAAGAATTTTGGCAGCATCTTGTGTGATAAATGATCGTATTTTGGATATGTTCCTTAGGTGGAAGTGACATGATTTAATAAGTGACTGGATCAGGCCAGGATTTGCGGCAAGGCCCCATAGGCCCTGGCCTAGGGCGGCATCAATTAAGGGATGGCATGCCACCCAGCCGCACAAGCATTTTTTTGTCGGAGCACTAGCGCTGATCAGCTAGTGCTCCGAAACCAAACTAAGAGGATGCACATGTGCGCTATCATGAGAGAAGGAAGGGATGACGGAGGACACCGGCCTCTTAGTGGATGCGCATGCGCGCTATCTAGAGAGTGAGAGGGGGCGACGGAGGACGCTGGCCTCTGGGCGCCCTCAGGGCAAATCCGGCCCTGGACTGGATACGAGGAGTGAATGACAGGGCAGAATCTAGGATAACCCCAAGGCACCGGGCCTGGGGAGAGGGGGTGATAGTGGAATTGTTAGCTATGATGGATACTTCCGGGATGTTACTGGAGTTAGTTGGAGGAAAGAGAACCATTTCAGTTTTAGAGAGGTTTAATTTAAGGTAGCGTTGTGACATCCAGGTAGAGATAGCAGACAGGCAGGAGGAGCTGCGAGTTAGGAGTTCTGGGTTGAGATCAGGAGATGAGAGATAGATCTGAGTATCGTCAGCATAGAGGTGGTAGTGGAAACCATACGAGTTGATTAATTTGCCGAGGGAGGAAGTATAGAGGGAGAATAGTAATGGTCCCAGGACAGAGCCTTGATGAACTCCAACAGAAAGAGGTAGGGGAGAAGATGATACTCAATTGTAGGAGATACTGAAGGAACGATTGGTGATGTAAGAAGAGAACAGGACAGGGCTGTGTCATGAAGGCCAAGCAAATGGAGGGACTGGAGGAGGAGAGGGTGATCTACAGTGTCAAATGCGGCTGAGAGGTCAAGCAGTATTAGTAGTGAGAAATGATTGTTGGCTTTAGTGGTTAAAAGGTCATTAGTTAGTCCAGTCAGGGCAGTTTCCGTGGAGTGTTGTGGCTTAAAACCAGATTGTAGGGGGTCCAGCTGGTTATTGTCAGAGAGGAATGAGGTTAGTCGGTAAGTCCCCCTTTCCTCCCCCTGCTTGATGCGGCGTGCACGCAAAATATTCTTTAAGAGAGCCGGAGGGAGGTTTTTAGTGCTGTGGACCCAGCTGACTGGGCCCCCCTGTTCCCTGGGCCTCCCCGCGACCATGGGGTCTGCTTCCTCTATAGTTATGCGCCTGATCATTGTATTGGCTTTAACATATATTGCCGTAAGTACACAATGGCCATAATGAAGGAACATATATTTGCAGATGTTTCCAGCAGTCTCACAACTACAGAGTTGTCAAACTAAAATAATATTCAAATTCATCAAGTGCACTTTTTGCACACAATCCTACGACACCAACCAAATTACTAATATAATTACATTTTATACTATATTGCATGCATTTGCTTTAATCCCAATAAATTAGCCATGATTTATTCATGAAATTCTATGTCTCAAGCTGTATCCCCTTCTATTAAAGCGGACTGCAGTATGTCTCATAGATTAGACTGATTAGACTAGGGTCTATTGTCTGTCTTGTCACTTTTCTGTAATCCCTTTTAATAGGATCATGTCAGTGAGATGCAAAGTAATTTAGGTCATGGATAGGAAATATGTACCTCTTCAAGTTGTAATTAATTGTAAACGTTGTAATGTAAGTTAGAACACTGCTTTTCCTGCTTCTATTTATTGTATGTAATTTCTAGTTGTATGTATAACTTTATTTGTAAAGTGCTGTTAAGGAGCCGCAGCGCTGTACAGTGTATTAAAGTACAATATATATTAAAGTATAATTGAGGGAGACAAATCCCATAATAAATATATACAGGACAAAGAGCTTAAGTGCTATGTGGTAAGAGACATAGTGGGAAGGAGGTACCTGCCCCGTAGAGCTAACAGTCTAAGTGGATAGGAGGCTAACATACAGGTACAAATTGGAGATAAAAAGTGCACAAGGTAAGGCATAGTAAGTAGGGACAGGACTAGGCTAATGTTCTAGTTGTCCAAAAGGTAGACTCTTAGTTGTTAGGTTGTTTGTTGAGGTCTAGTGAAAGAAACCTCTAAAGCTTCTATCACTATGGGGCAGATTTATTATGGTTCGAAGGGTAAAAATCTAATTTTTTTGGTCAAAACTCACAAATTAGAATTTTAAATCACCAACTTGAATTTGAATTAGAGTGTGAGATTTATCACATCTCGACCCTGGAAACAATTCTTATTCAAATATTCACCACCTAAAACTTGCGAAAGTCAAGGGCAGAGGTCTGTTGAACCATTTCAAGATATTTATTGCCTTCCTGACATTCGAGTTATTTTTAGGAGGAAAACTTGATTAGAATTTGGTTCAAATTTAAGGGTCGTTCTTTTCGATCGAATATTAGACCAAGTTTTTTCATAAATTACCTCCTATTCGAGTTGTGAGTAAATTTGAATTTATTAGAGTTAAAAAAAATCACATTACTTAGAAATTCGACCTTTGATAAATACGCTCTTATACTGTATGTTGTTTAGATATATTTATATCCCCCCCTAATATATTTCGTTTGTTTAGAGCAAACTTGCGTTTGTGTGAACTGAATCATTTCCTCTTTTTATGAAAGTTTTTCTTAGCATTTGCAGCAGCTGCCACGAGCTTCATCTCTTATTTGACTCAGTGTTGTATCTTTATCTATGCGGGCTGCTGCACCCTAGTTCTTTGAACCTGAATGCATCTACTGTGAACATCATTAGAAATATTTCAGTACTTCTTGGACAGCCCTGAGGTCATTTCCTGGATCAGATATTTGAGGCCTCTCCAGGGCTGCATCATGTTGACAAGGCAACTACTGGGTTTGCATCAGTTTTAGATGATGGATAAAAAGAGAGCGGATAACACGATATTGTAGTACAGCAGGCATTGAAAGACCAATCTTCCAGACTTGGAATTTCGTATCTCCTATTATTAAGTGTCTGTGTGAGATACGAAACACGTAAGGCTGTAGCCTGATGTACCTAATAAATTACTAATCGTTTTACAAGTCTGTCTGAAAGATTGGTCTTTGAGTGCCTGCTCAACTAAAATACGATGTTATCTGCTCCCTTAGCTGAAGGTTCAGGGTGGTGCACCTGGACCTCTTCTCCAATCGGAAAAATGCCTTACAGATGGATAAAAAGGCACTTTAAAGAAATGCTTTAAATAAATGAAAAATAGAACACTCAGGGGCACATTTACTTAGCTCGAGTGAAGGAATCGAATAAAAAAACTTTGAATTTCAATTTTTTTTTGGCTACTTCGACCATCGAATTGGCTACTTCGACCTTCGACTACGACTTCGACTTCGAATCGAACGATTCGAACTAAAAAACATTTGACTATTCGACCATTCGATAATCGAAGTACTGTCTCTTTAAAAAAAACTACGACCCCCTACTTCGCCACCTAAAACCTACCGAGGTGCAATGTTAGCCTATGGGGAAGGTCCCCATAGGCTTTCTTAGCTTTTTTTAGTCAAAGAAAAATCGATGGATTAAAATACTTAGAATTGAAGATTAAATCGTTAGATCGAACGATTAAATCCTTCTAATCGAACGATTCGAAGGATTTAATCGTTCGATCGAATGATTTTTCATTCGTTCTATCAAACTATTCAACTTCGATATTCAAAGTCGAAGGATTTACCTTTGGCAGTCAAATATCGAGGGTTAATTAACCCTCGATATTTGACCCTATGTAAATCTGCCCCTCAATGTCAAAGTGAGGTCATTTTTATAAGTATCCTTTTTATTTACATTTTTAATATACCAACCTTAAAATGGCCTGTGCTAAGAGCAAAAGTTTGTGTAAGCCGTGTAACTATGAAGCCACTCTACAAAATAAGCCATTTTGGTGGGAGTTATGCTGATGAAATTCTTTGTTGTTGCTTTGTTGCTTTATTGGCACAAAAAAAGAAGAGCAATGGGTGAAAAGAATAAAAATTTGATTTGGAAACAACTAATTTTAATGTTATTGTTTTAAACTGAATCAGTAAGTACCAAGATGGATATTATACCAAGATCGCCACCTAGTGGAAGCAAGTAGAAACAGCATAACAGTTACATTGTTCAGAAATACATCAACAAAGCGAAGACTTTTTCACATTTCAGTTTGTTTCTTACTATATATTAAAAAGATGAAAATGGATATTAATTATTTTTACATTTTCTGTAACTAAATATATTTTACAGTTCCTGTCAGGTAACCTTAAGAGAAAATTCTCACTTGGATTTTGCACTTGTTCTTTAATCTTACTGTCTGTAAGCCCTCAGCTATTTTAATATCATTGTAATTTTCCTACATGGGTCTTAGCTGCTGGGACAAACTTTTATTATAACATTATAACAGTAAAAATTGTTATGTATTGCTATATATACTTATAATGATATGGTACTAGCAACCACAGCAATGTCAAAATTAAATGTGTATTGTTCCTGTGGTTACATTTTATGGCTTTGCAAAAACGAATTTACTTAATTCCTGAAAAAGTTACAGCCACTTGTTTTTGAATGAGTGTAATACTTGAAATCCTTGCAATGCTCTATTCTTGCATTCCTATCTAGCTCTGTGTCTGTGAAGGTTCTCATTCATCCAGGTCATCGTATATCTATAGTACCTGTCTTTCTCAATTTAGAATGGGGCAGACCTCAAAAATGCTATATACTTTATACATGAGAAAGCTACCTGGATGACTAGTAAATTGTCTTCTAAAGAAAAATATAATGACAGCAAGTCCAGGTAATTTGACGTATAGCTATATATATCTAGCTTTGTAGAGGATTTTATAGATACACACAGCCTTTATTATGTTTTTCTATAGCTTGACAGTAGTTTTCTCATCCACTCAGCGATGGGAGTTCAGCCTCACATTATTGGACATGTGGTCAACTGAAATACTTTTATAGTTTGAAAATTGTGTTTATTGTTGATTCATGTACATGTACATATATATGTTGCAGAGATGTGGGTTTTGTGTTTAGGTGTATTAGTTGTGCCCACAATACCAGCCATATCAATGGGAAAACAGGTGTCTGTGTCAAATGCATAAGCTAAACCTGTTGAATCTATATACTTACAGCAAATATAGACTCGTGTTTGCTGCTATACTTATTTTGAAATTCTGTAAACTCTACAGCTACTCATAGGATTGCAAGCTCTATGGGACAGGGACCTCCTGGTTTTCTCTCTAACACTTATCACTTTATCTTGAAGGTAACTGTATTTTATATTTATTTGTACAGATATGGGATGCATTATCTGGAAACCCCTTATCCAGAAAGCTTATAGAAAGGCCATATCCTATAGACACCATTTTATCCAAATACATTTAAAATGATTTCCTTTTTCTCTGCAATAATAAAACAGTACCCTGTACTTGATCCAAACTAAGATATAATTAATTCTTATTAGAAGCAAAACCAGCCTATTAGATTTATTTAGTGTTTACATAATTTTCTAGTAGACTTTAGGTATGAAGATCCTAATTATAAAAGGATCTGTTATCCAGAAGACCACAGGTTCTAAGCATTCTGGATAACAGGTCCCATACCTGGATTCATCTTTGTATTGTGCCTTGTTTGTCCTAATTGAGTATTGGAAACCAAAGTAGAATTGTAACATGCAGGCAGTATTACATGAAGGCTGCTGTATGTTGGTTGTAACAGTGCCCACACAGTACTTATCACTGATTGTTTTGCTCTACTTTGGGCAAGTTATTCAAAGTATGAATTATTTAAAAGTGTTACTACTATAGAGAAGCCTGTATAGCTGTGTGGTCATATCACTTTGTGAATTCCTCTATAAATTCCATAGACTATCCTTATTACAAAGAACATAAATAAATACTAAAGCTTAGCTATACAGATGCCCTACAAGCATATAAATGTGTATTGTAGTTGCAAGAAATGAATAGGCATACCTACACTGTGGGGCATATTTATCAGTGCAGACAATCATCACCAGTGATGTTGCTCATATCAACATCAGATCTTTGGTTTTGTTTTCTAATTTAGGTGACTGTTAAAATCTAATTTCTGATTGGTTGCTGTGTGTTAACTTTAGTCTGTTTATCTTCCACTATTGGGTGGTATCAGATTCCATTGACCCGAACACTAACCCTCTCTGGTTTGAATAAATCTTTCAGACTCCTTTTTTTCAGTCTTCTCAGCATCATAATTTTCTAGTTTAACCCAGTTGACTAAATGCCACAATATTAAGGCGGTACTGCAATAAAACGGTGCCACCCTTGTATGCTTTTTTTATTGCCATACCTAGTGATTCATCATCATCATCATGATTGTTTGGTTGATTGCCATGAATTTCAACTTCTGAGTAAATCCTTGTCATGTCTGTGCTTTTCATACATTTGTGTAATTCTGTTTTTACTTGATAGGAAATAGGGATTTACTTTGGAATATACAGAAATGGTTTAAAACAAAACGTGGCCCTAAACCTGTTAGTGATATGGGCTCCCAGCCTGCCACTGCAAATGTTATAGTGTATTGGGGGCAACAGGTATAAAACAGCAATTGAGCAAAAGAAAGGCACAATGGCAACAATACATTTGCTTGACCTGTGGCTCTTAAATGACAAAGAAATACTTTATCCAAATCTTTATTATGTTCTAGCACCCCCCCCATGTTCCTGATTGCATGCACCAGGGTCTTTGTCAAGGAGTGGTGGCTGATGGGTATTTCTGTGTATCAACTCAGTGTTTTTCTGCACTCTTCTCACTCTTATAATCTAGTAAAGGGGTGGGTCAGACTTTATCAGAACCACAAAATGTTGTCATGTGGTGGCATGCAACATTTGCTCCAACCTCCCCCCCTGCTTTTATGTTAAAATCAGGTGTTGTGTTTTCTTATTGCATCTTCATCTGACAGTCAGTGTATAGTGGTAAAAAAATGTATTTTACACACCATCAGATATTAACATGTTTAATGTAGTTGAATCGTGTCAGATGGCTAATCTTTCATGTATTTTCATCAGATTTTTATACCAGTCCCATTATATGTTGGCCTGTGCAACTCCATTAAGACTAGTAGGATCCGATCTATGGTCCAACACTATCCTACAAAATCTCGCTTGTAGTTTAGCTCTAACAGTTTAGGGCAGTTTTATGGTCTGGTACTTTCTGTTGCCTTCAATTTTACAGTAGGTATAAGAGGTGTGAGGAAGTGATTAGCTTTGTAGAATTAACAGTGCTGCTATCAGAAGGGAGAGTTCATCTTAGGTAAATACCTGTTATAGAAGCTTCTAAACTTTTCCTGTAGGCACAGAATGCACAGAAAAATGATTGTCTCTGTAGGGAACCATGTGAGTTCTTATTCTATTTTTTAAGATCAAATACATTTTAAAATACATCTGTCAAGTATTCCATGTAATACAGAACTTTCAAGATTTTTTAGCTACCTCTTGAAATAGGTAAACATTTGCAGGTAGAGGAAGAAAATGCAATATCTGGTTTAATACTGTGACTTGTAAAGTAGAAAAAGATGTAACTAGTTCTGCTTCTCTGTCTGCAGCAGGCACATTCCTTCCGTCTTAGGCTTTTGTGTTTTCTTTGGCACTAAATATGTTTGCTTACGCCACACAGAGACCTTCAATGTGCACACAAAACACAGTTTGTACCCTGTTGCAAAACTGATAATGTGCTTGAATTTTAAATTCCAGAGAAGCTACATTTTTTTCTAGATCTGTTCCAAGGTTCTGTAGTTTATAACATTAAATCAGTGTATTCAATTCTTTGTTTGTTACTTTTTCTTTGTTAACTGACACCCTCAATAATAAATAAAGCTTTTCAGCACCTAGGTCCGAAAACCATTTACTAAACCACAATGTCTAGCATTGTCTATAAAATAATGACTTGGTTATCTTTGTATACTTAGATGTTTAAAGTCTCATTTTACTTTTTTTTTGTCTAATGGCGTATATTAAGAAAAAAATGTATATTTCTGTTGTAGGGTTTTCCACTTTTCCAAAAAGCTTGTCAATTTGGGGGATAAAATTAGTAAAGGGGAGGAAACGCGAGCAGATAAAAATTTGCATTTTGCTATGTAATATTTTGTTATTGCATTGCAAATTTTAATTGCACAATTTAAGGCATAAAACTGGCAAACTATACATTTGTTCCAGTGGTGAAGTGTCACTAAACAGTTTCTGGGTTTTTATTTTTTTGTGTGCAATGGAATATTTTTCCATTAATTACTTAAGGGGTGGTTCACCTTTAAAGATATACTGACACCAGAAACCTTTATTCACATCGGTTATTGCATTTTCTTTGCATGGTGTTTATAATTTTGCCATAAAAGCATTTGCCCAGTGCTTTTTCATTTCTTATCCAATCCCCCGTGTTCCTCTATGAGTGGCTGCCATACTTGTGCAGCAGTAGTCCGTTAGCATTAGAATCTGTAACTGACAGGCTGAGAAGGGACAGTCATCTCTAGGAACTTTAAGTAACAATTACTTACAGCAGAGCAATCTGAAAAAAACAATTAACATGACCTATAGGCAACTTTTAAAATAGGGATGCACTGAATCCAGGATTCGGCCTTTTTCAGCAGGATTCAAATTTGGCCGAATACATGTGCGTGGCTGAACCGAATCCTAATTTGCATATGTAAATTAGGTATGGGAAGGGAAATCGTATGACTTTTTGTCACCTAGGAAGTAAAAAAACATTTTCCCCACCTTTTCCTTTCCCTCCCCTATTTTGCATATGCAAATTAGGATTCGGTTCGTTATTCGGCCGGCTCTTTCATAAAGGATTCGGGGATTTTTATGGCAAAAAGTGGATTCGCCACATCTCTATTTTTAAAACTGATCATCCTTTCCAATACATAGCTTTCTATATATATATATATATATATATATATATATATATATATATATATATATATATATATATATATATATATATATATATATATATATATATATATATATACACTAAACAAGGTAGCCCCAGCACTCAATATATAACCCCCTGAAAAAATATTCTTGCACAACTGAACTGTAACTTTCTTAAAAAAGACACTTTTAGTTACAAAGTTTGTACAAAGCATGCATAAGCTGACGCGCCCCGTCAAGGCAGTGTCCATGCGTCAGTCCTGCTAAAATCAGCCTGCTAAAATCCACAGACAGATTTCAACCCCTGCTACAGTGAGTAGCTTTCCTCTTCTGTTCGTGCCCAGAACCAATTTCAATGAACTTTCCATTTGGCCGTGAAATCCGCAAAGTGTATTTGTGCTGAAGCCGTCACAAAACAAGAGGGATGCTATTGCCTGCTGTAGGGGCTGTAATTGGCCTGCTGATTTCAGTTTCAGTAATTTTGGCCCCTGTGTGCCACATTAAGCAAGTAAATAATGTGATAATGTTGCTATTAATGATGCATGTTAAAAGTGATGCCACCCCCACTCAAATGAAAACCAAAACTGCGCCCTATTCCTGGAGAAGTGCTGTGTAATCAGTTTGTGTTTTGGTGCATTGAACACACTTGCGATGGGCAAAAACTCTCTATGCGGCCCCATTGATTTTAGGATTCTGGATGTGGACAAACACTTTGGTTATTTGCTTCCAAAAGTGTCCATTGCACCATGTGCTGTGTTCATAAATGAGCCCATTCTCACTGTAAGCGACAGCTGTATAAGCTTTGCATAATTTTGTGAACTAAGTTGATTTACAGTGTCTATAAAGGCCACCTTAACTCTCATCTATACTCGTCTGTACTACAAACAAGGCGGTTTTGAGGTCATGTTGTTCCAAGTACATTAGGTAAGAAAATATACATATAGGGTGTTATTTTCTAAACTCTGAATGCTAAAAAACCCTAAAAAATGTGTTTTTTAAATATAAATCCCAATTTAAAAAACAAAACAAAAAAAAACCCCACTAATTTTTCAGGATTTATTATACCATGAGGATGGAAAAAGTCTGAATCCAAAAATCTGGCATCTCAGACCTGCTGAGGTTGTATATAAGTCAATGTAAGAAGTCCCAAAGATATCTTGATCTGCTCTGGGTTTTGTGCAACAATCCAAAATGTTGTGGCTTTCGGGTAAAAATCATAAAAAATCGTAGTTTTCGGCTGGAAGATCTAAAAAATTTGTATGATTTGTTTTTTTGGGGGGGAGGTTTTCCCCACAAAAATTTTTTCGGGAAAGTGTAAAACCCATGCGGATTTGGTCAAGTTGTTTTCAGAAAGTATTCGGACCTTGATAAATGGACCTCATACAGTAAATAGCAAATCCTCTGCATAAGACTCAGCAGCACAGACACTGCCTGTGTTCTTTCTTTAAATGTGTGTCACTGTTCAGCCTTCAGGAGGAGTTACTCTCGGCACCGACTTTCCTCCCTTCACTGCACAGCTAAAGGCAGTTTGACACCAACAAGTGTAGGGAACAATGATGTGGCACCTTCATAGTAGTGACAAGGAACTGAAGGCAGTGCTGGTTACCCTGATGTGCTGTTTTGGTCAGTATGTGACTTTCTTTGCAGTTTGCTGATTGTGTTGTGCATGTATTCTGTATGGGTAAGGCTGTACCCAGCCCTGTACTGTTTACACTTATACTGGATGTGTCAGTCTATGCCATGCACTGATCTTGTGGCATTTGCAATCTACTGTTCTCTGCTTGGCAGTGAGCTTGTAGGCTAGGGAGCTCTATTATTACAATTATTGAAGTTCTTTAACAATAGCTTCTATATAAAGGGGACAGTGTTTGCACATTTTTTTTACTCAGTAGCACTTAAGTTTGTTGGTATCCATGGCCTCTAGCATCTTGCCAGGGTTGGGCATTTTATGGCTCCTGCAGATGTTGATGAACTACAACTCACATGACTCCAAACAGTGTTAAGCCATCCGTGAGCTTCTTCAAGTTGTAGTTCAACATGCCTGCTTTGGACAGTGTGTTTGAATGACTTAATGGACCGGGGTGTGTGGGGGGGGTAGTTACATAAAAGTTACATAAAAGTAATGAATGAAAAAATAAAATACAAATCATCCTTATGTTGTCACTTACCCTACTATCAGTAACGTAGGGCAAATTTGGAACAGATACTTGACAGACAACTTTGCCATGATTCTGTTATGTGCCATACTTCTACACGTGACTCAAGGTCAGCCACATTTATCCGACCTACATTAAGGGGCCGATTCACTAAGCTCGAGTGAAGGATTCGAATGAAAAATACTTTGAATTTCGAAGTATTTTTTGGGTACTTCGACCATCGAATGGGCTACTTCGACCTTCGACTACGACCTTCGACTTCGATTCGAACGATTCGAACGAAAAATCGTTCGACTATTCGACCATTCGATAGTCGAAGTATTTTCCCTTTAAAAAAAACTTTGACCCCCTACTTCGGCAGATAAAACCTACCGAAGTCAATGTTAGCCTATGGGGAAGGTCCCCATAGGTTTGCTAACCTTTTTTTGATCGAAGGATTTTCCTTCGATCGTTGGATTAAAATCCTTCGAATCGTTCGATTCGAAGGATTTAATCGTTCGATCGAACGAAAAATCCTTCGATCGATCGAACGAACGTTTAGCGCTAAATCCTTCGACTTCGATATTCGAAGTCAAAGGATTTCAATTCGAGGGTCGAATTTCGAAGTATTTTTAACTTCGAAATTCGACCCTTAGTGAATCTGCCCCTAATAGTTTCCATCATACATATATAATCAATGCATAGCATCACTGAACATACACTACATAGAAATATAGGCCCATGCAGTTCTGGAACAGCCACTGAATACATACACTCCCCAAATTAGTGGACACCCCAGTTTTTGTATTGGCTGATCAGCAAATAGTTCAGCCGCTTATACATATAATGATGATTATATGAACATTATTTAACTTAAAATGTCAGCTTAATTTTTTTCATGTTGGAGAGACTCACAAAGTACACCAAATAAACTGGGCCTTGTTTACTATTTGCCATACTCTATGCAGAATAAAGAAGCTTGGGTTCTGGGTCCAGTAATATTTTGCTTGAAACTCACATATGCAAGTAGGAACTGATCTTATAATAATTAGGACTATGGGAAATCCAAGTAATCCATTAAAGCACTCTGAATGGGCCCCATAACATTCAACATTCATGAATGGAAAAGTGAAATGATTCAGGCCACACCCCTGATCTGCTTGTTCAAATCTAGTTACACCCAGACCCACCTCCAATAGTCAATGAACACTTTCTGGTCCCTGTCTAGGCTTGTGATCCTGGTCTGTCCTGCTTAAACTGGAGCACATATTAGATTAAAAAAAAGGTTAGATTTGTATTTGTTTGGAGAAATGTGCTATACTCATTCAGTTTTATCCGCATCATTCTGGTTACTGAGACTGTGATATTAAAAACAGGAGTCACAAAACGGTCCATGCAAGAATAAGGAGCCTCTAGCTCTAAGGTTTTTCTATGGTCCAACATTTAGTCAGACCTATCTACAATGACATTGTTTCAAATGTGACCCTACCATTCCAGAACTATGGGGTGATTGCTATATAAGCAATCACCCCAAATCTCCCAATCAGCCAGTAACCCATATTTATGTGCATGAGAGCTGTATAGGTATCAGTATAGCCTATACAATTTAGAATTTGAAGTTTAGAATTATGGGTCAAACTACTTACTCATCATAAACACTGCATAAACACTGCTACCTACCACTAGTCACTGGTTACCCCCAGTTATCACTTGCAGTGCTTCTATTTATATAATAGGGAAGTGACCCATGGTGAACAACAGCAACCTAACTGTTTTGAGTTTAATAATACTGTACTACTGAAGAATGAAATGAATGCCCTATATCATTCATTAGAGTACCGTTTGCTAACTGTATTGTCCTTTCCTGATTTTTATTTGCAGATGAGAGAGATAAAGTACAGAAAAAGACATTTACAAAATGGATTAATCAGCACCTTATGAAGGTATGTAACATGGTAACTTTTTTGTTAGGAAGTACATTTGGTATGCTACTTACTTTGGATGATTTTGGACTGCATTTCTGTTTTTTACGTTACATTATTATAATATTAAATAGCACAACTATAGGCTGTTGCATATTCAAAGCCCATATGGCAAAAGGCAGAGAACACTGGGATTTGTGAAAATAGCTTTAATATAATAGGCTAGCTGCCCTTATATAGTATTGTAAGATGTTGATTACTGCTAGTGATGAGCAAATGTATTCACCAGCCATGGATTTGAAGTGAAATTCCAAATTTCGGCATGTGTGAATTTTTCACGAAAATTCGTCAAGAAAAAATGCCCATTGACTATAATGCATTAGGAAAAAAAAGTCGTCATAAGAAAAAATGCCCATTCACATTAATGCATTTGGAGAAACAAATCACCATAAGAAAAAAATGCCCATTGACTTTAATGAATTTGGAGAAAGAAAAATGTTGTGTGTGTAAAAATTGTAACACGTAACAATGTCCATTGGCTTTAAAGTGTTTCCCGAAATTTTGCAAGGACATATTCGCTCATCACTAATTACTGCACCTTCTGCATCCTCGTTACTAGGTACATTTCTTTCTTTACTATGCAGACAGATTAGTACATGAATCAATTAAATATAATATTATAACATTATTTATAACTTGATTCAACATACTCCTAGTGCTTGCAATGATAGGGCCTCTAGTGTTTAGACTGAATGCATGCCAGTATTGTGTATGTATTAATACTAAAAGGGGAAACAAGCCTTTGACTTTGTTTTAGCCTTTACAAGGTAAAAACAATCAGTGAATAAATTATTTTAGACCCAACATCCATTCAGAAGAGAACATTACTTTAAATGGTTACTTTCAATACATAATTAACCACAATTATTACAATGCTATTTAGCCATTAAACAACTAGCATGCTTAGAAAGATGTGATCAGTGCCCAGGTGCATAATGCTATTCTAGAGCATCTTGTCACCTTTATTAAGCAGGAAGGATATACTTCCACTTACTAATGAATCCTCTTGGATTATGGGAGATGAGGGTCTAGTACAGGGGTAGGCAACCCGCGGCTCCGGAGCCTCATGCGGCTCTTCATCCTGCTTGTTGCGGCTCGGTCTTGCCTGTCACTCCTGGGATGTCCATACAGCCCTCGCAATTGCTGGTGGCTTCGTGAGTGTGCGACCGCAGTAAACTAACGGTTAGCTTACCACGGTCGCACACTCAAGTAGCCACCAGCAGGTGCGAGGTCTGTGTAGACATCCCAGGAGTGACAGGCAAGACCGAGCCAAAGCAAGATGATTCCTTATGGTCCTTACCGCGGTCACACACTCAAGACAAGAGAAGGAAGATCAGCATGGAGCTTCAGAAACAGAAGTCACATTAAACAGATGAGAACACTAGCATTTAATAGGGCTATTCAGTGTTTCATTTATTTCAAATAAGGCCTACACATACAAACTGCACTTCTGTTTGTTGTATTCTATTGTTGTAACAGTTAAAATTAAAAAAAAGATTAAAACTTTTAAAAGTTTATAAACTGTGTTATGTTTTGCGGCTCCAGACTATTTTTCTTTAGTGGAAGAGGGGGCGAAATGGCTCTTTTGATAGTAAAGGTTGCTGACCCCTGGTCTAGTACATGGAAACCCTATACAAAGAAATGGGAATTTGCTGCATAATTCATTCTGTGAGAACAGTTTCTTAGTTTTGCTTCTTTGGGAAGTCAACCCCAAATTGCCCATTTAAAAGAAAATATAATTCTAAGCAACTTCACTAGATAAATTCATTAAATTTTTTATGGTTTTTAAAGGGATTGTTCACCTTTCTAACACTTTTTCAGTTGAGTTATTTTCACATTATTCACATAAACATTTAGTTTTTTCAATTGCTTTCCATCTTTTATTTTTTTATCGGTTTTCCACAATTGAAGTTTAAATTTTAATATTCTTGTCTTTGGGGTTTCAATCTGGCAGCTCAGTGATCCAGGAGCATCTGAACTGTTACAATTTGCTACATTTAATTTATATACTTAGTTGATACATTTCTCAGCAGTATCTGTGAAATATTAGCAACTATTGTATCAATTTGAATAGCTGCCTTCAATGAAACTCAAGGATTCTGCAGGGACAAAGATAACAAATTTAATCAACTAAATGTATCAAGTTAGTTATAGAGTCGACGACCCCCCCCAAGGTGGGTTAGAAGGTGAAAAACTAAACTTTGCACTACAATATTAGAAAAACGGTCACAATTAAGTTGTTTGTAAATGTTATGCTGTTTAAAGCAGTGTATGTCTGTCCCTTTCTATTCCGTGCCCTGGACTTTTGATACAACACATGACAGGGCAGCTGATTAATACACCAACCTCTCTGTGCTGGGGAACTAAGACTTTTGCACTGTGAGAAGAAGTGAGAACCAGGAGTAAAGCAAATGCTACATTCAATAGCAGGTCTATTTACAAATAATTTTAACAGCACTGAAAATGTTTTATAAATGTGCAACATTTCTTTTGTTCAGCATAGAACAGAAGTGAAACAAGATAACAGGTACAAGTATGCAGCAACTTGTCCGTTAAACAGCAGGCCCTGGAAGAATTTCATTTGTATCAACTTGTCAGAGCCTCCTTTAGTGAATGAATAATTCACAGTGTAAGAGTCTATTTAATGATTATTTGGCACTGTAGGAATGATCATGTTACACATTGTCAGTACTTGTGCATATACTTATTACCTTACTAACAGTCCATTTCAGAGAATATTTAGTATAGGTATTAAAGGGGTGGTCCACCTTTCAGTTAACTTTTAGTATGTTATAGAATAACCGCTTCCAAGCAACTTTTCAATCGATCATCATTATTTTTTATTTATAGTTTTTAAATTGTTTGCCTTCTTCTTCTGACTCCTTCCAGCTTTCAAATGGGGGAGCCCGATATAAAAACAAATGCTCTGGGAGGCAACACATTTATTGTTATTGCTACTTTTTATTACTCATCTTTCTATTCAGGCCTTTTCTATATATATTCCAGTCTCTTATCCAAATCAGTGCATGGTTGCTAGGGTAAATTTTACCCTAGCAAACAGATTGCTTAGATTTCAAACGGAAAGCTGCTGAAAAAAAGCTAAATAACTCAAAAAGCAACAAATGACAAAAGATGAAAACTAATTGCAACTTGTCTTAAGAACTTTCTACATCGTACTAAAAGTTAGCTCAAAGGTGAACAACCCCTTTAATGGATGCAACATATGTGTAAATTAGGGATGTACTGAATCCAGAATTCGGTTCGGGATTCAGTCAGGATTGAGCCTTTTTCAGCAGGATTCGGAATCGGCCAAATCCTTCTGCCTGGCCGAACCGAATCGGAATCCTAATTTACATATGCAAATTAGGGACGGGAAGGAAATCGCATAACTTTTTGTCACAAAACAAGGAAGTAAAAAATTTATTTCCCTTCCCACCCCTAATTTGCATATGCAAATTCGGATTTGGTTCGGTATTCGGCTGAATCTTTCGCAATGTATTCGGGGGTACGGCCAAATCCAAAATAGTGGATTTGGTGCATCCCTAGTGTAAATTGTGTAGCGAGCACTCACCGTGGCATGTGAAGTGTGCCAGTTAGGTTATGTCTAGACGTGCTACAAAGTCAAGTCTTGTTCCAGCAGGAAAACTCAACACTGTACATACCCAAAGTCATAACTCATCAATGCACTATAAGCATAAAACTGCCGTAAAAGATCAATCTAATGCCTAGAACTTAAATGTTGCTTATTGTTCTCTTATTAACTGGATATTTAGAATAGTATTCAGACTTTTATTTTCATTGCTTATTTAATTATATGTTAGTTTAAATTGGTTCTTTGCTGTCAGTACTTGATTTATCTGGTGTTAAGCAGTATATAAGTCTATTATCATGTTTTTCACCCTGTACAAAAGCACCTGCACTAGAATTTACTGAATATGGATTGGAAAATGGATTTGATAAGCTGCTCTCATGATTGAGAGGCACTTAGTTAAGAGGTGCCGAGTTCACATTTTCTTACCAATGATTTCACAAATGTAGGGTAGTGTTGCAAGAAATTTATTTTAGCTCTACTGATTTGCCCATTCACGACTGCTAAACACCAAGGGGGTTATTTATCAAAATCTGAAAATATTGAGTTATTTTCTGAAATATACTCCAACCAAATCCGCACGGGCTATTTCCCCTTATTTATCAATACATTTCCTGAAAAATTCGAGTGCAGGAAAAAACTCAAAAAATCCCGAAATTCTTAAGAAATTTTGAATCATACCAATTTTTCGGATTTTCCACCCGAAAACACCCAGATTTTTGCCTGAAAAACAAGTAATCTTCAGATTTTTGCATGATCAGGATCAGTATATCTTCGGGACTTCTCCCATTGACTTGTATACAACCTTGGCAGGTCTAAGATGCCTCATTTTCAGATTCAGACTTTTTCCATCGTCGGGGTATACTAAATCACGAAAAATTTGAGTTGTTTTCACTAAAAATTCGGATTTTATAGTAAAAAAGAAACCTCAAATTTTTCATGTTTTTGGCACTCAGTCTTTAGTAAATAACCCCTTAAACTGTATTAATAAGACACTGTGCATTATACTAGAAAAATAAACAGAATGAAAACATTGCTTATAAATGAGTTTTTTTCTCTCTATGACTATCGCAAGAAGAGAATATTAAGGAACCTCACATTCTACTTATGCCTGAGCTATAAGCCAGCATTACATTACAGTAAATGGCAAATAAGTGATGTCTAAAAAAAGCATGACTTGACAGTATCTGACTTTATTTTTGTGAACACATTTTGTGGTTTGTCAGAGTATGTAAGTCCTTTTCCTAGTGGTGTGCTAGTTTTTCACATAGTGTCAATCAAACTGGGCCACAATGCAATTCTAGAAAATGTATAACTGAAACTGATCAAATTACAATGTCACAGCTTGTCCCTTTTAAAAGTAAGAAAACTATGTGCAGCATTCCATATTTCAGGGGCCTCGTGTGGCCTTTTCAAAAAGGTAAACATTTATAATAGCACAATACAATACAAATTAAATGTATTTAATTGTACATTTTTTGCAGATGGCTGTGGGGGGGGGGGGGGTCACATCTGAGCTCAGAAGGAATGCCGTAGCCTGATAGTGTGCAAAGAGCCTGTACAGCTGTTCCCCCTTTGTTTTCTTCTGGGCAGTGACAATACTAGGGCAATCACTGTAAAACTGTGTCAGTGCAGGCCCGGATTTGTGGAAAGGCCACCTAGGCCCGGGCCTAGGGCAGCAGGATTTTAGGGGGGCGGCATGCTTCCCAACCACACCCACATTGGTTCAAAAACACTGGAGATGCACTGGAGATACAACCATTTTTTAAATTTCCCATACACCAATCCCCATTGTTCCTGTCCCTCTGGAGGGGACAGGGGCGACAAACGGCAGTGGGCCTAGGGGCGCCCACTATGTAAGTCCGGCCCTGTGTCAGTGTAACTTCCGATAATATATCGTGCAAAAGTAACATATCATTTAAAGACAAAACAATAGTAAAGTTATGCATGCACATGCACTCTAGGGTGACTGATCACATCGGGTTAGAAAGATAAACAAAGTCTGACCAGTCACCTCAGCCCACATGTTAACCACAATTGTTTTGTCTAGTATTGCATTTGGGTTTGCATGATATGGTATCTGCAGTTACGCTGACTATTTACTGGGGGCTTATATTTTAGCACCTCCCAGTAAATAGGGCTTTCCTACATTTTAAGTGTTTAACATTTTAAAGATTTTTTAAATAAATCACTTTGTCCCTGTTGAATGCTGCTATGTTCTATTGTAGTGTTAGATAAACACATGACTTGGGGCAGCTGGGAAATTGACAATATATCTAGCCCCATGTCAGATTTCAAAACTGAATATAAAAAAATCTGTTTGCTCTTTTGAGAAATGGATTTCAGTGAAGAATTCTGCGGGAGCAGCACTATTAACTGATTAATTTTTAAAAAAATGTTTTTTCCCATGACAGTATCCCTTTAAATTAACAGGCCTGAAGTTCACTTATATCTGTTTCATTAAGGTGTCTTTTAATCCAGTGTCTTCTAATGCCCTGTGACCATAACTGTATGAGTGCCCAGAAGGTTAATTCCATATCCTCTCCATTCTTGCTTTTTTATTTTTGACAACCCTACCTTATACTTTTTCAATTATACTTTTAGATTCTATAGGGCTCCAGTCTTATACATTTCTCATAATCCATGTTGCTATAAACATATCCATATATTTTACTCTGCCAGCAGCATCCGTTTCACTTTCTTTTTTCATTTGTCCTGCAATGTAACAGTTTTTAAGAGGTTAGTTAGTTCAAATCCCAGCCAACCAGAAGGACTAAGTTAATTGATTTGAGGATTTTTATCCCCTAGACTAGTCAATTCTTTTGTAGCATACAGATCCTTTTACATCCATGGTTTAAAATTAGAGTTTCCTAGCGTATGCATCCCATGCATATGCAAGGCAGCAGAGGGCAATCCCAAAAACAGAAAGCCCATTAAAATAGAAGATTAAATTGTACAATAAATAAGTATTATTAAATTTTTTATGTCTGTGAGTACTGTGGGTGGGTGAGTGAATGTGGCCATAGATGTTATCTACAGAGGCTGAATGGGATGCAAATGTGAAATGTGGTGAAAACATAAATAGATTCTTAACTGTACAGTACCATTCACTGGCATGTATGTATGTATGTATATTTTTATTTGTATAGTGCTCCTTGAGGGCAAAGCACTGTACAGCAGAAAAATAAATGAGTATAAGAAACAGGGGGACATTACAATAATAAGTACAAATACGTATAAAAATAAAATACACACATATAAAGGATAGTTACATATAAAATATAGTTGTACTGTATACTGTATACTGTACTATACAATTTATTCCTATTATTATGTCAAAGCAGTTCATGTTTTATTTAACTGTAAGCTTAGGAGATGTTGTCTTCCAATAGAAATGTATTATCCCTAGGCTTCCCAAAGGCAGCATGACATCAAAATGTTAATATAATGCCAGCCCCATAATGTATAAAGAATAGATTTTGATTTAGCCTTGAGTGCTTCCACAATTTCCCTCTAATATAGCCCCATAATGTATAGTGAGTCAGATTACTGGAGAGCTGAATGGAAAAAGCTGGTTAGTGCTGTTTTAAATGTTTCATATGTGCTTCATATGCATAAAGAGTAAGGTACACTTACCTTGCATTTGTAAAAAACTGTGTGTTGTCTCAGAAGTTTTCATATAGTTTATAAAATAACTTGCTATGTTATCAATGAATGTTTCTGTCTTTTGGTCTGATCTTAATGCTTCACTATAGATTCAGAACAAAGACAGATATCCACTATTGCTGGTATCTAGCAAATAATCCTCGTTTGTGAATTTATTGTAAGGGCAGAGACACACGCTGAAATTCAGGGAGATTAATCGCCCAGAGACAAATCTCTTCTTCGGGGAGACCAATCTCCCTGAACTGGCTTCCTGCCAGCTAGAATGTAAATCACCGGCAGGATGGCACTCGAAGCACTTCGTTTTCCAAAGTCACCTGAAGTTTCCTCTTAAGGGCAGAGACACACGGTCAGATTTGGGGAGAAGAGCCGCCCGCCTCTTCTTCTGGGCGTTTAATCTCCCCGAACTGCATTTCCCTGCCTTCCCGCCGCTACAATGCAAATCGCTGGCGGGATGGCACTCGGAGGCAACCTCATGAGGCAACTTCGGAAAACTTCTGAAAATGAAGTGCTCCGAGTGCCATCCTACTGGCTAGATAAAATCACAGGGGAAGGCAGTTGGAGAGATTAAAAAGAAGAGATTTGTCGCCGGGCGTCTAATCTCCCCGAATCTGACCGTGTGTCTCTGCACTAAGACTTTCTTTGAAAACGATTGCACCGCTTAACTTGCTAACTTCATATAATTAAATGATGATCAAAGATAGCACTGCAGAAAAACAGACGTATCATTGCAGTGGCAATATTGTCTAAAGTAAAAAATTCTAAAGCAGTATAATATTTTCCCAGAATATTCAGTTTCAGACAGCAGCTTGTCTGCAGGTTCTGTGACAGTTTTTAAAAGCAAACCTGTTATTGTGCAAAGTAGAATTTCATGACAAAAGTATTTTGGCAGTTATTTTTGTAAAAAAATATTTTTTAAAAAAAATAACACAGTCCTTTTTGTACTATTGTGGTGGCTGAAAAACCAGCATTTTGGTCTGCGAGGCATTAACTTGCTTTTCAAGATTGTAGGAGAACTGGAAATTGTTTTGTTGATATGCTTGTTTATAAAAGCATATATTGCAATACTGCATATGATGCTTCTTCTCTGTAGCAATGAGTTATATAGCAAGCTCTGTGGACCATATTTACTAACTGCTGGACATGATATAAAAATTTTTTTGCAAGGTCCTATTATTTATATCAATATCAATATTATATTTTAGAACTCATAAACCTGTCATCAGTCCAGTTTAACAACAACTGCCAATCTTTAAAGGGCCAAAAGTTGCCCAATACTTATATAAATTATTACTGTCTACTATACTCGCTAACCTGCCTAAATAGAGCTCTATGCAATGTGTTTACATTTCTTGTTTTCTCTTGTGTCTAGGTACGCAAACATGTTAATGATCTGTATGAAGATTTGCGGGATGGACACAATTTAATCTCTCTTGTGGAAGTTCTATCAGGAGACACCCTGGTAAGTCTTGAAAGCCAGAGTAGTCAAAAGAGATTTCTTGGTTACCTAGTCTGAAAGAAGGTTCAACCTATGGAAAGATTAAAGTATTGGGCGGTTTACCTTTTCGTAGTCCTTCATGCTTGTTTGGTGTTTCTCCCTTTTAATGCCGTACAAACATTTCACATATTAATATACATTTCATAATCAATTACTCTGGATAAAATTAACCATGCAAATTTGGTGCTAGATGGTCTGTAAACAACAAGGAAATCATTAAAGTAGTTACAGACTCCATATTCTCCTTTTAAATTTGGAGAATTGTGTCATATACTTTTGTGGTAATCATACATAAAACTGTTGACTGCAAAGACCATTTCCACATACTAAATCAAGATAAAATTATAGATCAGCGCCACAGGCTATGGAGAAAACCAGAACCTAGCGCAACATTGTTAATATTCAGTGCAGTCACCAGTGGGTTACAACAGAAATCTGTGTGTGTGTGTCTTGAACCATTGAAAGTCTATACCCATATTTTTCTTGTGCATGCTATATAAGTGCTATAGTGATTTTTACAAAGTACTATCTCCAGAATAAATTTATAATTAAATACAACAAAGTGCTAGAAGTGCTTATTTCAAAAGATAGAATTAATTAAAGCACGGTGTTTTCTTCACACATTAAACTAAGCATGTGGCTTCTCAACTCTCCAGTGGGATTAGCAATTTACAAGATTCTTGATGTGAAAACAGCATACCACTATCAATTCCAGGTTTTTTTGCCCCCATAATCACTATAGTACTTTACAACGCACAAGAAAATCTGTGCATAGACTTTCCATGGTTCAAGACACACACACATTTGTGTTGTAACACACTTGTGACTACACTGAATATTACCAATATTACGCTAGGTTCTGTTTTTTTGATATTTTATCTTGATTTGGCGAGCCAGTTGAGGAACTATGAAAAAGATCGGCAAAGGAAAAATTTCTGAAGGTTTACTTTCCCTTTAATCTTGTAAAGTTTGTTTGTTTTGCAATTTTAACTCTTTCCACATACTAACTGTACCAGAGCAGTACATTTGGTGATTGGTTGCTGTGGGTAACAGGGTTAGGAACCCTGTGTATTTATATTCAAAAGGTGACCTTATGTTCAAATACAGGGGCAGCAATATGTTTGCAGTGCAGGGAAATGCTTTAAATATTTTCATTTGCACGATAGTTCCCCTTTAAGGGGGCTTAATCTTCACATTGGAGCTTTATCACCTTGTTTATTTATGGGCAGAGAATATTCCTGCTGCCACTGTCCTGGTCAAACTGGCTAATTCTAAAGGCCGAGTATCTGCTCCTATGCTTCTTGGGTGTACCTGCACCCTGATACATTACATTGAGCTGGATAAAGGCCCAAATACAAGATCTTGTGTTTCATGCCTACACCTGGGCAGACACATTCACCATGTCTGGCATTAGCCTTAAACACGTTGATCTTAAAACAGCAGACTGTAGTATCTCTGTCCATGAATCCTAGGCACTTGCAGGGTCGGACTGGGCTGGTGGGACACCGGGAAAAAACCTGGTGGCCCCCGGCTCTTGTGGGCCCTGCCAGCCCAGATCCGCTTCTTAATGCCACGACCTCCCTTTGACAAAAAAATTTCACGCATACTCTGCGCATCGCGCATCCACACAAATGCTGCACTGCTCACATACTCGCTACAGCATCCCGGCAGAGGGGGGCACTTAGGTAATAGCTCTGTTGGGCCCCGGGCCCCCCAGTCTGACCCATGGCACTTGTAGTTACGTCTTTCCTGTCAAGCTATAGAGCTATTAATTGGTTACATTTTTTTTTTATTGTGTACCATATTTAGTAAATAATAAGCTTTATAGAAAAACATAGAACAAAGACATTTACATTGTTGTACACACATTACTTAGACAGTAAATTATAAGATTGTGATTATTTATGTATGGAATATTATTTATTGTCAGAACTTGGGCAGCATGCCCAAGATCTTTCTAGTATGACATCATAGTTTTATAATATCCAGCCCCCAAATAAGTGAAATAAAGGATATTAGTCCAGGACTTGGAAGATCTTTAAAAACATTGATCCAAATTATTAAGTGCTGCCATATAGCTTGTTGCCACTGACACGTTCAGTATGGCAACCCATATTTATTCACTGTATTGTTTGTAGGGTAGGCACTCAAAGAGCAATCCTCCAGGCAGTTATAGTAAAAACTGGTCTTTATTGAAGTACAACGATTAAGGCTGTTATCCACACCTGTACTTCAATAAAGACCAATTTTTACTATAACTGCCTGGAGGATTGCTCTTTGAGTGCCTACCCTACAAATAATACGGTGATCTCCGCTCCATTATGCTGAAGGCTGTGGGCAGAGCTCCTGGGCCTCCTCGTTTGCGTGGTGAGTCTCTTTAAAAAAGATATGTTTTCATGGAGCCCATATTTATTATCTAATGCACTGATCTACCATTTTTAGAAAATGTTTCTTTTTCCATCTCAGTATAATTATAAATGATTATGTAAATGGTTTGCAGACTGTCAGCAATGTATCATACAGTATAATGAGTACTGGTACACCCCTCTAGCACCAAAATGCTCCAGGCTCTCTTAATGGATTTCCAGACATCATTTTCTTTTTCTGTAGTAAGCATTTCTTCCCCTGTTTGGTACCCCTCTTCATTATGTTTTTTTCATTCTTTTCTCTTCATTTGTGGTCTGTCTTGTGTTATCGTTGCCGTGCCTTCTCTTTCTGTCTGTTGTGTTCATTAGCCAAGGGAACGGGATTTTTTGAAGACCTTACGGTTGGTGAGTTCATCAGAAGCATGCGAGTATGATCAGCATGAGGATGTGGAGGATGAGGATAAGGGGGTAGGTGTGGCCCCCATAACACTACTAATACTAATATTTAGCTGTGTCTTTTCTGGTGTTCTTTTACCCTAAAACTATGTGTGTTACTAGGTATGCAGTGTTTATAGCGTTAATTGGTTGTGTCACATTTTTGGTTATCTTCATATTATTCATAGAACACATCGACTTCAACTGATAATATATGAAAAATCATAGCACTCACAGATCTTAAAGCAATAAAATATCTTATTGTGCCCAACATTTCAGTCATTTTAAGTGAAGTTTATCAAGGGAAAATGTTTTTACCCTTGACAAGGTCGCTTACTGTGACAAAAATGTTCAGCACAAGCACAAAATATTTTTTTTTGTCTTAAGACCTGTGAATGTTACAATTTTTCTCACTGATATGTAGATATGTTATTGGTCACTCTAAGTTAGCTTTGTTAGGGGGGAAACAACTTTTTCCCTTTGTTTGTATCAAACAAAGTGCCAAAGCAATGTGGGGTGGGCAATGAAAGTGTCATTTATTTACATCAGAGGATCAGCACTCCCAATGATGTTCAAATGTGACTTTCTATTTTTACATCATTGTATAGTATCTGTATTCCAACATAACGTATAGTCCTGTGTATCGGCCAACCTAAGTTTTTAAGAGGTGGCAATACATGATAATTTCAGCTCATTGGGCAATACCGTCAAACAAATGCATCAGCTTGGCTGTAGTAGACCAGACTGTGTTCATCCAATCATTGGGTCAACAATCAGATCATATGAGAAGCCTGTACCCTGGGCCGTCTTCTTTTACATTGTTGAACATTGATGCAAACAAATAGCAACATGGAAACTTGTTAACCTCATCCATTAATAATGATGCCATGTTATCATGCAAGATAGAAAATGATTCTCTTATTGCAACACCTTTTTGCGTGATGAATGAACATATAATTCTAAGCAACTTTCCAATAAACATTAATGAAGTATTGTTATGTTAGAATTAATGTGATTGCAACCAAAGGCAGTATAAGATTCTGAGCGTAACAGAAGGCAGCTCTCCTAAATTCAAGGCTCCATGCTTTGCATACTTCTTCACAGGTCTCTTAGTCAACTGGCTTATGTGATAGTTCAAAAGTCTGAACCAGTATTGCTGAGAATAGAACAAGACAAATACTACTTTCAGCAGAAATGACATTCACAAATAATTATATAACCAAAGGCAAGTAGCGTATTTATACGGTATATATATAATGACCTTGCCTATCTTTAAAGAAAAAAACAAAACGTGGACTTCCCCTTTAAGTGATACAAAATACAAACATTTTTGTGCTTTATGAAATGGAGACCAGCTGACATATAAAGAAGTTATACCCTGTTGCTGTCCAGAGTACTTGAAAGTTGCTACAGTATATAAAAGGTCCAGCTAACCTAATAAAAAATTGAAATATAAAAATACATTTTTTGAGAGCTAAAAAAGTAATGTGTTTTTCTCCATTTCATTTATGTTTAAATCCCAGTTGTGATTCACTGCATTCTCACAGTATTTGTCATAGCAACGGAACACCTCTGTCTTTGTGCTTAAGAAAGCTCTGCTCACACCAAGCTTTTCTTCTCTCCCTTGGGTGACAATATATAACATTCTCCAGAGGGCATCACTAATAACATTAGTCTTCTAATTTCAGATTGCTCCCAGCAAACACAATGCTTTGCAATGGCCCAGTTTCATTTTAATTCTTCCTGGACATAGGGATTTGACAAAAGGTTGTATCAATTTACTGTGTGTGGGTGTGACCAGATTTAATTTTTACAGATTACACAGCAGCTATATTAGTTTATGTTTTTATTCACTTTCTTTTATACTACCCTGCCCTCTTGTGGCAGTAACCAGTGCCTGACATCTCATCCTTTTAGTATATTTAACATGATGATATTAAAATTGTGTTTGTGTGTTTTATAAAGGATTCATACCATTGTGTCTTTGTATTCTTATTGCTACTTTGTAATTTTACAGAAGTGGCTAATGACATAAAATTTGATTCATTTAGTACATTATGGAGATTAAAGGTTCTTACAGAAAAAGTCGGATTTCATTTGTACAAACATACCATTCAACACTGATGCTGAAATGTACAGATTTTTTTTTAAGCAAAAGTCAAATTATCAAGCGCTCATGAATCAGTTTGTGTGAATGAAGATCCATTTTCTCCCAGTCCAAGTACAAGTATGGGATCAGTTATCCAGAAACTCATTATCCAGAAAGCTCTGAATTACGGAAAGGCCATTTCCAATAGACTCTATTTTATACAAATAATCAACATTTTAAACAATGTCCTTTTTCTTTGCAATAATAAAACAGTACCTTGTATTTAATCCAAACTAAGATATAATTAATCATTTTTGGAGGCAAAACCAGCCTATTGGGTTTTAATTAATGTTGTTGACTTAAATTATGAACATCCAAATTATGGAAAGATCTGTTATCCGGAAAACCCCAGGTCCCGAGCATTCTGGATAACAGGTCCCATACCTATGATGCTGTTTATGATTATTTTTTGTTCATAATAAGGCTGCTTAGAGATATTATGCAGAATACCGCTTCAGCCAAATCACTAGGTGTGCTTCTAAGTGACAGTATTTGTAATATGCAAAGCTTACTCTTTCAGTTTGGAGCCACTAAGATTTTAGCATAAATTGTCCATGCAGTATAATAATGAACACGTTAAAAACCAATAGACCAATTGCCCAAATAGGTTTTGCTACCCTGTTTATGAATAGAGAAGAGATATAATATTTATAAAACATGTTTATTATAAATATATATTATTTGATGTTGTTTTGCTGTCACTTGGCTTATGGTTTACTAACATGTTGCATTTCTACATTCATTGTTTGCTTCTGTTTGAGGTTTTTTTTTTTATCTGTGCACTTAGAAATGCAGCTCTGACTCACTGAATGGTTTGTAATGTGTGTGTGGGGGGGGCATGGTTTTATTTTATCACAGTGAAATGATTTATAATACATCCAGTTTGACTGCAGTAGTCTCATAAAAAATCTTGAAGGAGAAGGAAAGGCAATTTACATTGGGTTTGCCAAAAGTTATGCACCCCAAGTGATTCTATTTACTTACCTGACATCAGTACAGATCCTTATTTTCATTAACACCAACCTTCCTGTCAGAAGCAGAAAAGAGAATCTGCTATTTTTGGGTGTATGTCATAGGCAGGGATCTGCAGGAAACTACAGCTCCCAACATCCTCAGAGTGCAGTTAGACTGCTTGCTTAGGCTGTTCAGAGTCTTGAAACCTTGGGGGGCAACTGATTAGAGATACTTTCTGTAATGTACAAATAAAGGAAGGTTCTAGCATTAATATACAGTATCTATTGAATCTGTTTTCATGTAGAAAATTATATGGGAGTGCGCTAACCTCATTCCTTGAAAAAAAAAAACCTCATATGTAAATAACCATTTGTATCTTCCCTTTGTAGCCTCGGGAGAAAGGCAGGATGCGCTTTCATAGACTACAGAATGTACAAATTGCACTCGACTATTTGAAAAAACGACAGGTAATATTTTTCTTAATTCTCTGTGTTAATACCAAGCTTCTCATTAGGAAATCAGGGATTTAGCACAAACCTCCCAATACAGAAATGACATCTAGGGGCCCATTTACTTAGCTCGAGTGAAGGAATAGAGGAAAAAAAACGTTGAATTTCGAATGTTTTTTTTGGCTACTTCGACCATCGATTGGGCTACTTCGACTTCGAATCAAACTAAAAATCATTCGACTATTCGACCATTCGATAGTCTAAGTACTGTCTCTTTAAGAAAAAACTTAGACCCCCTAGTTTGCCACCTAAAAGCTAACTAAGGTCCCCATAGGCTTAGCAATCTTTTTTTTGGTCGAACAAAAATCGTTCCATCAATGGATTAAAATCCTTCGAATTGAACGATTCGAAGGATTTAATCGTTCGATCAAATGATTTTTCGTTCGATCGTTCGAATAACGCTAAATCCTTCGACTTCGATAAACGAAGTCAAAGGATTTAACTTCGACAGTCAAATATCGAGGGTTAATTAACCCTCGATATTCGACCTTAAGTAAATTTGCCCCCTATTATTTGATTTTTGATGGGATTGTAAAAACTTTGGGGTCCATTTACTTAGTTCGAGTGAAGGAATAGAAGAAAAAATACTTCGAATTTCGAATATGGCTACTTCGACCATCGAATAGGCTACTTTGACTACGACTTCTAATCGAACGATTCGAACTAAAAATCGTTCGACTGTTCGACCATTCGATAGTCGAAGTACTGTCTCTTTAAAAAATACTTCGACCCCCTAGTTCGCCATAGGCTTCCTAACAATTTTCTGATGGAAGGAAAATCCTTCGATCGATGGATTAAAATCCTTCGAATCGTTTGATTCGAAGGAATAGCGCTAAATCCTTCGACTTCGATATTCGAAGTCAAAGGATTTACATTCGGCAGTCGAATATCGAGGGTTAATTAACCCTCGATATTTGACCCTATGTAAATCTGCCCATAATGTCTATGAGAAACAGAGTCTTTGTTTATTCCTAAAAAGAATGGTTAAATCTCATGTTTGGATTCAGTCATTGTTTGTCAGTAGCCCACAAAGAAAGAGAGGGCCTCCCTCATGTTATTAATCTTCACTAACAGTTAGTGCCTTTCATGGGCCCTTCTTCAAGTCAGTGTTTTCATGAAAGACAAAGGAGAAACCATAGGATGTGAATCCTGACCCTGTTTTAAATGTGAACTAAACCCTAGAAATGAATGTGGCTAAAAATGCCATATTTTATATACTGAACTTATTCCAGTGGCGTAACTAGATGTTGCTGGGCCCCACAGCAAATTAATTTTAGGGCCCCCAACATATCCAGTGTTTGTCCTGTTTTACCAATATATGTTCAAATTGCTCATCAATGAGAGCCTCATGGGGCCCCCTGTACCTCCTGGGCCCCCCTGCAGCCGCAGGGTCTGCTTCCTCCGTAGTTACGCCCCTGCTTATTGCATAGCCTAAAGTTTCAGCTTCTCAATAGCAGCAATGATCCTACACTTCAAACTTGTCACCATCTTGTAAAGTGTCTGTGACACTCACATGCTCATTGGGCTCTGAGCAGCTGTTGAGAAGCTAAGCTTAGGGGTTGTTGCAAATTTACAAGCAGAAAATGAAGTTTGCCTGTAATATAAATTGATGCTACAATGCTCATTATTCAGTTTTGATGTTAGTTGCACTAGTTTCTGTGCTGACATGTAGTAATTATATGTTTTAATTACTAATCAGTCTTATATTGTGACATTTATATTCTATATGTACTGCATAGTTTGAGTTAACCCCTAAGCAGCACAGAGCATGTGCAGTGAATCAGCAGTAAAGATGGGAAGCTACTGGGGCATCTTTGGAGGCACAGATCTTTAGTGCTAAAGTGCTGTCATTTCTGTGGGCTGGTACAGAAGCCCAATAAGTAATGTACAACATTTCTAGTGTACTTCTTTAGTTAAGCTTTAGTTCTCTGTAATGTAGAAGTAACATGTAATTATATATATATATAGTTTAAGAGCCACTAAGTATAAAACAGAAGATGGCATGTATGTGTATACTGAATACTTGCAGTGTAGCTGATCTGATTGCTTTAAATGTGGCCTTACATGCCATTTGATTTACAATAGAACTAGCTGACTTTTGAGATGTGGGAGCTCTTTATGATCAGAGCTCTACGGATGCATGCTAAATAAGTAGTTGCACTATACCCGTACCTCCCAACTGTCCCTTTTTTAGAGGGACAGTCCCTCTTTTGACAGCTCAACCTGCAGTCCCTCATTTGTACTGTAACGTCCCTACTTTCTCTGCACTGAACAGCCAGAAAAAGAAACAACGTTTTTTCAGCTCTTTAGAAATGTAGGTTCCTTCCCTGCTACGCACAGGCATTTTAAACATAAACCTAGTCATTAAAAGGGAAAGACCTCAATATTTTGAACTGAGAAAAAAACAAGAATAATAATAACATTATTATTAACATTTATTTATATAGCACCATATATTTTGCAGCGCTGTAAAGTAAATGTAATAGCCAGAACTCTACTTCCTGCTTTTCAGCTCAGAGTTAGTCAGCGACTTTAATGGGGGCCAAATGGGACAGAACTGTTCAGTGAGTTTGCAATTGATCCTTAGCATGTAGCTCAGATTCAAAAGCAACAGTTATGACACATGTGCCCACCCCCAGTCACTTATGGTTACTTGCTGGTAACCAGTCAGTGGAAACCAAGAGAGCTGAAAAGCAGGAGCAGAATTCTGTTCTGTTGTTCTGTTAGACATCCAGTCACTCCAGCCTTTATGCATTACATTTTTGGCTAACTAACTATATTAGAAACATTTTTTATTTTGCACAGTCTATCTATTTACCCAGTTTTTATTTTTACACTGAACAATTCCTTTAATCCAAGGGCTCCTTTATGTATTTGAACCATTTGCAATAGTAGATGAGCCCTGACATCTCTCTTCATTTCTATATTTTCTCCTTATTTCTCCTTATTTTTTTCAAATGTTTTTTTGCTATTTTGAACACTTGTTTATTTGGGTGTTCTTGTTAATTCTTTCTCTTCTGTTTCTCCTCACTTCTTTTTATAATTGCAATTCCCCTGCTCTGCTATCAATGTGTTATCTCTTTTATAAAACAGATAAGCATTGGAACATCTCACTCAGGGTATAGGGATGGCACTTCAATTCTGCCAGATATGTAGAATCTCCCCTACTGGCACCGTCACATTCCCTGTAACACATGTATATCGATGGGTGAATTTCGGGCGGTGTGACTTTCCTGCGAAATTCACGAAACGGCAAAAAATTTGCGAAACTGCGCCGGCCTCTCGTTTTTGACGCCGGCGCCCGGTTTTCACGGAGGTGAATTGCAGGAATTCGCTGCAAATTTGCACCTGGCGAATAAATTCGCCCATCACTACATATGTACTTTGCATACTAATTACATATAATTATTGCTAATGCTTATGTTGCCATATACCTTATAGAAGGCTGAAAATGAGGCAGGAGTTTCTGACGAGCAAGCTTGTACTGGTTTATAGTGCTCATTTACAAAGATATAAATTCAAGGCTGTGGGCCAAATTGGGAGAGAGAAATATATTCTATGGGAATTTGAATTCTCTTTCTAGCACCAGTAACTACTTCCACGTGAAATCAATTGCACAACAGTGCAGTAGTAAAAAGCTAAGCCATAATAAATTCATATTGTTTTTTAAATGTTGAAATAGTTCCTAGTTGTCTGTAGGTATGGTGTTACAAATTACTGAAAGGACCCTTAGTCAGAAAACAAGAGTGCCAAAGGATTGTAGAGCCCAGGCTTATATTCCTTTTTTGCCTTATTTCTCAAAATATGCCCCTTGTAGAACATTTACATGTGCCTGTTTGACGTTACTGTGTAACCTAGTATATTAAATAAAGAACTTTCTGATATAGATGCTAACCTCTTGAATGTTAATTGAGCAGAAAAGTTATATGTTAGATAATGCGAGCAGCCATACTGGATAGGTCCTATATGTGTATCTGCTGTTTTTGAGAAATGAGCTAACTCATAGGTTGTTAGTCTCTTTGAATTGATGATCATGTCACTTATACAGATTTCTTTTATTGTATTACAGGTGAAACTAGTAAATATAAGAAATGATGATATAACTGATGGAAATCCCAAATTGACTTTGGGCTTAATATGGACCATCATTCTGCACTTTCAAGTAAGATGCTATTTTAGATTTATTTCTGCTATATATATTGACTATATATTTATTTCTGCTATATATATTGACTTTATTAATATATATATATAGTATATATATATAGTATATAGTATATATATATATATATATATATATATATATATATATATATATATATATATATATATATTTATTCAGCATCTTGGAAAATTTTGTTATAGTAGACCACTTCCAGAAATGTGTACTGTATATATTATGGCAATTAATTAATGAATTAGTATAATGTATTAAGATGTGTATGACAATTTATTGGAATGGCAAGTTGTCTTGAACTGCAACAGTTAGTTAACCACTATATTATTCTCTTCCGTTCTTTTGAAACATTATAGTATAATTTTCATTGCCACATCTGAAAAGGGGTTTTCCTCTTAAATGCAAATAAAGCTAGTTAGTTACCAGAACTTCTTAACCAGCCTGTTTCTGTTATTGTGACGGACCTTTATATGGCACATGCACAATATTGTAATACTTTAACTTATATAGAAAGATTTTTTAAGTTAAAAAGCTGTCTGACTTGTTCCCAGGGCCATTCCAACCAAATATAATGGATGATAACTAGAAGAATTTTTGTAGCATTCTCCGCTGTGCTTAAGAACGTTACAGTGATCAGGACACTATAACCATAGTGCTGACAAATTGTTGTATAATGTTTGCTACAAATGTTTGTGCTACTTGTGTTTGGCTGTGCCACAACAATCTACATAAAGGCCTAGGGTAGGACTATACGGACGTTTTCAGCGTGCTCCGACGTGCTGCAACAAAACGCATGCGACAAATCACATGCAACTGAAATAAGGTAAGAGATAAAAATGTCGGAAGAAGTCGCAACGTTGATCTGATGCGACACGACTGCCGGATGCAGATGCAGTGTGCAGCGCCTGCATCCAACAGTCATGTCGCGTCAGATCAACGCTGCGACTTCATCTGACATTTATATCTCTTACCTTATTTTTGTCGCATGCGATTTGTCACATGCGTCTTGTCGCAATGCGTCGGATGGGTCGGATGGGATAAGCTTAGCTCAGCTTAAAGGAACAGATCAATATAAAAATAAAAGCTGGGTAATTAGATAGGTTTTGCAAAATAAAAAATGTTTCTAATAGTTAGTTAGTTAGCCAAAAATGTAATGTATAAAGGCTGGAGCAAGCGAATCTCTAACATAACAGAACAGAACACAACTTCCTGCTTTTCCGCTTTCTAACTCTGAGTTAGTCAGCATCTATAAGGGGGGCGACATGGGACTTAACTGTTGAGTGATTTTGCAATTGATCCTTAGCATGCAGCTCAGATTCAAAAGCAAACAGTTATGGCCCGTTGGTTATTGGTTACTGCCTGGTAACCAATCAGTGGAAAACAAGAGAGCTGCAAAGCAGGAAGTAGTGTTCTGGCTATTATTTTAGACTTCTGGTCACTCCAGCCTTTATAGATTACATTTTTGGCTAACTAACTATAATATATATATATATATATATATATATATATATATATATATATATATATATACAAAAACAAAAAATGCAGCTCATCCATGTGTTGCAATTAAAATCAGTCTGGTGCATGGGTGTGTGGCTTATATCATATACTGAACTAAACAAATTAACCCAGCACTATCATTATACAACTTTAAGGAACAATTGGATTAAAGAGAACTTATCTGAATTTGGCAAAAAGAGACACTTTTGGTTACATGGTTTGTACAAAGTATGCATAAGCTGATGCGCCCCGCCAAGGCAGTGTCCATGCATCAGTCCTACCTAAGTGAAAAAAGGGTATTTTATTTGGGAGGAGAAAGACCATACCTGCTTCTCTCTTTATTTGGCATGACCTCTTCCAAAGAAACATTCAGCATTATGGGCTTTTAAGTAATCTGTAGGACTGTGTTTAGAGGGGCGGGGGTTGGGAGAGCAAGCATTAAAGGGAAAGCCACTTTCCTTTATAGAATATACAAAAACAAAAAATGCAGCTCATCCATGTGTTGCAATTAAAATCAGTCTGGTATATATATATATATATATATATATATATATATATATATATATATATATATATACGGTATATATATTTACTCAGTTTTTATTTTTAGACTGAACAATTCTTTTATAAAGTTAATCTTCAAGCCCCTGCTGTGAAAAGTAAAGATAACAAAAGATCTGTGATATCAATTAACATTGATTCTAAAATATTAGTATTTAAGTATTTATATGTGTAAATTGGTGCCAACGTCCATAAAAGGGATATACATTACAGCTTATCCATGGCTTTTGAGTCATTTGTTTATTACGCAAAGGTTTATGTTTGATATACATAATTTTATTTATACAAATTCTATAATCTGTTCTGGATTCAGGTGTTTTCTGCTGGTTCCATTTGCTTTCACAGCCATTATTGTGTTATTGCATTGACTTTATTGCCTTTTTCTGATTTTGTGAATTGTTTATTCTATGAAAATTTTGTACCACTAGGTGGCACTCTATATTAAATAATTACTTTGCCATGCAACTACTCATTCAATCGTCTGTATTTATATTGGGCAGTAGCAGGATATTTTTTTATACAGCAAGTATAATTTGTAATTTTTTTAAAGGATTTTGATTCCTGTAGAGCTGACACTATGCAATCGCAGACTTAAAGAGGGCCTTTTCCTAAACCACTGTGACTTAGTATGTGTAATTTTGCCATGTACTATTAGATCAATTGCCTAATAGGGTTATTTAGTTTACAAATGGTATCAGCCACTTAAAGCCATTTCTCTGGGAACTGTAGGCTGGTATTAGACATTTGTAGTTTGTGCCATCTCACACTAAAATGCTGATTCCTGGGATCACATAATGAAAGCCCTTGGCTCCCATATAATCTGCTCATCTGAATTATTATTTCATTTGTTACAAAATAAAGGGTGAGAATAAGGGCTCTTACACACGGCCGTTCTGACCTGCGCTCCCCTGCGTTCCGTTTTTTGGCGTTCAGCCGCAGGGGAGCGCAGGAATAGACGCAAGTCATTATTTGAAATGGGGCTGTACTCACTCAGGCGCGTGTAGGCGCCGAACGCAGGTTCAGACGCAACATGCTGCATTTTTCCTGCGTTCGGCGCCTACACGCGCCTGAGTGAGTACAGCCCCATTTCAAATAATGACTTGCGGCTATTCCTGCGCTCCCCTGCGGCTGAACGCCAAAAAACGGAACGCAGGGGAGCGCAGGTCGGAACGGCCGTGTGTAAGAGCCCTAAAACCATTAAATCCTGCCAGGTGACAAAGCCCAAAAGAGTGCAGCCATACAATCCTCCAAAGTCTCAGGCAGTATAGTAATACACCCAGAAAGAAGACACTTTCTAATAAAGATCATTTGTTTTTAACAATAAAAGCACCACATGAACTAACCTAGTCAGGAACAACATCTTTTATGCTGGTGCAGCTCTTACATATACTATGTAAGATTTTAGAACTATAACAAATATCTAAGGCTGAATTCTTTATCTAGCACCTTAAGCAGTAATATACATTGGCATGTATTAAATAGACTTGCTTAATTAAATAGACTTTCTCAATTAAGTAGACTTGCTCAATTATCTGCCACCACAGCTTTAAACACCCTGTCGTGATTTTCAATAACAACCCTACTTTAGACTCACTTAAATCCTCAGGATAATTACTTGTTGCACAGTCATGCTCATTTCAACATATTACGTAATGAATAATTGTTATAATGAAAGCCCATATGGCAACTGTTACTGAGTGACGTCTAATGTCTAAAGTCTGATGTCTAATATCTTGGATTTATTTCAGTCTCTGGAATCATGTAATTCTGTGCAAACAAAATATATAACAATCAAGGTTGATTAGTAATTCATTCCGATTATTGGTACATGGCTGTTCAGAAACCAGTGCAACTAGCATGAGCATTTAATAATCAGCCTAGTAGCATCATCTTATATTACAGGCCGACCTCATTTTCTGCTTGATAATTTGTGACGACCCCTAAGCTTAGCTTCTCAACAGCTGCTCAGAGAGCAGTAAGCATGTGAGTGTCACAGAGACTTTCCAATATGGTGACCCCCCTGTGACAAGTTTGGGGTTTTGGATCATTGCCGCTATTGAGAAGCTAAAACTTTAGGCTGGTGCAATAATGGTGCAATAATGGCAGTATATAGAATATGACATTTTTAGCCATACTCATTTTTAGGGTTTACTTCTCCTTTATCACCTAGGTTCTTATAACATCTCTGTAGTTAAAAGAAGGAAACATTAAAGGTAAATGGGGGAAATATTTAACTAAAACAAATGTATAAAAGGTGTAGCATGCTTGTGGCTAATGTTTAAGATCTCAGCATGGCACAGCAGCTCAGTTCAGCATTGACAATAAAAAGGTATATTTTGAGCAGCTATCATACATACACATTCATTAAGCTTTGGGAACTTTTGTTGATGTAATCCGTGGTTTCTGGAGAGCCAACAATCATCCCCATACCTTGCCAAATGACATGGGGTAACTTCTAGCTTGCAATAAAGTATTTTACTCAAATATATATATATATATATATATATATATATATATATATATATATATATATATATATATATATATATATATATATATATATATATTGTAGCATTAAATAGTAATAAGGCACATCATGGCATACGTTAACAACTCATGACAATAGGAATCCATCCCATCATGTTCAGCATGTTGTATACAGGTTCTTAAATATTTAACACTGCAGAGGAAGTTACAGAGAAGTTTGACATTAAAGTATTATATTTCTTTATAATATTTCTTGACTGTTAATGAAACATGTTTAAAATGTCAAGCAAAGAAATTTGGGGGAACTTTAGAAATTTGGGGGAACTTTACTTTAAAGGAGAAGGAAAGGTTAAAACTAAGTAAGCCTTATCAGAAAGGTCCATCTAAATATACCAGTAAACCCCCAAAGTAATGTTGCTCTGAGTCCCCTGTCAAAAGAAACACTGCATTTCTTTCCTTCTATTGTGTACACATGGGCTTCTATATCAGACTTCCTGCCTTCAGCTTAAACCTCATTGCCCTGGGCAAGAGCATGCTCAGTTTGCTCCTCTCCCCCCACCCCTCCCTTCTCTACTGTAATCTGAGCCCAGAGCAGGGAGAGACTCAGGCAGGAAGTGATGTCACACCACATTAATACTGCAGCTCCTATTCTAAACATACAGAGAGCTTCTAGAGCTTTTTACTCAGGTATGGTAAAACATTTTACAGAATAAATATAGCATTCTAGCTTGCACTATTGCAGCTAATCTATTGGCAATAAAATGCCTCTGTAGCTTTCCTTCTCCTTTAAGAACTCCCTTCAGCTTGATAGCAGTTTAGATACAAATTATTATAATGTAAATTGTAGACAATAACTGCCACATTCAATTGGGATGAGATCAGATTGTGAATGATGGTTTGGTCTAGCTAGAAGCTAAATGCTTCCCTTGGCATTATTTGATCTTTCATTATGTCCTACACTTGAAAATGAAGGCAGATGAAAATTAAGTTGGATGACTGGTCAAATGTCTTCACGTAAAAAGTAAAAACACAGCAAGTCTAGTTGATTTGACTTATTTCTACAGATGTAAATGTAGGCAGCATGGCAGTGGCTCAAAAAAATACCATAAATCTTTTAGATTCCATGTTTACTAATGACGGGAAAGGCACATGTTGCCATTTTTTTTATAATTTCCATCCTACTCTAGCATTATCACCTATGGACATAGGTCTGTAATACAAGCACCTGTGCTTGCCCTATGAATACATTGTTACCTGCGTTTGTCAGCAATCTATTCATTAGGGGAAGAATGAGAAAAGTAGACGTCTCCTCACCTGTCCCTTACGTGTCCCCTAGCTTGAGTATTATCTAGCATGACATGCAGTTGTGCCCCAGACACAAGTGTTTTCTAAAATCTGTGGTGTAAGGGGTGCATTTTTGTTTTGTTATTTTAATGTCACAATTTTACTAAAATAAATCACTGAAAGTAACATTGCTTTAAGATCGTTTTCAGTTTTGCCATCTTCTGCCTCACTGATGAATTTCAGTATTTTGTCTTTATAACGTGAATTGTTAAAATAACTTTGTCAAGTTCAGGAGCTTTTCCAGCGTCTTTTAATGTGCTGAGCACCTTGAAAATCCCAGACAGCTTGCTCTAACATTACAGTAACACTGCACCTGTCTTCATGAAAATATTCACTTCTGCATGCATCCAGGCCCAACTGCAGGGCTTTTACTTGTTACTTCTTGATTAATTACTGAAGCACTGGAGGAACAATAAGATGATTTTTGCGATTAGATTTGTGGTCAATTTTAAGGCTGCAAATGCGAATCTTCCTCTACATACACACACACGTATATGAACTAGGTGTATATATTGATATTGTAGATATATAATGTGATATGATTTGGGTTATATTGATATGAACTTACTGTATATGCCTATATGAAAACCCTTTGCGTACAAAATGCAGTTGACATTTAATAGGCCCAAAAACTGTTTTTTTTTTGCATAATTAATATAAATTAACTTTTCCAGTATGCATGCATTAAATTAATGGTTTTAAGGATATTTTAAAATGCACTGTTAAAATAAGTATTAAAATATATATATATCTAACCGTTTACATTCTTTGCTCTCCTGGACCACATTCTTGAAACAATGTTCCAAACCAGAAGATACAAAGACCTATAGGACAACTGATTCCTCTTATACTGTTTTAATAGTCTGACCACAAGAACAGAGCAGGGACTGATCGCACATACGCAGTATGGGGTAGTATGTGGTATTTAAGAAATGCCTTCCTGACGGCAAGAATGTGAATCGCTGGCAGGATGGCACTCGGAACGCTTAGTTTTTCAAAGTTGCCCGAAGTTGCCTCACAAGAAAACTTTGGACAGCTTCGGGAAACCGAAGCGATCCATATGCCATCCCGCAGGTGATTCACACTCTTGCCGGCGGGAAGGCATTTAGGGAGATTAGTCACCTGATGAAGAGGAAATTTGTCGCTGGGTGACTAATCTCCCCACAATCGCCACGTGTGCCACCACTCTTAAAGTGCGGGAGATACTTGTTGCCCCATATGGAGGTCCACTTGGACTGAACTGGCTGTTTATTCTTGGCAACTTTGAGCACCCTCTGAAAGGATTCAACTACCGTTCTAATGGGGGGGTGTTGTCCTATGTATTGGGGAGATACCCGTGTAGGGCAGATTAGACAGGGCCTCTAGGGAGCCTGCGATGGTGGCTTCTAGTATGAGCACTCGATTGTCCATCTGCGGGACTTGCCACCAGTGCGCAAAGACCAATTTGCTGGCCAGAAAATATTTCTCAAAGTTAGGCAAGGCCAGTCCACCACCAGTCGGCGGAGTCTGTAGCATCTGCAATGCCAGTCTGGGTTGCTCGCCTGCCCATATAAAACCTCTTGTAATAGAGTCAAGGTTGAATAGGGTTCAGGGGTGTCCTGGGTGTGTTATGGAACACATATAAGACCATTTTTAGCAGGTTTATTTTGTTCTCTCTCGTAACTGAGTTAGAACAGGAGAGATATTCAATCTTTCATACATTGCCAGGTCTTTGTGGATTCGTATTCGTATTTGCATGTTAATTTATGTTTGCCACATAGTAACAGTCTGATGGATTCTGGAAGTTAAACAACGACTGAAAGGCTATAATTTGGACAGCCCTACTTTATAAAAATAATGGAAACATTGGCCCACAACAACTAGAAAACTATGTAGCTCTTAATTACGGTATTTGTGATTTAATAATGAGCTCATGATAGCATAGCATCTGGTTAAATTCCCATTCATTTTTGCACCTAACATTTAAATACACTATCATTCTCTAATAGATTTGTGGATTACGACATACAAGCAGCAGCATTCATAAAGCGCCAGCAGCAATGAATAGAGAAAATACTTTGAAACCATCAGGCACTATAATTTACTGTATGATAGATGCTGTTCTACTTATTTCATTAGCGAAAGCCTAAGAAATACCCTTCTCGATCCTTAAAATAAACTTTTGTCTTAGTGATTTCAAGCCAAGTACCTAAACATAACTTTCAATGGTAAAAAGTTATTTCTGTGTTGCTTGGAGAAAAATAGGTAGGGCCTATATTAAAAAATACAGGCTTTTGTTTTAGGTTTACCAGCAATGAGCCAGAAAAGTTAGAGGCACACTTATCAAGGTCGAATTTCAAATTCATGTTTTTAAAAACTCCCCTAAATTCCCATATATTTGAAATTCGACTAATCGAAATTTATAAAGAAAATCAAATTTTTTGAACTCGGATGAATGTAATTGACCCAAAAACTCGAATCTAATTTGAATTAAATTTGATTTTAATTTTAAAAACTCGATTCGAGTTTTTTCTCTGAAACAAACTTGAATGTCAGGAAGGCTTCAAACAACTCAAAATTGATCCCTGGATGTCTCCCATTGACATAAACAACAATTCTGCAGGTTGTAGGTGGTCGAATAGTTGAATTTAAGTTCTTAAAAGGCCAGAGTATGATCGAATTTGATTAACTGCCTAGTCAAATTTATCAGTTTTGACCATAAAAAAACGTGAACATTCTAATTTTCAATTCGACCCTTGATAAATCTGCCCCTTAGAGTGGGAGGTGGCAGCAACACCACCTGGCCAACCTGGCAATCTGTGTCCCCCCCACACACTGGGGAAGTAAAGTAAATCCACGAGTTGCAGTGTATAAACCTGTATCCCTGATATGACATTCCAGTATTCATCTCTTGGATGGGGAGCAAGGTAAGGGAAGGGGTGAGGGAGAGTTTGAATGACCCTGCCAATCAAAAGAGGGGTGGAGAGATGGTCCCTCAAAGTCAAAGGCAGACTATCAAAGTTTGCTTTCAATCTAAGTAATTTAAGGATATTATATATAGGTGCAGTGAGGAGCACAAGCCTCAGAACTGTATTTAAATGCCTGGATAGCCGGTCAAATAAAATAAATGTAGAGACAGAGTACTGCTCTTGTAATAAAATGTTTTCTATCTATCTATCTATCTATCTATCTATCTATCTATCTATCGTTTACTATTTTTACCAATTCTTGACACAGTGCCTGGGCAACAAACCTTAACCCTCTCACTCCCAGCTGATTTGGTCACTTACAAACTTTTATTGCTAAACAGATTTGTGCTCTTTCAGTTTTGGGACCTTTCCTGGGAGGGACTTTTAGATTACCTAAATTTGAAGGCCAGAAGTCCACTGAACAGTTTGATGTATAGTAAGATGTATTTGTATAGGTTTACCTAAGTTTGTGACATGTAGAGCCCCCAAAATGTACCTTGTGTATACTAATTTGATAGGTCATTTCTACACTAATAAACACACCTCCAGATTTACATGTAGTAAAAGCTCCAAAAAAGTACAGCAATCCCTGAAAACCATATATTTTTGCAAAGAAAACATTCAAAATAGGTAAACATGTACCAAAGTACCAAACTGCAAAGTTTTCCTAAAGTAGCCAATCTTTATGAAATTTCTAAATATCATCTCAAAATGTTGCAATTTGTTGCATTTATCTCACACAATATTTTTTGTACAAAGGAAAATCACCCTAAATAAGAACTCCAGAGGTCTACTGAACAATTTGATTCCAAATATGCATATAGATGGCAAACTATGTGGTTATGTCGGACCTCAAATGAAAATGGCGTATATGATTTTTATCACCAGGCAACTCAGCTGCTGTAAATAGAGCCAATTGACTGCATATTATGTGTCCTAAGACCCCCTAACTTTACAAAGAAACCCATATTTTTTTGGAGCATACATATTCTGTACATATTCTGACATATCCAGCATGGGTAAATCTTTCTATAATAAATTACCAAACTGCAATGCATTCCTAAACATAGACATTTTTTTTACATTTCTGCAAATCGCCTAAAATTTGTCTCACACAATGTTTACGTACAATGGAAAATCACCCTAAATACTAATACCAGAGGTCTACTGAACACTTTGTACAGAATCCAAATGAAAAAATGTGCATATTTTCATGCCTGCCAGCTCAGCTGCTGCAAACAGAGCCCCCTGACTATGTATTATGTGCCTTAAGACCCCCTAACTATACAAAGCCCCCCTGAAAACCATATATTTTCGGAAAGTACACATTCTAAGGAATGCAACAAGGGAAAAGACACCTTTCTATACCAAAGCACCAAACTGCAAAGCTATGCTAAAAATACATAAGGAAAAATAATGCAGTGATCAAATTGCAATAAAACCACAAAAATTGTGCAAATCAATGACATGAAAAAATATTTGGCCCAACAGTGTAATCAGTGACCACAATAAAAAGTTTTTAGGGGTAACATAAAATGATAAAATTAATAAGTAAAAAAAACACACGTATACATGGGGGTGCACTTCTAAAAGTTGGGTGAAAGTGTGTGCATAAGTGTATACAAGTGTAATAAGTGTGTGTAAGTGTGCAGATTTTAAAATAAAGCTTTACTAAAATGTGTTTGTAAATGTGTGTAAGTGTGTAAATAAAGGCCACTGTTTCTGGAACAGGAGGGACAAGCGCATCGCTATGTCTTGAATTGTTTTTTCCCCTTTGGGATCAAACTATTTTGGGGAGTTTATTGCCCTATAAACTGTATGTACTGTAAATATTGCAGGGTAAAGTGCATGACATGCCAGGGTATGTCAATTGTATTTTAATGAAATGTATACATTATTGTTCATTTTCTAATTGTCTGGGGTTTTATGGCAGAACTAGAATTATAAGCGGTTAAGCCTAAATAAATAATGATGCTAAACCTAAAGAAAATGCTTCTGTATAAGGGAAGACCTTGTTACAAAATTTGTTTCACTTTACATTGTCTTTTCTGATTGCTTTGGCTAATTGATTCGGGTTAAAGGCTCCAAACGTTAATCTGACTTCACTGTGCTTAGGGAGAGCTGAATGAAATGAGGTAAAAATGAGCCTGACAGTTTTCAGTGGCATGAAAGCTCCATGTCCTGACTTTGAAACCTAATCAGCCTTGCTTCATACTTTAGCACAGAGGTAATTATGTGTTTGCCTAAGAGGATTGCTGTCCAGAAATAAGTCAACAACTAATCAGACACAGGCCTTTACTGGGCACGGTTCCACTGAATGTATTACGTGTGCATTTCTCACGTTCCAAAATGGCTGCTTCCTGCACAGCCTGGGAGTGATCTCTGGAGGAAAGCAAGATGCTTGCTTAATGCTGGAGCTTTTTTGGAGATTTCTCTGAAGCATTTTGTTTTTCTCACTTTGTAAAGCAATGTAAATCCTTTTTTATACACAAATGGGAAATGTCTGTGGATGTGTTCGAGCTCAGAAGGAGGAATATAAATTTGATCCTGGCAAGGCTCCTTTGAGTCATGTAAAGAAGTCTCCGAGCAGGAGAGTTTTCACACGTAAAAAATCAAACGGGAAGAAGGAGAGAGAATGCAGTGAGGAAATATCATCACAAAATGCAGAAAAGAATTTTGCTGGAGATATTTCACTTTCTGGGACGACTGTTGTTTCTGATGGTAAACCACAGTCTTGTAAAAATGGTTCAAGCAACCAAAGAGCCGACTGTGAATGTCCCGATACCTTTTACTCAGAACTTTGCAGTGCGCTGGACAAAGAAGCTAAAGCACAACATGAAAACAGTTTTGGAACCGACAGCTTTCGCTGCTTAGCAAGTGATGGAAAACATTCTTTCCCAAACATTCCAAATAAAGTAACATTCCCTCATTATACTGATGTCTGCTATACTAGAAAATCATCAAGCCTAAGTTCTATAGAACACATTTTAGGGCAACGGGATACCAAGGAACACAGCTCTGCTAAATATTTATTTAAAAGTAATGTTGTCAGTGAAGGAAATGTGCACTGTGTCAGAGCATATACTGTTGGGGAAAAGGAGAGGCCTTGTTTTATTTCCACTTCACCTCATAGAGACAGAGATGGGATATTTTACAGCATTTTTCCCCAAACGATGAAGGTAATGTTCAAAAGAGCATCTGTCTCATTTTCAGGCATGCATGATCATGATATATGGCTTATGTTTTATTGCACTGCATTGAGTGACTGCATATCACTATTGAGTGATATGCAATGGTATATACTTAACTGTGTAAACAAATGAATATGAATGCTCTTGTAAATCAATGTCTTTTAAATGCCAAAAGGTATGTGGTTAAATAGATGAATATTTAGCCTTATAGTTGTTAATTACAAGTGGGGCTTGATAGTTAAAATCTATTGCAGTTTGGTTCAATTGGATTTAACTTTTGCTTTCATTGTTGTGACCTTTGCAAATGTAAAAAACCCACAGACTCTATTATTATACTTTGCGCTGTTGTTTATGGCCCCTATTTATAGTGCACTGTGCAGAGGTACAGTGAACTGTGTTGCTCATAACTTTGCCTTCTGGGGGTCAGAAGGATCAGGAACACACGTGTCTACTCAAAGTTTGGCTTCTGGGTAAAGACATTTAGGTTAGAATCTGTCTCAGAGGTCCCATGGGACTTTGTGAAGCAACTGTATTTTTTATGATGTTTTGTGACAACCTCTATCAAACTGGTTATGTTTTTCTGTCTGAATAAAAAGTTATACCTTATATTGCAGCTGAGGATGAGGTTAATAATGACAGGATTGATATATATATTGATCTATATTTCCCTTCTATGGTGAAATGTTGCAAAATATGTTTGTGCTTTATAAATACCTGTATCTAATAAAATAATTTGCTGTTTAAACCAAGCTATTTGGCAAATCTGTAACTCAGCTGCACACAAAAAATTTTGTCTTTTATATGGCATTTTGACACAGCCTATTAACCCTTAGCAACCAATCAACTGTTTGCTTTCTTTCTAACTGTACAAAGCCACTGAAATCTGTGGGTTTCTAATTGTGGTCAAATGTCTCATATATTTCTGTAGAACCCATTCATTATTGTACTATCTTGGGTAATTCTTATTTTTTCCCCATAGTATTATATTATGAGTCTCTTCTCATTCCAACTCTGCCGTTAACAGTGATAGCTATAGACACATAGACACAAGTGAGATTAGTGTCCATAGCTTACTGCATCATAGACATGCAATCCTAGAAGCAGTGGCGTAACTAACTAGAGTGCTCCGGGCCCCCCTGCAAAAAAATCTTCAGAGGGGCCTGTCGCACTCCGATCCCCATCCTCCCACCTACTATCTGCCCTGCCCATGCCGCAGGTAAGAGAGCAGCTGAGTAGGAGGGGATTTTCTATTAGCTATAGAGGAAGAAGACCTCTATAGTTACGCCACTGCCTAGAAGCAGCAAGAGATTTTTGGGGAAATGTAATAAAATTTGCAAAGAGAGCAAATTTGAGAATAAAAGTTTGCATGTTGCAATATACCTGTAATATATTTTTTATTATATATGCTTGAAAGTGGTGTAAACTTTTTCAGCAAACGTAACATCTTTTTCATTAGGAAGCTTTATTACATACACTACACACTATCTCAAACTATAAAAGTCTCAATCACTGTCCTACTGTTGTGTGAGGGGCAAAGTGTTCGCAAAGGCAAAATTGTTTTCTTTTTCAAACATTTATTTGCGCGTGCATGCGTTGGATCGCTCGGGATAACAGAAGTATGCATCCCCAGCACTCCTTAGGTTGCAGTTGGGCGGCATGCCGCCCCTAAACTCTTGCCGCCCTAGGCCCGGCCCTTTGTGGCCTCATCACAAATCCGGGCCTGGTGCTGCCACTGCCCATAGTCTTCAGTGCATACTACCTCTGACACCATTTTTGGTGCTATTACTGGCATACTTACCCCAGTTTATTAAATCTAGTCATCTGCTGAGATCAAGCCTTACTTTTTCCATATCTGAAAGTCATACAAATAAACATGTTCCATATTTTTTAAGTTTAGTAGTTTTGAAAATTTACAGATATACATCTTTTATATTTGCTTCCTTTTTAACTTTCAGATATCTGATATTCATGTTACTGGAGAGTCAGAGGATATGTCTGCCAAAGAGAAACTACTTCTTTGGTCTCGGCAGACAACAGAAGGCTATGGAGGAATACGCTGTGAAAATTTTACCACCTGCTGGCGAGACGGAAGACTATTTAATGCCATCATTCATAAATACAGGTATGTTTCTGAAAGAAAGTCTTTTGAACCAATCAGGTAGCATTTACTGATCTGCTGGCATTCTCTGACTTGTCTGTCTGCACCCAGGGGCACTGCATTGGCCTGGATACTGACACACACGAGAACAAATGTCAGTGAAGGGTCTAATTGTCAGCCTGTCCTTAAGCTGTACGCAGGCTGAAAACGGCCCTTTGTGGCATTGCCATTATTATCCTACAATATCCTAAAATAATTATATTATGTGGACTGAAAAATTCCCAAATTTACAGTTCTGGACTTGGTGTTTTGGCACACCAAACACATCTTAAAAATGGCACCCTAAAGAGGATGACACGATAAAAGATTTGTCACCTGTAGTAAATTTGTGGTACTGTGTGTAAATTATTTCCTGAAAGTGCTCTCCCATCAGCTGGTGTTGGGGGTGGGAGTTGTGAAGTGAAAAATACTTTTCCAAATACGATGTCTTAAACTTCCTGCTATTTAAAATCCACCCCGCCCAGAAGACTTGTCTAAATACCCCTAACTTTCCTGTTTTGTGCAGTGCTTTTATAAATGACTAAGTTACTAATGCCAAACCTACTAAACCACCGAGGCAGAGATTGAATTGAATTATGTATTATCTCTGTAAAGCATTGCAAAATTTTGTAAATAAAGGTACGAATTAAGATAATAGCAGTTTTCGAACTTTCTGACTTTTTAAATCTACTTTTTTCTCCGTTGTCTAAAGCTTATTTATTTCATTGCATAGTCCTCTTGTTGTTTACTAATACTTTTATGAGATCCAGAAGGTGGGGTTGAGGTCTAGTGGATGAAAAGACCAGTTATACAAACACATAGGGATATCCACCAAGTTTTCTCCACAAGTTTACCCATATCCTGCACATGATATATCCCTGTTATACACCATTTTAGCAAAAATTTGTTAAAGGGATCCTGTCATCGGAAACATGTTTTTTTCAAAACACATCAGTTAATAGTGCTACTCCAGCAGAATTCTGCACCGAAATCCATTTCTCAAAAGAGCAAACAGATTTTTTTATATTCAATTTTGAAATCTGACATGGGGCTAGACATTTTGTCAATTTCCCAGCTGCCCCCAGTCATGTGACTTGTGCCTGCACTTTAGGAGAGAAATGCTTTCTGGCAGGCTGCTGTTTTTCCTTCTCAATGTAACTGAATGTGTCTCAGTGGGACATGGGATTTTACTATTGAGTGCTGTTCTTAGCTCTACCAGGCAGCTGTTATCTTGTGTTAGGGAGCTGTTATCTGGTTACCTTCCCATTGTTCTTTTGTTTGGCTGCTGGGGGGGGGGGAGGGAGGGGGTTATATTACTCTAACTTGAAGTACAGCAGTAAAGAGTGATTGAAGTTTATCAGAGCACAAGTCACATGACTTGGGGCAGCTGGGAAATTGACAATATGTCTAGCTCCATGTCAGATTTCAAAATTGAATATAAAAAAATCTGTTTGCTCTTTTGAGAAATGAATTGCAGTGCAGAATTCTGTTGGAGCAGTACTATTAACTGATTCATTTTGAAATTTTTTTTTTTCCAATGACAGTATCCCTTTAATATCAATAAGAGCAAGTAACAAGCTTGTTGACAGGGAACAGCATGGACCATACAACTGTGTAGCAATTTTAAGTATATCACAAGCCCAAGGGCTCATCCACTCTATGGGACAGATTTACTTAGTGTGAATTTTTGCTTCGGAAATCTTCCCCAAACTTTGCTACACTACATTACACACTGCAACTACTACATTAAGGGGCAGATTTATGAAGGGTTGAATTGAAATTTTCAATTTTTTTTGGACTATGGAGTTATTCAAATTCGATTCGAGTTTTTCAAAAGATTCAAATTAGATTTTCGAGATTTATCATACTCTGGCCTTTAATAACTCGAAATTGACTATTCGCCACCTAAAACCCGCCATATTGCTGTTAAAGTCAATGGAAGACGTCCAGGGATCAATTTGAGTTGTATACAGCCTTCCTGACATTCAAGTTTTTTTCATAGAATTGAGTTTTTAAAATTTGAAACAAGTTTTATGGTCGATCCTATTCACCCAAGTTTTTAAAATCTGACTTTTATAATAAATTTCGATTGTTCTAATTTCGAGTTCATGGGAGTTTTAAAAAACTCACATTAATTAGAAATTAGACCCTTGATAAATGTGCCTCTTAACGTTATTTCGTGAAAAATACATGTATTCATCAGAATAAGTAATTTCGTCTCAGCAAAAGAAAGCTGGTGTACTTTCATCAGAGCAAAATTTCGCCTGGTGAAATTGCACAAAATTTGTCTAACGCTGAGGTTTTTCACTAGCTAAGGGGCACATTTACCTAGAGTCGAATATCGAGGGTTAATTAACCCTCGATATTCAACTGCCGAATTGAAATCCTTCGACTTCGAATATCGAAGTCGAAGGATTTAGCGCAATTCATTACCAAGGCCAATGTTAGCCTATGGGGAAGGTCCCCATAGGCTTTACAAGGTTTTTTTGATCGAAGGAATAATCGTTCGATCGAATGATTAAATTCTTCGAATCAAACGATTCGAAGGATTTCAATCCATCGATCGAACGAAATTCCTTCGATCAAAAAAACCTTGTAAAGCGTATGGGGACCTTCCCCATAGGCTAACATTGGCCTTGGTTGGTTTTAGGTGGCGAACTAGGGGGTCAAAGTTTTTTTTAAAGAGACAGTACTTCGACTATCGAATAGTCGAATATTCGAACGATTTTTACTTCGAATCGTTCGATTCAAAGTCAAAGGTCGTAGTCGAAGGTCGAAGTAGCCAATTCGATGGTCGAAGTAGCCAAAAAAACCATTCGAAATTCGAAGTATTTTTCCTCTATTCCTTAACTCGAGCTTAGTGAATGGGCCCCTAAGTGTCTTACTCGCCTGTTAGTAATTTGACAAAGTTGCTGCAAATTGTCATTTTTCGCCAAAAAAACAGAATTTGATCTTGAGATTTATTTATTAGACTGTATTTTATCTTTGTTCATTTGCATTACACTCATGTACATAGTGCATTGCTCTGAGTAATTCCAGTGACTGCTTTATACTGCATGTAGTGGCATTGTCAGGCAAATGCTAGAATGTGAAATTGCTTTCTAATATTCTAAATTGCTTTTTTATGGTTTGGATCTAGGCTTTCTATGTCTGAGTTATAAATATTTAGAAAACGTATTACAGTTTAAGCCATTTGCTTAAAATTGTGTAATTTATATCATGTAATCTGCTTCATGGCAATGTGTTATTGTGACCTCTTTTCTGTGCAATCAAACGTATTAAAAAAATCCAGTTTATCTGATTTTGGATGTCATTTTAAATATCTTTTCTGAAATAAGTTCTTCTGGAAGCTCCTGACACAACACACGCTTAGCTGGCTACCTTCATATCTTGTTACGTTTTAACCTGTTCATTGGCTCAGGTCTGTGCATGGCTTACATTCCTTCTGGCTGAAAGAAGGGAAACTGAAATATTAAGAAAAAATGTAGAGGACCTAAAGGGAGCTTAAGACTTGTTTGCCTTAGCCTCTTTCTCTAACAAGAAAGTTATTTACTGTATGTTTTCTTTATGTGTCCATTTAAACATTTTACTGTTAAAGCAATATGTTTTTCATTGATAATTTTAAAGACCAAAGTATAACAGGGCTGCTATGATGAAGGGGCTTCCTGCTCCTACAACACCTAAACCATACCCTCTCCTCCTATCCCTTTCCTTTTCATACCCCTTCAGTTTTTTTGTTCCCCAACAAATGACAACAGACAGAAACATTTGTAATTCTTTTTATTGTTTTAAGAATTAGTACATTTGAGACAAGCTGTATACTATCTATCAAACTATGGATCATATTAGGGAACTTAAAAGTTAATATAAAAGTTGTATGTATGTATGTATGTATGCATAACTTTATTTATAAAGTGCTACAAAGATGGGAGAAGGAAGTAAGTATTATAATAAATACAGTGAATGGGTATAAATACACAGAGATTAAGTGCTACAGTATGTGGTATGAGACACAGTAGGAAGGAGGTCCCTGAGCTTATAGTCTAAGTGGCTGGATAAAAATCAGCCATATCAGCCTTTATACCATACTTTGGCAGGTAATACTAATCAAGCTCTTTTGCACCCAGCATCTGCCTTGCATACATTGTACCACCTATATATTATACACCACATAAGCAGTTGCATTACTTTGTGCTATAAAAAGTCAAAGTGCAAATCGCAGAAACATAATTTTGAACAATTTTATTTTGCACTTTGCCCTGCCATTATAAATGAGCCGTACAGTCTGGGACTGGGACAAGTGATGGTCTTCAACCTGTGGCTCTCCATTTGTAAGTTTCCATCTGTGAGGTTGGCCTATGATTCCTTGGGTTGAAACAACTGGCCTTTCATACCAATCACTCTACCTCTAAAAGAGCATTTCAGCCTTGTTGGTCTGCTTTCAGTGCTTCTTTGACAGGGAATTTTTTATAAATTTTTTGGGGTTATTTATTAAAGACTGAATGCCAAAAACTTGAAAATGCAAGTTTTTTCTACTATAAAATCAGAATTTAAAAAAAACCCCACTTTTTCAGAAAAGTCTGAATCCAGAAATCTGGCATCTCAGACCTGCCATGGTTGTATATAAATCAATTGGAGAGATCCCTATCCTATTTAGAAGTTTCTGTGGTCCAAAAAAAACGTACGATTTGGGTAAAAAACTCAGAAAAAATGTATGATTTGGGTTTTCGCTCAATTTTATCCAGTTTGTCCCCGATCCAATTAAATCTTGCTTTTAATCCTATATAATAAAGTTGAAGTGTCTCTGCGTCCAGTCCCTGTGTCCGTGGGATTGCGCTACTGCGCATGTGCCCCACGGACCGTCTCTGGCGAATGTTCTAGCGCCCGTTAATTTAACGGGCTTAATGTCTAGTAATAAATAAGGTCCAATCGTGGGTTTTAGTTTGGTCAGACTTTTTTAATTAAAAAAAAATTAAAATTAAATTAAAATTAAAAAATGTAATTAAAATTTGGGTTATGATAAATAAGGCTTTTTATGTTTTAATATCAGATGTAATGATATTTTAAACATGGTTTTAATAATTAACTTATTGTAATTCTGTGCAAAAAAATATGCATGATCCATTGCTTTACTCCACAAGATGTTCCTGGACAGATTGATGGTTTTCATCCTTCAGATACATTCTAAGCATATTTTCATCTTCTTACCAAATTTGGTACTTGCTTGTATTCTCTTGTTGCAGTGATTCATTTACTTTGCTACAAGCTCATATCTGAATGAAAGCATTTACTTTTTATTTAGAGGATCTTATATCACACTAATGTCCTACAGTTATAAAGAAACAATTGATTACTGTCCCAAGTGCCAATACAGTCACTAAAACATATGGGGGCAGATTTACATAGGGTCGAATATCGAGGGTTAATTAACCCTCGATATTCGACTGCCGAAGGTAAATCCTTCGCCTTTCGAAGTCGAAGGATTTACCGCAATTAGTTTGATCAACCGATTTTTCGAACGATTCAAAGGATTTTTCTATGGGGGGAACTTCCCCATAGGCTAACATTGCACCTCGGTAAGTTTTACTTGCCAAAGTTTTTTTTAAAGAGACAGTACTTCGACTATCGAATGGTCGAATAGTCGAACGATTTTTAGTTTAAATCGTTCGATTCGAAGTCGAAGTCTTAGTCGAAGGTCGAAGTAGCCAATTCGATGGTCGAAGTAGCCAAAAAAATCATTCTAAATTCGAAGTTTTTTTTATTCTATTCCTTCACTTGAACTAAGTAAATGTGCCCCCTAGTGTTGTTAGTGATTCTGCATAGTTACCCATAATACCTAAATATTTGTTTTCACTTATGTGAATTGAAGTTCCTGTCTCTTGGGGTGAAACTGGGGATTGTGTGAGCGCTACCTATGCACAATTATGACAGACTTTATTATTTACAGTTGTTTTACTTTGCTAAGAAAGCGATACTAATTCAGTCAAAGTCAGTGACTCCTCCCTCACTGGCAAAAAAACAGTTATTCATTGGCTAAGCAAAAACTGATATATATATATATATATATATATATATATATATTTCTATAATAGCTAATGGCCCCACACTCCTTGTTTATCGTGAAGAAATAGATGTGCTTTATTCACAAGCACATCTATTTCTTCACGATAAACAAGGAGTGCGGGTCCATTTGCTATTTTATATTGAAAGATTTGACCTACGCACCCATTTATGTATTCGAAACCCGGAAAGAGTTCACTGTTTGGACATTATATATCTATATATATATATATATATATATATATATATATATATATATATATATATATATATATATATATATATATATATATAGCACTCAGATGCCCTGATAAAATTGAATAGATTTTGGCCCCCTGTTGGAACATCAAACCCCACCTATTTAAAATTCCCCCCCTTGTAGGGCTTAAATGGGCCAGCTGGGCTCACGCTCTTTCTTCTCTTCCTTTCTGTCTTTTTTTCTGCTTTTAACTTCTGCTTTACTGTGTTTGTGGTTACATTGAAAACTATTTTAAAAAAAACTTCAAGTACAAGCTACTGTTTTATTACAGAGAAACGGGTAATCATTTTTAAAATTTGGATTATTTGGACAAAATGCTTTCTGGGTGACCTACAGTACATATAAACTGTTATTTGCCAACTATTATTTTATATTAGAGAGGTTTTTAGTGGCAGACTTACATAATGAGCTGGATATACACAGGCAGACCTCGCCAAACAAGCATATCTAGACCGAGGTTTGCCACCCAGGTTCTAGGGCCAGCAATCAAATTGTACAGACTTATGGAGACCTGTTGGATAAGTAGATGATGTCAGGGGGCGGATCAGTTTTATTGGTAAATTAAGGGGATTTGTGTTTGGAAGTTTGGTCTAATTTTTTTTTATAAAGTGAGAAAAAGACGAGTTTTGGTAAATAACCCCTTCATAGTGGTAAACATTAATATAATGTAGCACCTATTTGACTGTGTCTAGACAAATACCCACTAGTATGATATTTGCTACCGCGACCCTCTTTCACCAGGATGGGCTTTCACAATATGGAAAACACGTGTTGATGTTGTTAAACTACAACTCACTACTGCCAAAGATGCAAAATAACAGATTGTTGGACGCCAGGGGGTGTTTGAAAACAGATGGAACAGGCTTTATTCAATACAAAGCGCCACAGGGTTGGTAATACTCACAACTGAGGTAGATTACAGCACATGCCAGGTACATTCACAGATTAGCAGATACAGCATAGAAGGCACCGAAGGAAGAATAGCACGGAGGAGTTTAAAGGATCACCTTCCAGGGTTTCAGTACCTCATGTGGACCGGATCCCATACAGCAAACGTGGATCAGGGTTAAGAACACTGCCTGAATTCCCTTGGGGGAGAGCTACTCCCTCTATTCTCCTTGTTGGAGCTTGAGCTGCTCGTACTAGCTAAGCCTCTCTGTCTCACTTTCACTAAGTGCTGTGAAAAGAGCTATCCTATACACTGGCTAAACTTGTTCGTGGGGTCCCTGTACCCCAACTTCTCTAAAGGGATTGTCCCTTTAGGGCCTAACACTTCTGGGACTTTGTTGACTCCAGACTCAGTGGAACGACTGCCCAGGTCAACTGCTGCAGGCCAAAGAGGAAGCTACCCTGCAAAGCACTTTGTTATGGCACTGCAGGATGTGGTCACAACCTAGAACCAATAGAAAGGGTATGCAAATAATGTATAATATGTTACATGGGGTTTAACCCAGCAACAGGGAAAAGAGGCACTGGAAGGGAATGAAGCCATAAGGGCCATTAAACTTATGGGTCCCTACAATAACATAGAACTGTTTCAATATACTAGAGGGGCTGATGTACAAATGTAAACTCTACAAATTTTGTGTTTTTTTCTGCTTTGTAAGAGTTTTGAAAAATGATTGAATAAGGATCTCTTCAAATACTGCTTTTAACTATTTATTTACATTGTTCCAATAATAACATTGACAGTGTTTTTATAATATAGTCCTCTTTTTACGTTAATGATTTAGGGGCAAATTCATCAAGGGTCGAATATCGAGGGTTAATTAACCCTCGATATTCGACTGGGAATGAAAATCCTTTGACTTTGAATATCGAAGACGAAGGATTTTGCGCAGATAGTTTGATCGTACGATCGAAGGAATAATCGATTGAACAATTAAATCCTTTGAATCGAACAATTCGAAGGATTTTAATCCAACGATCGAAGGATTATCCTTCGACCAAAAAAACTTTTATGGGGATCTTCCCCATAGGCTAACATTGGCTTCGGTAGCTTTTAGGTGGCGAACTAGGGGGTCGAAGTTTTTTCTTAAAGAGACAGTACTTCGACTATCGAATGGTCGAATAGTCAAATGATTTTTAGTTCGAATCCTTCGATTCGAAGTCGAAGTCATAGTCGAAGGTCGAAGTAGCCCATTCGATGGTCGAAGTAGCCAAAAAAACACTTCGAAATTCTAAGTATTTTTTCTTCTATTCCTTCACTCGAAGTTAATGAATTGGCCCCCTAGTGTTGTGCATCAAAATCCATCAGAGACTATTTCTGGACAACTGTATTTTATTTGCACAGAGTATTATTTTGTCTATGTCATGTTAAACCAATGCTAAACTACCCTTCTCTTGGGCCTCATTTACACAATAATTTCAAGTGCACAGAATTTCTTGCATTGATTTTTAGACCGATGTTCATGAAATCATAAAAACCTTTGAAAAGCACCTGCAGTGGTCAGACTGCTCCCTTCATATCTGTGAAGGTGATGGTACAGTTTGGTATGGTGGCTTCATCAGTTACTGTACTACATCCAAGTGTTCAGGAGAAATGTGGTGGAAAGAGCAGAAGCATACATACGAAGGGTTGGAAAGTAGATATTTTGTTTTTGGAATTTTAATAGCACAAATTTATATACTGTAAGAAAGTTGGAGTATAACAATTGGTAATGCTGTGGTGGGCTAGGCAGACACAGCATGGGATTAGGGTGGTTTGACATCTTTTTCACTGGGAGAATACTATGTGCAATCTGTACTATGTCCAGTGAAATTGGATTATAGTTTAGGTGTTGGTGACTGCTCAGAGGCAACATTTCTTGAAGGACAGATAAGTTAATCAGCTGTTATGTAATTGAGACAAAGCCAATTGCTGTGCTGAATCAGGGGTCCATAAGGGTGATTAGTGTTAATGGCCCCAGAGTAGTTGGAGGTTCTACTTTGCATATTGTAACACAAAAGAATTGTGCAGTGGCATTCCCAGCCTGATTAGAAAATGTGGTGGATTGTTTATAAAATAATGTTCCTAGCATTGAGCTTTCTGTTGCTTTAGAACAGTGATCCCCAATCAGTAGCTTGTGAGCAACATGTTGCTCACCAATCCTTTGGATGTTGCTCCAGATGGCCTCAAAGCAGGTGCTTATTTTTCAATTCCAGGTTTGGAGGCAGGTTTTGGTTGCATAAAAACAATGTGACTGCCAAATTGAGCCTTCTGTAGGCAGCCCGTTCACATGGGGACTACCAAATAGCCAATCAGAACCCTTATTTGACACCCCAAGGACTTTTTTTCATGCTTTTGTTGCTTTTTTTGCCCTACTGTTTTTACATTTGAATGTGGCTTACCGAAAAAAAAGTTGGGGACCACTCCCTAAAAACATCTGTTTGGTTACCAGACAACTAAATATGTATATCAACTGATTATGTGTTGTAAACAATGTTATAGATATACTGTACATACTGTACATACTGGCAATAAAAAGCACTCCAATCATTTTACAAATCTGTTAGTGTCAATTTCTGCCCTGGGGTCATTGAAATGTGTGTATGTTTTGGTAGTGAAAGCATAGTTGTAGTTTTTCTGTGTTCTTCCAGGGTTTGGAGTAGAATCCACCACTCCCAGAACTAATCGGCTAATTTTGAAACAGAATAGAACACAGAGTTGTGGTCTCCAAATATTTTATTATGGTTTTCATTCATAAAAAGTAGCCAGCACATTTCCTTTTCTGTGAACTAGACGTTGTCCCTTGTTTAATCATTACTTAATAGCTGGAATATATTTTTATTAACTTAATCCATTCACAGGAGCAGTGTGCTATAGCCTTATGGTGGATCATTTCTTGAATTTCTCTTTCCTTCAGTTAAATTATAATGTTCCATTTAGCTAAAGATCACATTGCCTTTAGAAAATATTTAGCTTCACAGGAGGATGCAAACATGTACGGTATATGTTATAAAGAGCATAACTGCAAACTGTGACTGTTAAATATGCCTCAGAAGCACCTGGGCATTTGAACCTAAGTGTTGTTTGTTTCTTTACCCCTCATAGTTATTGGGGAAATACAATAAAGTTTCCAAAGTTTGCCCACCTCTTGTAACCCATAGCAACCAATCAGATGTGTGTTTTAAAACAGCTAACCAATAAATGCTACCTACTCAGTGGTTGCTACGGGTTACTTTACAAGGAGCAAATTCCCTCTTTCATGCAGAATAGTAAAAATGTACATGATTTATCTGTTGTACAACATTATTTTTAAACTATTGACTAAGAGAGTTCTGAGGCAGTCAGTATGGAAGGAAAAAGTATCAAGAACTAAATGGGCTTAGATATCTCTACTCATCCGTCTGTTGCTTGGTATGGAATTCAGATTTCTTTCTCAAGAGAACAGCTTCTTTCTTAACCCTGTAAACCTCATTTTTTAAACAGCATGGAATTTTGAAATCATGCCCAAATCTGTCATTGTGGAGAATATTAAAATAAAATGTATATAGCCTAAAGCAAACCATGCTTTTTCCTATTATATACCTTACATGGTTAGAAATTGTAATAGCTCACTTTATAAGGTACAGAAAGCCTCACAAATTAAGATTACCTACTCAACAGGATGAAACTGCTTCACTTATTTGTTTTTTTTGCAAATTCCATCTCTATAATTGCTTTGTTTTTACATTCAGTAAACAAGCTGAAGACAAGTTCTAACTTACATTATAACATATAATGCTTCTTTATTATTTTTCATCTATTTTCAAAGCAGCTACAACAAAAATATTGGATGATCTCCTGCCAAGTGCACCTCCAGCAAATACTGTTCCTGAAACTTGTTTGTACTTTAAGAAATTCATAAAGTTATTTTTATATCCCCTGAAACAATTGGTACAGTGAGTAGGATGAGAGAGGATGCTAGACCCCCTGCCCACAGCCAAATACTCACTCCACCATGGCAGTCTAATACTCTTGTGTAACTTCACAATATCATCAACATTATAGAACACTATAGAACAGTTTAAACAGATCCGTTTTAAAACAGTTCAAAAATGACAGACTTGTACATTGGAAAACATATTACTTGCAATAAATAACGTAATATACAGTGCAAACTCAATCATTTTTCCCCCATACGCAGTACAAGCTCATCAGCTTACCACATGCAAACATATTGAACTACTTGGATGGGGCCCAATAAATGGACAATTCTGGCAGACAATTAATTTCTTTATTGAGCAGTTTGGGTGGAGTTCAGACATATATGAGTTACACTGTATTCTGTCACAACCTCAGTAAACAAAACATGTGCCTTGCAGCTAGGGCCTGAACCTCTTTTGTGCTCCTTAAATTAGGTTATATGTTGGTGGTGTAAATTATTTTCAACTGTCTTTTATTATTTTAGGAGTTATAATCCAACTTTTTGAAATGCACAAATTCAGGATTATTAACTAAAATATGGATCCAAATAACCATATTACATATTGTTTTATTTGTAGTTTTCACAGACAGCAGATGCTTGTTATTTTTAACATTCCACTAGCAAATGTAGTGCCCATTGAGTAGTCATGGATTTTGCTTGTTTACAGTTTTAATATATAAATAAATTCCCTATATGATAGCCCAGTAAGCACTGCTGTTATTAGTAATATTTTAAAAATGTTACTGAAATTAACGGTGAAGAGTAGAGGAAGGACAATATTTGAACAGTAAGGTAGAAAACTAAAGTAAATTGAGCTTTAAATGAGCCACTTACGTAGCACCATAAAATGCTGCACTTCTATGTACTTTTAATGGAACTGGAGAAGAGGCCCACCTGTATTTAGGAGTGGGAGTCCACCCCTTCACAACAGGCATGGAATTTGCCCTCTCCAAATTTCAGGAAAGGTACAGTGTGGACCCTAGATTTTCATGACAAGCACAGTGTCACCCGTAGAATTGCACAAGGGGCACATTGTAGTCCCCAGAATTTTACAACAAGAATAGCCTTTAACTAAAAAAAATAGATTTCTGGTTGGATGGCTACTAATTCTGGGTTACATCACTGGTGTATAAGAATGAACAAATACAAGACTTTAATGTACATATGTTGTGTTTTCTTTTCTAGGCCGGACCTGATTGACTTGGATACCGTTGTTGCTCAAAGCAACATTACAAATTTAGAAAATGCATTTTATGTAGCTGAAAAATTGGGCGTTACTAGACTTCTTGATCCTGAAGGTAGATTAACAAGACTGAAAGTATTTAGAATAAGTAGCTACACCAATCTTTATAGTATAAAGACTAAGTATATATTTGTTTTGCATTAGATGTTGATGTCTCATCCCCTGATGAAAAGTCTGTAATAACATATGTGGCATCAATGTATGATGTATTCCCCAAAACACCGGATGGAGGGGAGGGAATCAGTGCAAATGTAAGTAACACAGCATTTTTGCTTTTGGATTTAACCTGTAGATTTTGTGAACAAATCTCAGCTGTTTTTGTCAGTCGAGTCAGCAGAGTGACTCACTAGCCATTTTGCAAGTTTTATGTTACTCTGTTTAGTTCAAAGAGATAATAATATTCATACTTGAATTCCCTGTTAATGGCAAAGTACTTTTTTGTTGCATTTTTTATTTGTAGTGTATGTTTTGTGCAATCAGTAAATAAATATTTGGTTTTCCTTATGGTGAATGCCACTTTATTCTATGGAGACAATTGGTGCATGTTTGCCCAGAAAACAATTATTTATCAATTTGCAAAAGATTTTGTTCAAGAAAAAGTGGTAGTTTTTTTTTTTTTAAATAAAAAAGTTGCAATTAAACTTAGTGGTGTACCTCAGTCTTTCCTTTAGTCGTGCTATTAAACTGGGACTTGTATTGTTCTGGGTATGTTTATGGGTTAGTTTTCATCACAATAGATTTTGCTGCAATGCAATGTACATTTATTCCTTAAGGTCACTAAGAGGGTGTTAAGATAATTATGTTTAGTTGATGGTCACCTTCTTCAAATTTAACTTGATATAGGTAATAATGAAGATTGGGTTCAGGGGATTATTATTTTTAGGGAATGTACAGATGACGTCTGTGAAGGTGAAAATATGGGTAAACTGCATTCGCATGAGTGAATGTAATGTAATTTTAAAGTAATACATTACTGCAGGGATCAGTGTTTTAAAAATCAAGATAATGTTAATGAACAGTTGCATTTTATCTTACAAATTATAAGACATAGGAACAAAGAGAATTGAAATAGTGGCTCATGGAAACTTTGGAAAACTTTGAACACTGTTTTTTGCAAGGTCCCTTACCATTACGTTATTAGTCCTTGATGGCCATTAGGAGTTATCGCCTCTTAACAATTGCAAAGCTTCATAAAGGCTGTCATTGGGCTGTCATTTTACAACCATGGGCTCCTCTGTGCATGAGGATCTAAAAAGTATGCTAATTGATGCTTTTGATGTCTAAAAAGCAGGTGAATGCTATAAAAAGATTTCAAAATGCTTCCATATCTCAATTTCCACTGTTATTAACGTTATCAAGAAATGGCAGTAAAAGGGAACTGTGGAAGCTAAGGCAAGACCTGGAAGACCAAGAAAAATTATTTTATGTTGGCCAGAAAAGCAAATCCTTATTACATTGCAAAGGAGCTGCAGGACCTGTTAGACAGTTTGGGGAAACATTTCATGAAACAAACCTTGCAAACTGCAAACATCTGTGCAGCAAAAACTGTAAGCCTCTTAACTGGATGCAAAAGATTATTATAAGCTGTGATCTTTGCCAAAGGGGGTTGTTACTAATTTTGCACGTCAAACATACTACGTTCTTTGTTCCTATGTTTTAAGCTTTGTGAAATAAAATGTAGATATACATTTATCAAATGACGACCCTAACTTTAACCCATTGATAAATACTCTTCTAGAAATCTCTAGAAATAGTGATGAATAGAGCGCGGAGTTTTACTGCGGCTATCTCTAATTTCACTCTTTGGTAAATCTGCCCCTTAGAATGAGACAATTTTAAATAATTGACAAAACGTTAACAATTCATATTATTCTAACATTTTGACTACAGTATTTTGATTAAATATGGCATGACTGTAAATAAATATTATCAAATGAATTAAAAGGTGTATGGTTCTGTAGGATGTTGAAGTGAAGTGGATAGAATACCAGAATATGGTGAACTACCTCATCCAGTGGATCAGGCACCATGTTGTGTTAATGTCTGAAAGGACGTTCCCGAATACTGTTGTAGAACTAAAGGTATGTTTCTCTGGTCAACTATCGATCAATACTTTATTGTATGTTTTCAGCATTAACTATGTTTTTGCTCTGTTATGACTAGAATCTCATATTTAACAGGGAGTCGCAATATACCAAAGTGGTCACAAAATATTTGGCCAAATAGTGAATAATTTGAATCCTTATTTTGATATGCAGATTTAATTTCTAATTTGTTACTGTAGCACCTTACAGTCACATGATATTATGGTTAGTGGGTAACAATAATTGGATGAAGCCAATGATATCCATGGTCCTGAATACTGCAGAAAGTTATAGGATATAGAAAACGCCAAGCTGAATCCTAAATTCAGCACACCTCTAATATTATGGCAATTATGTAACTCAGGTTTATAGAGATTTCAAATACTTAAGTAATGAAGTAAGTCTATAGTAGAGGCAATGATGTACAGGAAAGGATTTGATTGAATTGGGTCCTGTCACAGAACCATTTTATATATTAGATTTGGTAGGATAAAGGTGTTGTTTCCCTTTTAATATGATGTACAGAATTATATTCTGAGACAATTTGCTATTGGCCTTTATTTTTTTATTATTTGTATTATATTTTTATTTCTTATTCAGCAGCTCTCCAGTCTAGAATTTCAGCAGCTATCTGGTTGCTAAGGTTTAAATTACTTTAGCAATGAGGGAGTGATTTGAATGAGAGACTGGTATATGAATAGCAGAGGACTTTAGTAGAAAATAACAAGAATAATACATTTGTAACCTCACAGAGCAGTAATGTTTTTTGGCTGCTGGGGTAAGTGACCCCCATTTAAATTCTGGAAAGAGTTAAAAGAAGAAGGCATAGAATTCCAAAGCTATAAAAATAAATAATGAAGACCAATTGAAAAGTTGCTTAGCACTAGTCATTCTATAACATATTAAAAATTAACCTAAAGGTGAACCACCCTTTACATACTTGTTTAAACTGTTATATATGAGTTTTGATATAAAATCTTTTTATGTGTTTGTAGGCACTTTATCAACAATATTTACAGTTCAAAGAAAAAGAAATTCCACCCCAGGAGACTGAAAAGTCTAAAATCAAGCACCTTTACACATTTCTTGAGGCAAGAATCTCATTATTTTAATAATGAAAGTAACTATGCAGCGCAAGAACACTTTGCAGATAACCTTCTTATTTTATTCCAGCCATGGATTCAGTTTGGGCGCATCAAGCTGGACCAAGGATTTCATCCGAATGATATAGAAAAAGAGTGGGGAAAACTAATTATCGCCATGTTTGAAAGAGAAAAGGCAATAAGGCCTGAAATCGAAAGGTATGAAAAATCAGATATCTGTTGCAGGTTTCTGGATAACGGATCCCATACCTGTATTCTACAGAAATATTTTATTTGCATAAGTAACATTTGACCAGTGACCTTCAGGTGCTGTTATACCAGTGCTTCCACTATCCCTCTGACAGCCAAAGGTTGGTTATTGTTTTATATCTTTAATTTTTCGTCGACAATTTTTATTTCATGCCAGATTAAAGGGGTTGTTCACCTTCTAAACAGTTTTTTCAGTTCATTTGTTTTCAGGTTGTTCACCATAAACAAAGACTTTTTTTCAATTGCTTTCCATCTTTTATTTTTTACCGTTTTCCCAAAATTGAAGTTTAAAGTTTAATGTTCCTGTCCCTTGTTTCAGTCTGGCAGCTCAGTGATCCAGAAGCATCTGAACTGTTACAATTTGTTTCATTTAATTGATACATTTCTCAGCAGTATCCGTGGAACATTAGCAATTATTGTATAAATTCTAACATTTGTCTTTAATGAAACTCAGGGAATCTGCTCAGCAGGGACAGAGATAACAAATGTATCAACTAAATGTATTAATTTAAAATAGTCGACCACTCCCCCCAGAACTGCTTTAGAACGTGAAAATGAAACTTTACACTTCAATATTAGAAAAAACGGTCACAAATAGAAAAATAGAAAGTAATTGAAAAAAGTCTTTATTTCTGGTGAACTATCTGAAACCAACTGCATTAAAAAAAGTGTTTAAAGGTGAACAACCCTTTTGAGCATCTAAGAGCTTGCTTAACTGCAAAGAAAGTTATTGCCCAAAACTTGCTGCCACTGGTGATCATAATAATAGTTGGCTGACCATGATTTTTCATTTCCTTTCAAAGGAAAGAACATTTTTTGGGCAGCAGGTGGTGGAGTTCACTATGATTGTTCTGGGTAACTGGGAGGGCCAGTCCAACCCTGCTGCTTATTTTAAAAAAAAGTCTCCTTCTTAACACTGGAGTCGCCTTACTGTTTATCACCTTTTCTCATATGGTACGGGTATTTCCCATGTCTCTGAGATGTCTTGCCAAAGTCTTCAACCACAGAATTCTATACTTTTTTGACTTTTTGGAAATCATATATATATATCAAGAAGACAAAAATGTTGCCATTCACATAGTGTTTTATAGTATGCTGCCTGCCATATCTTGAATTCCATTTGGTGTGGCAGGGTAAGTTTAATCAGCTAATACTTCATGCTGGTGACCTGGCTGGAGTAGGAAATTAAGTGGCTGCTGTGGGTTACTGTCAGTTACAGATATGGCCAGTTTTTATTAATGAGCCCAAGTCACTTTAAAAGAATACTGTCATGGGGAAAAATTTTTTTTTTCAAAATGAATCAGTTAATAGAGCTGCTCCAGCAGAATTCTGCACTGAAATCCATTTCTCAAAAGAGCAAACAGATTTTTCTATATTCAATTTTGAAATCTGACATGGGGCTAGACATTTTGTAAATTTCCCAGCTGCCCCAAGTCATGTGACTTGTGCTCTGATAAACTTCAATCACTCTTTACTGATGTAATGCAAGTTGGAATGATATCACCCCCCTCCCTTTCCCCCACAGCAGCCAAACAAAAGAACAATGGGAAGGTAACCAGATAGCAGCTCCCTAACACAAGATAACAGCTGCCTGGTAGATCTAAGAACAGCACTCAATAGTAAAAACCCATGTCTCACTGAGACATATTCAGTTACATTGTGAAGGAAAAACAGCAGCCTGCCAGAAAGCATTTCTCTCCTATAGTGCAGGCACAAGTCACATGACCAGGGGCAGCTGGGAAATTGACAAAATGTCTAGCTCCATGTCAGATTTCAAAATTGAATATAAAAAAATCTGTTTGCTCTTTTGAGAAATGGATTTCAGTGCAGAAGTCTGCTGGAGTAGCACTATTAACTGATGTGTTTTGAAAAAAAACATGTTTTCCCATGACAGTATCCCTTTAAGGACAGGGCACATGGAGCAGACCATCCTCTTTCCTCCATCTGTGTGCAAAAGTGACACATGAAATGGTTCATCTGCTTTCTTCTGCTGGGGTTTTATAGGCGGAGGAAAGCAGATTTGCTGTATCCCTATTTGCAGGCATGGCTGGGGCCTGTGTAAAACTTACCTGAGTGAATTTCAGCTCAAAAATGCAAACCTTCATGTTCCCGCAAATATTTACTGTGAGTAGCTTGTTTGAGGAAATAAATCTTTGCTGGATCTTTTGGGTTACTAGATTCAGTGTGTAAACAAGTGGGGTGTAAGAGCAGTCTGTTTACAAACAGACTAATTAGGAATAATTTTTGGCATAATCATTTCCCACAGACGCCCAAATGTAGCTGATACGTTTAAGCATGTACTGTATTAAAGCAGGAGAGGGAAGGCAAATGTGAACTGGTATATAAGGCTCCAGGCTAAATCCTTTGAAGAGCATTCTGAATATATAATTTGCAAGGTTCTGAATATACATGTTGGAGCCTATTTAAGAAAGGACGCTAGTAGTACTCTTAGCCAGTAGGGATATTCTTTCAATCCTGGAAGCTGTGCATTCTATTTTTTTTTATTTTATCTTTAATCATACTGCTAATTGTATGGGTGAATAAGGGTCACTGCTATAAAAATGAACAGCACCGGTTATGGCTACTATAGTAACGATTCCTTACTCACCAGCAGCAACAGCATCGACTCCAATGAAAACTTTGTGTCTGTTAAGAGTGGTCCAACAATGATTAATTCTTACATAAGTTTTGGCAGTGAACAGTTGGAGAGACCAAGGTAGATCTCATTGCTTTAAGACCACTTTTCAATTTATTTTTTATTTTTTTAGATTTTTGCAGGAGTTTTAAAAATTTCCAGTTTTGCAGGTTTTCTCTGAACTGAAGCTGTATTCACTACCTACTGATTTAAAACGGTTGTCTGTATGACTTTGTCAATTGGTTGTACTGGATTTTGGAAATCTACATTATGTGGGATCTTGGATGTAGGAAATTTGCAGTATCAGAACTTTGAGAGGTTTTTTTTGTTTTTTTTTTCAGGCTGGAAATGCTGCAGCAATTAGCAACCCGAGTGCAGAGGGATAGCTTGGGATGTGAAGACAAACTAATCCTGGCACGCAGTGCTCTCCAGGCTGTACGTTTTCCAGCACACTAATTTGCAATTTTTGATGGATAACCTAATTAGCTATTACTGTTGATTAACTTTTTGGTAACTAAAAATAACTAGTTATAGATATATTCATACTAATAATCTTCCCTAACATTTGATTATAATAGTACTTGCTTTCCTAAAATCCAAAAAACATATATAGTTTTTTTTGCTAATATTTAGTGGTAGCTGTAGGGGGCAGAAAAATAACAAGTTTAAATGTATTTTAAGGATGCCAAACGGATGGAATCTGGGATCCAGTTACAGAATGAAGCTGAGATTACCGGGTACCTGATTGAATGTGAGAACCTTCTCCGGCAGCAGCTTGTTGATGTCCAGAGTCTTGTGGATGGAAAATATTACCAAGCTGATCCATTGGTGCAGAGGTACTATACCACCTTATTACTAGATACTTGTACACTATTTTTATACATCCCATACATATTACATACATACATGCATTCATATATATTTCTCAACAAAGAATCTGGAAACTTGATTACATGCTTACAGTACAGGTTTGGGATCCATTATCTGGAAACCCATATCTATAAAGCTCCAAGCTCAAATATGGAAATGCCATTTCCCTTAGTGTTTTTGATTTTCCTATTTCTGACAGACAGTATATTTGACAATAGCACAAATATATGTTAATGGAAAAACAATCCTATTGGTTTGTTAATATTTGAATTGTGTTTAGTATCAGTAAATCATGTTAATCCTCATTATAGAAACATCTCTTATATAGAAAACCACAGGTCACAAACATGTGGGAATAGATTCCAAACCTGCATAAGGCTTTATGTTAACTTGCATACCTGCCTACTGGTGTAATGCCCACCTCCACCAAAACCTTGTAATAGGGAATGTTCGAATGACAGCTGTTTAATATCATGTTAAATTTAAGACATTTCTAGTTCTTTGTGTTATTTTGAACTGTGACAGGTACAGAGAGAGACTCAATGCAGTGCTAAGAGTCTGATAGAAATAGGAAGTCTTAGAGCAAATATATTTAGTTGTGATGTCAATTAATCTGTGCCTGCCTTTTTACACATACAGTAATGTATTTGTTATAATTAATGCACTTACATAGTGTATTATGTGGAGTACTGTTGTTAAATATCATTATGATTTATGTACAGGGTTGCCTCATTGCGAGATGAGTTACTGGCCTTAAGAAATGAATTCACTTCACTCTACAGCAAAGGACGTATGTTTACAAACGATCAGGCAAAACTTATGATATCAGGAATATCACAAAGCCTCAGCTCAGGATGTTCACAGAATTTAAACCCTGTAATGAACTCAAATATGTCGCACAGTATGACCCCTTGCCTGACACCAACGAGTTTCACACCGGGTATGTCCCATGGCTTTAATTCTCACTTATCTGCTGCTATGACACCTCCATTTTCACCCAACTATAACTCGGGATTGATCCAGAACTATGCAACAGGAATAAACACAAATGCATTACAGTCACTAAAACACATGCAGATAAAGAAACCCTTACAGAAGTCCTCTCTTGCTGATCAGAATTTACCTGAAGAAGAAGTGAACTCAAAATTTGTTCAAGACCTTTTATCATGGATCAAAGAAATGCAGGTAAACTCATTGGTTATTTATTGTTTTTACAGTGTTAGAAGGTAATGCTTATTATTAAGATATTTTATGTTTTGTAGCGAGGACACACAGCAAAACATGGGACAGTATTTATTTCAGCCATTTAAAGTCTAGATAAATTTGTCAGTATCTGTACTGTGGGAAGATGTGCTCATTCCTCAGTAGGGATGGTCTTGCAGACAGGAATGAGTTACAATAAAACTTATCAATATGCTTTCTTGTTGCATCTTTAGAAACTTGTGCTTCACAATTAGTTATATATACCTTGTATTGTATAGTGTGACAATATATTTTGACCATGTTGCTGTTCTCTAACAGGTGCAACTTGATCGGGCAGATTGGGGCTCTGACCTGTCCAGCATTGAAGGACATTTAGAAAACCACAAAAAATTCCATAGTGCCATAGAGGAATTTGAGTCCAGTCTTAAGGAAGCAAAAATAATTGAGGTATAATATAAACTATTTATGTGTTGCTTGCAGACTTGCTTCTCTGTTGTGTAGTTATTGAGTATTTTCAGTGCTATTAACTGGCCCCTTATCGTATCATTATAATTACAAAAGATCCCACAGCTATCTCTGAAAGCAATGTTTAAAAAAAAATCATGCTTATCATCTTAGACTCCGAACTTAAATCTGTCCTGGCCAATGGTGAAGAATGTATATACCCTACCACCAATAATACTGGATTTTTTATAGGCAGATACCTGGAGTCAAGTTTTTTTTATATTTCTAAAAATATATTTTCCACTTAGTGTCTGCATCATGAAAGGGGTGGTTAACCTTAAAGTTAACTTTTAATATGTGATAGAATGCCATTTCTAAGTAGCTTTTCAATTGGTCTTCATTATTTATTTTTTCTAGTTTTTATATTATTTCTTGTGACTCTTTCCAGCTTTCAAATGAGGGTCACTGTCCCCATCTAAAAATAAATGCTCAGTATGGCTATGAATTTTATTGTTATTGCTACTTTTTGTTACTCATATTTCTATTCAGACATCTATTAATATTCAAGGTCTCATATTCAAATCTGTTCATGGTTGCAAGGGTAATTTGGACCCTATCAACAGATTGCCGAAATTGCAAACTGGAGAGCTGCTGAATAAAGCACTAAATAACTAAAAACCACAAATAATAAAAAAAACAGCATTGGGGGGGAGCTTACAAGTTTTATGTGAGTCTTTCAGCGTTAGCAGCACAAGCATAATATCTGATTCTGCCTATTCACTTTTGGCTCTGTGATGTCAATGCTAGTATATGTAACCATTATTGGCACTGAATAATCGACCTCACTACTCGTTACCTTTTCCATGATGCACTGTTCATATGGCGAAGTCAGCATGTTCTTTATATAAAATATAGAATATCAAGGCTTAATCTTGCTTCTTTAAATTTAGACATACATTTTTACACATGTTATAGCTTATACGGGCCTATGTCAGAATCGTTCTTGGCATGGACCAACCTGAATATCCTTTAGTTGTTCTGGCAGGCCATTCCGACCTTGCTTTTTACTAGCAGGTTTTTGCAGTGGTATTGCCATATTGCTTTTTTTGCTGAGGGTAGACCTGAAGGTTATGCACAGCAATAGCCACAATAGGTGTACCACCCCCTAATTTGTTTGTCTTTCAGAAGCATAAGTAGGGGTGCCAGTGAATGTAGGCCTCATCAGGGCCCTGTACTTACTGCCTGCCCTATGGAAGGTGCTAAGATAGGGCTGACTTGGTTCTACCAAGTATATTATACATATATTAACATCCTGATATTATTAATAAAGTTTTAAATACATTTCTCTTATTAATGTTTGTGCTTGAATAAATCCCAAATTATTACTTTTTTTCCCTTCTATGCAGCTTCAACTAACGGGAATTTACAAGGCCAATTATGCTGAATCTTTATACACACTTGAGAGTCAGTACTCCAAACTTTTGGTAAGAACACTGCCTTAAATCTGGTATTGAAAGTAAACAGCAGATGTTATCAATTGACTTAAATGTTATCCTGTTTTCTTAAACTGATTAAAGAATTCATCAAGAAACCGACAAAAACATTTAGACTCACTTCACAGTTTTGTGGCTCGAGCCACAAGGGAGCTCATTTGGCTTAACGAGAAGGAAGAGGAAGATGTAGCTTATGACTGGAGCGAAAGAAATCAGAATATACCTGCCAAAAAGGACTATCATGGGGTAAGGTATTTGCCTTAGAGATAACTGAAATAGTTAAAAACTACATTACTGCACATTATAATTGTCATCTCTATATGTGAAGGAATTAATGAGAGAACTCGATCAGAAAGAAGAAATCATCAGATCAGTACAGAACATTGCAGAGCAGATGCTTCTTCAAAACCATCCTGCAAGATCAACAATTGAAGTAATTATTTGGGATCTTATATACTTGATTTTCACTCTGATTTGCAATCATGGATACTGTACACTTGAGTAGCATGAACTTTTTTCTTGAGTTGCCGTATTATTTAACTTTGCAATTTATGGTTGAATAAAATATTTATTCTGATCAGTGATGGGCAAAAAAAATATCACCAAATGCATTGATGTCAATGGACTTCAAACAGCTCAACAATTTTTTTACTATCCATTATAGTCTGTGGGTGTTTTTTCTCTGCGAAACAAGGCAAAATATTTTGCTCATCCCTAATTCTGATCTATATTTGAATTTAACTTCCATTAGGATGTCTGAAACTGCAGATAGAATATTTAATTTTACAGATTATGCATTAATTATTATGTTCACTTTTTTGTAGAGCTGCTCATTCTAATCAGCTCCATGGCAAGTGCTAGAGGTCAACAACGACAATAATTTCATAGCCTGTGATTGGCCAGTGATGCCTTTGTTTAACTGCTGTGTATAGTTGAAAATAGTCAAGGCATGCATAAAATTATAACGATTTGGTGAAATAATCCAATTTATGCTTAAAGGGTCAGGGGACTACATTTTAATGGGCCAATTAAATGCTTCTTGTTTGTGAATCTGTTTTAGGTATCTGCAGATTAGCCCCAGTCCATATCAAATAATTACCAAATTAGCAACGTACCCCAATCCATCAGAACCATTTGTTCCACTGGGCTACTGAGTTATTCGCTACATGTCCATGGCTCTGCTTTGTATGTCAGAGG